>NC_064644.1:477514821-478139821 GCF_023864345.2 Schistocerca serialis cubense | reverse complement strand
GTGTATCGTACATGCTGCACTGAAATTGCTCTTAGCACAACGTTTTACTTTCGTGTATCATAATTTTCGTCATTTGATAAAATTACGTACTTGGATTTTCAAATGGAAATAATATAATTTTTTCTTCTCATGTGCACATGTGCTAATGGCAGCACTACGCTTGTCTGCGTGTATATGATATGTCCTGCCATATACTTCACTTGTCTACGGTGTTCGGTTATCGTGTTCTGTAACTTTCGACGGTTGGTAAAGCTCCATTTGTTTCAATGTAAATAGGAAGACATCATTGATTCGCTCTTGCGTACATGTATTAAACATACAAATGCATGCATTAGAGAGCAAAACAGAATTGTTTTCAATGTACAACGAGGCGTCCATTCTTGAAGTTCGGCCGTATGTTTGAGAGCTGCTCGATGTTGTCGTATTGAGAGCTGCGGCTTTTTTGGAATAGGTAATGGAAATTTCCTAACGAGATTATGGGAGGCTGTCAAGGCCGAGCGTGGCGGGAAGCAGTCCAAGGGGGTGTTTTTGCCTCCAGAGAGCTCCCCAGTCCATCCTGCTCACGACAAATCTCATAACCTGCAGCTATTGGCTGAAGAAATGATTTAGCTCCTTTCAGGATAACCCTGTTTCCGCGTCCCTTTAGCAACTTAGAGTTAAAGTAATTGAACAGGTTCTTAATAAACGTATTCATGCCAAAATATTTTAAACTCAACGGATATCGAAGTAAATACGTAACAAAAGCGTCCACTTAATTTGTTGTCCACAAGGAGAAGACAAGATACATTCGCCTCTGCGTTTTTCATTTATCTTAACACAGCTGGAAATGAAATAGCTGCTGACACAAAATTGCTCAAGCGAGACCTTAAAAATGGTAAAGCACACCTACGAGCAAAATAAAGATGAAAGCACTACATGAAAACTACGAAACTAAACAGGAAAAAGTTATGTCGCAGGCGGGGATAAAAAGATATACCGCACACAGTCACTTACGTAACTTCTTTGGGCTGTCAAATTTTGCCTGAGCCCTGCAGTATTCTCCTGACATACCATTCAGTGACTTTCTCCACGTTCCTCAGCTGAAGAAACCATTGAGGCAGACATTTCCTGAATGACGAGGAAGTGATTTTCGAGGTGGAACGTGTCCTGGACAGCAAAAGCCCAGACTTCTACAACAGAAGACCCCGCCAAGCCACCCATCGTTGAGAAAAAAACGTATCACATTGCAGAATGAACATGTAGAGAAGGAGTAGCACGGCGACCTAGTTTAAAGGTTAGTTCAATCTTTTTCCAAGGCTATAACTCTTTCTGCTGCATAAAGCCTATGCAAAATGCCAGTTCTATCGAAAAATTCCACTCTATACCTACATATAATTTGCAAGTTATTTTGTATCCTTCAACGTCTTTCTTGTTTCAGTTATCGTGACATCATCAAATATCTTTAGTTGTACTTCTTCATTTAACTCCTCTTCTTTGTTGTTTAAGCAAGTAGCTGCATTGCACAAGGCAAATTATCTCTTTTTTCGAAACGCTGCAGTTGTCTCCCATTGGGATGTACAAGTTTGAAAATTAGTAAAAAGGTGACTACGCCATTCCTCATTATGTCTCATAAGCATTGTGCTAAGCGACTCACTCTCGGGCTCATATAGTTTCATATACAAATAGTGTCGACACATACAAAATCACCTCCGCGATGATTCTAAGAAGAGCGAAGCTCAGCGCTGAAATCACGCTGATTTCTTATGGATAGCAGATGAAAACGTTTCAGACACACCGCTGTTCGGAATCGACACGGGAAGTCCTCATGGGGTGACTTAAAAGACGCCAATGAAACCACTCCTTTCCTTGGGGGTGTTGATTCCCACACATTTCAAGGCCAAAAACGACAGTTCGCAGTGTGATGAGCAACAGGGCAACCCTTGAGGCTGATGACACTACCAGAACGATTCAACTCTACTCTGTTGGGCCAGCAAATTCTTTGCCCCAACATGGCGAAGGATCCCTACAAGACCGCCAAAAAAAAGGGAGGCCCAGAGCTGAAATCACGCTGATTTCTTATGGATGGCCGATGAAAACGTTACAGACACACCGCCGTTCAGAATCGACATGGGAAGGCCTCATGGGGTGGCATAAAGGACGCCAATGAAACCACTTGTTTCCTTGGGGTGTTGATTCCCACACATTTCAAGGCCAAAAACAATAGTTCGCAGTGTGATGAGCAACAGGGCAACCCTTGAGGCTGATGACACATCCAGAACGATTCAACTCTGCTCTGTTGGGCCAGCAAACTCTTTGCTCCAATACGGCAAAGGGTCCATCTAAGACCGCCAAGTTTGGGAGCACCCTCCGTGAAACTAGCCTTTCGAATGTAGTGCGACCGTAACTTTTGCTCTAGCGTACATAGTGGGACCGTTTAGAATCATTCGACAGAATTTGAATGCGATCCGAAGCAGCAAACGATGCTTATGCTTTTCAGT
This sequence comes from Schistocerca serialis cubense, assembly GCF_023864345.2. Lineage (NCBI taxonomy): Eukaryota > Metazoa > Arthropoda > Insecta > Orthoptera > Acrididae > Schistocerca > Schistocerca serialis. The sequence continues at coordinate 478,137,344 of NC_064644.1, read as the reverse complement.
CTTCGTGCTCTCCTGTGGCACGATCACGGGCCAGAGGGACATTGACAAAGGATACCTCCAAGCCTTCCAGTAAAGCACCACCCTTGGTACAACCCGGCCGCCATTGCTGAGCACTTTAAAACTGTACCTGATTAGAGACAAACTATGTCGGAGTCCTACATGCTTGCAGACAGTGAACCTATAGACAACCCTCCGATTCTACAGTCGCAGGCTCGAATCCTGCCTCGGTCATGGATGTGTGTGATGTCTTTAGGTTAGGTTTAAGTAGTTCTACGTTCTAGGGGACTGATGACTTCAGATGTTAAGATCCATAATGCTGAGAGCCATTAGAACCATTTGAACCCTCCGATTCCGCATGCCTGCTAGTAAGCACAATAGCAGAAGCGTGTCTGCTTGCAGCTCCTGAGACCCTCGTTATAGTTTGCCTCTGAGCTGGGATTTATATAAAGAGCTCAACAAAGCTGAGCGGGTGATACCGATGTTGTTGCCGAATTGGGGTGTCTTGCGGGGAGACAACTGCGGCGTTTCGGAAAACTAATCTTTATTTTTGCTGCACAGTATATCTTAATTATTCCTGAAACGCTGAGTCTCAAGTGTGGTCTTGCCCAGTACGTCCTCTTATCAATCGGTCCAACTTTCTCTGTGTGTGAAATTTTTGGATGATTGTAGATGTCCTCTTTATAGGTTACCAGCCTTCAGCAGAGAAAAATGTGATGGGACTACCAGTTTTCGGCCTTATTATCGGCCCAGTTTTGTCAGAATTTTCCTCCCTCTAGATGAGTTGCTTTCTCGACAGCTCCAGAGTCTCATCTGCTCTGGATTTCATTCATTTTCCCAAATAGGGTGCCCCTTTGCCGCATCAGAATCCCTGTTTTTGGCCATTGCTGCCATTCAGGTCTCCGCCATCACCCTGATAACAGGCCATTGATAGGCGCTATCACCCAGAGTCAGCTGAATCACGGTATTTTAGAGAGATGTCACTCCTCCCCTGCTCCTTTCTCATGCGGACTTGGAACCACCCAAAGCGGAGCTCAAGTTTTAATTACACTACTGGCCACTAAAATTGCTACACCACGAAGATGACGTGCTACAGACGCGAAATTTAACCGTCAGGAAGAAGATTGATATGCAAATCATTAGCTCTTCAGAGCATTCACACAAGGTTGGCGCCGGTGGCGACACCTACAACGTGCTGACACGAGGAAAGTTTCCAACCGATTTTTCTCGTACACAAACAGCAGTTTCCCGATGAAACGTTGTTGTGATGCCTTGCGTAAGGAGGAGAAATGCGTACCATCACGTTTCCGACTTTGATAAAGGTCGGATTGTAACCTATCGCGGTTGCGGTTTATCGTATCGCGACATTGCAGCTCGCGTTGGTAGAGATCCAATGACAGTTAGCAGAATATGAGTTCGGTGGGTTCAAGAGGGTAATACGGAACGCCGTGCTGCATCCCAACGGCCTCGTATCACTAGCAGTCGAGATGACAGGTATCTTATCCGCATGGCTGTAACGGAACGCGTAGCTACGTCAAGATGACTGAGTGAACAGATGGGGACGTTTGCAAGAAACAACCATCTGCACGAAGAGTTCGACAACGTTTGCAGCAGCATGGATTATCAGCTCGGAGACCGTGGCTGCGGTTACCCTTGACGCTGCATCACAGACAGGAGCGCCGGCGATGGTGTACTCAACGACGAACCTGGGTGCACGAATGGCAAAACGTCATTTTTACGGATGAATCCAGGTTCCTGTTTACAGCATCATAATGGTCGCATCCGTGTTTGGCGAAATCGCGGTGAACGCACATTGGAAGCGTGTATTCGTCGTCGCCATACTTGCGTATCACCCTGCATGATGGTATGGGGTGCGATTGGTTACACGTCTCGGTCACCTCTTGTTCGCATTGACGGCACTTTCAACAGTGGACGTTACATTTTAGATGTGTTACGACCCGTGGCTCCAACCTTCAGTCGATCCCTGCGAGACCCCACATTTCAGCAGGATAATGGACGACCGCATGTTGCAGGGCCTGTACGGGCCTTTCTGGATACAGAAAATGTTCGACTGCTGCCTTGGCCAGCACATTGTCCAGATCTCTCACCAATTGAAATGGTGGACGAGCAACTGGCTCGTCACAATATGCCAGTCACTAATCTAGATGAACTGTGGTATCGTGTTGAAGCTGCATGGGCAGCTGTACCTGTACACGCCATCCAAGCTCTGTTTCACTCAGTGCCCAGGCGTCTCAAGCCCGTTATTACAGGCAGAGGTGGTTGCTCTGGGTACTGATTTCTCAGGATCTATGCACACAAATTGCGTGAAAATGTAATCACATGTCAGTTCTAGTATACTATATTTGTCCAATGGATACCCGTTTATCATCTGCATTTCTTCTTTGTGTAGCAATTTTAATGGCCATTAGTGTACAACTTTATACCTTTTTAAAAGTTTATTTTGTGGAAGTATTCACTGGTTTGTGGCTTTGCCGTCACTTCAGAGCAACACGATCCTCCTGGCCTAGCGCCACGGTCATACAGGCGTTCGGCACGTGTGCTGAGCTGTGAATGGCGGTCTGAGGCGGCGCGCTCCACCGCTGGCTCTGAAGTGGCGGCACTCATCGACCGAGGCTGCAGAGGCAGGCCAAGCCAGGCCAGGCCAGCCCGGCAGACAGACGGCGGGCAGTCTGCCCCCCCCCCCCCCCCCCCCCGGCCCCGCCCCATCCTCCAGCCTTCACCTCATCTGTATGGATGTCCGCGCGCAGCCGGCGTCAACGCGGCCCTACGCGGCGTCTGAATACGGCGACACCCTTCCATCCTTCCCTCAGCTTCCACACAATGTGGTCCGTGTGCGCTGTCTCCGGCATCCGCGACGCAGCGCAGCTCTCCTCAATTCTTTCGAGTTACGTCGACATCGATCCCCAGTCTGACATAAAGAGCAATGAATGAAATACATGGCAGACTATCGCGCTGTAATAAAGACGAACAGTTTCTTCGTTTTTGTGTTGCCCTAGAGGGAAATCTTTCAGTCGTTCACAATTACACCGTGGCTACTGAAACCTGGACTAATGACAGGGACTTTCGCATTGTAGAACACAAAATGTTCAAATGTGTGTCAAATCTTATGGGACTTGACTGCTAAGGTCATCAGTCCTTAAGCTTACGCACTACTTAACCTAAATTATCCTAAGGAAAAACACACACACCCATGCCCGAGGGAGGACTCGAACCTCCGCCGGGACCAGCCGCACAGTCCATGACTGGAGCGCCCTAGACCGCCCGGCTAATCCCGCGCGTCTGTAGAACACAGTTAAGGTAAAATAATATTTTAGTGTGTCCACCTCCGTAAGTGAGCAATCGCGCCGTATTCCATTACGTCTCGTTTATTTTCCTGTTTCAAGCTAGTCAGTATTATGTATGAGGTGGAACTATGGGCCTCAGGGAAACAGGGTGACCCGGCCGAGTCACACAATTTGACTCTTCGTCTGATCACAAGGGGTGGCAATTATTGCACTCGTTGATCACGTAGGCTGACGTGAGGATCAATGAACTATACTTGACGGGATGTATCTGGAACATCTTAGGTAATTAGAAGTTAGTAGACAGGAACACAGTTAAATACTTACCTTTAATTCAGCATGAACGATGAACGTCAATCTTGACTTTGTACAATAATATTTTCAAGTGCAGTTATAGACTGAACTGGCCCGCCCGGTTGGCCGTGCGGTCTAACCCACGGCTTTCCGGGCGGGAAAGAGCGCCTGGTTCCCGGCACGAATCCGCCCGGCGGATTTGTGTCGAGGTCCGCTGAACCGGGCAGTCTGTGGGTGGTTTTTAGGCGGTTTTCCATCTGCCTCGGCGAATGCGGGCTGGTTCCCTTTATTTCGCCTCAGTTATACTATGTCGGCGATTGCTGAGCAAACAAGTTCTCCATGTACGCGTACACCACCATTTCTCTATCACGCAAACATAGGGGTTACACTCGTCTGGTGTGCGACGTTCTCTGGGGGGTCCACAGGGGGCCGAACCGCACAATAACCCTGCGTTCGGTGTGGGGCGGCGGAGGGGTGAAGTGGACTGCGGTAGTCGTCGTGGGGTTGCGGACCACTGCGGCTGCGGCGAGGACGGAGCCTCTCCGTCGTTCCTATGTCCCCGGTAACAATACAATACAATAAAATTTAGACTGAACTGCGAATACTGCTTTACAATTCTGATTGCTTCACACATATAGATCAATTGACAATGCATAAACTGTATGTGGCTCCTTGGTAGGTCGTAGCTACTGACTTAGCTGAAGGCTGTGCTAACTAGCGTCTCAGCAAATGAGGTCTCCGAAGCTATAACAATATATCGGCTGCAGAACTGGCCAGTGCGCTAGATTGTCTCGTAAGACCAGCCGAGTGACGGCGTTCGGTCTGCTAGCGTCGACAGTGGTGTGTTTACTGACGGACCGTGGCCGATTTGAAGCCTGCAACCTAACCAGTGTGCTGCGTTGCGGTGACACCACAGTCAGGCTGACTTCTCCCGTTAAGTTGGTCGGATTAACCGTAAGTTGCTACGTATTGGCGAACATTTTAAAATTTTCAGTTTCTTAGGTGCTGATAGCCTTTCAAAGATGCATCTCACTGACGGAGACTTACTATCCCGTTGGAATCAACCATATTGCCTCTCCCCTGCTGAAGTGGCTTCTCCATCAACATCCTGTAAAACTGTGTGGTCTCATCTTAGTGTTTCTATATTACCGATAGAGATTGCTTCGTCGTGGTATGGAGTCATTCAGCTTTTGATCATCTTTTTCTATAGGCCTTCGCCCGACTGATCAGAGTGACTAATATCATGACACTGACAACTTATTTCAGAGGCTTGCCTCTTGTGGACCGGATAATTGGCTCTATATTCGTCGACAGTTGGCTTTTATTTCCCGAGGGCCTGAATCCGCTTTTTCAGATGAATTTCTTAATCTTCTGGACATATCCTTTTTCTCTCAGACGAGAACGAATACGATCATCTGGCTCCTGGGTCACCTACGTTGACTACCTAGCTGAAGGAGAGAACGAGGCTGATCCCTGTGTCTTTCACAAGTATGTGGAGACCGCACACTGTAAGTGGCTGCCGTTCCCACATTATCGAGACCTTTTTGCAAATATGCTTTTTCTTGTTTTTAGTCGAACAGGGTGCTGCTTTAGATCTCCTATGCTCTTTGATTCCTCCCTGTTTCTTGTGCCCAATCGCGTGAAGCCTTAGTTCGTTAATTTGTCTTCCTTATACATATAAATAAAAATTATAAAATAAAAACAAATACATAAACAAAATTAAAGAAGTGAACGATAGGTTATGAGTTAGTTTGATTGTTACTTAGAATTTTTCTCTTGTGCATTGTTACCAATAACTTTTTGTTTTCTCAATTTGCAGCTCATATTACATGATGATTTTGACTAGGGTCGCTGATTGATCATGAACGTATCAAATCGATCTGATAATACAAAAAAAAAAAAAAATTAAAAAGTGGTCTGCGCTGCTGACTGCCATGCAGAGGACACTGGTTCGATTGTCGGTACAGTCAGATCTTCCTGCTTAGTTGGAGGACTGGTGCACACTAGCTCGTGCAGTGTCTACTGGACCTATTAGTAACGGTTCCAGAGACAAGAAATGCGACATCTGTCGCGAGACCAGTGTGCTAATCAGACGCCCACGCTCTTCCAAACAGCATCCAATGACGCTGTTCGCAGAGGAAGACGTGGCTGTCGGTCACGCCCTATTGCCCGGCTAGGGTCAGAACATTGAACTCAATGTTTTAGTGTAATCGAGCTCATGACTAGAGAATATGAGACATTAGAGCTGAAATGGAATTTTATGAACATTAGATCTTCCCTCGCATTTTTCGCGAACGGCGGATCAACGTGTACGAATTTGGAGAGAAATTTACGAATCCATAGACGTTGCATGGAGGCTGTTCAAGTTGGTGGAGACTCTGTAAAGGTATGGGTCGTGTACAGTCGAAGTGATATGGGACCCTGAAACGTCTAAATACGACTCTGACAGGTGACACGTACGTAAGTATCCTGTCTGATCACCTGCATGCATTCATGTACGTTGTGCATTCCGACGGATTTGGGCAATTCCAGCACGACAGTGCTACACCCCACACGTGCCCAATTGCTACATACTGGCTCCAGGAACACTCGTCTGGGTTTAAACATTTCTGCTGGCCACCAAACTCCTCAGATGCGAATATTATTGAGCGTATGTGGGATGCCTTGCAACGTGCTGTTTAGAAGAGATCTCCACCACGTCGTACTCTTACGGATTTATGGACAGCTCTGCAGGATTCATGCTGTCAGCGCCCTCCAGCACTACTTCAGACATTAGTCGAGTCTATGCCACGTCGTGTTGCTGCACTTCTGCGTGCTCGTGGGGCCCTATACGATATTAGGCAGGTGTACCACTTTCGTTGACTCTTCAGTGTACACATATATCTTTGCACATTTGCTACAAAGGATGCGTGCGCGAAAGGGTTTAAACTCAAGCAAAAGCAACAAGCACCGACCGTTTCAGTAATATGAGACACAAAAATAAGTTCGAATTGACAACACACTCAGGATGATATTGTATGTCATGTTATTCGGAAAACAAGAATTTTGCAAGTGATAAGGTGCTCTACTGCTGTGATGTCTTTATTGCTGGCAATCTGTTATGGATATTTCGGTGAGGTCGCGGCGAGCTTTACTTATCTTGGCATTAGTTGCCATTGGAAGCCGACCAACATCTTCAGTCTTTCTTTCTTTACGAAGTTCACAATCCATTCGACGAGGAGATAATTTGAGATGGATCACGTGCTTTGACTGAAACAGAGTGTAATAAAACTCTACCATTTTCTTTTATGAAGGACGAGGAAAACCAAAATTTGGATGGAAAGATAGGGCTACAAATCTTCGACCTGGGTATGTGACACCGGAGTTTTAACCAGTGCATGATTCCGCACTGCTGAATCTTCCTATTTTATCATTTATTTTTTCACTTTATTCTAAACGAATAGTGAATGATGCAGTAGCCTCTGAAGCAGTACTTAAAAAAATAATAGCAGTAATATTAGTAGTGAAACGTCGTAAGTAGCAAAGAATAGCAGTAACATCAGTAGGAAATGTCGTAGCGGGGCGGAGTGGCCATGCGGTTCTAGGCGCTACAGTCTGGAACCGAGCGACCACTACGGTCGCAGGTTCGAATCCTGCCTCGGGCATGGGTGTGTGTGATCCCCTTAGGTTAGTTAGGTTTAATTAGTTCTAAGTTCTAGGCGACTGTTGACCTCAGAAGTTAAGTCGCATAGTGGTTCAAAATGGTTCTGAGCACTATGGGACTCAACATCTTAGGTCATAAGTCCCCTAGAACTTAGAACTACTTAAACCTAACTAACCTAAGGACATCACACACACCCATGCCCGAGGCAGGATTCGAACCTGCGACCGTAGCAGTCCCGCGGTTCGGGACTGCAGCGCCAGAACCGCTAGACCACCGCGGCCGGCTAAGTCGCATAGTGCTCAGAGCCATTTGAACCAACCATTTGAAATGTCGTAAGTAGCAGAGATAAGCAAATTAAGTCGTGTTAAGGTAGCAGCTTGATAGTCACTTCAGTGAAAATGTATTTGAGATTTACGTGACATGCTGCAATTCTAAAGAAAAGGGGCAAGCAAGATTATGTTTTAACGTTCTGTTGAGAACTATGATTTATCACGAAGTAATCGAATAAAATAAGGCACTATCAAAGCGTTGGAAATTTTATTCTGCCAAGGTGGAGAAGACATCGGGAAGCTTTCACAGAAGAAGCAAGAGGAATACCTTTTTCTAATTTCTAGAGCTGTGACATTTCTCATAAGGACCTACTAATAAGGCAGGAGGAAACGAAGTGCGGTACAAGATGGAGAGCACCTCCTACGCCTCAGAAATCAAACTCATTCCCGATTACATGCTTTGAAAGAAGATTCAATAAATTAGTTTCTTGTGTGTATTGTGTAAATGTATATTGTCTCTAAACATCATACGTACAAAATAACAATGACACCGTTTCCAGAGATTAAAGATAAAGTTTAGATTGAGTTGTGATGCGGGTCATGTTGCTCCAGGTATCGTAGTCAACTGTGTTACCTTATACATTACACCACAGAAGTCTGTAACAGTGCTTGATAGAAATGGGAGGATAACAGAGTAGATAAAGCGGTGAGTCTTAATCTGTTGTTATTGCTTACAAATTCTGCCACTTCAACAAATTTTAATTCTTTCTAAATAAGGAATTATTAGTTTAACAAGACAGCGCTAATTTAAACGTCCAAAGTACTCGTAGCGTTGTAAGCATTTGTGTGTATGGCTTCAATGCTCATTGGAGGAAGACAAGGACAAACGGTATCCCGTGGTTTTCCTAATATAAATAAACTTCAGTTTGGGGATGAACTCAGCCTTCGGATGTTAATCGTGTTGTGAGTTTGGCAGTACTTTGCCCTTAGACGTTTAATTAGTGATTTTCACAGCTGCAGGAACACGTCGTGTGATACCTGTTGGGCAAACAATAATGCAGTGATGTCAGTAGAAAAGACCGACCTAGCCCAGAATGGGCGGACTTTGTTTTTAAACCTTTTCTTACCTGGACAGTAAGCTTTTCTTATCAGTAAATTTGCGAACGTTGCTGCTTAAGGTGTTTTGAGACTTAATTCCTTCAGCTACGACTACGTTGGAAAAAATTTTCTTAGCAGCACTAAATAGTGTGGTATGTGAAGCGATTTCTGGTCACAATTAGAGGCATTTCGCTGATTAGAAGAGAAAAAGCTCACTGAACAGAAAACCAATCTCCCAGAATGAAAGTAGGAACGAAACGAAACATAGGTTGGGAGGTCATATGACTTAGTTCTGTGATTACGAAATCTAGCGAAACTAACAATGAAGTTGGCAGTACGAGCACACTGTTGATGTCAGTATGACGTTGCAGCACCTGAGGTCTGGAATGATGCAGAGCCAGTTTAGGACAGGAATATACAGAATTGGAAGCTATGACAGTATTATATTCTGTAATTCGACTGCATTGCCTCCACACGAAGATATCAAGTAGTAAGTGTAAAAACAAAATAAATAAATAAATAAATAAATTATTTTGTGTAAAGTAAACTTATGTTAAAGTGACAGGTTCCATATCATTACGAAGTGTCGTATCCGTGATCTATGGAACAAGGATTAACGTATGTGTGTACGTATGTACTGTTGCAGTATAGTTACACAGCCCAATAAGTGAACTGCGTGTTTTCCGGTGAGAAAGAGCAGTGGTTAACAGTTTTCGCAATATCAGTTTACTGAAACTGGTGCTCCACGGAGACAGAATTTCTGGTATGGGACCAAGTGTAAGACGTGCCGCTAGGATGTCAGTTGTGCAGAGATGGAAGTCATGGTAAACAAACTCTGTCGCCAGTGAGCTTCTTTACACTAGAAACTTTATTTTATGTTATGGGCGAATGGCCACTTCACACAGAACTCTTATTTTATTAGGGCATGAGACGTTGAAAAATTTGGTGTTGGACTGGGACTAATTCGGATCTTCTCATTCGTGGTATCTGACCCTCACGGAATGATCATTTCGTTGTTTTCCCCAAGATTGCAAACTTCTCTAGGTTTCCACGAAAGACACACATGTGGTTTCGACTCCAAATCCAGCACAAAAATATGGTTTCATTTCAAGCCCTAGCATACGCACACTGAACTACTGATGACAAAAAAAATCATTTTCTAAAGTGTAAATCGCGATTTGATCGTGTATTTCTATATTTTTCTTCTGTACTATCTATATTTCGGCTTTTATGGCATTTTCAAATACAATGATAGAAGTTGTTAGACCATTATTGTCATATCTGCTAAGGCAGCTTAAAGCAGGCAAAGAAGATTAACACATGTCTTTAAGATGTAACTGTCAAAGAATGTCCTGGACTGCCTTAACAGGTACGACATAATAATGGTGTAGCAACTTTTGGCATTGTATTTGATAATGGTATAAAAGCCGAAATCAAGCTAGAAGAGGAAATAAATATAGTAACACTCAGTCAAATGGCGGTTTACTCTTTTAAAAACGATCGCATGACTGTGGCTCAACACAATCGAAAATTTTCATTTTCATGTCTCTTCATTTGTTACCAACAATAACGATAGGTGTCGTTATTTTTAGTCGAACATGCACACATCTCACAACTAATGAGCCAATAATTCGGGGATAGCAAACAACGGCGGTAGGTGCCGGATTCCGTTCCCTCATGTAAAATTCGAATATCTTGCTGCTTGTAGAAAATTCGATATCTAACATCTCATTTTTCTTGGTTAACAATCTGGTTACTTGGAGAGTTCGAGGCTCCGTCACGAAACTTTACATCATGGTACTTCGTTTTAAACACGTGTAAACTCTGTTACTTGAAATTATATTGAACGTTGCTCGCACTTATTTAACAAGAAGATAATGGTCTCGACAGGATTCCAGACAGAGCGCAGAAATTTTCAAGTTCAGATTTGCTAACTTATACTGGTGAAAACTTCGATATTTCACGACTCTTTATGCCTAGTCACCAATGACGGCTGTTGCTGTGATCGAGGATAGATCAGGCACGAAATCTTTGCTTACTTGCAATGGCTGTAGGAGATTGTTTTCAATCCAGACCCAGTACAAAAAAAGTTACTCATTTCGTATAAAGTTCAGACGCAAAGAGAAATAATTGCTGAATCATGAGTACAGAAAACTTACTAGTAACACGATGTTAATTTTGAGATTTCCGTAGACCTCTTGGCGCTGTTAATCCGCGGTTCATTTGTCTGGTTAGTTCAACATACAGATTATGACAAACCACTCGTATCAGAAACAGCGTTCCACAGATGCGGGAAAAACTTTTAAATTGCGAAAATACTTCTAAGTACCAGAACTTTAAGAGACCCGATATTGTCTCAAAATATCTTTTACCTACAAACATTCAATTTTGCCTAAAGATTGCTGGAGTTACTTATGTGATGGAGTTAGTTAACTCAAATTCTCATGAGTGTGGTAGTTATTTTGAAATGTCACTTACTGTAATAAAATTGAGTTTAGAAGTACTAAGGACTGTCCATCTCTAATGACGTGTTTCCTAGTATTTGTAACATTGTGGTGTTGATTTACATCTGGGCTGATTATCTTAACGAACAGCATTCTCTAGCTCTTGTGGTATCCATAATGCATAGTCGAACGACTGTGCTGAAAAGAGTTTAGAGGACCCACAAGACAGCTACGTTACGCGGGCTGCATGCAAATCACACGAATCGCTATTCAGGTCGTTCGAATACTTTTGGATATGATAGTACATTCTCAAAAATTTTACCTGAAATTAAGACGTTTTTGATAATGGTAGACTCCATACAGCGAGTTAATTCCTCTTTGCGTGTCTGCTTATTGTATCCCGCCTGCTCCAGCCATCATATATTATTTTGCTTCCACGGTAACAGAAAACCTTTAGTTCATGTAGTTCCTGATTCGCAGTTTTGATGTGAAGCTGATCGCTAATCTTATTTCTGCTACTCCTCATTAATTTCGTCCTCCTTCGGTGTACTCTCAGTCCGTATTCTGTTTTAGTTTCTGTTCATCCTTTCAAAACATCCACCAATTCTTCACTTTCACGGAAGAGAGCAATATTATAAGCCAATATTACCACTCATATCCTTTGACCCTGAATTTAGCCCTTGATTCTGAAACTCTCCCTTATTTTCACCACTGCTCCTGAACACCGCTCTTACGTTCACCATTCCTTCTTCGATGTATAGATCGAATAGCATAGGAGCAACTTTATGCTCTTGTCCTACACAGTTTTAATCCGAGTGCTTCCCTCTTTGTTTTCCACACTTATTATCCCCACTTGGTTCTCGTGTATTACCCGTATTTCCCTCTGTAGCGTTTACCTACTTATATAATAATATCAAGCATTTGACCCGTTTCACTTTGTAAACGCTTTTTCTGTGTTGACTGATCCTTTGAACGTGTCTTGATGTTCTTTAATGGAAGTTTACATTATGGAGAGCCACGTCAGAACTCCCCTGTAAAGCCAAACTGATTACCACTATGGAGGTCCTCAGTTTTCTGTTTTCGTTCTTATTTCACTTGACAACAACTTAGGAACATGAGCTGTTAACCTGACAGTGCTATAGTTCTCCGAATTATGTGAGTTCGATATCTTCTAAATTGTGGATGATATTGTTCCAACACTCCTACGGATATTTAAATTACCATAGATTCTACACAATAACTTGAAGAATCGTTTGGTCGTCACTTCTCCCAATGATTTCAGAAATTTTTAATAAATTTTGTCTGCCCTACTGCGTTGTTTGATTCCAAGTCTTCCAGAGCTCTTTCAGACTTTAACTCTGATACTACACTCCTGGAAATTGAAATAAGAAGACCGTGAATTCATTGTCCCAGGAAGGGGAAACTTTATTGACACATTCCTGGGGTCAGATACATCACATGATCACACTGACAGAACCACAGGCACATAGACACAGGCAACAGAGCATGCACAATGTCGGCACTAGTACAGTGTATATCCACCTTTCGCAGCAATGCAGGCAGCTATTCTCCCATGGAGACGATCGTAGAGATGCTGGATGTAGTCCTGTGGAACGGCTTGCCATGCCATTTCCACCTGGCGCCTCAGTTGGACCAGCGTTCGTGCTGGACGTGCAGACCGCGTGAGACGACGCTTCATCCAGTCCCAAACATGCTCAATGGGGGACAGATCCGGAGATCTTGCTGGCCAGGGTAGTTGACTTACACCTTCTAGAGCACGTTGGGTGGCACGGGATACATGCGGACGTGCATTGTCCTGTTGGAACAGCAAGTTCCCTTGCCGGTCAAGGAATGGTAGAACGATGGGTTCGATGACGGTTTGGATGTACCGTGCACTATTCAGTGTCCCCTCGACGATCACCAGTGGTGTACGGCCAGTGTAGGAGATCGCTCCCCACACCATGATGCCGGGTGTTGGCCCTGTGTGCCTCGGTCGTATGCAGTCCTGATTGTGGCGCTCACCTGCACGGCGCCAAACACGCATACGACCATCATTGGCACCAAGGCAGAAGCGACTCTCATCGCTGAAGACGACACGTCTCCATTCGTCCCTCCATTCACGCCTGTCGCGACGCCACTGGAGGCGGGCTGCACGATGTTGGGGCGTGAGCGGCAGACGGCCTAACGGTGTGCGGGACCGTAGCCCAGCTTCATGGAGACGGTTGCGAATGGTCCTCGCCGATACCCCAGGAGCAACAGTGTCCCTAATTTGCTGGGAAGTGGCGGTGCGGTCCCCTACGGCACTGCGTAGGATCCTACGGTCTTGGCGTGCATCCGTGCGTCGCTGCGGTCCGGTCCCAGGTCGACGGGCACGTGCACCTTCCGCCGACCACTGGCGACAACATCGATGTACTGTGGAGACCTCACGCCCCACGTGTTGAGCAATTCGGCGGTACGTCCACCCGGCCTCCCGCATGCCCACTATACGCCCTCGCTCAAAGTCCGTCAACTGCACATACGGTTCACGTCCACGCTGTCGCGGCATGCTACCAGTGTTAAAGACTGCGATGGAGCTCCGTATGCCACGGCAAACTGGCTGACACTGACGGCGGCGGTGCACAAATGCTGCGCAGCTAGCGCCATTCGACGGCCAACACCGCGGTTCCTGGTGTGTCCGCTGTGCCGTGCGTGTGATCATTGCTTGTACAGCCGTCTCGCAGTGTCCGGAGCAAGTATGGTGGGTCTGACACACCGGTGTCAATGTGTTCTTTTTTTCATTTCCAGGAGTGTACATTCATATGAATTCCAATCTGACATACAGTTTCTCCTCCCGTAGAGGTACTCAGCATACTACAATGAATAACTTGTACTTTTCATTCTAGTAGATCTATAGTGAGAAGATCTTCCTAGGTAAGAACATATCAGAAAAACAAGAACACACAATAAATAATTACAGACAAAAACAAATATGCTAATATACAGTGTTTTAATATTTTGCAATAACTTTTGTAAGGAGCTACATCAAACTAACAGCTGTTTCTAACTGACAGATTCAGTTTCTTTTCTATTTTATGAGATACCTTTGGCCCTTGAGAAATCCATGGCTTCTTCACAGACTTTGATATAATTTGTACACTCCTGGAAATGGAAAAAAGAACACATTGACTGCCTTGGTGCCAATGATGGTCGTATGCGTGTTTGGCGCCGTGCAGGTGAGCGCCACAATCAGGACTGCACACGACCGAGGCACATAGGGCCAACACCCAGCATCATGATGTGGGGAGCGATCTCCTACACTGGCCGTACACCACTGGTGATCGTCGAGGGGACACTGAATAGTGCACGGTACATCCAAACCGTCATCGAACCCATCGTTCTACCATTCCTAGACCGGCAAGGGAACTTGCTGTTCCAACAGGACAATGCACGTCCGCATGTATCCCGTGCCACCCAACGTGCTCTAGAAGGTGTAAGTCAACTACCCTGGCCAGCAAGATCTCCGGGTCTGTCCCCCATTGAGCATGTTTGGGACTGGTTGAAGCGTCGTCTCACGCGGTCTGCACGTCCAGCACGAACGCTGGTCCAACTGAGGCGCCAGGTGGAAATGGCATGGCAAGCCGTTCCACAGGACTACATCCAGCATCTCCACGATCGTCTCCATGGGAGAATAGCAGCCTGCATTGCTGCGAAAGGTGGATATACACTGTACTAGTGCCGACATTGTGCATGCTCTGTTACCTGTGTCTATGTGCCTGTGATTCTGTCAGTGTGATCATGTGATGTATCTGACCCCAGGAATGTGTCAATAAAGTTTCCCCTTCCTGGGACAATGAATTCACGGTGTTCTTATTTCAATTTCCAGGAGTGTATTATCTTTGGACGAAAACAGCATTCAAACAGAGTGGGAACTTTATTAGCAAAAGTGTTGTTTTATTCATTCATGCCATGAGCCTGTATACATCCCTCCAGTTTATGTCGTTGAGCGGTGTCCTAGAATAATCTACGTTTGACTTAATGGCAACCCACTGAATTCAGATTTAGTAAATTTTATATCCTGTTCTGTATTAACAATTAGCAAACTGCATATCAAGATCTGAGAGCCAACTGACTCTTTGTGTTGTAATACGAGGGTTGGAACTTAAATAGTGACAACTATTTATTCACAACCGACAGAAAAGAGTTTCATGTTTGCACCTGTTACTATCCTTCAAAGTAGTCACCAGCGTTGTGTAGAACCCGTTGCCAGCGATGTGGAAGGCGTAGTATACCGTTAGCTGAACCTGTACTGTTGATGGTGCGAATGGAGCGGTCTACTGCCTGTCGAATCTTTGGAACAGTTCTGAAGCGAATGCCACGAAGTGGTTCCTTCATCCTCGGAATCAAATCAAAGTCACAAGGACTAAAGTCCGAGGAGTATGGTGGGTGGTACAGTACTTCTCAGACCCATCGACCGAACAGAGCAGCCGGCCGGTGTGGCCGAGCGGTCCCATGCGCTGCAGTGTGGAATCGCGCCACCGCTACGGTCGCAACTTCGAATCCTGCCTCGGGCATGGATGTGTGTAATGTCCTTAGGTTAGTTAGGTTTGAATAGTTCTGAGTTATAGGGGACTGATGACCTCAGATTTTAAGTCCCATAGTGCTCAGATCCAATTTTCGAACAGAGCAGCCATAGTTTGCGCTGTATGCCCCCGCGCACTGTCTTGCAAGGTAATGGATGGGTTGTGTAGAAAATGTCACCTCTTCTTTAGCAAAGCTGGTCGCAAGTGATGCCCCAGAAACGAACAGTAATACTGTGCATTGACGACCGAGCGAGGTGGGGCAGTGGTTAGCACACTGGACTCGCATTCGGTTCAGTCCCGCGTGTGGCCTTCCTGATTTAGGTTATCCGTGATTTCCCTAAATCTCTTCGGTCAAACGCTGGGATGGTTCCTTTGAGAAAGGCACGGCCGACTTCCTTCCACATCCTTGCCTAATTCGATGAGACGAATGACCTTTCCGTTTGGTCTCCTCCCCCAAAACAATCCTAACCCAAGTTATCTGCGAAAGAGAAAGAAGAGATATAACTAATGAGAAGTATGCAGTGTAGTTTCATATGTGCCAACAGCCAGAACTTCAGCACTAACACACCGAAAGAACAATCTTCATTCCTCTTTTCCCCAACTAATATACAATGTAATACGCACTTCTCATTGGTTTATTTTCTATGAGAATCTGATCTCATATGTGTTTTTTGAGAGCAAGAGATTCATTCACAGCAAACTAACAAGGGAATTTGCACACTTCTTGGGGCGAAACTTAGGAATGGAAGTGGAAGCGCCCTGTAAGCAATTTTCTACCAGAAGAACTTCTAAGGTGTAGACAACATGATGCACAATTTGTACAGATGTGTGTTGTACTTGATTTGAAAAGACAACATGTTTCGGAAAAACACGATTCCATTATGTTGACAGCATGGATAATATTTTTAAGAATCTGATAATGGAATTGTGTCTTCCCAGAACATGTTGTGTTTTTAAATTAAACAAAACAGGCATCTGGGAAACTGGTGCGGCATTTTTTTTTTTTTCGTACAGACACCATAATACATCTGTACTATGTCTCCACAAAAGTTTTCTTTTAATAGTTGTATCACTGTTGCAGTCATATTCCCTAATGTCAGTAAAATGGTGTATCCAACAATGTATTTTAGACTTGCTGATAAATGCTAATTAAGTTAAATAAAGACAGAAAAGCTTTACTATCCAAAGGAGATGGGGTGCAATGTTACTAATTATTCGTACTTCTATTAGTAAAGAGTCATACGCACGGCACATCATGTGTCACATCGCTTGCTTGTCACGCCGCGTCTATAAGCCGCGTGGCGGCCATCCGCCTTTAGTCCCACACTCGAGGAGTGAGCGCCGCGTGTTCATGCATGAGTCAACTGCCGGCCGCGTGCTTCCGCGTGTGCATGCGCGTGCACAGCGAGTGGTGGTTACCGAGTGCTGCTCACACGGTTTCGCCATGCGGCTGCAGGGCTCCATAGTACACTGTACTATGAAGGGATGACTAAACTTATTCAAATGTTTTTCAGCATAGCGACGGATTTCGCTCCTTGTTACACAAGTTATCTGTTGTATGTCGATTGGTACCGACAGTCGAGTTAGTAGATATTAATAGCATAATCGAGGTCAAACTTAGGGAGGAGTACTTTAGACTGAAATTTTCCTGCAAATGCTGTTTGATAGTATTCTGTACTATGAAACTGAGGGGGGGAAAAAAAGTACAGAGGCAGGGTTGGAACCCATACTGCCAGTGTGTTAGCTGTAAACCTTAGCTGCTGCACTACACTCGCTTGGTTGGGTTATTATTAACGTTACTGGTACAGCAGGTACACATGAAATTTCAACCTCTATTTTCTCAGGAAATGGAGGCCGTCACATGAAAAGCAGCTAGCCAGGAATTCAGGACAGATCTTTCTACAACATACCAAAAACTCATAAAAGTCCGTGATTAACAAAGCTGATGGCCCCCTGGTGATATAAAACTGTACAGAAAAAAAATTTCTACTGATTGCTCACAATTTTAACCAACAGCTGTTTGTGCTAATGCAGTACGCTCAAATGGCTCAAATGGCTCTGAGCACTAAGGGACTTAACATCTGTGGTCATCAGTGCCCTAGAACTTAGAACTACTTAAGCCTAACTAACCTAAGGACATCACACACATCCATGCCCGAGGCAGGATTCGAACCTGCGACCGTAGCAGTCGCGCGGTTCCGGACTGAGCAATGCAGTATGCACAGAATTATATTGTTTAATTTCTTTCTTTAACTGAACGTTTCACTCCTAACCTCTCTTAAGACTTGGTTTCTTTCTGTCCTATCCATCCTAAAAATGGTGCTAGTCTGAGTCCTACAACCACTGATATTTTATCACTCATGACAGTGCCTCCTCCGCCTCCGCCTCCCCCTTATATTTTCTGCTATTATACCAACCAGTTCACCATTTCCATACCCGCTGAAGTGAAGGCAATATCTATTAAAATTCCACCTACTGACAGAATCAACAGGAATTACGCCAATATGTGAACCTCCACCTGACATATGCAACTGTTCCAATTCCAGATTAACTCTCTATAGACAAGAGTTCTAATGTCGTCCACCACGGCATCTGAGAGCAGACACAAATGCAACATAGTTACGTCTCGATGCTCATGCAATATTTGCCATCTGTATTGTACCCACGTTCTCTGTCGATACTATTACCATGCCCACACACGATACCCACAGTGTCATCGGTGGTGAAGTGTTTGCAAAGAGATCCTAAATCATTTGTCACCGGCTCCACACTGCTACTAGGTTTAAATAAATAGGGAACCGTGTGTTCTGACTCTAGAATCGTATAGTAAATCGCTTCACTTATAAGTACTTTCATTGGTTTAATCAAGAATGGTTTCTGGCGATTATAAATCGATCTTATCCTTAATCTGCCAAACGTTATTTATACTTTTATGTATGCTCAATCTGCCCTTTAAGCTACCTTTTATATTTTGATGCCGGCCGGAGTGGCCGTGCGGTTCTAGGCGCTACAGTCTGGAGCCGAGCGATCGCTCCGGTCGCAGGTTCGAATCCTGCCTCGGGCATGGATGTGTGTGATGTTCTTAGGTTAGTTAGGTTTAATTAGTTCTAAGTTCTAGGCGACTGATGACATCAGAAGTTAAGTCGCATAGTGCTCAGAGCCATTTGAACCATTTTTATATTTTGATTTCTTCATGTTTTTCCCCATAACTTTTTGCTTTAGCTTCCCTGAATTTCCTTTGGATTTGATCCCTGAAAGATTTACGTCCCTTATTTCTTTCTGAGCGTAACGGACATTTAATCTTTCCTGGCCACTTCAATGATATAGCGCGTGAAGTGTCATCACCAGTGGATTTATAGATACGCAAACGTAAGTTTGTCTCCGTACATACGATACTGTTGTTCTGCACAGCGTTCATCACATACGTCAAAATTATAAATACAGCCACTGTTATGTTCATAATGTGCAGAACTACGGTCCGATATAATTGACATCCACAAATGTACTCTGACGCATTGGGTATCACTAATATAATGATATCCTACATGACACCTAGAGTAGATTTCTAAAATATTAGTCTTGGTATATCCCGAAAGCCGAGGATGAAGATAGACAAGTTGGCGAAGTACTTATTGAGTAACCCTTCCACCAGCGCTTATGAACGGTATCAATTGAAAGTTGTCAGAGGTTTGAGAATTTTTTGGCTGGTAGGACGCAGAACGTTATCTTGGATGGAGAGCCATCAACAGATGTACACGTAGCTACAGACGTGCCCCAGGGAAAGGTATTGGATCCTGTTCATGTTGCATGTAGATGTATACATAAATAGAAGCCTCAGAATTTTTACTGAATATGCAGTGCTTTATAAGAAAGTAATACCTGAAGAAAACTACACAAATATTTTTCTACGTATAGCCTTTCAAAGCTGGAAATCGATTGGAAACCTGTTGTAACGTACAGAAATGTAACACTGTACACTTCATATAGCATCACTGAGTCACAATTTGAAATGATCAACTCACAATGAAACCTCTCGAGAGGACCATCCCATTAATCCGACCCCCTCTCTAAACGATCGTATTTTTAAGGAACGGAAATAAACTTCCATAAGGCCAATGCACCTTTATCCGCTTTAAGATTTCCCTGCCAACGATCACTCTTTAACTAACAATGTCCTACCTTTAAAACGATCACAAAGAATCATAGAAGTGGGACTTACAATACTGTATTACTGTAAGGTTTCTCGTCGACAGTGACATAACAATATCTAAAATTTTATTGTCATTTCCACTTATAATAGCAAGTTGTTTTGATTTTTCTTGCGTAGTGAACAGTCAAGGCTACTTCAAACAGAAGAAAAGTTGTTGTTCTTTCACTAAAATAGCGAATTTCTGTTACTAGAAAGAGCAAAATGTAAAATCTCAGCATCAGTTACCGAGTGGGTTTAATTGTGGAATAAATCAAGTACAGAATACAGTTGCACGTCGCGGCAGGTATGTTCAGGAATGGGATGAAAACGCCAACAAAAATTTAAAGAAAAGACGGTGGAAAACCGTTTGAAGAAGTTAATAATGCTGTTTTAGAGTGGTTTAATGGAGTACGATGCTACAAGAAAAAGCTGTTAAATTTCTTTCTGATCTTGGAGATCCTAATTTCAACACAAGCAATGGCTGATTCGACCGATTTCGCGTTCGACACAATATAGTTTTCCGATCCGTCTGTGGAGAAAGAGCAGAAGTTCATCAAGATGATGCAAGCGACTGGAAGTCGAGACTTAATGTAATTACAAGTGGCTATTGTGATAGCGATATTTACAACATATATGAAAGTGGTCCATTTTTAAAACTATTTCAGAGGAAATACCAATTGTGAAGGATGATCAGTGCAAAGGCTGTAAAATGGTGAAACAAAGATTAACGATCGGTTTTTGTGCTAATCTCGGCGGTGAAAAAGGAGAACCACCAGTGATATATAAAGCAAATCGCACAGGGTGCTTCAAAAACAACGCTATTTCCTTGCCAGTAGTCTCTTGGCATGCAAATAAAAATACGTGTCATTCTTGGCTGAATAACTTAAATTCAAAAAATGAACTTTCAGATACGTAAACTCCTACTTTTCGTCGATAATGCACCATGTCATTGAAGCGAAAAGCTATCAAATGTGGAAGTAAAATTTTTTACTGCCAACACAATATCGGGTATTCAGCCTCTTGGCCAAGGAGGGATCTGGTCTGTTAAATTATCGAAAGAAGCTTCTGAGTTTCCTAGATGCGAAAATGGATAACGCCATGTCCATGTGTGACCTAGCTACATCTGTGACAGAGATTATACGTCAGCCACACTAAAAATGTGTGGAATGTGGTGAATGACGAAAAACTTATAGAATGCTTCATTAATTCTGGTTTTCAGTTTTCAGAAAATCTGGTCGCTGGAGAAGGATGCTGTGGCGATGAATCAATAAACATTCTCAGTCACTTGTGAAATGCTGCCAGTATTAAACTGGACACTTATGCAGTGAACGAAGAGATTGATTGCTTCAATACTAGTGATAATTGGGAAGATATCGTTGCGGAAATGAACCAAGATCCTCAATGTAGTGTCAACCAAAACACAATAATAAAGATGATCCACTTCCTGTAGAGACAATCCCATCAGGCGATGCCTTACATAGTACTGCTAGACACAAGTCCCTTGTTTCTGAGCTTTCCAACCAGAAACTGATGTATTTATTGTCTGAGGAGGAAAAGTAATATGAGACTGCGATTGTAAGTAAACGTATGAAAAAGTGTGTGCAGATGCCAGTTTCCGCGTACTTTACGACGTAGTATATTAGGTACGTACCGCATTATTATGATGGTTATTAATCGATTAAAAGAGATTTCTTTCGATTGTAGCAGCCGTTGTCATTAATTTTATTTAAATGATTATGTTTACATTTTACCTTGATCACTAATTAAGAAGACCACTCCTCAAGGCTGCCACTTTCTCATAAAAATTGAAGTGGTCAACTTAAAGAGTTTTCACTGTAAGCATACGAACTGGAGTGGAAATATACGCTCTTTCGTAGATTAAGTAGAATCTTGTTCACATACGTGGGACCATAGCAAATATTTCTAACAGGGGAATTGCTGAAAAATTTCAACTCTTAGACAATTGAAGATAAAAACGAGAATTGCAAAGATTAAATTTAAGCAGTCTTCTTTCCACATTCTACATACAAATGTGACATGAAGAAAACCTAATATTTAGTACGGTTGGAGGTACTCAAAGTTAGGCAACTCACATTGCTTTGCAGAGTACAGATGTAGATGTAGAAATCTGTTGGGTTTAGGGAACTCTCCAATGTATTGCTGGGAACAACGTACGTCCATGTATCTGTCACATTAATCAGAATTATAATACATAAATCTTTGTCATGGACGATAGCGAAAAGCTATGGCGGCAAGGCGCTCGTTTCCGAAGTTACACCTTTCTATTTACGTCACATTCTATCACAGAAACGTTATTTACAGAAAGTGGATGTAATATTGGACTACACTGTTGTACTGAGGCTTAACGCCTGCAAAGTCAGCAAACGACATCACACCACTGCTTTAAAGATGCCTAACGCACAGGGAATAGTTTTCAGGAAACCAGACGGTCGTGCTCAGAGTGTCCACCTAGAGGGAACCCAAGCACCGCTAGGAGCTGCGGCCCTGCACGACATGTGATCGGATATAGGCCCGGCTGTATCTTAGTATCAGATGGTATCTATGGCAGCAAGCAGACCAGGCCATACCAGACGAGACCAGACCAGTTTTCTTCAAGTGAGTTTTCCTTAACCATACGTCGATTCCGCAAAAGTCTCGTCAATCAGGATCCTTACCCCAAAGCCACGTCTATAACGTCGCTGCGTTCACGCTTGACATCGCGACCCGTGGGCTGCCAGCTGTGGACATAGAATGTTTGCGGCTCCCTAGCCAGAGAAGACGCAGACTCTGTCGTCGTGTCAGACTTGTAGACTCGTTAATTTATTCCTTCTTAACTTTCAAATGCCTACACGCCCGACTTAGATAATTTTGCTACGTACAGGACTTACACATTTTTATTCAGTCTGCTCTTTAACAGCGTGCATTCTACAAGTCTTTTATGAAGGCCTTGGTTGGAGAAATGGCGTGTCAGAGTAAACGTCGATAAGTGCGAAGCCGTTCTGTTCACTAAAAGACCGAAGCAAATGCGCAAACACCGCTACTGCAGACCAATAACTCTACATGCACGTCCAATACGTTTCCGCGAGAAAGTCAAATACCTCGGTGTCTGGCTGGACCGGAAATTACTCTGGGGGGACCACATACAACACATGGCCAACCGAGCTAGCGCGAGGCTCAAACAGCTCTGTCATATGCTCAACAGGCGTAGCACACTGAACAGAAGGGTGTCGAGGTCCATGTACATGACACTTTTCCGACCCCTGATGACGTACGCAGCTCCCGTCTGGGGATACGCTGCGCCTACACGCCTGCGCCGTCTGCAGCTCATACAAAACAAAGTACTCAAAATCATAAGCAATGCTCCACGATACACACGCAACGCGGACATTCACCGGGAATACCGACTTGAGACTCTCACGGAGGTAATCCACAAACTCACCACAAGACTATACAGAAACTCCAGACATTCGCAGAACCCGTTTGTTCTGAATCTGGGGAACTACGACCACAATCATAGATGGAAACATAAAAGACCAATAGACATACTTGCAAGGACATAACATCTATGGCCAAGCATACGCAAACATAACGGCACAGGCGAACCCCTGTTAGTCAGACGCATTTACTGGATATCCAGCTGAAATACACTGCCGAATAACTGGCACCACACAGGGAAGCCGTACCGTACACTGCATGCAAACACGCTCCACACATCCCCCACACAGTGAGATGATCTATGGCCGATCTCCCACTACTGTATAACGATCTTGATTCTTCCAGGAATGTAGCAGCTGCAGCAACTGGGACACATCGCCTTCGCTTGTCACGGTAATGATGCATGATACCTATACTAACAAATCCAACCTTGCATGACTATCGCAGCTAGTAAGCCACTACTGCTCTTACTACCCATCCCACTGTCGCAGAGGTTTTTTTCCCACTGCACGAGCCATGGCACTTTTTTCCCTCTGCTCTTCAAATCGCTACCCTCACTCGCGTTTCGTCCACTATCTATCACCTGATGGACCGTGTTATTGCGTAGTCTTACCCAGACGCACGGACAACATCACAGCCCAGCATACTGTGATCCACCTACTAGACAACTAACATGTTTACGGAGGTGACAGTAGAACTTTTGGTTCGGTCACCACGTTAGTGCGGCCGCGGAGGGGCCCCATCTCTATTTTTATGAAGTGTACGTTAAATGAACAATCTATATAGCCTTCAGCCGCCACAAGTATTATATTTCTAATCCAATAAGTGATTTACATGTCGAAAGATGTGCTTTTTGGTGAATACACTTTTTCAGTCATTGTTACCTACATATTACCTGTGCCGCCGTCGGCGGACATGTCATAGACCATGGGAAGACCAGTGTTGGGTATGTTCTTAGAAGCACCGAATGTCACCACAGTATTTTCATCAGCCGCATGTTATGCCAGTTTTCTAACAAAAGTACGCGGCATATCAGAGCTTCAACAGTGAAGTTGCGTTACTGGTTGTATAGTGTCTGCTGATCTCACGTATTCCTGAACATTACGCGCCATATGAAGGCTAGGCAGGAATGAGATTCAGATAGCTGCAGTACAATTGACAAGCAGGGTAATAGCTTCGAGGAAATGGTGAATACGAGAGGCTGTCGTGCGTTGCGGAGCTGCTATTACGAAAACACTAAAACCTGCTAGCGTGGCATAAAGTCTGGCTCTGAACCGTGGAGGGCGACATTTCTGCGGATATAGCAAAGGCTCGGCGAAATATAGCGCAGGCCGTGAAAGAACGAGGTGTGCCGCAAGAGCTTTCAGTAGCATCCAGAAGTTTCTAGAATGTCGAAGAACGTAGGACATGATGAGAATGGAACACAGATGTATTCATCATTCAGATAATGTCGTCTTTGGATTAGCTGTTCTGTACTTTATTCTCCTCTTTGCTTTTCTGTAAAATTCGCTGAAGCGACTGGTGACAATGTAGTTGTTATACTGCCAAGTGCTTCTTAGATTATAATAACATTCTACTTGCAGTCTAAATGCATTTCGTCTTCTTCATATATCTTCCATACCACGCAAAACCAACACGAACATAAAACATACGTTGTGATCGAAAATCCTCATTACAGACCTCTAAGACTTGTACAGTGGAGTGAGTAGATAGTGTTTTGAATCGGGATCCATGCCCGGAAACATACCATATACTTACTACAGCTGTTTGAAAAGGTGTTGATAAAGCGACTACTTTTACAAGTAAATGATTATCCGTGACGCAAGATATCACTTGTTTTACAGTTCCACTCATTAATAGCCAAAGAAATTGCTCGTGTACTCGTTGACGGGTTCTTTTCAACGTGATGCAGTACGGCCTCTTCTAGTTCAATGTGCGGCGTCTCGTTGGAGCGCCACATTCAAGCCTGCTCACGGTGACGTTATCCTTTCTCGAAGCCGTTGTGTAATTGTGGCGAAAAGGGTACGCGATAGAGTCGGACGTTGTGGAGTACAACCATGAAAAAGGCGACGGGCAGTTCTTCCAGTACCGTAAGCTTCGTCAGTCAGATGTTTCATGTCGGTGTATTCTGCAAACGTGTAATGAACTATGGTGGTCTAACACTTACAGACACGCGAATGAGGCTCAAACCAGGTCACAGAGGTAGGATAGACGTCAAATGACATCAGCCAATCCGACGTAACCACCCCCCACCATGACTACCCTGTTACATACCTACCTTGCAAACACGTTTTCAAACCGCTGTAGCACGGACATGGGTTCCTATATTCAAGATATTGTATAGTTACTCCTCTCTGCAAGTGCTAGAAGTCTGTAACGGGAATTTCCGAACACCCTTTATGCATCTACATTATTAATCCGCAAGCACCCTAATATTGCTTGGCGAAAGGCTCTGCTGGTCCCACCAAATGATATCCCCCCCCCCCCGCCCCCCCCCCCCCCCCCAAATTCACTGTTCCTTCCACTCGCGAATGACGCGTTGGAAGAATCTCAGTAAATCTCTGTATTAGCTCTAATTTCTCGGATTGTTTTATCATAGTCATTTCGTGAGATATATCTGGGAGGAAGTACTTTGTTGTCTGACTCTTCCCGGAAAGTACTCATTCTAAATTTCTTTAGTAAACCTCTCCGTTATACGTAACATGTCTCCTTTAGCGTTTGCCATTGGAGTTGGCTGAGCATCTCTGTAACGCTCTCGCTGCGATTAAACGATCTCGTGATGAAACTCATCGTTCTTTGTTAAATCTTTTCTATCAGTCTTATCCGATAAGAGACCAAGACTGATGGACAATATTTTGAACCCATTCAACAATCCCCTTGCATTCCATCTCCTTTTTGGATGAGTTACATGTCCTTAAGATTCTTCCTATGAACCTCTCTGTGATGTCTCCCTTTCCTACTACACTACTGGCCATTAAAATTGCTACACCAAGAAGAAATGCATATGATAAACAGATATTCATTGGACAGATATATTACATTAGAACTTACAGGTGATTACATTTTCACGCAATTTGGGTGGATAGATCCTGAGAAATGAGTACCCAGAACAATCACCTCTGGCCGTAATAACGGCGTTGATATGCATCGGCATTGAGTCAAACAGAGCTTGGATGCCGCGTACAGGTACAGCTGCCCATGCAGCTGCAACACGATACCACAGTTCATCAAGAGTAGTGACTGGCGTATTGTGACGAGGCAGTTGCTCGGCCACCATTGACCAGACGTTTCTAGTTGGTGAGAGATCAGGAGAATGTACTTGCCAGGGCAGCATTCGAAAATTTTCTGTGTCCTGAAAGGCCCGTATAGGACCTGCAACATGCGGTCGTGCATTATCCTGCTGAAATGTAGGGTTTCGCAGGGATCGAATAAAGGGTAGAGCCACGGGTCGTAACACATCTGAAATGTAACGTCCACAGTTCAAAGTGACGTCAGAGCGAACAAGAGGTAACCAATGTCACCCTATACCATCACGCCGGGTGATATGCCAGTATGGAGATGACGAATACACGCTTCCAGTGTGCGTTCACCGCGATGTCACCAAACACGGATGCGACCATCATGATGCTGTAAACAGAACCTGGATTCATCCGAAAAAATGACGTTTTGCCATTCATGCACCCAGGTTCGTCGTTGAGTACACCATCGCAGGCGCTCCTGTCTGTGATACAGCGTCAAGGGTAACCGTAGCCATGGTCTCCGAGCTGATAGTCCATGCTGCTGCAAACTTCGTGGAATTGTTCGTGCAGATGGTTGATTTCTTGCAAACGTCCCGATCTGTTGACTCAGGGATCGAAACGGGCCTGCACGATCCGTTACAGCCATGCGGATAAGATGCTGTCATCTCGACTGCTAGTGATACGAGGCCGTTGAGATTCAGCATGGCGTTCCGTATTACCCTCCTGAATCCACCGATTCCTTATTCTGCTAACAGTCATTGGATCTCGACCAACGCGAGCAGCAATGTCGCGATACGATAAACCGCAATCGCGATAGGCTACAATCCGACCTTTATCGAAGTCGGAAACGTGATGGTACGCATTTCTCCTCCTTACACGAGGTATCACAACAACGTTTCACCAGGCTAAGCCGGTAAACTGCTGTTTGTGTATGATAAATCGGTTGGAAACTATCCTCATGTCAGCAAGATGTAGGTGTCGCCACCGGCGCCAGCCTTGTGTGAATGCTCTGGAAAGTTAATCATTTGCATATCACAGCAACTTCTTCCTGTCGGTTACATTTCGCGTCTTTAGCACGTCATCTTCGTGGTGTAGAAATTTTAATGGCAAGTAGTGTATTTGTTTTATGTGGTCATTCCAATGAAGGTAGCTCTGGATAGTTACTCCTACTTATTTTACGGTGGATACTGTATCAAGCAATTTGTCATCAATATTATGGTTGTACAGTAGTGGACTTTTTACTTATGTTTGCGCAAATTGTTACATTTGTTTACTGTCAGAACTGCGCCAGTCATGAAAAGTTTATAAGTCTTTTTGCAAATCGGTATTGCCTTCTGGTGTTGCGACTTTATTATCGACAACCGCATAATCTGTGAACAGTCTTTAACAGATCCTGGCGCTTTCTACAAGATCATTTACATAAAATGTAAACGGTAACGCTCCTATCATACTTCCTTGGGGTACTACGAAAATTACCTTTACAGCTGTAGATTTTGTTCCGTTATGAGAGACGTGTTAAGTTCTATCTGCAAGGAAGTCCTGAATCAAGTCGCCAATCAGTCTGATGCTCGATAAGTTTGTGCTTTTTCTTTCTTCTTCTTCTTTTTCTTATTCAGTTCTGGACGGTGCCAAATGCCTTCCTGGACTCAAGGAACACGGCATCTAGCTGATCGCCGTTATCTATAGCGCTATGCATCACCTAGAGGAACAGAGCGAGCTGAGTTTCGCAAGATGAGGAACAGCGCGAGCTCAGTTTCGCAAGATCTCTGTTTGTGGAACCTAAGTTGATTTCTATAATGGAGATTTGGTACTCCAGAAAATAATTATGGAGTAT
Source organism: Schistocerca serialis cubense (assembly GCF_023864345.2). Taxonomy (NCBI): domain Eukaryota; kingdom Metazoa; phylum Arthropoda; class Insecta; order Orthoptera; family Acrididae; genus Schistocerca; species Schistocerca serialis. Next base: position 478,109,041 of record NC_064644.1, on the reverse strand, counting down.
AAAACATGTTCTACGACTGGACAACATGAATATTACTGATCCAAACAACACAAGTGCTGACAGTTGTATTACCGGACTGTCAGTTTAATAATAGATGCTTTCAAACTACTGACACAAATTATTTACCGGAGAATGGTAATAATGGTAGAATCCGACCTCGGAGAAGATCAGTTTTGATTCCGCAAAACCGAGAAATACGACTTTTCATAGGAAACACGCTGTAGGAAGGCAAACCTGTATTTTTTGAATATCTATACCTACAGAAACTTTTGACAATATTTTCTGGAATACAATCTTTAAATTCCGAGGTAACAGGGATTAAATACAGCGAGTGAATAGTCATATGTAATTTGTGCAGAAACGAGACTCCGGTGCTAAAGTTCGAAGCACATGAAAGAGAAACAGTACCTGAGAAGATAATGGGAAACAGTTTTAGACTCTCCTGCTGTTATTCAGCCAGTATACTGAGTAAGCAGCAAGGAAAAGTTAACAGAAATTGGCGAAGAGAATTAAAGTTCGGGGAGAAGGAACTGAAAGCTTGCATCTCTGCCGATGTTATTGTAAGTTTGTTAAAGACAGCAAAGAACTTGGTATATCAGTTGAACTGAGTGGATAATATAAGTTATCTATTAAGGTTGTGGAATACTGCGACTATAATGAATAGAGATTTTTTACAAATGACTGCAACCAATCGCATTTCGTGATGGTAAGATTTTTGACTTGCAGTTACCGGCTCATCAACAGATAATGGATTTCATAGCATTGTAGGAAGTATTGCATGGGCGTGGTAAGAAGAAAAAAAAAGTCGAAACAAATAAGAACCGAATTTGGCGAAGAATGTGGGGTTATTTGCATCACAAAATTACAACGTCAAATTGATGGTAGCGTGAGGGACCAGTATCACTCACTCACTCTTTTTATCTTATAGGTTTCATTATGGGGCCCGAAACGTCTATCCTAAAAAGCTATGGATGCCACCCATTCGAAATGCTTAAACGATTGAGCAGTAAGTTTATATTTAATTTACTTATATCATGTGTGATAAGGGTGACGAGACTAGAATCTCATATGCGGCTAATTAAGTTTCATGAACACTTGGTGACTCGCGCCTGACAGAGTTTTTCTGAAAGGACGGCTCTTGTGGCGCCTTGTGTCGGTCAAAATAGGAACTTCGAGTGGATACAGAGAGGACGGACTACAGTCGAGGACTGACAGACTGCGTTAGGCCAATGCAAATAATCCAAATAAATATGACAACTTTAAAATAACACACCGAGATGCGAAGTATAACATACTTATTTTATATGGACCAGTAAAGGTCACGAAGGTGAGAAATTATAAAAAAAATGTCACGATGCCCGTTTTAAATGTAAAATTGATGTAAAAAAAAATGAAACCGTTTCAGTGTCTGTTGTGTCATTTGTTTGGTATAACAAAGAATGTATGCGCGTAACATTTTAAATGCAGTTATCTGTATTAATTGTTTAGTAACTTAGGGCATCAGATGATGTCTTTCATCAATATATGAAGTTAAATGGCGAGCATAAATGTCGGGCACTCATTATAAATATTTGTTGTGGGTATTTTACGGCACAGTGTAAGAAGTGGTGAAACATAAGGACACGTGAAGTTAATTTTCATTTTTTTGGTTCTCTGAAAGCAAAATGCCCTCCTGGGACATTTTTTATTATTCTCATGCAGGTATAATGCGAAGATTCAATAATAATATATCAGTTAGGTAGCGATCAGAAAAAGAAAATTAGTTAAATGAAGACATTTTTGCGTCATGGCAGCGGACAGGCTAGGTACACAATTTTTTTAAGGTCGTGACATATTTCACCTTTACAAGAAAACATATAAAAGATAATTGCTTACCTTTACGCATTATACATTGATGATTAAGGATCGATTTTAAAACAGTAAATTATTCACTGCAAAAGAAGAGATGTAAAATGGATTTTGCGTTAATATTGTGTGCTTTTCCAAACATGAGAATGTACCTATAAGTAGTATCGTACAACTGATGTACTTGGTGAACATAATCAATGTTTTCAAGTGTAATTTGTGTACCAGGAGCCAGTTCTATGGAATTAAATAACTATAATTAATCCCACGAAGCTCATCTTGTAATTTTATGATGTGAATAAATCTAGGTACCTCGCCACATGCAGTACAGCACCTTCTGGTTTCGAACTTTTTTGTCTTACCACAGCTACACATCAGCCCCTACGTTGATGTGAACGAATAGTGGAACAATATCATCTGATGATGAGTCGCTGAGTCCTTGGTGATCTGAAACAGAAAGAGGGGAAAATAAAAATCCTATCATCAAGAAAGACGTCTGGCTGCAGTCATTTCGGAACAGAAAACGTACTGAAACGAATATTACAAGATGAACGTCAACAGAAGTGGCCGAGGGGTAGCTGAAAGTACTCGAATCAAATCAAATCATGCAGACAGAACTAGATTAAGAAATAAAAAACTAAATGCAGTTGATAAGTTTTGTTATTAGGGAAATAACAAAAAAATGCTTCTAAGAATTGTTTTAACGCTGAATATAAACTTAAATGTTAGGAACTCTTCTCTACAGAAGTGTAGCGTTGTACGTAAGCATAACGTCGTCAATAAACAATTCATAAAAGAAGAAGATAGAAATTTTTGAGATGTGGTGTTGCAGAAAATTGCTCAATATTAGATGGGTTCGTCTAATAAGAAATGAGGAGGTACTGAATATAAGTGGTGAGAAAGGAAGTTTGTGGCACAGTTTGACTAAAAGAGGGAATCGGGTGATACAACAAACCCGAAGTCATCAAGAAGTCGTCAGTCTGCTAATGGAACAGTACGGACGGACAGAGGGGAGGTGGTAGAAATTGTAAATGGCAACTATCACTTGACTACAGTAAGCAGGCTGAAATGGAATTAGATTCCACAAACGATGCAGAGAAAAAGCAGTTAGAACAGCTTTGACTACGTACAATGGATAGCTGTAACAAAGCCGTCTTCAGACTAAATACCACAGAAAGAACAAATCTGACGTCAACTGTGTTTGCAATTTTGTGGTATATTGCGTATTACTGAAATCATGAAATGTATTTACAAATGACGAATACGATATTACATCAGCTGTGTGATTTACTACAGGCACATGAAAATTTACGCCGGACCGGGACTAAAACCCGGATTTTCATCTTATTGCGAGCGGTTACCTTAACCCCTTCGGCTATCCGTGCACACCTCCCAGACCGATCCAAACTTCCATAAGTCATAGCGTCTACGTCCCATAGTTCTCCCAAAACGTACGAGTGATTCTCGCTAGGGGAGAGAACGTTTTCCTCGTCAGTTTGTCTTTCTTTGGCATGAAATATAGTAGATTCTGTAACTTTATGTTTTACTAAAATTTGTTGCAGTCTAAGTATGACTTATGGAGTCAAACCAAGGTCGTTACTTCTCGGTTTAATTTCCACCACAGGAAGCAGCCGCGTAATCGGTTGCATCACTCATGGGTTGCAAATCTCTGGAAACTGACCTATATGAGTAATTTAGGATGCCATAAACGGCAGCAGTCTTATGCAGATGCCCCACAATTAAGTAATGTTATGCAAATGCCTTAATTCAGGACGTCGTTTTATGGCTCTCGCCACGCAGAACAGTACGATATGAGGCACTAGCATTACTGGATCCACACTTAGCATTATGAGATACAAGCTTAGACTTTGTGCTACAAATTACACAAGCATTTAATGACGAGTACAGTACAGACAGACAATTGCAAAAGACATTTTGGATACCTCGTTAAGTGTCTGTATTTCCCTTATATAACAAATAGAAAACATGTGATTCTGGACAATACAAAAGGAAAGATAATTGACTACGTTGAATCAACGTCTTACGCCCCTCTAAGTGAAGACAACAGTTATAAGATTTGTAGCTTTACTCTGTTTTATGGCGCCCTCAGCAAATGCTGATTGCAATTCAGTAATTATGAAACCGTAAGAGTGAACGCTCCTGGTGTCTGATGTTTCATAGGCTATTACATAAGTCTTAGACCTGTGATGATCCAGACCACGAAAGACGTCGTTGTATTGAAACGAACATTCGATCAGGTGAAGGGTAGATTCCGCCATCGAGCCAATCAGCGGAATGAACTTTACTGTTTCTTTATTCTAATATTCTCAGTAAATTTCTTTAGTACATTGCTCAAGTCTTATACAGCGCTTGGTTCTACCGAAACATATGTGCGAAGTAATGTTATTTTGTTTCGTACGTAAAATTGTTATAAAAATACAAAACGTTTTGAAGCGTATTTTTGGGAGTCAAGTCAGTAAATTACAGGGTGACGCAATTGAGTTATATCAGTATCGAGCAGAATTGAATGGGTTCCTACTTGAAAGCATTAATTTTTCTATAAATATTATGAATTTAACAATAAGATCATTCCATATCTACCTCGCCAAAACACTTTTTGAAATTTATGAAATATTAGTTGCATGGTCTTTCTTTTCTTCTGTTCATGTTACGAATTTCTTAATTTCTTTTTACAAAATATTAATACTGATATCATTTTCCACACAGACAGGGTATCAGGAAATGTTTGGAACCTTACCCTGAACAGGAAAAAGTTTGCAGTAAACTACCTGCCAAAGGTTTGCAGTCAACATTTTTCGTCTGAATGTTTTGACATTGAGACCTTTGGTATCGGAGGCAAACCGATACCAGAAGGTGTGCCGTCAATATTTGGTTTTTCTACGTATTTAGAACTTAAAAAAAGTAGAAAACACAAATTGGTTTCAAATTGCTCTGAGCACTATGGGACTTAACTTCTCAGGTCATCAGTCCCCTAGAACTCAGAACTATTTAAACCTAACTAACCTAAGGACATTACACACATCCACGCCCGATGCAGGATTCGAACCTGCGATCGTAGCGGTCTCGCGGTTCCAGATTGTAGCGCCTAGAACCGCTCGGCCACCCCGGCTGAAACACAAATTCTGAGAAGCAAGCAGGAAGAGTCATCTGCCTTAAAATGACTAAGACCTATTTTATTTTTTTATCGATGTGACTATAGAAACGGCTAGGCAAAAATTTCAATGGCGGAAATGCACAGCTTGATTCCAGATGTAACAACATTTAGGTTAAGTCTACACAAAGAAGTTGTAAGAAACCTCATGACTATTGTTGGTGAATCAGTGCTGCTGCTTCCATAGCGTTAATAGGATAATGAGAGCAAAATTTCAGCATCGGAATGTTGTGTACGTACATGTACACTGAAGCACCAATGAAAAAGGAATAGCCATCGCAATTTCACGAGTATACCGTGAATATTAGGAATCCGGAAAAACATCAAATCTCCGACATAGCTGCGGCCAGAAAAAGATCTTGCAAGAACCGGAACAACAACAACTGAAGAGAATCGTTCAACGTGACAGAAGTGCAACACTTAAGAAAATTGCTGCCGATTTCAATGCCGGACCACACCAAGTATCACCGTGGGAACCATTCAACGAAACGTCACCAATATGGGCTTTCGGAACCGAAGACCCACTCGTGTATCCTTGATCACTGCACGGCACAAAGCTTTACGCCTAGCCTTGGCCCTTCTACACCGACATTAGACTGTTGATCACTCAAAACATGTTGCCTGGTCGGCCGAGTCTCGTTTCAAACTTTATCGAGCGGATGGACGTGTACGGGTATGGAGACAACCTCATGAATCCGTGGACCCAGCACGTCAGCAGGGGGCTGTTCAAGCTGCTGGAGGCTCTGTAATGATATTGGGAGAGTGCAGTTCGTGTGAAATGGGAACCATGATACGTCTAGATCAATTCTGAGAGGTGACACGTACGTAAGCATCTTGTCCGGTCTCTTGCATCCATTCATGTCCATTGTGCATTCCGAAGAATTTGGACAATTCCAGCACGACAATGTGACACCCCACCCGTCCGGAATTGCTACAGAGTGGCTCCAGGAACACTGTTTTGAGTTTAAACACTTGCACTGGACACCAAACTACGAGGATATGGATATTATTAAGCATTAAGCATAGCCTTGCAACATGCTGTTCAGAATAGATCTCCACCCCCTCGAAATCTTACGGATTCATGGGCAACCCTACAGGATTCATGGAGTCGGTTCCCTCCAGCACTACTTCAGGCATTAGTCGAGTTCATTCCATGTTGTGTTGCGGAATTTTTGCGTGCTCGCGTGTGCCCTACACGATATTAGGCAGATGTACTAGTTTCTTTGGCTCTTCAGTGTATATGAAACTGGTAAAATGTTTATTACACTATGTGTTCAAAAGTGTCTGGACACCTGGCTGAAAATGACCTACACGTTCGTGGCGCCCTCCATCGCTAATGCTGGAATTCAGTGTGGTGTTGGCTCACCCTTAGCCTCGATGACAGCTTCCACTCTCGCAGGCATACGTTCAATCAGCTGCTGGAAGATTTATTGGGGAATGGCAGCCCATTCATCACGAAGTGCTGTACCAAGGAGAGGTATCGATGTCGGTCGATTAAGCCTGGTACGAAGTCGGCTTTCCAATACATCCCAAAGGTGTTCTATAGGATTCAGGTCAGGATTGTGCGCTCGATCGTGTTGAAAGGTGCAATGGCCATCGCCGAATTGCTCTTCATCAGTGGGAAGCAAGAAGGTGCTTAAGACAGTGTAGACCTGTGCTGTGGTAGTGCCACGCAAAACAACAAGGGGTGCAAACCTCCTCCATGAAAAACACGACACTATAATAACACAATCTCCGAATTTTACTATTGGCACTACACCTTCTGGCAAATGACGCTCACCGGAAATTAGCCATGCCCACACCATGACATCGGATCGCCACATCGTGTGTCGTGATTCGTCACTCCACACAACGTTTTTCCACTGTTCAATCGTCCAGTGTTTACGCCCCTTACACCAAGCGAGGCGTCGTTCGTCATTTACCAGCGTGATGTGTGGCTTATGAGCAGCCGCTCGTCCATGAAATCGAAGTTTTATCACCTCCCGCCTACCCATCATAGTACTTGCAGTGGATCCTGATGCAGTTTGGGGTTCCTGTGCGATGGTCTGGATAGATATCTGCCTATTACACATTACGACCCTCTTCAAATGTCGGCGGTCTCTGTCAGTGAACAGACGAGGTCGGCCTGTACGCTTTTGTGTTGTACGTGTCCCTTCAGGTTTCCACTTTACTATCACACCGGAAACAGTGGACATGTGAATGTTTAGAAGTGTGGAAATCTCACCGCCCAATCACCTGACCACGTTCGAAGTCCGTCAGTTCCGCGGAGCGTCCCATTCTGCTATCTCTCGCGATGTCTAATGTCTACTGAGAAAGCTGATTTGGGGTACCTGACAGTACAAAATACTTCAAAGACGTATGCCACGCTCTGAACCGCTAAAATAAGGAATCGCCTCAACTTATTGGCTCTAGGTCTGGAAGTCAGAACTTTCTATCAGCCGAAATGCGGTTCTCAGTGATTCTTTACCACTTAAGACAACTGTTCCTATATCGTATTATGGTATTGCTATAGTATCAGTATCTGTACTGAATTTGTTTACGGTCATAAAATACGAACCACTGTTTTGCGCGAAAACGGTCGTGTTTGATAACATACTGTGTCTGCCTTGTAAAAATATATAGGATCATTTAACATGTGTTTTTTGAGGATTCATCTCAAAACGGAATATTTCGTGTCGACCTGGTATTTTGTCTTCCATTCCAGTGGAATTGGTGAGATAAATGACAGAGTTTATCAGGAAGGGAAAATCCATTTAAAAATGTAACTTTGGTGCTCAAAAAAATATATGCGTAAATATCCATTAAAGCAATGTTTCAAACTTTGTTACTCTTTTACGTCATCGATTGTTAATAAGATTACGTTCACTGTAGTACTGCATATGTATTACAAATACAATAGGTCGCGCAATTATTATAACCAGGGCTACTTTTCAGCTACACGTAAGGTGAACTCTGTTTGCCCAATCTGGGATAACGTGTAACGAGAGGGGCATGACCTTATCCCTCTGTCACTTTAGATGTTGGTGTCAGATCTAAACATGGCAAAGATAGGGGTGTGTGCGTTCTATAATGTCTACCGACTAAGCCACAGACTAAGAATATCTATGGAGTGAAAATAGCACACTGGAAATGTAGCCTACATCAAACCGAAGTAGTCACGTGAGGTTTGTATGACGCTGTCGTTTACACCCTGTTCTCACACGTTTATTAATCAGTACTTTCATCAGTGCCCTATTATTTTTGTTCCGGATGCAAATCGAAATTCGCCGAAGGAGGAAAAGTTGCTTTTCATAGGTACCACTGTGCTTAAGTACATTGTCCAGTCACATTAAAGCTGGCACACGTCAAAAGCCTGAATAACCATTTTTGCAGCGTGTACAGGTACGACGAGTGCAGACTCGATGACGTTCTAAAAGGAATCGACAGGGAAATGGAGCTATGCCGATTCTGGCGCCATGGTCAGCTGCAGTAGGTTTCTCAGTTGAGGATAAATGGCGCGAACAGCTCGATCGACGTCGTCCCAGAGTCTCGGCTGTGTTTGAATTTTGGGAGTTGGTGGCCAGGGGAGAACAGAACCTCATCTTGGTGCTGTTCGAATCATGCATTTATACTGCGAGATGTGTGACATGTTGCGTTGTCCTGCTGGTAGATACCATCAAGCCGAAGGAAAAAAAATTGCATGTAGCGGTGGACACGGTCCCCAAGGATAGATGCGTGCTTGTGTTGATACATTGTGCTTTTTAGAATAATCAGACCGCCGAGGGAACGCCACAAAGACATGCCCAGACCATAACGCCCCCTCCTCTGGCCTGGACCCTTCTGACGACTGTTGCGGGGTATTGGCTTTCAGACGTTCCACGATGCACACACCAACGGCCATGTGTCATGTGGACGTCCAGTTGCGGTACTGGTGTGAAAATTCTGCTTTCGTTGCCGCAGCAGTCGGCATGGGTGCATGAAGCAGGCGCCTGCTGCGGAAGTCCACACACAGCAGCGTTCGCTGAACAGCCGTTGAGGAGACACTGTTGATAGCGCCTTGGTACATCTGGGCGGTCAACTACTCAACAGTTGCCCATATATTTGCCCGTACACATCTCCACAGTCGTCATTCACCTCTGTCGTCTACGACTTGTGCTGCACCATAGTTGCCGCGGTGCCGGTTTTGTATAGCGCCATTTTGTCACGCACAGCATACTTTAACCACGGTGACAGACAAATAGTTTACAGATTGGCCGGTTCGGAAATGCTTCCGCCCTAGGCCCGGAAGCCAATGATCATACCATTTTCCCGGCCGGAGTGGCCGAGCGGTTCCAGGCGCTTCAGTCCGGAACCGCGCTCCTGCTACGGTTCGAATCCTGCCTCGGGCATGGATGTGTGTGATGTCCGTAGATTAGTTAGATTTAAGTAGTTCTAAGTTCTAGGGGACTGATGACCTCAGAAGTTAAGTCCCATAGTGCTCAGAGCCATTTGAACCATCATACAATTTTGGATGACACACAAGTCGCTCCATTTTCTCATTGCGACAACGAATGCACTTTTTTCCATGACCCACCCTCCCCCCACCCCCTCTTTGCCTTCCCGACACTGTTGATATAACCTCCACTGCTAGTGCTGCCGCCAACTGTCAGAGTGGTTGTTGCAGGTTTACGCTGAACCTAGGCTGTGGTCACGTTAATGTGACTAGACCGTCTATAATGTTTACGTAATTGGAGGGGCTTTATTTGTTGACTAGTACTCCGATACAATGTGCTAAGAAATAATGTGACAGAGTCCTTTTATCTAAAGATTAACTAGAAAAGTGCTAGATAAACAGTATAGTGTGCGAGTGTGTCGCAAGTCAATGTTTTGAATTTCTACGGATTTAGAGCTATCTTCACTAGCAGAAGAGATGTTATATGATATTCAGAGTCATTACGTGTGGGTTATGCAAATTTGGAAGTCATTCTGCTCATTTTAAAGTAATCGCGAGAGGAAACTTAAGTACTAGTACCCTGACGTGAAAAAATTGGTATAAGCAATTAATATTTATTTTCCCTGAGGAAGAACGAAGATGAAATACATTGTAGCAGAAAGTAAAAGCGAAAGGATTTCATTCCTAAAAATATTTCAGAGTGCAATACGTCACTAATTTGCTGTACGTCATGCAAAACACTTCGTTTTGCATACTCAGAAACCGTTTAGCAATAGTATAACTTCATTAACCAGATACGATAAAATGATGAAATATGATAAAATGCAGCACAAAACCTAAAAATAACGGTGGGTACCCTTTCTTCACTGCCGGCAATAGTGGCCGAGCGGTTCTAGGCGCTACAGTCTGGAACCGCGCCACCACTAGGGTCGCAGGTTCGAATCCTGCCTCGGGCATAGATGTGTGTGATGTCCTTAGGTTTGTTAGGTTTAAGTAGGTCTAAGTTCTAGGGGACTGATGACCTTAGAAGTTAAGTCCCATGGTGCTCAGAGCCATTTCAACCATTTGAGCCGTTCTTCACTATAACAAGGTACAGATATACACGAGCTGTGATACTTGTCATAAACAAATGAAATCCTGTTGCATTTATCTGTACTAACTTGAAGCCAAGTGCATTGTAGATTTCGGATGTAAACTGTTGAGACACCTATGAAGCGCATGTACAGAATGCGCAGTACCTTAGAACGGAATATGTATGTGCTGGCGACGTAATAATATTCAAAATTTCCAGCACGCGTTTGGAGAAATATTATGATACACAGTAATCATATGACTAGAATTAATGAATGTTGAAGAAAAGAATTGTGTTCTGTACTTCATCTGAATGCTCACTCCAGAGGTATTCCTATTACATTGTCTAAGTTAGTAGTTGCTGGTGGAATACTTCGTGTGTATAATGACTGTTATTCCTAATGCGTCTCGTCCTATAACAGTTATTGACGGTCACAATGTGTTTCTTGAACATCTACAAATTTATATGGCACATTATGACACACATGCACTCTTAAAACTGGGAAAAGTACCAATTGCTGAAAACAAGCTTTTTAATGCAAAAGACATTAAGAAATTTTTAAAAATCATGGTCTGCACATAGCCGTATTGTCACTTTGTTAAACAACCGTCATTAATCAGATCCATCACAGATCATTACTGTTAATAGGCATCATGACATAAACCAAAATGTTAAATCAAGATATAATACTCTAGTACGTGCAGCATATATTATACCTGAAGGTGGTCTGTTTATGAGAGCAGCTGGTTGTCTAATAAAACGACAATACAGCTCTTTGGAAACCATGATTTTCCTAAAACTTTTAGATTCTGTAAATCACTGCCTCCTAAAAATCATATTGATAAATATTGAACTGAATGTCTGATGTACTTCTATGAATACTTTGATCGTTACGAGACGAAGTTCTCCGACACCGCTAATACACACTGAAAGGAAAAATTTACTATATATTCCGCAGATCGTTAATGAGCAAAGTTCAGAGAGCGTATAATCCATTGTGAAGTATCTAGCTAGCAAACTGAGTCGTATTCGCTAATGACTTACACAAACTTGAGAAGCAAGTCTACGCAGCGTCTTCTGGCAACAGCAAGTCGCAGTAGCCATGGCCCTTAAGGGTCGCGTTGAGGCCTTTCGTACTTATAGCCGGTGCAGCAGTGTCGTCATTAGCTGAGTGGTTCCCGTAGATAGTACATCTACGACAGTGATCTCTACACTACGTAGGTGGAGAATTCTGCTCTTGGAGCACAGACATTACGCAAGAGCGTTCACGTTGCATCTGGGCAAAAAGTTTCGATGAGTCTTTATGTGATTAAGGACTATTTCTTTTGTTTTGGACGTAATCCTTACGTCATTGAGTGTAACAGTGTCTGAAGCAGAGAACCACCAGATCTGCACAATAATGAAATACTTCATTAGATGACGTCCACATCCCGAAACACAAAAGGCGATGTTCCGACTGACTGACTCCCTGATTCATCATCGGCCAGCCCAAACCGCTAAGGACAAGAAACTGAAATTTGAACAAGGTGTTGATCTTAGACTCTAATTGTCACTTAAGAAAGGATTTTTCGTAATCTTACACCTAAGGGGGTGCAATAAGGAATGAAAGGTTTTTTGAAAATTTTACACTATTAAGGTTACTTTTCAGATAGATTTACGAAAATTAGTATTTGATTTCCAGGTCAGAAATAAACAAACAAATCAGTAATTTTGAAAATTTAGCTCCTACAGTGGTGGAGTGTGAGGTGGATTATTTTGGAAAATAGATCATTATTAAAGAACTAGTAAAGTATTTTTAAAGCTACATCGATAAAAAGAGATATATGAATATTCACCCCCCCCCCCCCCCCCCCCCATGAACCATGGACCTTGCCGTTGGTTGGTGGGGAGGCTTGCGTGCCTCAGCGATACAGATGGCCGTACCGTAGGTGCAACCACAACGGAGGGGTATCTGTTGAGAGGCCAGACAAACATGTGGTTCCTGAAGAGGGGCAGCAGCCTTTTCAGTAGTTGCAGGGGCAACAGTCTGGATGATTGACTGATCTGGCCTTGTAACATTAACCAAAACGGCCTTGCTGTGCTGGTACTGCGAACGGCTGAAAGCAAGGGGAAACTACAGCCGTAATTTCTCCCGAGGACATGCAGCTTTACTGTATGATTAAATGATGATGGCGTCCTCTTGGGTAAAATATTCCGGAGGTAAAATAGTCCCCCATTCGGATCTCCGGGCGGGGACTACTCAAGAGGACGTCGTTATCAGGAGAAAAACTGGCATTCTACGGATCGGAGCGTGGAATGTCAGATCCCTTAATCGGGCAGGTAGGTTAGAAAATTTAAAAAGGGAAATGGATAGGATAAAGTTAGATATAGTGGGAATTAGTGAAGTTCGGTTGCAGGAGGAACAAGACTTTTGGTCAGGTGATTACAGGGTTATAAATACAAAATCAAACAGGGGTAATGCAGGAGTAGGTTTAATAATGAACAAAAAAAAATAGGAGTGCGGGTTAGCTACTACAAACAGCATAGTGAACGCATTATTGTGGCCAAGATAGATACAAAGCTCATGCCTACTACAGTAGTACAGGTTTATATGCCAACTAGATCTGCAGATGATGAAGAAATTGATGAAATGTATGACAAGATAAAAGAAATTATTCAGGTAGTGAAGGGAGAGGAAAATTTAATAGTCATGAGCGACTGGAATTCGTCAGTAGGAAAAGGGAGAGAAGGAAACATAGTAGGTGAATATGGATTGGGGGGAAGAAATGAAAGAGGAAGCCGCCTTGTCGAATTTTGCACAGAGCATAACTTAATCATAGCTAACGCTTGGTTCAAGAATCATGAAAGAAGGTTGTATACCTGGAAGAATCCTGGAGATACTGAAAGGTATCAGATAGATTACACAATGGTAAGACAGAGATTTAGGAACCAGGTTTCAAATTGTAAGACATTTCCAGAGGCAGATGTGGATTCTGACCACAATCTGTTGGTTATGAACTGCAGATTGAAACTGAAGAAACTGCAAAAAGGCGGGAATTTAAGGAGATGGGACCTGGATAAACTGAAAGAACCAGAGGTTGTACAGAGTTTCAGGGAGAGCATAAGGGAACAATTGACAGGAATGGGGGAAAGAAATACAGTAGAAGAAGAATGGGTAGCTCTGAGGGATGAAGTAGTGAAGGCAGCAGAGGATCAAGTGGGTAAAAAGACGAGGGCTAATAGAAATCCTTGGGTAACAGAAGAAATATTGAATTTAATTGATGAAAGGAGAAAATATAAAAATGCAGTAAATGAAGCAGGCAAAAAGAAATACAAACGTCTCAAAAATGAGATCGACAGGAAGTGCAAAATGGCTAAGCAGGGATGGCTAGAGGACAAATGTAAGGATGTAGAGGCTTGTCTCACTAGGGGTAAGATAGATAATGCCTACAGGACAATTAAAGAGACCTTTGGAGAGAAGAGAATCACTTGTATGAATATCAAGAGCTCAGATGGCAACCCAGTTCTAAGCAAAGAAGGGAAGGCAGAAAGGTGGAAGGAGTATATAGAGGGTTTATACAAGGGCGATGTCCTTAAGGACAATATTATGGAAATGGAAGAGGATGTAGATGAAGATGAAATGGGAGATAAGATACTGCGTGAAGAGTTTGACAGAGCACTGAAAGACCTGAGTCGAAACAAGGCCCCGGGAGTAGACAACATTCCATCAGAACTACTGATGGCCTTGGGAGAGCCAGTCATGACAAAACTCTACCATCTGGTGAGCAAGATGTATGAGACAGGCGAAATACCCTCAGACTTCAAGAAGAATATAATAATTCCAATCCCAAAGAAAGCAGGTGTTGACAGATGTGAAAATTACCGAACTATCAGTTTAATAAGTCACAGCTGCAAAATACTAACGCGAATTCTTTACAGACGAATGGAAAAACTGGTAGAAGCGGACCTCGGGGAAGATCAGTTTGGATTCCGTAGAAATGTTGGAACACGTGAGGCAATACTAACCTTACGACTTATCTTAGAAGAAAGATTAAGAAAAGGCAAACCTACGTTTCTAGCATTTGTAGACTTAGAGAAAGCTTTTGAGAACGTTAACTGGAATACTCTCTTTCAAATTCTGAAGGTGGCAGGGGTAAAATACAGGGAGCGAAAGGCTATTTACAATTTGTACAGAAACCAGATGGCAGTTATAAGAGTCGAGGGGCATGAAAGGGAAGCAGTGGTTGGGAAAGGAGTGCGACAGGGTTGTAGCCTCTCCCCGATGTTATTCAATCTGTATATTGAGCAAGCAGTAAAGGAAACAAAGGAAAAATTCGGAGTAGGTATTAAAATTCATGGAGAAGAAGTAAAAACTTTGAGGTTCGCCGATGACATTGTAATTCTGTCAGAGACAGCAAAGGACTTGGAAGAGCAGTTGAACGGAATGGACAGTGTCTTGAAAGGAGGATATAAGATGAACATCAACAAAAGCACAACGAGGATAATGGAATGTAGTCAAATTAAATTGGGTGATGCTGAGAGGATTAGATTAGGAAATGAGACACTTAAAGTAGTAAAGGAGTTTTGCTATTTAGGGAGTAAAATAACTGATGATGGTCGAAGTAGAGTGGATATAAAATGTAGACTGGCAATGGCAAGGAAATCGTTTCTGAAGAAGAGAAATTTGTTAACATCGAGTATAGATTTAAGTGTCAGGAAGTCGTTTCTGAAAGTATTTGTATGGAGTGTAGCCATGTATGGAAGTGAAACATGGACGATAACCAGTTTGGACAAGAAGAGAATAGAAGCTTTCGAAATGTGGTGCTACAGAAGAATGCTGAAGATAAGGTGGGTAGATCACGTAACTAATGAGGAGGTATTGAATAGGATTGGGGAGAAGAGAAGTTTGTGGCACAACTTGACTAGAAGAGGGGATCGGTTGGTAGGACATGTTTTGAGGCATCACGGGATCACAAATTTAGCATTGGAGGGCAGCGTGGAGGGTAAAAATCGTAGAGGGAGACCAAGAGATCAATACACTAAGCAGATTCAGAAGGATGTAGGTTGCAGTAGGTACTGGGAGATGAAGAAGCTTGCACAGGATAGATTAGCATGGAGAGCTGCATCAAACCAGTCTCAGGACTGAAGACCACAACAACAACAACATGAATATTCAGTTACAAATAAAAAATATGTCTTTCATTGATTCTCGAAATTCTGTTCCAAAGGAAATAAAACGTGGGACGAGATGTTTTATGAACATATTTCGTTGTGAAACCATTTTTTAAGCCAAATCTATGAAGATTTCAGTTTGGCTTCTCAGCTAGAAATTAAAAAAATCATTTTACTGTGTTCGCAAATTCAGCCCAAATTGGGTGGAAATGGGGGGTGAAACATTTAATGAAAACATTTCAGTGTGAGCATATTTTTAATGCTAAATCTTTAAAAATTAGTGTTTGATTTCTCGGTTAGAAATTAAGTAAATACATGTTTCCCTGTTTTTGGCAATTCAGCCCCTAAGAGGGTGAAATAGCGCAGAGTGATTCACTGACTTATCATCGCACAGCACAAACCGCTAAAGACTGCTCGAAATTCTATTCCTAAGGGGATGGAATAGGCGATGAAAATTTTTAAGAATATATTTCCTTATAAAAATTGTTGAAGGTAAATATGTGAAACTTGGTATTTTGCTTCTCTGTCAGATATAAAGAAACACTTGTTAGAGGATGAGGATTTCTGTGGAAATATCTACACAAGAACGCAAAAGGCGCGCCCGTAATTAGTGTAAAAGCTTAGAAGGTGTTGCAATTTATGACAAGCATAAAAATTCAGCTAAGTAAAAAAAAAATTGTGAAGGCCATAGAGTCTATGCGAACGAAGCAGCGGAAGTTAAGTTAGTTTCATTATAAACTTTCTGTGCGTTAAAAACCTGGCACAGCAAACAAGTCTACAGTGTCTGATTTTATGCTTTTACTGCCTTTGATGTTTTAAGTGTTACCTATGGAATGTTTATTTTCTCAACTGATTTTTTATATCTCTTCATATGATGTAATATGACTACTGCCAAATGTCAGTGAGAGTAACTGCGACGTGTGGACCTAACTCTTGATCAGTGAAATTCCTGAGTTACCTTTCGATGGTTCTGATATGTCTTCTACTTTGAGGAAGTATTCTGCTACACACGGGTAAAATCTGCTCTGTGTTACCGCCGTCAAGACGGTGGTGAATTCCGCTTGAGTTTGTCGATCTTTTCTTGACGTTGATTCTTAGGTAAATGAATAAATGAAATAATATACCTGAAATTATTCCTTTTGAATTATAACTTTCACTTTCGATTCTCGGCACCAAATGTTACTATACAAGGTTACTATTGATTGCACCACATTACTTCAGTTTGTTTCCCACTTCGCCTAAGTAAAACTTGTTCGATAATTTTCTTTTTCAATAGTCACGCCGATATAACGCCCTGAGTACTCTGTCTAAAATTTTTTAAGTGTCTCAGTGTTTCTGCAACGTTCCCATATCTTTCGCCATAGATCACACTTACGTCCACCTCTTGCTATTACCCTGGTACGTCTCCTTTTGTGTTGTAACGCTACCACGGCGCCCTTCCAGCGGTTTGGTGTACCTGCATCGAAGACGTCCCTGCCTTGCACCATATGGCTTCACTTGGTTTACGGATAAGTACAATATTCCTCCAAACAATTTCCTATTCTCATCATTGCTTTTTCTTATGAAAATTCTACATAAATCTGGAGTTGAGTGCAGGATGAATATGACTATTTATTGAACATTACAAAAATTTCAATTTTTCTACAAGAAAAATGTCAGGGAATACTGAAGGTTTCCAAAGACATGGTCACCTTATACGTTCCACCCCTTAAAATAAAATTTTTATTATCTCTCTTGAACTTTTGTTCCTGCTAATAACAGAAAATTTAGTTCAAATGGCTCTGAGCACTATGGAACTTAACATCTGAGGTCATCAGTCTCCTAGAACTTAGAACTACTTAAACCTAACTAAGCTAAAGACATCACACATCCATACCCGAGTCAGGATTCGAACCTGCGACCGTAGCGGTCAATCAGTTCCAAACTGAAGAGCCTAGAACCGCTCGGTCACTACGGCCGGCGAAAATTTATTGCTTCATAAATGTTACACTTCATTTGTTTGTTTACTGAGTACATTCCGCAAGATGCTGCCATACTGACAAGCATTTCCAACACTTTTCTTCAAATCCATTAAATGTCACCTTTTAAATGTATCTGTGTTGTAAACGTGACTACTACTGATGAACAGGAATGTGGATAATCTTCCTGAGAATTCTAAATTTCCCCTTTTTAGAATAATACACTCCGTCGTGTTTACCGTACGTGCGTATGTGACGTTGAATTTCAACATAAATGTTGATAGGCATGTACCACTTCATATACCGAGTATGAAAAATCTATTTTCCTATAGACTGAGGAGTTGGTGTTGTTGCACATGTTAATTGATATACTGATGTGCAAAACTTAAGGAGGAAAGCAACTTTAACCTGATTTGTCACTAGCAAGTAATGCAGATGTATGAAATTTGGCCCATACATAGGAAGTATAGTATAGGACGACGAGAGATTTATAACAAATAAATTAACAAACGACGGAGCTGATCCTCCGGGGTACACAAAACGGGTTAGAACACTGTTGCAGAAACAACGAACAAACACGCAAAATCCCCAAGATTGGCGATCTTTTACAGGAGCTCGAAATTTAGTGCGGACGTGATGGCGAAATGTTTATAACAGTTTCCACAAGGAAACTTTGCCTCGAAACCTGGCAAGAAATCCAAAGAGATTCTGGTCGTATGTGAAGTATGTTAGCGGCAAGAAACAATCAATGCCTTCTCTGCGCGATAGCAACAGAGATACTATCGAAGACAGTGCTGCCAACGTAGAGTTACTAAACACAGCCTTCCGAAATGCCTTCACAAAAGAAGACGAAGTAAATATTCCAGATTTAGTATCGAGAACAGCTGCCAACATGAGTAACGTAGAAGTAAATATCCTTGGAGTGGTGAAGCAACTTACATCACTTAATAAAAGCAACTCTTCTGGTCCAGAGTGTATACTAATCAGGTTCCTTTCGGAGTATGCTGATGCATTAGCTCCATACTCGCCAATCACATACAACAGTTCTCTCGACAAAAGATCCGTACCCATAGACTCGAAAGTTGCACAGGTCGCACCAATATTCAAGAAAGGTAGTAGGAGTAATCCACTAAATCACAGGCCCATATCGTTAACGTCGATATTCAGCAGTATTTTGGAACATATATTGTGTTCAAACATTATGAATTACCTCGAAGAAAACTGTCTATTGACACACAGTCAACATGGGTTTAGAAAACATCGTTCCTGTGAAACACAACTAGTTCTTTATTCACATGAAGTGTTGAGTGCTATTGACAAGGGATTTCAGATCGATTCCATATTTGTGGATTTCCGGAAGGCTTTTGGCACTGTACCGCACAAGCGGCTCGTAGTGATATTGCGTGCTTATAGAATATCGTCTCAGTTATGTGACTGGATTTGTGATTACCTGTCAGAGAGGTCACAGTTCGCAGTAATTGACAGAAAGTCGTCGAGTGAAACGCAAGTGATTTCTGGCGTTCCGGAAGGTAGTGTTATAGGCCCTTTGCTGCTCCAAATCTACATAAAGGTTTTGGGAGACAATCTGAGCAGTCGTCTCAAGTTGTTTGCAGATGATTCCGTCGTTTATCGACGAGTAAAGTTATCAGAAGATCAAAACAAATTGCAAAGTGATTGATAAAAGAATCTGTATGGTGCGAAAATTGTTAATTGAGCCAAAATAAGAAAAGTGTGAGGTCATTCACATGAGTGCTAAAAGGAACACGTTGAACTCCGGTTACACTATGAATAAGTCAGATCTAAAGGCCGTAAATTCAACTAAATACCGAGGTATTACAATTACGAGCAACTTAAATTGGAAGGAACACATAGAAAATGTTGTGGCAAATGCTAACCAAAGGCAGTGCTTTATTGGCAGGACACTTAGAAAATGTAACAGATCTACTAAGGAGACTGCCTACACTACGCTTGTCCGTTCTGTTTTAGAATACTGCTGCGCGGTGTGGGATCCTTATCAGATAGGGCTGACGGAATACATCGAAAAAGTTCAAAGAAAGACAGCACGTTTTGTATTATCGCGAAATAGGGGATAGAGTGTCACAGAAATGTTACAGGATTTGGGCTGGACATCATTAAACGAAAGGCGTTTTTCGTTGAGACGGAAGCTTCTCACGAAATTCCAATCACCAACTTTCTCCCCCGAATGCGTAAATATTTTGTTGGCAGCGACGTACATAGGGAGAAAGAATCACCACGATAAAATAAAGGAAATCTGAGTTCGTACGGAAAGATATAGGTGTTCGTTCTTTCCGCGCGCTATACGAGATTGGAATAATAGAGAATTGTGAAGGTGGTTCGATGAACAATCTGCCAGGTACTTCAATGTGATTTGCAGAGTATCCATGTAGATGTAGATGTAGAAGTAGACAGATAGCAACGGAGAGACGTACACCTTGAAACGAAGAGGAATAAAACTTTGATTCACACACAGTCATTACATGAAGGCTCCATTATTTATGATAGTCCGTTACACATTATAAAACGCGGAACATGTTTCTTAATAGAGAGTATAATCACCATGGATAGCAATGTATCACCTGCAGCGTACTCATGTTGGCCGCAATATTGCTAAGGTGTTTCTGTGATAGGGCGTTCCATTCTTCCAGCAGCGCTGTTGACTACTGCTGGACGGCAGATTCTGCCTGTGGAATACTGCAATACAGCACATCCCACATGTGCTCGTTGGGATTTAAGTCGGAGGAACGGGGCAGTTCAATCCATTCACCTCCCGTTCAAAGAGCTTCCCCTCCTCCGCTGTTCGATGATGTGACACATTGTCATACTAAAAATGAATGCACTCCGGAAAAGACACAAATGGGAGAAGTACAGCGTCACAACAACTTTAACTTGTGAGTGTACCGTGTTTAAATATTTGAAGGTCACTAAGCCCATGCATTATTATGCTTCCCCAAACCATAACACTTGCGCCTACAAAGCTGTCATGTTCGGTAGTGCTAGGTACAGCATCGTATGTCGAGATATGGGAACACGTAATGCAACCAGAAATAGTGTCGGACATGATCGCTTTGGTGGTCCAGATGTTATGAAGTGGGGCAACATAATGTTGCGTGATCGTAGTGACCTCCAAATCTTTGAACACGGTACACTCATGGGTCAACATTGTTGTGGCACAGCACTTCTTACTCGTGAGCGTCTTTTCAGGGGTGCATACGGCCCTGACTTTAGTTTTATGCATGGCAGTGCGTGACCATATCCAACAGCGCTGGTGAAGCAGCCCTTCCAACGACAGGATATTCAGCGTATGGACTGACCTTCCTGTTCCACCGACTTAAACCCACTCGAGAACCTGTGGGATGCGTTTAAGAAACACATCGCAGCACGTCCACATACACCAACGATCATCCAGCAATTGTCAGCCGCACTGCTGGGGAAGTGAACGCCCTACCACAAGAACTTGTTAGTATTAACACTGTGGCCAGCAGTGAGCATTCTGCAGAGATTGTATCGCCGTCCGTGGTGATTATACACCCTATCAAGATGCATGTCCTGTCTTCTCAAATGTCCAGGAAATCATCAGTGTAATGACTGCCTTTTAACAAAGATGTTATTTCTATTGGTCTCACTGCGTGTTTTATTCTGTTAGCTTCTGTTCTGTACTGTAGTAGTTCTTTCCATGCAAAGTGCAAGTTTCATGAAGCTGTGCGACTTCGCAGTGACACATCATGCGAAAGATTATCCTTTCTTAAGTTCTCGCAGTCCTTCTCCTCAGTATCGGCATATCTGAGCAAACAGTCTGTTGTTCAAGAGGAATCTACGTTGTTTCTACCAATTACAGATTCTTGAATTTTTGCCTAAAATAAGAGTGTTTAAACTTTAAATAGTGACAACGCGGCAGAAGAATCAAATAAGGTCGCTTTCATTGCACGTTAGTTAAATGCACCTACCTACCTTACTTCAGCACCATCCCTTCCCCCATCACGCGCGCGTAATTACGCGAAGAACGGAGCCACGTACAGTGGATGGTCTAATGTAGTACTGTTACAATATTATCGAAAAAATAATAACGCAGCTGAGTAAAAGTTATACGCGCCAGAGAAGGACAGCACGACAGTTTCATCAAGAAATCCTTTAAGAGGAAAAGGTGGCTCACAGAAGAGTGGCAAAAGTAGGTAAAAGCTTTCAGCAACAGATGCCAGCATTCGGCAGACATCCTTCGGCTAGTTCGTCCCCGTGTCAATGGAATACTGTCTACTCTCACCGGGTTACTGGACAGTGATCGATGCCAAACAATTTTTGGTATGGCCAGAGAGACAGGATTAGCTCATACGACTGTGCTTCAAATTCTGAAGGAACGCCTGGACATGACAAAAATTTCATCATCCTTGGTTCCGTATGATTTGACCGAAATTCAAAAATTGTTACGATATGATGCTGCTCGTATCCACATGGAATGGTATGACCGCGAAGGAGAGGCTTCCATTCGCCGTAGCAGAACACTGTATGAGATATGATGCAGATCATACAAGCCACATCTGAAACGCCAGTCAAACGAGTCGTGTCATTGCGAGTCACCCCAACAGAAAATTCGCCAGAACCTTAGGAATGAGAAAATAATCGTTGTTTTCTAGTACGACTGTGGAAGTGTTATCCTAACCAGCACACCATAAAGTTGTAACGACGTTTCCGTGTCTTTGTATATTGTAATTCTTTTACTATTTGTATATGCATGCATTTATGTCGATGTATAATTGGTTTGTTTTGTAAATACTATTTGTATTTTTACGCTGGGTCTTGCCTAGGGAAAACTATGCTATCGAACGAATACATCGATAGGCCGTGTGGAGAAGCAAAGTGTTTAGGATCTTTGGTAGAGTGAACTCTGCCGCGTGGAGCGCGGGCAGAGGACGGAGTGTGGCTGGAGGAGGGCAGTGGAGCAGGTGTGTTGTGTGACGCTCCCGCGAGTTACCGCGCTTTCGCGGTTTGGCAGCATGTAATTGCGCTCGACTTGCTATGTTAGTTTCTGACATGGTGTCGCGGACGGGAGCGTTAGCTGGGACACATCGAGAGCCCGTGTCGGCTGGAGACCGTGTCGAGAAGAAGGCGCGCCAACATCCAGCTTCTGCAACAGCGACGGCCGACAATGAGTGACTGTCGCCACCTCCTGGATCGACGACTTCAAACCTTTAATCAACCAACAAGGAAGACTGGTAGCACGTAAAGTTTTAGAACTGTATGGCAGACTTCAGCTTTTCAAACTGTTAAATTTTTCTCACTAAATTACAGCAACGTAGCATGAACCTTTGTTGCTCATTGTCCCAATTGCATTACCAAGCAGGGTCCCTTCCTTTTCCGGAATGAACCCGAGTGTCGTTGAAATTCAAACGCTAGCATTAAAGTAATATCATTCGATTTCACTGCTTTAATTTCAAAGTTCAGTTAAGGTATTCATAGCTGGCTACAATATTTAGATTACACAAGCACAAATTAAGAGTGCGAGTTTTGTTACCGTATTTTAGCTTACCTGTGACTGCAGCTCAGCTTTGTACGTACTAAATTTTACTATTGTTAATTGTTCAGAATCATTTAATTCAAGTTCAAAGTTAAATCTCTTATTTCTAAATTGCGTAGATTCAAGTAGCTTTTGAAATGATTGTTGAGATAGCCCAAGACTAACCGTATTTTACTGAATTTCGATGTGCTTCAGAAATAAAGCTCACTATTAATTTCAGTCAGTAAATTAACTTTCAATTTTCCGGTTTTATTAATTCTTTTGCTAAATTAAGTCAGAGTGTAGCGAAATTTATTACTTCTGACAAACTTTCAGTTTTCACACTACACGTGTCAACCTTCAGTTGCCACGCTTCTAGTGCTAATTATATGTATGTGTAATAACCTTTCTTTTTCAGTTACTATAGTAGTAACTAGTACTAATTATACACTCCTGGAAATGGAAAAAAGAACACATTGACACCGGTGTGTCAGACCCACCATACTTGCTCCGGACACTGCGAGAGGGCTGTACAAGCAATGATCACACGCACGGCACAGCGGACACACCAGGAACCGCGGTGTTGGCCGTCGAATGGCGCTAGCTGCGCAGCATTTGTGCACCGCCGCCGTCAGTGTCAGCCAGTTTGCCGTGGCATACGGAGCTCCATCGCAGTCTTTAACACTGGTAGCATGCCGCGACAGCGTGGACGTGAACCGTATGTGCAGTTGACGGACTTTGAGCGAGGGCGTATAGTGGGCATGCGGGAGGCCGGGTGGACGTACCGCCGAATTGCTCAACACGTGGGGCGTGACGTCTCCACAGTACATCGATGTTGTCGCCAGTGGTCGGCGGAAGGTGCACGTGCCCGTCGACCTGGGACCGGACCGCAGCGACGCACGGATGCACGCCAAGACCGTAGGATCCTACGCAGTGCCGTAGGGGACCGCACCGCCACTTCCCAGCAAATTAGGGACACTGTTGCTCCTGGGGTATCAGCAAGGACCATTCGCAACCGTCTCCATGAAGCTGGGCTACGGTCCCGCACACCGTTAGGCAGTCTTCCGCTCACGCCCAAACATCGTGCAGCCCGCCTCCAGTGGTGTCGCGACAGGCGTGAATGGAGGGACGAATGGAGACGTGTCGTCTTCAGCGATGAGAGTCGCTTCTGCCTTGGTGCCAATGATGGTCGTATGCGTGTTTGGCGCCGTGCAGGTAAGCGCCACAATCAGGACTGCATACGTCCGAGGCACAAAGGGCAAACACCCGGCATCATGTTGTGGGGAGCGATCTCCTACACTGGCTGTACACCACTGGTGATCGTCGAGGGGACACTGAATAGTGCACGGTACATCCAAACCGTCATCGAACCCATCGTTCTACCATTCCTAGACCGGCAAGGGAACTTGCTGTTCCAACAGGACAATGCAAATCCGCATGTATCCCGTGCCACCCAACGTGCTCTAGAAGGTGTAAGTCAACTACCCTGGCCAGCAAGATCTCCGGATCTGTCCCCCATTGAGCATGTTTGGGACTGGATGAAGCGTCGTCTCACGCGGTCTGCACGTCCAGCACGAACGCTGGTCCAACTGAGGCGCCAGGTGGAAATGGCATGGCAAGCCGTTCCACAGGACTACATCCAGCATCTCTACGATCGTCTCCATGGGAGAATAGCAGCCTGCATTGCTGCGAAAGGTGGAAATACACTGTACTAGTGCCGACATTGTGCATGCTCTGTTGCCTGTGTGTATGTGCCTGTGGTTCTGTCAGTGTGATCATGTGATGTATCTGACCCCAGGAATGTGTCAATAAAGTTTCCCCTTCCTGGGACAATGAATTCACGGTGTTCTTATTTCAATTTCCAGCAGTGTATGAGTAATAACCTTTCTTTTTCAGTTACTATAGTAATTGTCCATAGGACTGGCGACCGTAATTTCCCCCAAATCTCAAATATCTAATTACCGCTAGTTAATTGTTAACGTAACGGCCGCACATTTACTTTCTTTATTAACTTTACCCCTTTTCAAAATTAATTTCCACCAGTTCCATTTGCATTTTTCCTTTCATTTAGATGTAACCCTTTCCTCCGTCTTTACCGACAGATTAACTTCGGTGACGATTGCTTTTCCCAAATTTCCATTAGGTACACGCGGTTTAATTTTTCACTGTCATTAAGGTCGATAAGTGAGGAGGAGGTTACAAAGTCCTGCTTCATTACTTTTCATTCTTGGAACACAACCTGCGAGCAGCTTTGAGAAAGAAGCGACCCTTCCCGTAGAAAGCTTCATCATTCCTCAGGAAAATGTTCGGTCTCATGCAGCCCATGCCGTGATTAATCGATCGATGGGACTGTGAAATGCTGTACAATCCACCATACTACACAGACTCAAACTTTATGACTTCGACTGGATTCCTAAGTTGAAGGAAGTACTTCGTGGCGTTTGCTTCAGAACTGTTGCAGAGATTCCTCGGGTAATGAACAACTCCATTCGAACTATCAGCACAACTCGTGCTGATGAAGGTATCCTACGTCCTCATCGCTGGAAAGGTATTGCACACAGTTATGCTGACTACTTCGAACGATATTAAAAATTTGAAGCACGTACAAGGTGGCAGTCATTGAACTTTATGAGAAAAAACGTAAATTAGTTACAAACTACGGTGTGCGCACTCTTTATTCGACATGTAAACGTCACTACAGATAGTCGGTTCTAGGTCATGCCATCACTGGTGCTGATGTGACGCAGACGAACTATCGGAACGTCAATGGTGTCGATGTCCTCCTGAATGCCGGTTTTCAACTCAGCAATCGGTTTGTTATACTTGCTGTACGCCTAGCCATTAATATAGCCCAACAAAAATGAGTCGCATGTGTTCAGATCCGGAGAATATGGCGGCCAATTATGGCGCATGGGCCGGCCAGTGTGGCCGAGCGGTTCTAGGCACTTCAGTCTGGAACCGCGCGACCGCTACGGTCGCAGGCTCGAATCCTGCCTCGGGCATGGATGTGTGTGACGTCCTTAGGTTAGTTAGGTTTAAGTAGTTCTAAGTTCTAGGGGACTGTTGACCTCAGATGTTAAGTTCCATAGTGCTCAGAGCCATTTGAACCATCGCGCATGCCAGTGACCAGTGGGTATCCCAGAATGCGGTCGCCAGAGTGCTCCTCCAGGACATCAAACACTCTCCTGCTTTGATGAGATCGAGCTCCGTCTTGCATAAACCACATTTTGTCGAAAACGGGGTCACTTTGGATAATGGGGATGAAATGATCTTCCAAAACTTTCACGTACCGTTCGGTAGGCACTGTGCCATCAAGCAATAGTCATCCGATTATTCCGTAGCTGTACATTGCACATCACACAGTCACCCGTTGAGGGAGAAGAGACTTCTCGATGGCGAAATGCGGATTCGCAGTCCCCCAGCCGCGACCGTTTTGCTTATTGACGAAACCATCCAAATGAAGGTGGGCTTCGTCGCTAAACCAACTGTATGCTAGTTCCCATTATGCCCCGCTGACAACCGTGCATTTTGAACGTCATAACCATTCAGAAGTTATGACGACCTTTTTTTTTTGGTCATCAGTCTACTGCCGGCCAAAGTGGCCGTGCGGTTAAAGGCGCTGCAGTCTGGAACCGCAAGACCGCTACGGTCGCAGGTTCGAATCCTGCCTCGGGCATGGATGTTTGTGATGTCCTTAAGTTAGTTAGGTTTAACTAGTTCTAAGTTCTAGGGGACTAATGACCTCAGCAGTTGAGTCCCATAGTGCTCAGAGCCATTTGAACCATCAGTCTACTGGCTGGTTTGGTTTGATGCGGCCCGCCACGAATTCCTTTCCTGTGCTAACTTCTTCATCTCAGAGTAGCACTTGCCACCTACGTCCTCAATTATTTGCTTGACGTATTCCAATCTCTGTCTTCCTCTACAGTTTTTGCCCTTTTGGCCTCTACAGCTCCCTCTAGTACCATGGAAGTCATTCCCTCATGTCTTAGCAGATGTCCTATTATCCTGTCCCTTCTCCTTATTAATGTTTTCCACATGTTCCTTTCCTCTCCGATTCTGCGTAGAGCCTCCTCATTCCTTACCTTATCAGTCCACCTAATTTTCAACATTCGTCTAGCACCACATCTAAAATGCTTCGATTCTGTTCTGTTCCGGTTTTCCCACAGTCCATGTTTCACTACCATACAATGCTGTACTCCAGACGTACATCCTCAGAAATTTCTTCCTCAAATTAAGGCAGGTATTTGATATTAGTAGACTTCTCTTGGCCAGAAATGCCTTTTTGCCATAGCGAGTCTGCTTTTGATGTCCTCCTTGCTCCGTCCGTCATTGGTTATTTTACTGCCTAGATAGCAAAAAGGTGGGAATTTAAGGAGATGGGACCTGGATAAACTAAAAGAACCAGAGGTTGTACAGAGATTCAGGGAGAGCATAAGGGAGCAATTGACAGGAATGGGGGAAATAAATACAGTAGAAGAAGAATGGGTAGCTTTGAGGGATGAAGTAGTGAAGGCAGCAGAGGATCAAGTAGGTAAAAAGACTAGGGCTAGTAGAAATCCTTGGGTAACAGAAGAAATATTGAATTTAATTGATGAAAGGAGAAAATATAAAAATGCAGTAAGTGAAACAGGCAAAAAGGAATACAAACGTCTCAAAAATGAGATCGACAGGAAGTGCAAAATGGCTAAGCAGGGATGGCTAGAGGACAAATGTAAGGATGTAGAGGCCTATCTCACTAGGGGTAAGATAGATACCGCCTACAGGACAATTAAAGAGGCCTTTGGAGATAAGAGAACGACTTGTATGAATATCAAGAGCTCAGATGGAAACCCAGTTCTAAGCAAAGAAGGGAAAGCAGAAAGGTGGAAGGAGTATATAGAGGGTCTATACAAGGGCGATGTACTTGAGGACAATATTATGGAAATGGAAGAGGATGTAGATGAAGATGAAATGGGAGATATGATACTGCGTGAAGAGTTTGACAGAGCACTGAAAGACCTGAGTCGAAACAAGGCCCCCGGAGTAGACAATATTCCATTGGAACTACTGACGGCCGTGGGAGAGCCAGTCCTGACAAAACTCTACCATCTGGTGAGCAAGATGTATGAAACAGGCGAAATACCCTCAGACTTCAAGAAGAATATAATAATTCCAATCCCAAAGAAAGCAGGTGTTGACAGATGTGAAAATTACCGAACTATCAGCTTAATAAGTCACAGCTGCAAAATACTAACACGAATTCTTTACAGACGAATGGAAAAACTAGTAGAAGCCAACCTCGGGGAAGATCAGTTTGGATTCCGTAGAAACACTGGAACACGTGAGGCAATACTGACCTTACGACTTATCTTAGAAGACAGATTAAGGAAAGGCAAACCTACGTTTCTAGCATTTGTAGACTTAGAGAAAGCTTTTGACAATGTTGACTGGAATACTCTCTTTCAAATTCTAAAGGAGGCAGGGGTAAAATACAGGGAGCGAAAGGCTATTTACAGTTTGTACAGAAACCAGATGGCAGTTATAAGAGTCGAGGGACATGAAAGGGAAGCAGTGGTTGGGAAGGGAGTAAGACAGGGTTGTAGCCTCTCCCCGATGTTGTTCAATCTGTATATTGAGCAAGCAGTAAAGGAAACAAAAGAAACATTCGGAGTAGGTATTAAAATTCATGGAGAAGAAATAAAAACTTTGAGGTTCGCCGATGACATTGTAATTCTGTCAGAGACAGCAAAGGACTTGGAAGAGCAGTTGAATGGAATGGACAGTGTCTTGAAAGGAGGATATAAGATGAACATCAACAAAAGCAAAACAAGGATAATGGAATGTAGTCTAATTAAGTCGGGTGATGCTGAGGGAATTAGATTAGGAAATGAGGCACTTAAAGTAGTAAAGGAGTTTTGCTATTTGGGGAGCAAAATAACTGATGATGGTCGAAGTAGAGAGGATATAAAATGTAGGCTGGCAATGGCAAGGAAAGCGTTTCTGAAGAAGAGAAATTTGTTAACATCCAGTATTGATTTAAGTGTCAGGAAGTCATTTCTGAAAGTATTCGTATGGAGTGTAGCCATGTATGGAAGTGAAACATGGACGATAAATAGTTTGGACAAGAAGAGAATAGAAGCTTTCGAAATGTGGTGCTACAGAAGAATGCTGAAGATTAGATGGGTAGATCACATAACTAATGAGGAAGTATTGAATAGGATTGGGGAGAAGAGAAGTTTGTGGCACAACTTGACCAGAAGAAGGGATCGGTTGGTAGGACATGTTCTGAGGCATCAAGGGATCACCAATTTAGTATTGGAGGGCAGCGTGGAGGGTAAAAATCGTAGAGGGAGACCAAGAGATGAATACACTAAGCAGATTCAGAAGGATGTAGGTTGCAGTAGGTACTGGGAGATGAAAAAGCTTGCACAGGATAGAGTAGCATGGAGAGCTGCATCAAACCAGTCTCAGGACTGAAGACCACAACAAAAACAAGGTAGCAGAATTCCTTAACTTCATTGACTTCGTGACCATCAATCCTGATGTTAAGTTTCTCGCTGTTCTCATTTCTACTACTTCTCATTACCTTCGTCTTTCTCCGATTTACACTCAAACCATACTGTGTACTCATTTGACCACTCCGTTCAGCAGATCATTTAATTCTTCTTCACTTTCACTCAGGATAGCAATGTCATCAGCGAATCGTATCATTGATATCCTTTCACCTTGTATTTTAATTCCACTCCTGAACCTTTCTTTCATTTCCATCATTGCTTCCTCGATGTACAGATTGAAGAGTAGGGGCGAAAGGCTACAGCCTTGTCTTACACCCTTCTTAATACGAGCACTTCGTTCTTGATCGTCCACTCTTATTATTCCCTCTTGGTTGTTGTACATATTGTATATGACCTGTCTCTCCCTATAGCTTACCCCCACTTTTATCAGAATCTCGAACAGCTTGTACCATTTTATATTGTCGAACGCTTTCTCCAGCTCGACAAATCCTATGAAAGTGTCTTGATTTTTCTTTAGCCTTCCTTCCATTACTAGCCGTAACGTCAGAATTGCCTCTCTCGTCCCTTTACTTTTCCTAAAACCAAACTGATCGTCACCTAGAACATTCTCAATTTTCTTTTCCATTCTTCTGTATATTATTCTTGTAAGCAGCTTCGATGCATGAGCTGTTAAGCTGATTGTGCGATACTTCTCGCACTTGTCAGCTCTTGCCGTCTTCGGAATTGTGTGGATGATGCTTTTCCGAAAGTCAGATAGTATATCGCCAGACTCATATATTCTACACACCAACGTGAATAGTCGATTTGTTGCCACTTCCCCCAATGACTTTAGAAATTATGATGGAATGTTATCTATCCCTTCTGCCTTATTTGACCGTAAGTCCTCCAAAGCTCTTTTAAATTCCGATTCTAATACTGGATCCCCTATCTCTTCTAAATCGACTCCTGTTTCTTCTTCTATCACATCAGACAAATCTTCACCCTCATAGAGGCTTTCAATGTATTCTTTCCACCTATCTGCTCTCTCCTCTGTATTTAACAGTGGAATTCCCGTTGCACTCTTAATGTTACCACCGTTGCTTTTAATGTCACCAAAGGTTGTTTTGACTTTCCAGTATGCTGAGTCTGTCCTTCCGACAATCATATCTTTTTCGATGTCTTCACATTTTTCCTGCAGCCATTTCGTCTTAGCTTCCCTGCACTTCCTATTTATTTCATTCCTCAGCGACTTGTATTTCTGTATTCCTGATTTTCCCGGCACATGTTTGTACTTCCTCCTTTCATCAATCAACTGAAGTATTTCTTCTGTTACCCAAGGTTTCTTCGCAGCTACCTTCTTTGTACCTATGTTTGCCTTCGCAACTTCTGTGATGGCCCTTTTTAGAGATTGTAATCTCCCCACGGAAAATTACCCTCTACCACGCAATAATTAATAATGGTCAACCAAATCATCTACATGTATTTACGTTTGAAAAGTATCTGATCAGATTTTCTAGTAATATATGCGCCGACAGCTCGTCGACGCCAAGGTATTTTTCTAGTACGTTTATTCTTTGGAACAACAGAGGTACAGAAATGTATGCTCCATGGTTATTATAGAGAGAGAGAGGAACAGCTTCGGAAGTATCGGTTGGAAGATTGTCGGATTGCTAAAGGAGATTTATTTACTCTTCTTCGCGCTAAAGCGAGCTAGGAAAGTTTGTGCCGCTAGCGTGATAGATAAAGAGAAAGAAAAACCTGTAAAAGAAAATTACCTGAGACTTGGAACCAACAGAAAACGGAACATGTACGGAAAAGGATTCAATATACAATTTTCCTCAGAAATAAGGTTTGTGACCATTTTATTCTAGAGTGAATGACGAATGAGTTCTCGGTCTGAACCATTGATGATTGTCTGGGCCCTGTAATTAATTGGGAAGTTTCAGCTGTGACGAAGAGAGCCTGCAATCTCTGAGTTTTTTGAAATCGTCCAAAAAGGCTTCGTCCACATCTGAAATTTTAGATCTGTCGTGAACTGAACGAATTGTTCAAACGATCGATTTTCCCAACTGAATGCAGCGCTTAATAATAATAACAAATGTAAAGATCTTTTCTAGCAAGCCAGCCGCTGAATATTAAGACGAAGGGCTCCACCAGAGATTCTACTAGGCTGATTTCACGTAAATAATATATTTAAACTGTACACAGATAAAGGACAGAGAGAGAGAGAGAGTGAGAGAATCCTCCATTAGCATAATTGTTTCTCTGTCTTTTCACGGATCAGCCTAACTAGAAAACACGAAGCCCTGACTTTATTGTACCGATTTATGTGTGAGGGTGAAAGAGCGATAAAGGCGACAGATACACTTCTGTACAGACAAAACGTTACACCAAGTTAGCGGCAAGCTGCATTCATATAGACTTTCATCATTTACAGAGTAGAATTCATTATAATGGCCAATCCGTGACAGGACACGTTTTTGGACGTTGTTAAAATAATTTTGTTCTCTGTTTCATGTGAACTACGACGAGACAACTTAACTTGGAAAAGAGAAGAAATACTCGCAGCCAAATTAAGTGCATCTACAAATAAAAGTAGCACGCTGGGCGCAGAAAGCAAGGCCAGATGTATTATTTTTTATTAAAGCTTGCTAGTATTGAGGAAGTAAACGTAGATTTGAACATTTACTAATTGTGTTCATGCCAGACGTAGTTTGATTGACCTGCCCTAGTTGCATTTACCTGTATAAGTACTATAAGAAAGTAGCCACAGAAGTATTCTCGTGTGAAGGGAGATATATACATATTGACTGTAGAACATTTATATGGTTTCAATTAGGGCAATGTTTAAGATGAGTCAAGCAGAGCAGAGCAACACGCAACAGCCTTCAGCTGTTAGCACGGATAATAGTGATGCAGTAAGAAGTGTTGTAGAACCGATCGCTACAGATAGCGCGATAGAACGCCCTGTAGACACGGCTGGAGATGTAACAGCAAGTATGCAACATGGATTAGATCCATTAGTAATTATCATGAGACAGATGCAGATGATAACCGAGAACATGAATAATATGAAAACCGACATTAATGCGAAGTTAGCCTCAGTTAATGAGGGGCAGGAAAATCTGAAAGCTGAGATTAAGCAGCAGTTACATGACAGTTTTTCCGAATTAGAGCAGCGGATAGAGGCGAAGACAAAGGAACTTAAAGATCAGGCCGAAGAGACGGAACGAAAATTAACTGCACAAATAGAACTGATGAAAGCTCAATGTGAGGAATCTACTCACCGCGTACGTGTAGAAATGAAGGAGTATGTGGCGATTAAGATAGATACCGTACGCGAACAGATGGAAATGGTTCCGCAGTTAGTACAAAAGCAAGATGCCATGTCATGTGCAATTGCGCAACTTTCTGAATTGGCACGTACGCAGACGAATCTAAAGGAAAGTGTGGAACATCTGACAGAACGTCAAGACGTTATAGATCACCAAATTAATGTATTAACGGGTAAATTATCCGAAATCACATTAGAAAACAAAAGGCTAATGTGTGAAAACGTTGAGCAAAATGTTAAAGCAGCATTCCAGAGTCTATGCGGCAAACAGGAAGAGAATTTGTTTGCGAAAGGACTTGAGGAAGTGCGACAGCAGTTAGGTACTGATTTCGAGCATTGGAAACAAACGATAGAAGAGTTGATACGCGTTTCACAACAAGGCTCAGAACAAATGAATACCGGCCAGCAGCAGAAGTTGGCAGTGTCTGTAGAGCCAGTTACTGCATATTCGCACACGATACCGACTTGTGTGAGTAATTCGAATATTAAATTGCCACGAGCTAGTTGTTCGCGTGAAGTTTTATCTGACCGAGATTACGAAAGCCTTTGGCACGCCGAAGAAAAAATGATAAAGCATCGGCAGTTCCAGATTTTTAACACTGACAAAAGGGGGGTCCATCCGATTGTTTTTATCCGAAGTTTTAGAGGAGTGCTACCCAGAAATTGGTCGGAGTGGCAGAAAATCAGTTTCGTGACTGGGTATATACAAGGTTCGGGGGCGATCTGGGCCTCGGACATGACTTCTGTTTGCTCGACGTATGACGATTTTGAGAAACCGTTTTTAGCAAAATTCTGGTCAGAAGGGGTACAGGAACGCCTAAGACAGGAGGTGCTCTACCCAGAGCCTTTCTCTTTTTCAAAAGGAAGCCTTAGGAAGTATTTTGAAAAATATATAAACAAAACTAGATATTGGGACAGACCTATGCCTTTGCCAGACATAATAAACATACTTAAGGCAAGATTACCAACTAACATCCGGAATCAATTAATTTACGGGAACGATAAAGACTTGGTGTCGTTCCTCACGACGTTAGATCATATAGACATTATAGAAGAGAGCAACCAGAAAGCCCGTAACAACAGATTCCAATATAGGGAGATAGAACCTCCGCCAAATGGTAGGCAAGGGAACGCACAGAGATCGATAAATAGTGGAGAAACCCCTCAAAATCTCAATAATAATACCGGCAATAGTCTTGCGAGGGGCTATCCAAGGAACAACAGGAATGGGAAACGATACAATCCCGTATGGGGGAACGAAAGGAATTTCAGACCGCAAGCCTGGAACAATAACAGTAATAGAAAGTGGAATCAACCGGGGGGGAATAGATTCAAATAACCAACATCAGTGGGGACGGACATCTACGAATCAACCGGTAATTACCGAAGTGACGGACGGTGTCAACCACCAGGTGAATCAAAATCCAACAAACTTGTAAGGACCCACTCGTGCCCCGGAGGAGCGGTCAACAATTGGTTGAGGGGCAACAGGATATGTGTACCCATGCTAACGTATAATGATGGACGATTACTGGCAGATGAACTGACCGAGGACTTAGAACTCCAAGATGAGGATAAGGAACAGGTGGCAGTAGCCGAAGTGCAAGTCATTTTGGAGACTGTACCTATAGTGGCGGTTTTGGACACAGCTGCAACCACGAATGTTATTTCGGAGGCTCTATTCAACAAGATCAGAAATATAAGACGAGTACCAATTTTTCCAGTTCAAAATTGCAGAATAATAGGCGCCGTTGGGGCTAGATCGGCTAATGTAAAAGTGCAGTCACTACTTAGTGTAGAAGTCGGACAGGAAAAATTTGGTTAAATGTAAATAAACAAGAAATTGAGTGGGACTTGTTGAAAAAGGAAAGCCTTACCAGAAAATATAATAGTGGGATCAGTGTGCAAGTAATCAGGACTGCACAAAATTCTAAACAGAACGTAAATAATGAGTTCCAAGTCAAAGGAGACTTCGGTCAATTAGTGTATGAGAAGTTAAAGGAATCCGACTGCATTATTGAAGAGCAGAAGAAGCAGCTCAAAGAATTATTATTAGTGTATGAAACCGTGTTTGACGAAAGGCCAGGAGTTATTAAGGGATACATATGCCATCTCTACGTTAAGCCACACGAAACGTATTGTAGAACTTTCTATCCTGTTCCCTGGAGGTTAAAGACTCAAGTTCAAAAAGAAATAGATCGCATGTTGAAATGGGGTTTGATCGAACCCTCTACAAGCCCATACTGCTCCCCATTGTTGGTCGTGCCAAAAGCAAATGGAACTGTGAGACTGGTACTCGACGCCAGGGAAATAAATAAAATCATAATTCCAGTGAGAACACATCCGGAAAACATAGACGAACTGATACAACGGTTCCAGGATGTCCAATATTTGACGAGCATCGATTTGCGGAGTTCGTATTGGCAGGTCAAGCTGGATGAGTTATCAAGGAAATATACAGCTTTCATTTATGCCGGAAGAAGTTACCAATTTACTGTAGTTCCTTTCGGACTCAACATTAGTGCTGGAATCTTTATAGCAGCTCTAGATTATGCTCTAGGCCCAGAACTAAGAAGCAGGATAACAGTATTTGTTGATGATATGCTTATTGCATCGAAGACCTGGGAGGAGCATATTACCTTACTGAGTCGGGTGTTGGACGTGTTCAAAACCATGGGAATAACTGCTAACCTGCAGAAATCCCATTTTGCACTAAACAGAATCAAGTTCCTGGGGCATATAGTTGACGCAAAGGGAATTTTACCGACCAAGGAGAAGCTAATTGCGATTAGTAAGTTTCCAACACCGAGAAATAGGAGGCAATTAAAAGGGTTTATGGGTCTTGCCTCATTTTTTAGAAGATTTATAACGAATCAGGCCATGAATGCAGCAGCTCTAAATAGTTTGCTGAAGAAGGATGTGCCCTGGCTCTGGACATTAGAGTGTCAAGAAGCATTTGAAGAGATAAAGAAGCAATTAGTAAATGCACCGATTTTGTACCATCCGGACATGCAAGAGGAATTCTACTTGTCATCAGATTCGTCAAACGTGGGTCTTGGAGTGTGCCATTTCCAAGTACGCAAGATAAATGGACCGCTTACCTTTTGTCCTATTGCGTTTGCTAGTCGTGTTTTGTCCAACTGTGAACGAACTTACACGACGACAGAATTAGAGGCTCTTGCGGTCGTCTGGGGATTTAAAAAATTTCAATATTATTTATATGGGTCGAAGACTATCGTACACTCCTAGAAATTGAAATAAGAACACCGTGAATTCATTGTCCCAGGAAGGGGAAACTTTATTTACACATTCCTGGGGTCAGATACATCACATGATCACACTGACAGAACCACAGGCACATAGACACAGGCAACAGAGCATGCACAATGTCGGCACTAGTACAGTGTATATCCACCTTTCGCAGCAATGCAGGCTGCTATTCTCCCATGGAGACGATCGTAGAGATGCTGGATGTAGTCCTGTGGAACGGCTTGCCATACCATTTCCACCTGGCGCCTTAGTTGGACCAGCGCTCGTGCTGGACGTGCAGACCGCGTGAGACGACGCTTCATCCAGTCCCAAACATGCTCAATGGGGGACAGATCCGAAGATCTTGCTGGCCAGGGTAGTTGACTTACACCTTCTAGAGCACGTTGGGTGGCACGGGATACATGCGGACGTGCATTGTCCTGTTGGAACAGCAAGTTCCCTTACCGGTCTAGGAATGGTAGAACGATGGGTTCGATGACGGTTTGGATGTACCGTGCACTGTTCAGTGTCCCCTCGACGATCACCAGTGGTGTACGGCCAGTGTAGGAGATCGCTCCCCACACCATGATGCCGGGTGTTGGCCCTGTGTGCCTCGGTCGTATGTAGTCCTGATTGTGGCGCTCACCTGCACGGCGCCAAACACGCATACGACCATCATTGGCACCAAGGCAGAAGCGACTCTCATCGCTGAAGACGACACGTCTCCATTCGTCCCTCCATTCACGCCTGTCGCGACACCACTGGAGGCGGGCTGCACGATGTCGGGGCGTGAGCGCAAGACGGCCTAACGGTGTGCGGGACCGTAGCCCAGCTTCATGGAGACGGTTGCGAATGGTCCTCGCCGATACCCCAGGAGTAACAGTGTCCCTAATTTGCTGGGAAGTGGCGGTGCGGTCCCCTACGGCACTGCGTAGGATCCTACGGTCTTGGCGTGCATCCGTGCGTCGCTGCGGTCCGGTCCCAGGTCGACGGGCACGTGCACCTTCCGCCGACCAATGGCGACAACATCGATGTACTGTGGAGACGTCACGCCCCACGTGTTGAGCAATTCGGCGGTACGTCCACCTGGCCTCCCGCATGCCCACTATACGCCCTCGCTCAAAGTCTGTCAACTGCACATACGGTTCACGTCCACGCTGTCGCGGCATGCTACCAGTGTTAAAGACTGCGATGGAGCTCCGTATGCCACGGCAAACTGGCTGACACTGACGGCGGCGGTGCACAAATGCTGCGCAGCTAGCGCCATTCGACGGCCAACACCGCGGTTCCTGGTGTGTCCGCTGTGCCGTGCGTGTGATCATTGCTTGTACAGCCCTCTCGCAGTGTCCGGAGCAAGTATGGTGGGTCTGACACACCGGTGTCAATGTGTTCTTTTTTCCATTTCCAGGAGTGTATATTGCGATCACCAATCATTAACGTTTTTACAAACGTGTGAACTGTTACACCCCAGGCTGGCTAGATGGACGCTCGCTCTGCAACAATACCAGTTTAAGATCGTACATGTCTCAGGGCAGCAAAACATTATTGCTGACGCTCTATCAAGGTCACCGCAGGGTTTAACAAAAGAGATTGAAGTAAATAATTCCTCAGAATTCCCTGTATCGCTGCTGCAGGAAAATCCATTTAAGACGTACTACGTCAATTTGTGTGTGCATATGGCCCAGTTACAGAAAAAGGATGCTCAATGGGGAAGTGTCATTCAAAGGTTACAACAGCAACCTTCGGATCAGATGGCAAATTATTACGAGATGGTAAATGGCGTATTATTTTTCCGCTGTGGAAGGCCAAACAAAGTCCGTTGGTGTGTTTGTATACCTGAGGCACAAATAGAGAAACTTGTATGGTTCACTCATTTAACCTGGGGACATTTCGGTGCGACAAAATGTGCAGACAAAATAAATGGGTACTGTTATTTTCCCAACATAAAGCGCAGAGTGCATGAGGTCTTAAAGAGATGTCAAAAAACAAAGCCGGATTCAAAAGGGACTAAGCAACCATTATGCTCAATATTAGTACAAGAACCAAAAGAATTAATTTCATGCGGTCTGTGTGGACCGTTACCTACTTCAAGAGGTGGTGTTAAATATGTGTTGGCATTTCTCGATGTGTGTACGAAATACGTAAAGCTATACCCGATAAAGGCGGCTACAGCCAAAGTAATTGTATTAAGATTGATAAGGGATTATCTTCCACATGTTGGTACACCTAAGGCGATCATAACAGACAATGCTAAAATATTCACGGGACTCCGATGGAAGCAGACTTTGTCTCAAATCGGTGTGAAACACATACTAACATCATTTTACCACCCACAAGGCAATTTGGTTGAGAGGATTTTTAGAGAATTCAATCGATTTATGAGGACGTATTGCCATAATAAGCAAACTGCGTGGGCAAATTATGTAGAAGAGTTTGAGCAAATATACAATAACATGCCCCACTCCTCAACGGGATATACACCTCGTGAATTGATGTTCGAAACAAAAGAGGAAAACTTCTGGACTGACCATATCCCCAAAACTCAGGAAACTGAGATGCCTTGGGAAGAAAAAATAAGACAAGCTGTTATAAATATGACGAAAAAGGCTGATCAAAGAAAACAACGATATGACAAATTAATCAAAAGGGTACAGACATACCATGTCGGAGAGAAGGTACTAGTTAAACGACATACCAAATCATCCGTAATAAAGAAAAGTATAAAGAAATGGGAGTTACTATATACTGGACCATACATTATCCTACAAATTCCGAATCCGGGGGCTTATCTGTTAGCATACCCGGGATCGAATAAAATAAAAGGGTTATTTTCTCATAACGACTTAAAAAAATATAATGAAGATTAGAAGATAGCGAGGAATGGTGTTCCGAGTGACAGAAATGAACGCTCATAAAAAACATAATAATAAACTGTGTGTGTGTAGTGATAGAAACCTTTAAATTGAAATAGTTAATCAGTGACATAGAGTATAGAAATAGTGACTAACTATTAATATCAAGTGTTGTAAAGCAGATAGTGGAGATAGGCTTCACCTGTGGTTTGGGTGAACATAGAACTTTAGCATTGCTAATGTCATCAAGAATGATTAAGGATCTAACTGACCTTCAAGAAGAATGAAATGTTTCCCGCAAATGACGCGGAATAATCAAAAGAGGTTCCGAGTGAATATTCATATATAATCTCATGTGAACGCTTACATGTGTAAACGTGTGAAGGGATGTGTTGTGGTAGTGAATCGTGAGTGACGGTTAACGCCGCAAAGATAATTTCCCGCGCAAAACAGTTGACGTCGGCGCGAGAATTAAAATCGATATAGACGATACAGATATGCTTTGTAAGAGACTCGCACCAAACGCGAGGATAAACTGATTCATGTTGAACTTTAAAAGGAATAGGTGTTATAATTAGAAGTTAAGAGTTTTTAATTTATTAACGAATGATTAAAGAAAGTAATATTCATAGATTCAGTAGTAATTTAATGGTTCGTGTTCGTTTGAGAATTTTGTGTGAAAAATCCATTTCCATATATGAGCATGGATGAACGCCGTATGAATCAGAGAGTAAATGAAAGAAGTGAATCCGCATTCCTCAATGCTAATAAATTTTACATTTCAGCACTCAAGCGTAAAAATATATGTATTTAGAATAAAAAGTTTTGAGTATAGCTAAATTATATGACTTATCAAGGAAATATGGATGATGTCTTGGTATAAAATGAACTACACTTTCCATTATTCGATGATTTGAATCCAAAATCTATAGTAAGTTACATGAATCCTTTAAATTACGAAGAACAAATCAGTGCTAGAAAATGTGTTAGAACTTTTGGACTTATAAGCACAAGTGGGGAGGCAAAGTCAAAAGGTGTATTCAAACGAGAGTAAATCGGATGATGCTTTTGGCAACATCATTAAGTAATGGTTGAATTCCTTGAAGTACGTCGTAACAAAAAGGATCCATGAAGCCATAAGGATTTTGCTTTCAAAAAGGAGAATCTTGGACGGTGCAACCTAATCAGTTCTCTTACAGGAAGAGTTTTCCTTTTGGTCATTGCTAATTCTTTTGGAATGAATGTTGCATGTGAATTCGAGTATCCCTGTTCCTTCTACTCTTCCCATTGTGGGCCGCGTAGAAGATCAACTACAGAGGGGGCCGCGTAGAAGACCGACTACAAATGTGGACGTCGGGGACATGCAAGACCCGGGGGAGTTTAGCACCGCAAGATATTGTACCAGGAGCAAGATTGTAAAACGAGAATTCACGTTATTTATTGTAAAACGTTTTCTTTGCTAGAGGCACAAACCACTCTTCTCCAAATCGTGATACAAATTGGTCCCTGTCTTTCCTTTAGAGATCTATTTCAAAATTATATTTTTTTTTCTTCTATCGAGAGAGAGAGAGAGAGAGAGAGAATCCTCCATTAGCATAATTGTTTCTCTGTCTTTTCACGGATCAGCCTAACTAGAAAACACGAAGCCCTGACTTTATTGAACCGATTTATGTGTGAGGGTGAAAGAGCGATAAAGGCGACAGATACACTTTTGTACAGACAAAACATTACACCAAGTTAGCGGCAAGCTGCATTCATGTAGACTTTCATCATTTACAGAGTAGAATTCATTATAAGATGTCCATTCCTCTTCAACTGTACTGCCTACTGCGCTATTCCTTATTGCTGTATTATATAGCGTTAGAGAACTTCAAACGTATATCGTCATTCCTTAGTACTTCCGTATCCCACTGCTTTGCGTATTGATTCTTCCTGACTAATGTCTTGAATTTCAGCTTACTCTTCATCACTACTATATTGTGATCAGAGTCTATATCTGCTCCTGGGTACGCCTTACAATCCAGTATCTGATTTCGGAATCTCTGTCTGACCATGATGTAATCTAATTGAAATCCTCCCGTATCTCCCGGCCTTTTCCAAGTATACCTCCTCCTCTTGTGATTCTTGAACAGGGTATTCGGTTTTACTAGCTGAAACTTGTTACAGAACTCAATTAGACTTTCTCCTGTTTCATTCCTCGTTCCAAGCCCATATTCTCCTGTAACCTTTTCTTCTACTCCTTCCCCTACAACTGCATTCCAGTCGCCCATGACTATTAGATTTTCGTCCCCCTTTACATACTGCATTACCCTTTCAATATCCTCATACACTTTCTCTATCTGTTCATCTTCAGCTTGCGACGTCGGCATGTATACCTGAACTATCGTTGTCGGTGTTGGTCTGCTGTCGATTCTGATTAGAACAACCCGGTCACTGAACTGTTCACAGTAACACACCCTCTGCCCTACCCTCCTATTCACAACGAATCCTACACCTGTTATACCATTTTCTGCTGCTGTTGATATTACCCGATACTCATCTGACCAGAAACCCTTGTCTTCCTTCCACTTCACTTCACTGATTCCTACTATATCTAGATTGAGCCTTTGCATTTCCCTTTTTAGATTTTCTAGTTTCCCTACCACGTTCAAGCTTCTGACATTCCACGCCCCGACTCGTAGAACGTTATCCTTTCGTTGATTATTTAATCTTTTTCTCATGGTAGCCTCCCCCTTGGCAGTCCCCTCCCGGAGATCCGAATGGGGGACTATTCCGGAACCTTTTGGCAATGGAGAGATCATCATGACACTTCTTCAATTACAGGCCACATGTCCTGTGGATACACGTTACGTGTTATTTCATATAGTTCAATAACTGTTACTCTGCACCTACACTGGTCAGCCAGAACATTATGATCAGCGACCTGATATCAATGTAAGTCCGTCCAGGCGACAGCATGGTTACCTGGACAGAAATGACTGCTAGTCAAACACACGTACGGTGCATGTATTATCAGTGAGCGCGTTGTCCGTGTGAAGAATGGGGAACGCTATCTACACTACTGGCCATTAAAATTGCTACACCACGAAAATGACGCGATACAGACGCAAATTTTAACCAACAGCAAGAAGATGCTGTGCTATGCAAATGATTAGTTTCTCGGAGCATTCACACAAGGTTGGCACCGGTGGCGACACCTACAACGTGCTGACACGATGAAAGTTTTCAACCGATTTCTCATACACAAACAGCAGTTGACCGGCGTTGCCTGGTGAAACGTTGTTGTGATGCATTTCAGATGTGTTACGACCCGTGGCTTTACCCTACATTTCAGCAGGATAATGCACGACCGCATGTTGCAGGTCCTGCACGGGCATTTCTGAATACAGAAAACGTTCAACTGCTGCCCTGGCCAGCACATTCTCCAGATCTCTCAGCAATTGAAAACGTCTGGTCAGTGGTGGCCGAGCAACTGGCTCGTCACAATACGCCAGTCACTACTCTTGATGAACTGTGGTGAAGTTGCATGGGCAGCTGTACCTGTACCCGCCATCCAAGCTCTGTTTGACTCAGTGCCCAGGCGTATCAAGGCCGTTATTACGGCCAGAGGTGGTTCTTCTGGGTACTGATTTCTCAGGATCTATGCACCCAAATTCTTGGTGTAGCAATTGTAATGGCCAGTAGTGTATCTGAGTTTTATCGAGGGCGGATTGTGATGGCCTGAAGGCTCGGCAGGAGCATTTCGGAAACTGCACGACTTGTCGGGTGTTCGAGGAGTGCTATGGTGAGTGTCTTCGTGGCAAAACCAGGGTGGAACCACGTCCAGCCGTGGTGGGGTCGGGCAGCCACCCCTCATTATAGAGGGGCTGGGCAGACTGATAAAACCGGACAGATGGCTATCTGTTGCGGAAATAACATTAACGGTTAATGCTTGGCAGTGTACAAGTGTGTCTGAACACAGAGCACGTCGAACACTCCAAGCGATTGGCCTCCACTGCCGACGACTGATGTATGTGCCAACGTTAATATCCGACATTGACAGCTGCGACTGAATGGGCACATGCCATCGGCACTGAACGTTGCCGCAGTGGCAGAGCGTTGCATGGTTCGATGAATTCCGATACGGTCTTCATCATGTCGATGGGAGGGTGCAAATTCGTCATCTTCCAGGAACAGCTCCTTGACACTCGTACTGCGGGACGGAGGTAATCTAGCCGGCCGCTGTAACCGAGCGGTTCCAGGCGCTTCAGTCCTACTATCGCAGGTTCGAATCCTGCTACGCTCATGGATGTGTGTGATGTCCTTAATTTAGTTAGGCTTAAGTAGTTCTACGTCTAGGGGACTGATGACCTCAGATGTTAGGTCACATAGTGCTTAGAGCCATTTGAACCATTTTTCGAGATAATCTGGCAGTGGATTCATTATGCTGTGAGAAACATTCATGTGGGCAACCATGGGTCCGGTGGA
Source organism: Schistocerca serialis cubense (assembly GCF_023864345.2). NCBI lineage: Eukaryota > Metazoa > Arthropoda > Insecta > Orthoptera > Acrididae > Schistocerca > Schistocerca serialis. The sequence continues at coordinate 478,065,548 of NC_064644.1, read as the reverse complement.
GATCGTGCAAGGTACCATGACGGCCAAAGATTATCGTACATTGGTTGCTAACCATGTACACCCCTTCATGACGATCATGTTTCCCAACGGCAGTGGACTTATTCAGCAAGATAGTGCCCCGTGTCACAGGACCGGGAGTGTCATGCAGTGGTTCGAGGTACACATGGTTCGAGAAACAGTGGCGAGTTCCAGTTGACGTGCAAGCTCCCAATCTCGCCAGATCTGAGCCTCACCGAATACAACTGGTATGTGATTGAACGCGGCGCCAGAGCTCTCCCCTCCTATACCCGGAGTTTATGGGAATTATGTGACTTGGGTGCAGATGTGGTACCAACTCCCTCCAGCGACCTGCCAGGGCTTCGTTTCTTCCAAGCCACGACACGTCACCGGTGTTATCCATGCTAAAGGCGGACATTACGGCTGTTACGTAGGTGGTCATAAAGTTCTGGCTGATCAGTGTATAATGTATTAGTTGTAAGTAAATATCTTCCACCCCTCATTGCATCTGTTGTTGTTGTTGTGGTCTTCAGTCCAGAGACTGGTTTGATGCAGCTCTCTATGCTACTCTATCCTGTGAAGGCTTCTTCATCTCCCAGTACCTACTGCAACCTACATTCTTGTGAATCTGTTTAGTATATTTATCTCTTGGTCTCCGTCTACGATTTTTACTCTCCACGCTGCCCTCCAATACAAAATTGGTGATCCCTTGATGCCTCATGTTACGCCCTACCAACTGATTCCTTCTTCTAGTCAAGTTGTGCCATAAATATCTCTTCTCTCCATTTCTATTCAATACCTCCTCATTAGTTATGTGATCTACCCATATAATTTTCAGCATTCTTCTGTAGCACCACATTTCGAAAGCTTCTATTCTCTTCTTGTCTAAACTATTTATCGTCCACGTTTCACTTCCATGCAAATACTTACAGAAACGACTTCCTGACACATCTATACTTGATGTTAACAAATTTCTCTTCTTCAGAAACACTTTCCATGCCATTGCTAGTCTACATTTTATATCCTCTCTACTTCGATCATCATCAGCTATTTTGCTCCCCAAATAGCAAAACTAATTTACTACTTTAAGCGTCTCATTTCCTTATCTAATTCCCGCAACATCACCCGATTTAATTCGACTACATTCCATTATCCTCGTTTTGCTTTTGTTGATGTTCACCATATATCCCCCTTTCAAGACACTGTCTATTCCGTTCTGCTGCTCCTACAGGTCTTTTGCTGTCTCTGACAGAATTACAATGTCATCGGCGAACCTCAAACGTTTTATTCCTTCTCCATGGATTTTAATTCCTACCCCAAATATTTCCTTTGTTTCCTTTACTGCTTGCTCAATATACAGATCGTATAACATCGGGGATAGGCTACAACCCTGTCCCACTCCCTTCCTAACCACTGCTTCCCTTTCGTGTCGCTCGACTCTTATAACTGCCATCTAGTTTCTCTACAAATTATAAATAGCCTTTCGCCTAATTCGTTGATTTCTACTACATCTCCCGGCATTCTTTGGCATTAGAATGGATTTTATGAATAAAGCTCCAGCGAAGAAAAGCAAAACCACTCCTCTGATTATACCTTGTCAAATCCTGGATCACACCAGGATTTCTAGCTGGTACAGCAGAATTGCGTCTATTTTTGAACTCATTTGGAAACATTTCGTATTTTCTTCTTCTCATGAATCTAGAACATTCGATGTTACTTCTTCGTACGGTGGCAAAACCGAAAAGTAATTTCTTTTTAGTTCTAGTAACACTTCGTTGGCACCATATTACATTTTGACGAGAAAATAAGAGCGAGAAAACTTGGCCAGCACACTAACATCTGCAGTTTGACATCCAGCTTAGGCAGAAACAATTGACCGGTACTGTCATCAAATTGCATAAATATAACAAAGTCATTTCACTACCTCCAAATATGTTTTGAAATCAAGTTACACAGTTCACGAATGTGAGGTGACACACAGAACATGAACCGCATTTTAGAAATAAGTTACTAGCAGTTTGTGTGAAATGAAGGGAAACTGAATTTCATTCGTGAAACCTCTTTCTAATGCCAGTGTATTAGAATTAGGTGAAACTATATTAATAGTGCGTATAATTACGCAAAGAAAACACCGCTAAGAATTTTAACCATTATCGAGTATGGCTTTAGCCCTCACCGAATTTTGCTTTTTAAGTGGGTAGGCAACAGTCTTTGTTAATGAAACTCAAGACAGAATCTGCAGAGCACAGTGCGGACAAATATGTTGAAGGATGTTACTAGAATGACACTGTCTGCCTTTGCGCTCTATCGGATTGTCATGTATTTCCTCAGTCGTATAATTATTGTGTTACTACAGTGCAGAAAACGATTGTCCGTAGGCTGGAAATCAGTAATACACCATCAGTGGATGTTCCTGTAGGAGACTGCTATTCGAAATGTTTATGTCTGCATGTTCAATAGTATCACGTCTCTGTATAGATAATCAAATAGAGAATGAAACAAATACCGTCATAAACTATATCTATACTGTAATACTCTAATTACAAACACACACATACACACACACAGTAACAAATATCGTAAAATTAGAAGTCATTTTATCCGGAAACGTAATTTTTAACTGCCTCTGGGCAATAAGCTTATGTAAAATATATAAAGAAACTTTGTCGACATGGCTTGCCATTAGATGGTACCACACACTCTCACAAGCAATTGACAGCAGTAGCCGGAGACCACGACGATAAATTGAAAATTTATAGCAAATACATTTCCGTCAGCCCTTTTGCACCGAAGCGCTAATTGCACAACCAGTTGTCACGCGGGGCTCGTTCCCGTTAATTCCAATTTTAATAAAACGAATTGGCACCAAGCAGCGCGTCGGTAGAGTGTGTTACGCGGGTGACTGCTCCAACAGTCGCCGGTTTTTATTTATTTTTCATTTTGCACGTATTGGACGCTTCGCGTCTCAGTTGCCTAATTGGGTGCGTCGAATGAACCCTCATCCAAAACTAATTCCGAAAATTTTGTGGCAATCCTGTTGTTCTATTGTTTCGCTGATTGAATTTCTCCCTTCTTAACAAACAGTTTACCTCTCTGTCCAACAAATGTCGTCTGCTTTCAATGTGAATTCATCCTCTCACAGAAAACTCATGCTAATTTGGCATATGTGTGCGACTTCTTCGGAATATACAAAATGCTCTTCATTGTGATAAGTACTTGAATAACAGTGCCGCATTATCTAACCACGCATTACAAGTCACAACAACCGAATTAAATTTTTTTCTCTTTATAAGGATTTAGGCCAGATATGCAGAATATGCAGAAGGAATATGTGAAATAAGGTATCTAAATTAGTTAACTAATACGAAAAAAGGTTGCATACAAATAAAACAACAGAAATAATGCTTAGGCATTCAGCAGCATTAAGAGATCACCCAGTTGTTGTAGTATCATGTTTATTCCGTGCATTCCACGATTTGTAATTCATGCTCTTACGAGTTGCAGCCACACAGACCATGTTAGGCCATCTTTATACCCGACCAGTCAATAGGGATCGCCAGTGGTTTTGCATTTGCACCATCAAGAGTGAAGTAACAGTGTTACAGTCGAAGCAGTTGATTGTTAAGAATGCAGTTTTCTTGACGTGGATATGCAACAAAACTAGTAAGGGCGCCAAATAGATTATGACCGGACTTAATAGACATTGTACTACAAGTACAGTTGATACACTCTAATACACTCATGCTCATAAATTAAGGATAACTGCAGAATGTGGTGCCAGGCAACGTGGCACTGCACAAAACTGGAGCTAATGGCATAGGCACATAGGAAACACACACTACACAGATCTGTAAGACCACGGTATTGGTGATAAGTTGAGAAAACCGTCCCGAAACACATGTGGTACATAACGCCACTGTTTCCTGCGCTTCTACCCCGACATCAATACGGGATATGATCACCATGCACACTTACACTGGCTGCACAGCAGGTTGGCATACTCTGGATCAGGTGGTCGAGTAGCTGTTGGGGTATACCCTCCCATTGTTGTACCAGTGCCCGTCGGAGCTCCTGAAGTGTCCTAGGGGTTTGAAGACGAGCAGGGATACGTCGACCGAGAGCATCCCAGACGTGCTCTATGGGGTTTAGGTCTGGAGAACAGGCAGGCCAACCCATTCGCCTGATATATTCTGTTTCAAGGTACTCCTCCACGAGCGCAGCTCGGTGGGGCCGTGCGTTATCATCCATCAGGAGGAATGTGGGACCCACTGCACCCCTGAAAAGGCGGACATACTGGTGCAAAATGACATCCCTATATATCTGACCTGTTACGGTTCCTCTGTCAAAGAGATGCATGGGTGTACTTACACCAATCATAATCCCAACCCACACCATCAAACCACGATCTCCATACATATCCCTTTCAAGGACATTAAGGGGTTGGTATCTAGTTCCTGATTCACGCTAGATGAAAACCCGGCGAGAATCACTGTTCAGACTATATCTGGACTCGTCCGTGAATGTACTGCGTTCTTGACACCAGGCTTTACGGGCCCTCCTGTGAGCAGGGGTCAGTGGAATGCACCTTCAGGTCTCCAGGCAATCAACCATGTCTGTTCAGTCGTCTGTAGACTGTGTGTCTGGAGACAACTGTTCCAGCGGCTGCGGTAAAGTTCCGAGTAAGGCCACCTGCAGTACTCCGTGGCCGTCTGCGGGCCCTGATGGTGAGATATCGGTCTTCTTGTGGTGTTGCACACTGTGACGTCCCGTACTGTAGCACCTGGACACGTTTCCTGTCTGCTGGAATCGTTGCCATGATCATGAGATCACACTTTCTGGTACACGGAGGGCCCGTGCTACAACCTGCTGTGTTTCACCAGCCTCCGGTCGCCCTAGTATTCTACCCTTCATAACGTCATCAATATATGTTCTTTGAGCCATTTTCAACACACAGTCACCATTATCACGTCTGAAAACGTCTGCGCACTTACTGGCTGCACCGTACTCTGACATCCACCAACACACCTCTGCATATGTGGACTGCTGCCAGCGCCACCGTGCGACGACTGCAGGTCAAATGCACCGCATGGTCATACCCTGAGGTGATTTAAACCCGCAAACCTCCCACCAGAGCGTTGTTTCACTATGTATCAGCATTATCCGTAATTTATGAGGATGAGTGTATTTTCCTATTGTCGCTGATCCTTTGAAGACATCAGGTCTTGTACGAGAGTCGTCCAGTAAATGATGACCCGAAATTATTTTCTACAAACATATTTATTCTTAAGAGTTAGAATTAGAGACAAATCAACATTTCTTTTACAAATACTATTTCTCTGCATAGTATCCATCAGTTTCTATGGCCTTATGCCTGCATTCTGTACCAACATACATTCCTTACTGGGTAAGGCTTTTCTCCTGTACTCTTAGCTGTGTTTCGACTGAGCGAATGGCACTCTTATCGTCTTACCGAGCGAGGTAGTGGACTGTCATTCGGGAGGACGACGGTCCAAATCCGCGTCCGGCCATCCAGACAGCCTTTCCGTGATTTCCCTAAATTCCTCCAGGCAAATGCCGGGATGGTTCCTTTCAAAGGGCACGGCCGAGTTCCTTCCGCATCCTTGATGCAATCCGATTTTATGCTCCGTTTCCAATAACCTCGAACTTGGCTGGTCATTGAACCCAATCTTCCTTCCTTGCTTCTTCTCACTGTCTTCAGATTGTAACCCTCAGAGGAAACCCTTAAATAAATTAGAAACCAAGCGTAGAGTCACCCATGGATAACGACATGGATTTATTATTTTCTGTTCCCATCGGGATGCTTGATATCAATGAATCCCCCCTTGGCGCTCACCAGTAGGGCACTTGATTTCGGACAGCACCCATGCAAGGTGCACCTGTAACTATTACTTCATGGATCCGTTAACTAATTACAATGGCTGCTGTTTGCAGTCAGCCTGTAGCCGTGTAATGACCAGCGCAAGAGTTATGGCAATTGGATGGAAACACACACACCGAAATCAGTCACCCTGTTGGCGGGCTTGGAGGGCAACCACCGGAATCAAGCTTTCTGATGGTTCGAGGACTCACCACACTCAACCGAAGACTAAGATACCATACAAGTAACTTACTAGCCAGAAATTTCAACGTCTAGTTATATTATTCGTACTGTGGAGTCGAAGTGTCAACACTCAAAGTAACGATTGAACATTAATATCTATCGTTAGAAAACAGAGTTTGACGTTTTCATCTTAAGTGAAACGTAGTATCAGATGCGTCGACGCCTAATTGCAAAAACAGGCGCACATGATATTTGTTGACTGCAGCGTCATCTATCACGAATGGAAAACAATGGATTGAGTGAATCGCACGTGTTTTTGGCTTGGAATCAGAATATGCAATAAGAATGTGGTGTTCCCGTCTGATAACGCTAAGTTAACCCCAGCGATGCAGGAGGGGTGGTTAGGAGGTGGTCAGTTGTGGCACTGACAGATGTCCCCTTTTCTCTTATTAACCTTTCACCTAGAACATGTTTTTTGTACGACAGTCCTTTCGGAGATACTTAGTTGTCTCGAGCTATATCGAACATCCTGTATACTGACGGCTGTAAAAAAAGATTCATTACTTACTGAACGACCCTTGTAAATGCATACAGATTTCAGAATTGCTCTCTGTAACTAGTTTGATGCGTGTCTCATCACGTGTCTAATGTGAATCTAAACAGAGTAATTCCACGCTAACACCATCAACAGCTACCGCTATCACTACCATTATCACCACCACTACCATAAATAAGTAGCCTACTATCTTTAACGTACCTACATTAGTATGGCTACTACTATATAACTGTGTCACTTCATTAGTAACATCTGCTAACACGAAATGTACTCGCAGTTTGCCACATATGCACTAGCTGATTCAGGAGATACACCGTCAAGTGGAGATAGGTCTCCACGGAGGTCAATGGCCCTATTGTCCGCACCGGTTCACGCTGATATTGAAGGGCGCTTGATGCAGATTTCATTCAAGCGACAACCGCGGTGGCATCGTAAACCGTCTGTTGGGTCACTGTCTGTAGAAACTAAGGGGTGCAGCAACCTAAGTATTGACCGCACAATTGTCAGAAACTAGTGCCCTAGTGATGAGCATTGATGGCCGTAGATCACGGGGCACTAGGTTCGATTTTCGACAGTCAGGGATTTTCTCCTCAGGGGACTCTCTTGACTCTACGTCTCTGTCGCTCTGGCCCTGTCTGTCTGTCTGTCTGTCTCTCTCTCTCTCTCTCTCTCTCTCTCTCTCTCTCTCTCTCTGTGTGTGTGTGTGTGTGTGTGTGTGTGTGTGTGTGCGTTGCTCTCATCATTTCCCTCATCTACATGAGACGTGCTCAAGTGGTGCCTAATAGAAAGACTTACACCTGGTGTCCAAACAACAGAAGACGGCGTATCCCAGACTCCCGGCCAATATAGCCACGCGATCATTTGATTTCATTGCATGATTAATGCCACTGAAGTTGAGGTCTAAATATCTACAGTGGAAACAATCATCATGTACAGTGTATCACTACTCTTCCTCGCTCTCTCTCTCTCTCTCTCTCTTTCTCTCTCTCTCTCTCTCTCTCTCTCTCTCTCTCTCTCTCTCTCTATATATATATATATATATATATATATATATATATATATATATATATACTCTTAATATATATATATATATATATATATATATATATATATATATATATTAAGAGGGTGTATTTAGCGGTCGCAAATTTAGTCGTGGGCATCGGAGGCTATTTACTTGCTTGTGAAGACGCGACGTGCAAGTGAACAACGGTAGTTTAAGAGCTTTAATGGTGTCCCCAGTAAAAATACAACGTCTCTTTCGATCGTTCAGTACCCTGTTAAAAACTGTACATTATAATTTCATAGATCATATAGTGCCCTGATTAATATTTAACCTTTAACTAAAATAATTTGTAATTAATGGCACTCATTATTTGATAACGATTTAAAGTGAACACTATTTCCGTCCGTATTCACACTTCTCGCTGTCTTTAAAAAAATCTTTATGCTTGGTTAGTGTCACTCTGGCATATGCCTCATGAAAATTACTGATTATAAAATCGGACACAATTTAACTTATCACCCTTTCTATAATTTCCGCTTGATAGTGCTTTGAGACATTTGACTCTGACGCACCATCCTTCAAAATTGTTATTGCGTAACAGTTCCCTAAATTATTTAATTATTTTATTTCTTTTTATTGTAGTCCCATTTTTTACCTCCCGTCGACATTTTATCTCGCCTTTAATAATCCCAACGGTCTCTGCAACTGCACTTCGCCTAAGATTTTCTCTGCCACCATTCGCTCTACATTTTTGCATTCTTCTCTTGATTTCTGTCCAGTGATTCCTCTGAAAACAAGCGGCACTCAGCTCCAAAAGCTCGCATTGTACACAGAGCAAAACCTAACGCGTTGGATCCACCGGACACTGAGGCTTCACGTGGTACAGCAGAGCCAGAAGGGTTGCCTGAATTGCAGGCGTAAACGGCAATCGGACACCCTAGTTTCCAGTCGGGCGTACAGAAGGTGTTGCATTTGCCGCACAGTTTGGCTGCTTCGGTTACATGACGAAACTTCAGCGAGCACAGGAGCTCTCCGTCAGCCGTGTATTTAGGATCCTCCACGGCCGGATGACAGAGGAGAGAAGCGGTAAGTCAACTAAACTGGCCAATCAGAAGGTCTGTTTCCGGCGACCAGGTCCAGCTAGCTGATGCAATAAGTGCTGACACTTCGACGACCGCATCTCGCCCACCGCATTCATTGCTTAGAGAAGGGGGTTAGAAATTCTAGGAAGTGTACCTTAACATCACTAGGATACTGATACAAAGTGACTACTCAAATATTTGTGTTGGCGTAGGTGTTCTTCGAAAGAGGTTTAAGTGCTAGATATACAGGGTGATTCAAAAAGAATACCACAACTTTAAAAATGTGTATTTAATGAAAGAAACATAATATAACCTTCTGTTATACATCATTACAAAGAGTATATAAAAAGGTTTTTTTTTCACTCAAAAACAAGTTCAGAGATGTTCAATATGGCCCCCTCCAGACACTCGAGCAATATCAACCCGATACTCCAACTCGTTCCACACTCTCTGTAGCATATCAGGCGTAACAGTTTGGATAGCTGCTGTTATTTCTCGTTTTAAATCATCAATGTTGGCTGGGAGAGGTGGCCGAAACACTATATCCTTAACATACCCCCATAAGAAAAAATCGCAAGGGGTAAGATCAGGGCTTCTTGGAGGCCAGTGATGCTCTGTCACCCATTCTCTGTAAACTGTTTATACCAACGTTTAATATACCACCTATCAGGAGGTTTAACACCATACTTCGTTCGAAATGCACGCTGAACAACTGTCGTCGATTCACTTCTGCCGTACTCAATAACACAAAAAGCTTTCTGTTGAGCGGTTGCCATCTTAGCATCAACTGACGCTGACGCCTAGTCAACAGCGCCTCAAGCGAACAAATGTACAACTAAATGAAACTTTATAGCTCCCTTAATTCGCCGACAGATAGTGCTTAGCTCTGCCTTTTGTCGTTGCAGAGTTTTAAATTCCTAAAGTTGTGGTATTCTTTCTGAATCACCCTGTATTACGAGGCGTATTCCGAAAGTAAGGTCCGATTGGTAGCGAAATGGAAACCACAGTGAAAATCCGATAAAGCTTTGCATAGGTGTGTTGGACAGTGTCTCTAGTACTCCCGCTGATCGCGTCACGTCTGTCACCTCTGTCTTTTCAGTGAGCACCTAAAGATGCCTAGAAAACAGTGTCATCCGCCAAGTATGAATGCCCGCTAGAGATTTCGCCTGATTTGATGCAGCCCTCACAACACAGCTGTAGTGCATTTCCTTCTTCACGACAGTTCTCGGCCGCACTCTGCAGCGGACAATGAGGACGCCCCTGCAGCGTTTTCGATTAGAAGTGTTTGATCGCCCTCCATACAGCCTGGACTTTGCTCCCTCTGATTTTCATCCTTGCTGACTTGAGCCGCTGTCTATGAAATCTACATTTTGCCACAGAGAACTAACTGCAGATCAGCGTAGAGAATCGGCGAGAAGTGCAGGCGGCTGCCTTCTATGACGAGAGTATTGGAAAGTTGGTACAACGCCACGACAAATCATCCAAGAAGGAGCGGCGACTATGTAGAGACGTTGCTGGAAGGTGTGGCTAAATACTGCAAATAAAACACTTTTGATTTTGACTATGATTTCCATTTCGCGACCGAGCGGACCTTACTTTCGGAATATGCCTCGTATATTCAGAACTCATTAATTTTATGCGTGCTCAATACAGAAAAAAGAATGTCCACAGTCTGGAGAACTAGGCACCCTGTTCAATATGGAACACTAACAACAGGCAAATTCAACCTTCGAAGGTAACTCCTGAAAAAATTAATAGAGAGCAGTTTCAATCTGCATCAGTAGTTCTAGAAAATTCCATAAAAACATTCCATAGACCACACTTCGAATCCTATTGTTCCACGAATAGTAAGCTATTGTTATTTCTCTCCGAAACTTTTTGCGTGAAAGAACGTGTAGTCCAGTAAAGCAGTAAAAGTAGTCATAAAAGGCAACATATTATAATTCACTAGCTAAAATACTGGTACAAATGATCCCATTCGGAGTCCTAGATGTAGTAAGATCTGAAATGTTGCTGTAAGTACACGCCTCCGTCTCCCTTAATTTGATTTGACCATGAGGTGTTTACTTGTACTAAATATGTTGGCCATCACGCACTGCTCTAGGCTAAGTTCAAGGCATCAGCGCCACGTAGAGATCCCCTGTCTATTATGTTGTATCTGTCATAATTTGTGCTGGTCAGTGCCGCGAAACATGTAGCTTAGAGATCGATGCTAACCAAATCGATGACCAAAATGCGCTAGTGAGCTGACATTACGATTGCAAGTAACGTAACTGCAATATAGGTCCGATAATCAAAGCTATTATAGTATTAAATAGTGGCACACAATCACACAGATGTCCAAATTAAAGTCTCGTTCCAGAAAGCGAGGCAACGACTTTAGTCGATTAGCATCGTCAGGGGGCATCACACGACAGGCGAATTACGTACTGCACAAATATTTTGCTGTCACTCTTAGAGTCCATCACGATATTGTTGCAGGCGGACAACTAAAATCAGTGTGATACAAGCGGAATTCGTCTGAAATCGACCGATTATGAATGGCGCTACGCATTAACTAGGCTTCGCTAAGGGTCAGTCTGTTATCAAAACCTTAAAGCCTTGATTTGACATTCATATTCGTTAGCTTCGCCAACTCACCACAAAATTATCACCTTGCAGTCTAACCTAGGCCTCGAGCTACGCACCATATCAGTCTGTCACCAAAACCAAATAGACCTATTTCAGATGAACATCACTTCCTTTTACTCATTTTAGTGAGTCATTCACTGCAGTGACTGGAGGTTAGAGCTTCAACAAAAGGTATTCAGGACTGTGTCATACGTTTTTTTAAAAAAACGTCATTGTACCTTTGACTATTAAATTTATTTATTTGTTAAAAATTTCAGACATATACGCAAGTATTATGTTTTAAATTTTGACATTTGCCCAAGCACGATATTTTCACTTGGAATTTACAGTAGTAGCATTCTGTCGATGACACTGAGCACAATTTATTGGTTAAGGACTGTGGATTAAAACTAAAGAAATTGGAAAAAAGGTAGAAAATAAAGGAGATGGGACCTGGATAAGTTAAAAGGAGAGGTTATTGAGAGCTCCAGAAGGAGCATTGTGAAGAGACCAGAACGAGGGAAAGGAATACATTAGAGCACGAATGGTAGTCGTGAGAGATGATGTAGTAAAGGCAGCAGCGGATCAAACAGGTGAAAAGGCAAAACCTAGTAATCCTTGTCTAACACAAGAGATATCTAATTTAACAGATGAAAGGTGAAAATATAAAAAATTCGACAAATGAAACAGACTACAGCGAATACAGACGTCCAAAATTGAGATTAGCTGGAAGTTCAGGTTATGTAAGAATGGCTAGATGACAAACGTAAGGATTTAGAAGCGTATTTCACTAGGAGAAACATAGATACAGCATACAGAACAATCGAAGATGTATGAATATTAAGAGCTCAAATGGAAAATCAGTCCTCAGCAAAGAAGCGAAAGCTGAAAGATAAGAGGAGTAAGTAGATGGTCTATACAACAGAGATGTACTTGAAGCCAATTTTATAGAAATGCAAGAGGACACAGATGAAGATGAGATGGGTGATATGATACTGTGAGAAAACTTTGACTGACCACTAGAAGACGTAAGTCGAAATAAAGCACCGGGCGCAGAAGACACTCCGTCAGAACTACTGATAACCTGGGGAGAGCCAGCCATGACAGCCGGCCGGTGTGGCCGTGCGGTTCTAGGCGCTTTAGTTTGGAACCGCGTGACCGCTACGGTCGCAGGTTCGAATCCTGCCTCGGGCATGGATGTGTGTGACGTCCTTAGGTTAGTTAAGTTTAAGTAGTTCTAAGTTCTAGGGGACTGATGACCACAGATGTTAGTCCCATAGTGCTCAGAGCCAACCAGCCATGACAAAACTCTTCCATCCGGTTAACAAGATGTATGAGACAAGTGAAATACCATCAGATTTCAAGAATAATGTACTAACCACAAATCCAAAGAAAGCAGGTACTGACAGGGGGGAGCATTAACGAACTACCAGTTTCATCATTCATGGTTGCAAAACAGAATGGAAAAACTGTAAAAGCCTACCTGGATCAGTTTGGATCCCAGAGAAATGTAGGAACAAAACAGGCAATCTTGACCCTATGACTTATCTCAGAATGTAGACTAAGGGGAAGCAAGCCTACATTTATATCATTTTTGACACAGAGAAAGTTTTTGACAATGTTGATTGGAATACTCTCTTTGAAATTCAGAAGATCAAAATACAGGAACCGAAAGTCAGGAAGGAATTGGAAGAGCAGTTGAACAGAATGGACAGCGTCTTGAAAGAAGAGTGTAAGACGTGCATCAACTAAAGCAAATCAAGAATAATGGAATGTACTCTAATTAAGTCAGATGTTGCTGAGGAAATTAGATTATGGAGACACTCGGCGTAGGAGATGAGTTTTGTTATTTAGGCAGCAGAATAGCTGAAGCTGGCAGAAGTAGAGAGGATATAAATGTAGATTCTCAATGAAAAGGAAAGTGTCTGTGGAGAAGAGGATGTTGTTTACATCGAATGTAGATTTAAGAGTTAGGAAGTCTTTTTTGAAAGTATTTGTATGAGTTGTAGCCATGTATCGAAGCGAAATATGGACGATAAACAGTTTGTACAAGAAGATTATAGAAGCTTTTGAAATGTGGTGCTACACAAAAAAGCTGAAAACTAGATGGGCAAATCACTTACCTAATGGGGTGGTACGGTATAGAATTGTGGCGAAAGGAAATCTGTGGGACAACCTGACTAGAAGAAGAGAGCGATCGATAGGACACATTCTGAAACCAATTTAGTATTGGAGGGAGTGTGAAGGGTAACAATTGTAGAGGGAGAACAAGATATGAATACAGTAAGGAGATCAAGGAGGACATACGTTGCAGTTGTTCTGAGATGAAGAGGCTTGCACAGCGTAAAGTAGCTTGGAGAGCTGCATCAGTTCAGTTTTAGGACTGAAGAACACAACAACAACAACATACAGGCATTACGGAAATACCATCTCACTTAGTCCGAAACACAGTGATTACTGCTACCTACAGATTTCTTTCATTTCTTACAACATTAGCATACAAAATCTATAACGAAATCCAATCAGTAATTTAATCATCGACTTCATCAGTGCTCATTCGTCATGGGCTTAGCACGCAGCAAATGTCACCATGTTATCGCAAGACATGATTAATTTAACAACAAATTGCCTCTATAAATCCAGTCATGGCTCGTGTAAGCACAACACAAGTAAAGAGGAGAGAGTGAGTACAGTTTGGCAGTCACAGTTAAGTTCCAGGAGTAGCTGAAATGACTAGTGACACAGATTAGTAACGGAATGAAGCCACTGTCATGTTAGCGGAATTTTTACAGTATAGAGGAAGTTAGTACTGCGAAAGCTGTTGCTGTCATCAGACGAGGACAGGAGCAAAGCTCACTTAATACCGCAGCCTGTCTGTGATATGGTGGACAAATTTAGCATGAGTTGTCGCTTGTTGGTGGCTCTAGAGTGTAAGTCATATACTCGATAGATTATTATTATACTTTAACAACCAATCCTAGACATAAATTCATGAATGTATGTAGTTTTGCTAAAAGCTATCGGCCTGCTTTCTAAATTGTACCGGCGTTGAAAGAAGTACTAGACTCGTTACATCTGTCGAAACATCTATTTGCAAAGACTTTCTTCGGCCTCGTTATTCCGAAACTTTTCCCTCTAGATACATCATTCTTTACACGTGAATACCGAATGCAGAACATTTGGACGACTTTCTTTTGTTTTCTTTCCCCTAAAGTATGGTGTTTTTACAACAAAGATGGCCATTAGAATTGCAGCACGACGAGAGCAGAATGCAACTAATGGCAAACTGAAATGAAGTGATCTAGAACTTAGGATAGACATATGATCAGCATTCCAACACGGCCACACAAGGTAGAAAGGTGTAACATAATCTACATTCTGTATATAGAATGAGAAATAGTGTGATGAATGGCAGCTAGCTCGAAATGTAGAAAAACGCAAGTTAATGAAGTTGAGTAGAAAAACAAACTCATAATTTTCGAGTATTGCATTAGCAGTGCGCTATTTGACACACACGCCGTTTAAATATCTAGGCGTAACGTTGCGAAACAATATGAAATGGCACGAACATGTAATGACTGTAGCAAGGAAAGCGAATGTTCAACTTCGGTTTGTTAGAAGAATTTTAGGAAACTGTGTTTTATCTGTAAAGGAGGAAAAGGAGATTAGTGTTCAACTTCCAGTCGACAACGAGGTCATCAGAGACTGAGCGCAAGCTAGGATTATTGAAGGATGGAGGGTATCGGCTGTACCCTTTCAAAGAAACCATCCTCGCGATTTAGGGAAATCACGCAAAACCTAAATCGGGATGGCCGCACAAGGGTTTGAACTGTCTATCTCACGAATGCGAGTCCAGTGTGCCAAAAATTGGGCCACCTTCCTCGTTATCTGTAAAGGAGGCCACATGTAGCATACTAGTGCGACCCATTGTTGTGTACTCTTCGAGTGTCTGGGATCCGCACCAGGTCGGATTAAAGGAGGACATTGAAGCATTTCAGAGGTGGGCTGCTAGATTTGTTAATGGTAGTTTTGAACAACACGCAAGTATTACGGAGATGATTCGGGAACTCAAATGGCAGTCACTGGAGGGAAGGAAACTTTCTTTTCGAGGAGCAGTTTTCAGAAAATTTAGAGAACGGTCATTAGATGCTGACTGCAGAAATTTTCTACTACCGTAAATTTACATTTGATCTGAGAACGGCGAAGGTAAGGTTAGATACGTTAGGGCTCCTAAGAAGGTATATAGACAATCGTTTTTCCGTATCTCTGTTTGCGGGTGGAACAGAAAACGAAATTACTAGTAGCGATACGGGGTAATCTCCGCCAAGCACTATCTGTATATATAGATGTTTAGGATGAGCTCTGCCCTGATGGTGGTTCTTATAAGTCATATACTCGATACATTATGATTGTAATGATACAACCAAATCTCAATATAAATTCATGAATATCGTTTTACGTTCTCGAAAGTAGTATTATTGAAAGACGTTCATTCGTTACGTTTGTCGAAGGAAAGCTGTGAGGAGGGGGCGTGAGTCGTGCTTGGGTAGCTCAGTTGGCAGAGCACTTGCCCGCGAAAGGCAAAGGTTCCGAGTTCGAGTCTAGGTCCGGCACACAGTTTTAATCTGCCAGGAAGTTTCAACTATAAGATGTCTCGCAGGAAGTGACGACCAAGAAGACTGCGTTAAATGATGCTACTCCACGACAACGCCGGCCCGCATTTTGCTGGACTGACAGAAAACATTACACAGGAGGTGAATTGGGAAGTCATTCTGCACTCACTCTATTCACCTGATCTTATGCTCTCATATTTTTATCTTTTTCGCGCTGTGTCTAACAACCTCCAAGTGACTTCCATTCGGGATGAAAATGTGCTCGACGAGTTCTCCATCACAAAACCACATGATTTCTACACTCTAGGGGTCGAAAACGTACCCCATCGTTGGCATTCTGTTGCAAATAGTGCAGGAGAATATGTTATTGATCATTAAAGTCTGTGTTAAGTGTACCTGTAGTGTTTATTAAACTTACAGAATAACGTTAACAAATTATGCACCAACCCGTAATTTACATTCCTTAGAAGCTGATATATGGGTAACTGTTACTGAACTCCTATGAACTGTTAGTGATATATTAGAATTTGTTGGAAAGTAGTACATTAATGTCTTTTTATCGATTTTCTTGTCACGAGTCAGTGTCCAGCATCACGGTATTGGAATAGAATGAAACCTTCACATGCACCATCTGAAGATGAGCCTGAAAAGTTTCGAAAACTAGTTGACGTAATAAATGAGTGTTTCAAGAAATTGGCAGGTCTCAGTGTTCTTTGTTTATATTGAAGTATGCATAGAGCAAGTTGGACGCAGTTCTTGTCATATGAGTCCCCATAGAGAAGGTGTCCCAAAGTCATCTTTATAATGTTTCAATAAATATTGTAATTTTCAGAGAGCATCAAATTAAAACCAAAATGTTACAGTTGTTGTATGAACATTGCATTACTATTGAGATTCATGACACTATGAGTGTTTATTAGAAAAAAATGGTTTAAATGACTCTGAGCTCTATGAGACTTAACATCGGAGGTCATCAGTCCCCTAGAACTTAGAACCACTTAAACCTAACTATCCTAAGGACATCACACACATCCATGACCAAGGCAGGATTCGAACCTGGGACCGTAGCGGTCACGCGGTTCAGACTGAAGCGCCTGGAACCGCTCGGCCACAGCGGCCGGCAGTGTTTATTACAGCGCTGATGAATGTTTACAATATTCAAACAAATCTAATATGGATTTCGAGAGACAGAAATTGGCTACTTTATAAAGCCGAAAACGACTGCGTATTTTCACTATGGATGCTATCGCGAAATCTGTTTTCGGGAACAATCCGTGGACAGATGAATTATCTCATGATCTGAAGAAACAGATTCAAGAGTTATCGCTGATGAACAGAATCGGGTATCTTCCTACGGATCACAGAAGAGCATGAGATATGAGCAATGCTGGTCTTACACCAGCTACTAAAAATGCAGTTAAGCGTGTGGATAGGTAGTGAAAAAATACAACTCTTAGTTACCACAAAGTAATTACCTTTTGTGTAAGTAAGATGCAGCAAAGTAGGAACCGAGCACCACAAACTCCTATATTGTATGAACAAAATAAATGAGAAGATTTTAAGAGAGGTATTAGCACTTGACACAACATAGAGCACTGACTGCCGCATGGGAACACAGGAAGGCAGAGTAGGAGGCTCAACACGAATCTGGCATCTTGAGTCATAAGTTTCACAAAGTGATCTTGTTTAGAAACATAAAGCGTAGAGCTCGTTCAGGACGTTCTGGCCGTATGTTCATCATCTTGCCCTTGGGGTGGTCGAAAGAGAGCGCCAGCAAAATTATCGAGACGTTAAAAGGAATTACGTGGATGGAATTGCAGTAACTAAAATGGGAGAATTTCTTTAAAGAGCATGTAAAATTGTAACAGAGAATGTAATGATTCTACTTATACTACCTATTTTGAATCGAAGTAAATTAACAAAAAAACAATTGGCAGGATTTCGTATAGTACATTTTGAAGTCCTTGCTCTAGCTTGATAGGGAAAGGTGCTAACGAACACCGTGCAGATCTTATATGGAAAATCAAGCAACCATTTGTAAATGGAGGAGTTTTAACATTTCCACAAGGGGAGATGACAGTTACAACTGGATCGCTTAAGAACAGGAAAGTATGACCTTGATGGCGTAAGTGCAGCTGTTCCAAAGTAATGAAACTTCCCTTTGTATGTAAAGAATGACAGTGCTGTAAAAACTCTTACGTTAATTGATTTTCAAACAGCTGAGCAAAGCTAAACGTACTCAGACAGTTCTCTCTCTACTTATTCTGATCATCACTAAACTGACACAATATTTTTAGCGCAACGCAATCTGTTTTTCAATAATTCCTACAAAAGAATGGCCCTGACTAACAATAACCCATACCTTTCATGAATCACTTACCTCACAAAAATCTTCGTTACTCTAACTACTGCAATACAGCGAGCGCCAATACTTACAGTTAAATAAAAGATTCTAACTACTGAAGGGACTAACTACTGATAGGCAGGCATAGTTAGCAAATGAAAGATTTTGATAGAGACCAAACAATGTATTTACCTTAATAGTGTTGGGTGAGTCACCTAACATTACCGCTGGATATATTTCGTGAACTACATCAAATACTGACGAATCGATTCAACAGACCGAACGTGAGGAGAGGGGCTAGTGTAATTGGTTAATACAAACCATAAAAAAATACACAGAAGTATGTTTCTTAACACAAACCTACTTTTTTTTTAATGGAACCCCATTAGGTTTGTTAGCACATCTGAACGTATAAACAAATACGTAATCAGTGCCGTTTGTTGCATTGTACGTAAAATGTTAATTACATCCGGAGATATTGTAACCTAAAGTTGACGCTTGAGTACCACTCCTCCGCTGTTCGATCGTGTGCATCGGAGAGCACCGAATTACGTAGGGATCCAAAGGGAACGGTGATGGACCTTAGGTACAGAAGAGACTGGAACAGCACATTACGTCCACATGCTAACACCTTTTTATTGGTCTTTTTCACTGACGCACATGTACATTACCATGAGGGGTGAGGTACACGTACACACGTGGTTTCCGTTTTCAATTACGGAGTGGAATAGAGTGTGTCCCGACATGTCAGGCTAATAGATGTTCAATGTGGTGGCCATCATTTGCTGCCCACAATTGCAATCTCTGGCGTAATGAATGTCGTACACGCCGCAGTACATCTGGTGTAATGTCGCCGCAGGCTGCCACAATATGTTGTTTCATATCCTCTGGGGTTGTAGGCACATCACGGTACACATTCTCCTTTAACGTACCCCACAGAAAGAAGTCCAGAGGTGTAAGATCAGGAGAACGGGCTGGCCAATTTATGCGTCCTCCACGTCCTATGAAACGCCCGTCGCCCGCATCTCGTGGTCGTGCGGTAGCGTTCTCGCTTCCCACGCCCGGGTTCCCGGGTTCGATTCCCGGCGGGGTCAGGGATTTTCTCTGCCTCGTGATGGCTGGGTGTTGTGTGCTGTCCTTAGGTTAGTTAGGTTTAAGTAGTTCTAGGGGACTGATGATCATAGATGTTAAGTCCCATAGTGCTCAGAGCCATTTGAACCATTTTTTTGAAACGCCCGTCGAACATCCTGTCAAGGGTCAGCCTAGTGTTAATTGCGGAATGTGCAGGTGCACCATCATGATTATATCATATACGTCGACGCGTTTCCAGTGGGACATTTTCGAGCAACGTTGGCAGATCATTCTGTAGAAACGCGATGTATGGTGCAGCTGTTTGGGCCCCTGCAATGAAGTGAGGACCAATGAGGTGGTCGCCAATGATTCCGCACCATACATTTACAGTCCACGGTCGCTGTCGCTCTACCTGTCTGAGCCAGCGAGGATTGTCCACGGACCAGTAATGCATGTTCCGTAGATTCACTGCCCCGTGGTTTGTGAAACCCGCTTCATCGGTAAACAGGTAGAACTGCAACGCATTCTCTGTTAATGCCCATTGACAGAATTGCACTCGATGATTAAAGTCATCACCATGTAATTGCTGATGTAGCGACACATGAAACGGGTGAAAGCGGTGACGATGCAGTATGCGCATGACACTACTTTGAGTCAGTTCACCGGGTCTCGCAATGTCCCGTGTACTCATGTGCGGGTTCATGCCAACAGCAGCTAACACACCAACTGCACCCGCTTCTCCTGTGACGGGCCTGTTACGGACCCGTTTGCGTGCTACGACCATACCTGTTGCATACAGCTGGCGGTAGATGTTTTGCAATGTGCGGCACGTTGGATGCTCTCTGTCCGGGTACCGTTCTGCATACACCCTGCAGGCTTCAGCTGCATTTCGTCGACACTCGCCATAGATGAGTATCATCTCCGTCTTTTCAGAGTTCGAATACACCATGGTCACAGTTCCTACAACACTACACTATCACAGACGTCTGGTAACACGGTGTACTACAGTTGGTCTGCGTGCGGAGACGAATGCAGAACAATAATAGCAGCAAGCGCTACATGCGGACACTGCGACAGCTAGACCAAACCACAACAGTGCACTACAGCCACATTCGTAAATACGACTGTCATCGTAAACATGTCCCTGCAGATGCTGCTCGCCGACCGTGGCCCGTGTTTGTTACAACACGGAACTGAACGTCGGAGGTTTCAAGTGTCAACTTTAGGTTACAATATCTCCGGATGTAATTAACATTTTACAATGCAACAAACGGCACAGATTACGCATTTGTTTATATGTTCAGATGTGCTAACAAAACTAACGGGGTTCCATTTAAAAAATTTAGGTTTGTGTTAAAAAACATACTTCCGTGCATTTTTGTATGGTTTGTATTAAACAATTACATTAGCCCCTCTCCTCACGTTCGGTCTGTGGAATCGGTTCGTCAGTATTTTATGTGGTTTACGAAATGTATCCAGCGGTAACGTTAGGTTACTCACAGTTCATGATATCTAGTCTTACAAATTTCCTTTTTCTGAAGGAAACACACGTCCAGATCGTCCGCTCTCAAAACTCTGGCATCTCTCTTCCCATATCCACAACTGCTGGCGGCACACATCCAACTGCCCAACGCTATGCGCTGTTCACACCCAACTTCCCAACACTACACAAGCGAATATTCCAACAATGAGTCCAATCAGCCACAGACTGCATACAGCGCAGTCAGCGATTTTCACACTGAGGACTACGTGGCGTTACCAACATAAAAACCTAAACAGACTACTTACAGTAAGTTAAACCACAGATATGCCTTTTGTATGTTTATTAAA
Source organism: Schistocerca serialis cubense (assembly GCF_023864345.2). Classification (NCBI taxonomy): domain Eukaryota; kingdom Metazoa; phylum Arthropoda; class Insecta; order Orthoptera; family Acrididae; genus Schistocerca; species Schistocerca serialis. The sequence goes on along the minus strand of NC_064644.1, from coordinate 478,044,378 downwards.
ACATCCTCTGTTAAGACAGACCGTTAGGTATCTTGGAAAAAGATAGTAGCAACAACTAAAGGCGATGATATTGATCCAATGACAAATTCTACCGACCGGTGTGCCTGATGAATTGTTTAGGCGAAACCCACAAAGTTTCTTTGACTGTGACTTACAGGCCGCGGGTAATTGCAAGAACTCTGCACTCTTTAGTATAGCTTCCGGAAGGAAAGATCTTCAGATGAGACAGTCAATTGAACATTATGTATTGTTAATATTTGATAATCAGTAATGGTCGGTCTTGTCGGCAAGAATGAGAGATATGAGTGTTATGTTTAATCTTTTTTCCTCTTTATGGTTTGCTGTAAAGACAGAGTCTTATGGATTGCTGTAAAGATAGAGTCGTTGTGTGTTTAGCTTCTATAATGCCAATCGAGCGCGAAATGGCTAAATGGTTCAAATGGCTCTGAGCACTATGGGACTTAACATCTATGGTCATCAGTCCCCTAGAACTTAGAACTACTTAAACCTAACTAACCTAAGGACATCACACACATCCATGCCCGAGGCAGGATTCGAACCTGCGACCGTAGCAGTCGCGCGGCTCCGGACTGAGCGCGTAGAACCGCTAGACCACCGCGGCCGGCCGAAATGACTAAATGTTCTCCACGAGGCTCAGAAGCAGAACCCATTTCTGGGAAATATTCACAGAGCAATGGGTTTTAAACGACTGACATGAACTGATTATTGTAGTGTCATATGCAGATGATTCGGTGAGTCTAGTCTCAGCAGCATCCAAAGCAAGTATAGGAAACAAATGGAATATAGTTCTTAATAAAGCCACTCAGAGCTGACAGGCAAATAGATATCCGTAAAGAGCTATTACAGCACATTGAGAGGCAAAATGTCAAATATAAGAGGTCTCATAATAAAACTGAGTCTCACATAGAAGTAAGTAAAATAGTAACTCGACGTTTGTGGTTGTACCTAGATTAACGGCTTTCTTTTAGTGAATATGCAGTCAGGTTGTGTCATAATATATTCGAGATTATGAGCAAAATAGCAACGAAAAACTACAAATTACCACCAGCTGAGTTGGTCGTGAGCCATGAACTCGTAATTACGTACACTGTCACTTTTGGCGCTTGCCTGTGGACTCGTCATTTGTGCAGTGTCAACCTGTATGCAATACAAAGGCGTATACTCTTAAGGTCACAGGTCGTATGGACATAAGAACATTTCTGAGGAAGCGCTCCTTCTGAAACGTGGAGTATACCCACTAAATTTCCAAATTAAGTTTGCTGCCATACAAGCAGACATTAACTGAACATGGTGACTGAAACAATGGCACGTCAACTGGACACTATAGATGATGGGTTGGACAATGAAAAATAAATCTGCCGACACCCCAGCGGACAGAATGTCATGACCGTCTTCTCGATGTGGTAGCTAGATGGAGAACGATTCACCTACATTTAAAGAGAGGTTTGTCAATTTCGTTACAGGCCAGCTATTTTCGTAAGACACAGAATTACGTTAGTGACAGGTGCATGTGTGTTCACGTTGCTGTACTAGAACATACAGTGAAACACTGCCGTGAACAAGATTTCTTATGTACTCATACGGACAGGACTGCGTGTTTTGTGACATAGTGGAAAGGTTCTCCTAAAGAGCACTTGAAAACTTCCTAAAAAATAACTTCCACAGAGAACTACGATAAGTGGATCAAAACAGTAATATCGATATTCAGGATCCATTAACCAGATGTAGTTCAAGAACTCAACTCATACTTACAACTACAAGGGCATAGGTCAAAGTTCATGTTTATTTATTTTATATTTATTTAATTTGCATTTTTCTATATGATGTGTTCTATATAGTATTCTTTGGTTCGTACACTACAGTTTTTCGCAAGCAAATGAAACAGAATATTGAAAATAGTACCTTATAAAGCACTGATTCCGGAATGCTGTAACCTATGAATTCTAGAACTGTTTTTTACAATGTGTACAAATGAATCAATAGAAACCACAGGAAGCTCTTTAAGATTGTTCGGAGATGACACTGTTGTCTATAAGAAAGTAGAAACGTCAGTATAGATTTGCAGAATGATTCTCAGAGGACTGATGAATGATACAGTCTCTGGCGGTTGACCCTAAACGCAAGTAAATGTAACCTATCGCGCATACATAGGTAAAGAAATGCACTACTCGACAACTACATTATCGATGAAAATTTGCTGGAAACAGTATATGCCGTAAAATATCTAGGAGTAGCTATGGAGAGCGATTTTTAGCGGAATGACCACATAAAACAAATAGCAGGAAAAGTAAATGCCAGACTGAGGTTCACAGGAAGAATCTTAAAGAAATATAACTCATCCACGAAGAAGTGGCTTGCAAGGCGCTTGTTCGACCAGTTCTTGAGTACTGTTCATCGATCTGGGATACTTACCAGGTAGGATTGACAGAAGAGAGAGAGAAGATCCAATGAAGAGCGGCATGTTTCGTTCCGGGTTCGTTTCGTCCGTGAGAGAATCAAACTCCAGTGGCTAAAATATCAAGAGATGCGTTTTACATCACGGTGACGTTTACCATTGAAATTTTGAAAAAAAAGTTCAAATTTGTGTGAAATCTTATGGGACTTAACTGCTAAGGTCATCAGTCCCTAAGCTTACACGCTACTTAACCTAAATTATCATAAGGACCAACACACACACACCCATGCCCGAGAGAGGACTCGAACCTCCTCCGGGACCAGCCGCACAGTCCATGACTGCAGCGCCCCAGACCGCTTGGTTAATCCCGCGCGGCCTGAAATTTTGAGAGAGCAGATTCCAGGAAGAGTCGGACAACGTATTACTTCCTCTTATACACATCTCACCAAGTGACTACGAAGAGAACATTAAAAAAATTACAGCTATTGCAGAGGCTTAGCGACAATAATTCTTCCTAAGCGCCATTTGCGAGTTGAACAGGAAAGGGGGGATCACGTAGTGTTATCATAAGTACCCTCCCCCGCATACGGTTAGGCGGCTTGTGGAGTATGATGTAGATGTCATGTAGAATGGTACGTGATGCGTAGATTAGTTAGTTCTGCCGGCCGCAGTGGCCATGCGGTTCTAGGCGCTACAGTCTGGAACCGCGCGACCGCTATGGTCGCAGGTTCGAATCCTGCCTCGGGCATGGATGTGTGTGATTTCCTTAGGTTAGTTAGGTTTAAGTAGTTCTAAGTTCTAGGGGACTGATGACCAAAGAAGTTAAGTCCCGTAGTGCTCAGAGCTATTTGAACCATTTTTTTAGTTAGTTCTTAAGGTAAGTAATGGCAACGCTAGTTACATGTTATTCATAGAAAAGAAATTCAGTGTTACCGACTGTGTTATTTTACCACATAAAATACTGGAAAAAAGTAAAATTAATCTTAAGATCTACTTTGAATATCCATATAAGTAGTGGAAGGGTATCTTAAAGGGAAAATAAAATAAATATAAGCAAAAGCATGTGAGAAATAATTTCACCAGCATTTAATAAGAAAGGCATAGTACTAATATTTATAATGAGAATAATTTCTAAACACTTGAAAAGACTGTATTACAGAGGGAATTTGTAGTTCTACTATTCCGTTGTTGTTTTCTTGTGTAAGAACAGTTCTGAGTCTCGATAGAATTGTACAAAAACAACTGAGACACTGAGAACGATCAAGGTCTAAAGCACACGATTTTGAGGTAGTAGCATGTATGCATGCTACTGACATCTGTTGAACCAGGTTTATCTACGTCTGTAGCCGCACACTGTATATATAAACATTCAAGAAAAGCTGTCTGTTTGAGTTCTCAAATATTCATTTCCATATGGGCCCAAAGTGCAAACGATAATCTTCTTCCACTGCGCTGCTCAGTTTTAATCCAGGGTGGCAACATCATTTATTTAGTACTAATACTTAATAATCTGGGGTGTATCAACAGTTTTATCTTAATATCATGGCACAAATCGTGTTTCATGAGAACAACATGAAGTTGGAACAGCTTATAATTACATGCGTGATGCATTTAGTATCTTTTTTTGTGTTCTGATTCTAGTTTCACATTAATTTCAGACATTACAACTGTCAAAAGACACTGTTGTCACTAGCATATATGCGAAAATTTTGTGAATTACCATTAATAATAAATATAATCTTTAATATTAATTAATATTTCGTAACATAAGTGGGATACATTATTTTTCATGGGACGTTTGGGTGTTGAGACAGGGTCAAAATACGATTCAGATCTATGAGACTGCTTGTTTGTCCATAAATTAGACTTTCCCAAACATCCATTATTCTCAAAACTTTGTTTTTGTGCTTTGGGCCCTTATGAGTCTCAGTGCCTCAATTATAATTACGATAAATAAATATACATGAGATGCTAGGTATCTATTAACTGAAAACTATTGAAAGAAATCTTATTTGCACAATTAAATTTAATGAAGTATCAAAAGAAATTTAAATAGTATTTCGGTTACTCTGAGAAAAAAAGTAAATCTTTGCCCGCATAATGAAGTAGTTAAGGAACAAAAGATGGTGGAAAGCTATCTAGTTTTCAGCAACGGGGATAAGCAAGTAAATCGGTAATACTAAATTTAATTATCACCTTCTGATTACATTACCTTAAACAGCACAGCTTTCAAGTTCTTAACACAAGGTCTTTTCGCGCTAGATATACTTTCAGAGTCAGGGATGTAAATGTTATTTCGCGATTTATGAGTCGGAAGTACGACTGAGTATCGATATTAAGGTAATCTATATCTACTATAGTTATTTATACTCTTCGTGCAAGGACTGGCAATTGTTTGTGAATGGTAAACAGTAAACTTTTTTTAAGGAGAAGATAGTTATTCAGAGGAGTCAAATCAACAAAATAAAACAATATGTGTATTCAGTGGCCTGTAGTCACGCATCCGAAATTACGTAGCTGTACAGTTCTAATGAATAACCCTAAAATACGAATAAATATTCATTGATTGAACTGACAGTAATTTTTTCTTCTTAGACTTTGTATTATCTAGCAATGGTCAAAGTATATCTATCACAAATTATGCTGAATATGCCATCTATGTAAGATTGTCGTGTAGGACTGTTTATAGGTATCATTACAGTAACAGTTGTTGTATCTGCCAATATTATATACAAATAGAAGAGAAAAGTCCCGTTGTATTTATCACCGACTAAGACGTTATGAAATCTTAGAAACGGAATCGCTCAATTTTTTACCGCGTCAGTTGTACTGTTGGGGAGAGAGTTTATGCTATAATCAATATTGGGAAGAAGGAACGTACTTCGCACACTGATCAAGCGTTAACTCACTTTGTTGACAATAGTTGATATTGCACATAAGAGTACTAAGACAGGATTTGTCTTATAGGGCATCATAGGTAATGTTGACCACTGACTGCAAAGTGACAAAGCATAACCTTCGCACACCGCTACAAATGACAGGTTAACACAGTAATTATAGGTGTATCTCAGATGATCTATATAAAGTCAGTAAACTCAGTATACGAAATGGGTAGTTTTGGTGATAGATCAGATGCAGAAAATTCAAAAGCGAGTGAAAAAACGCGGGGAGTTTTCGTTTGTCAAGAACAGAAGCTGTAAATTTAATTATACATTCAATTCGTATCAAGATATAAATGTTAAAACTTATGTTTACTATTTATTTGTAATTATAATTTTAGTGTTGTTCCTGATGCTGTTATGAGAGCCTGATGTTTTTCTTAAAACATTAGAAAACGGTTAAATTACCTATGATACAAACTTTTAAGCGGTAATAGAACGAGACGAATGAGAATGCATAGCTGTCAGTCGAATACATGGGAAACCTAGTGTCCACTATACTTAACAAAAGGAAAGTACATAAAGAAGAAAAAGACTAAGAAATATGAGTCTGAAACCAGAGAGTGGTATCAACTATGTGTTTTCACCGCCGCGCTTGCGCCAGAGATCATTTGGCAGGAGATACTGCCGGAACGGTGGCGAGTATTCTGGCATTCATTCCTGTTTCCTCTTTCTCGAAAGTTGGGGAGAAACTACTGCAGAGGCTTTAACTTGGCTCGGTACAGCTTTAGTCCTGCTTTGCGGGTAGTGGAAGTGGTTTAGCACGAAAGCATTTCTGTTACGGCGTTGGGAGCCTTGGTGTACACGCCAGAATTCTGACATTTTAACACGGTGAGTGATGCCGACTTTGAATCAAAACTTAACATTTTATTTTTACATAATGGCCGAGTAACTTATTATGAATATTCTTTGCTAATGATTAAACATTACCTGCTCTTAGCGGAGTATGTCATGTTTGAATTCATCCACTGATAACTGACAGTTTATGTTTGTATACTCAAAAATGTTATTGTTTACTCGACATCAGTCCTCAGAATTTATTGCATCTTCATTAACTCGAAGAAATTAATTTCGCCAAAGCCAGAACGATGAATAGAACAGCGCACACTCACAGCGTATGTCAATAACGAAAAATGACGTAGCTAGAACTATGCAGTAGTAGCTGGTAGAACGTTACATAGAACGTGGGTCCGTTAACGAGCCGTTTGCGAGAAAACTGCGAATGTGTGGCTACGAACGCCAATTTCTTCAGTAAAAAGTAATATTTTACTTAGTACAAATGTGTTTCTACACATAGGTCACTGTGGGGGAGTGTAGTACGTGCATGACGGTGCACCAGCAAATTTTACTACTGATGTAAGATGTCATCTAACACTAGAACAAGATCCAACGTGAATGGGTCGAGCAAAATCATGTGTTCCCAGTCTCTGAATTTTTCTGTCGCTATTGTCTGAAAAGTAGGACAGTTGAAGTTAATTATAAAACACTAGTGAACCGGGGATAGCTTCACAATTGATAAATATGTACGGGAATTAGACATACCGCCTAAACGAATTTTACCCCTTCTCTCCATCCACCTTATCCCATCCCTTCTCTTTCTCCATTTTGTAATCATCCCACCCATTTCTGTCAACCTCCTCCACCCCACTCACCCCTTCCTCTCTTTGACCGCCCCCTCTGTCTCTCTTTCTCTCCCTCCATGTCCTATTCCTTGCACTATTCTATTTTCCTTCCCTTCCCCCCCCCCCCCCCCACCCATCCTTGTCCACCTTTCCCCCTGTTCTTTCTGACCTTGAGTGAATATTATTCATTAATATTGGAAACAATATTTCGAAAAGGAATGGAAGTCGCTTAAATAGAATCTGTGAATCGGTTTGGATCATTGGTGCATGGCGTATAGGAGAGACTTATCCAGCTACTGGGTCTGTGTTGATAGCAACTTCAATTTCACATAATTTTAATTTGCGATCGATTAGGATAAAATTTCGGCGGACGATAAATACAACTATCCAGTTTTACTTTGAAACTGGCTGCGAGGAAGAAAACAAAACAGCACACTGTCGTGTATACAATTTTTGTTTTAAATTATGCGAAAGCAGAAGGAGTGTATATGAAAAAAAACAATTTGTGTAATGGTTTTAATGCCCTGGTACTTAAATGTAGTTGCGAGAAAGGAAACGATGAGACACGTTTTCACAGCACAGCATTTTCTTTTTCGCAGTCCTTTTTGACAGAAAACCTGTACATTGTTGCTTAAAAAATATATAAAGTTTAAGTCTGTCTAAATGTTTCTTAGAGAATTATGTACCAACTTGAATTACCGGGTGATCAAAAAGTCAGTATAAATTTGAAAATTGAATAAATCGTAGAAAAATGTGGATAGAGAGGTACAAATTGACACACATGCTTGAAATGACATGGGGTTTTATTAGAACAAAAAAAAAATACGAAAGTACCAAAAATGTCCAAAACATGTTCAAATGTGTGTGAAATCTTATGGGACTTAACTGCTAAGGTCATCAGTCCCTAAGTTTACACACAACCTAAATCATCCTAAGGACAAACACACACAACCATGCCCGAGGGAGGACTGGAACCTTCGCCGGGACCAAAAAATGTCCGACAGATGGCGCTTCATCTGGTTAGAATAGCAATAATTAGCTTAACAAAGTAAGACAAAGCAAAGACGATGTTCTTTACAGGAAATGCTCAATATGTCCACCATCATTCCTGAACAATAGCTGTGGTCGAGGAATAATGTTGTGAACAGCACTGTAAAGCATGTCCGTAGTTATGGTGAGGCATTGGCGTCGGATGTTGTCTTTCAGCATCCCTAGAGACGTCGGTCGATCACGATATACTTGCGACTTCAGGTAACCCCAAAGTCAATAATCGCACGGACTGAGGTCTGGGGACCTGGGAGGCCAGGCATGACAAAAGTGGCGGCTGAGCACACGATCATCACCAAATGACGCGAGCAAGAGATCTTTCACGCGTCTAGCAATATGGGGTGAAGCTCCATCCTGCATAAACATCGTACGTTCCAGCAGGTGTTTATCAGCCAGGCTGGGGATGATGCGATTCTGTAAGGTATCGGCGTACCTTTCACCCGTCACGGTAGCAGTTACAAAACTGTAAATCCAACACATACCGTGACTTTCTCGTCGTGCAATGGAGTTTCCACGACAGTTCTAGGATTTTCGGTAGCCCAAATTCTACAGTTGTGGGCGTTGACAGGTCCTCGGAGCGTGAAATGAGCTTCGTTGGTCGACAACACATTACGCAACCAAAAGGTCATCTTCAGCCATATTTTGAAACACCCACACCGAAAATGCCCTCCGCTTCACTAAATCGCCAGATAACAGTTCATGACGCAGATGGTTTTTGTACGGATAGCATCGGAGGGTGCGCCTAAGTGCCAACCAAACAGTAGTGTATGGAATGCCGGTTCGACGTGCGACTGCACGAGCGCTGACTTCCCCGTGCATAGACGAACCCGCTAGTCTCCATTTCTTCCTGAACTGTCTCAGCAGCATTACGCCTTGTGCTCGGTCGGCCACTACGGGGTCTATCGTCTAAACAACCCGTGGCTTCGAACTTCGAAATCATTCTCGCCACAGCTGCGTTTGTCAACGGACCTTTACCCGTTCGATTCCCCTTCCTATGGCGATAGGAACGTAACGCTGAACTAGCACATTCCGCGTTCTGATAATACAGCTTCACTAAAAGTGCCTTTCCAGGTAACGTCAACATGCTGCGACTGCTGGCGCATCTGATTCTCTCTCTCATTACAGCTCCTTTTATGCACGATTGTCATGCGGAGTCACTGACGTTTTCTGTCCAGCGCCATCTGTCTGACATTTTGTGAACTTTGTTTTTTTTGGTTGTAATAAAACCCCATGTCATTCCAAGCATGTGTGTCAATTTTTACCTGTCTATCTACATTATTCCGTGGTTTATTATGTTTTCAAATTTATACTGAGTTTTTGATCACCCAGTAAATTAGTCAAGAACTTTTCGAGATTTCTTAGAAGCATTAAATAACTTCATTTCTTCATATACTCATAATTATATACATTATCTACGTTTAAAAGATAATTCGGGAGTGTTTGAAATATTTCGGAACTTAACACAGAGACGCAGTATTGTATCCAAATGGTGGGACACCTCCTTCAACATCGTTTTAAGGTAGGCCATGGATGAAATTTAAACCCAGTTAAATGGGGATTTAATCGGAAAGTTTGCCTTTCAAATAAATTAATTCTAACTATGACAATACGCCTCCCTGAAGTCAGTGGTAGCCATTTGCAAATATCCTCTGAGGATACAAATTTAGTGAAATTTTTTTGTTTCTATTATCATGTACTTTCACCAGTTTGAGATTTCGCTGTTAATTATGATGATTATTGTGTAAGAGACCCACGAGTGCCAGAACACGGGCTCCAAACTCGTTCATTCCTCCACATGCAGGTCTTGTTACCTTCCTAGCTCTGCCAAGACGAACCCAAAGCACAGTCAATTTTGATAATGACCAAATTAATTTATGATTCGCTTCTGTTGTGGTAACACATCTCGTCTAATTTCTAACAACTGCCAAACATTATACTTGAATAACAGCATCCCTGAATGATCATTTTCATCTCACTGTTCTTCAGCTATTATACGAGTAAATTTCCTGAAGCATAACGAACATTTGATACAAAGAATTTTTCTTATAACGAATCGCAAAACATCCATGGAAGCGGTAGCGGGCACTTTCAATGGTTACATTAAAGTCATTGAAGTATGTTTTTCAGAATGTTGATTTTGTTGCATTGTATTAAAATCATTTTAGCAACGAACTTCGAAGCAGATAGCTTACCATGTAGTTAAATGATACAGTGCTACATCAGAATGTATCCCTCAGATATGGAACTCTTACATTTAACCGTTTCATACGATATGGTTCCGTTTGAAGCCACCAAGAATTTTCTCATTTCAAGGCATATGCACACTAGGTACACCTATAGCAGTAGTAGTGTAAAGACGACTGTGGCGCCTTTTGTTTCTGTTGTTTGCATACATTCAGGGACAAGCATACATTCAGGAGAAAACCGACAGAAAGCAGATCCTGTGATATTAATATGATTATCTTTTCAGAGCATTCACACAAGGTTGGCGCCGGTCGCGACACCTTCAACGTGCTGACATTGGGAAAGTTTCCGACCGATTACTCATACACAAACAGCAGTTGACCGGCGTTGCCTGGTGAAACGTTGTTGTGATGCCTCGTGTAAGGAGGAGAAATGCGTACCATCACGTTTACGACTTTGATAAAGGTGAGATTGTAGCCTATCGCGATTGCGGTTTACCGTATCGCGACATTGCTGCTCGCATTGGTCGAGATCCCATGACTGTTAGCAGAATATGGAATCGGTGGGTTCAGGAGGGTAATACGGAATGCCGTGCTGGATCCCAATGGCCTCGTATCACTAGCAGTCGAGATGACAGGCATCTTATGTGCATGGCTGTAACGGATCGTGCGGTCACGTCTGGATCCCTGAGTCAACAGATGGGGACGTTTGCAAGACAACAACCATCTGCACGAACAGTTCGACGACGTTTGCAGCAGCATGGACTATCAGCTCGGAAACCATGGCTGCGGTTACTCTTGACGCTGCATCACAGACAGGAGCGCCTGCGATGGTGTACTCAACGACGAACCTGGGTGCACGAATGGCAAAACGTCATTTTTTCGGATGACTACAGGCTCTGTTTACAGCATCATGATGGTTATATCCGTGTTTGGCGACATCGCTGTGAACGCACATTTGAAGCGTGTATTCGTCATCGCCATACTGGCATATCATCCGGTGTGATGGTGTTGGGTACCATTGGTTACATGTCTCGGTCGCCTCTTGTTCCCATTTGAACAGCGGACGTTACATTTCAGGATAATGCACAACCGCATGTTGCAGGCCCTGTACGGGCCTTTCTGGATACAGAAAATGTTCGTTGCTACCCTGGCCAGCACATTCTCCAGATCTCTCACCAACTGAAAACGTCTGGTCAATGGTGGCCGAGCAACTGGCTCGTCACAATACGCCAGTCACCACTCTTGATGAACTGTAGTATCGTGTTGAAGCTGCATGGGCAGCTGTACCTGTACACGCCATCCAAGCTCTGTTTGACTCAATGCCCAGGCGTATCGATGCCGTTATTGCGGCCAGAGGTGGTTGTTCTGTGTACTGATTTCTCATGATCTATGCACCCAGATTGCGTGAAAATGTAATTACATGTCATTTCTAGTATAATATCTTTGTCCAATGAACACCCGTTTATCATCTGCATTTCTTCTTGGTGTAGCAATTTTAATGGCCAGTAGTGTAGGAACATCTACAACTACATCTACATACATACTGCGCAAGCCACCTGACGGTGTGTGGCGGAGGGTACTTTGCGTACCTCTATCGGTACTCCCTTCTATTCCAGTCTCGTATTGTTCGTGGAAAGAAAGATTGTCGGTATGCCACTGTGTGGGCTCTAGTCTCTCTGATTTTATCCTCTTGGTATCTTCGCGAGATAGACATAGGAGGGAGCAATATACTGCTTGACTCCTCGATGAAGGTATGTTCTCTAAATTTCAACAAAAGCCCGTACCGACGTACTGAGCGTCTCTCCTGTAACGAAGCGCGCTGCTCTCCGTTGGATCTTCTCTATCTCTTCTTTGAACCCTATCTGTTACGGATCCCACACTGGTGATCAATATTCTATTGCTTTCGGATTGCATTTCCTTAGGATTCATCCAATGAATCTCAGTCTTTCGTTCACCTTACCGACAGTCAGTTTTATATGAACATTCCATTTTAAATCACTCCTAATGCCTACTCCCAGATAATTTATGGAATTAACTGCTTCCAGTTGCTAACCTGCTATATTGTAGCTAAATGATAAAGGATCTTTCTTTCTATGTATTCGCAGCACATTACACCTGTCTACATTGAGATTCAGTTGCCATTCCCTGATTCATTGCAGATCCTCCTGCATTCTAGTACAATTTTCCATTGTTACAAGCTCTCGATATACCACAGCATCATCCGCAAAAAGCCTCAGTGAACTTCCGATGTTATCCACAAGGTCAATTATGTATATTGTGAATAGCAACAGTCCTACGACACTCCCCTGCGGCCCACCTGAAATCATTCTTACTTCGGAAGACTTCTCTCCATTGAGAATGACTAGGGCAAGATGAAGTTTTCAGCCAACAGCAGCAGCAATGCCAGTGGCAAATGCCCTGGGCAATCAAAGGAATGGGAATCACTGCATAGGTACATATTCAACTGTAACTGGCTCTTTTTTTAATGATTCTTTTACTAAGAATTTCGTAGTGCTGAATATTTATTGTAATATTTTTTCAGCGTATCTCCAGCAAAACCTGCAACAGCTGGAAACAAAGTTGCTGTTATTTAGTGGTCAATGAGGCTGATAAATTGATTTTGTTAAGAAAATTTCTTTCTAAAATTTCATCATAGTGCTGTGGATGTGTAATTTGTTGCTGTTACTTTGTGCTCGATGGATCTGAGGCACATTATTTGTTGTTGTAAATGATTTTGGGGATCAGAACTAGGCAGGGAAGGAGATTGTTATACAATCCACATCACAGCTATTGTGTAAGTGTATAATCTAAAAAAAATTGTGCTTCTTACTTTTGTGTGTACAAATTTATTTTATTAGATCAATATGTTGTAAGAGATGTATAGAAACTGGATCGATGGATCCACAGTGGTTCAGGCGAAAGTGATGAGATGTCACTATGGTTTGAGGAGACGAGAGAGGAAGGTGATGCCCACTGACCTGAGAGATATGTCACAGAGCGAAATCGATATAGGTAATTTATATACATAGTCACTGGTTCCTAAATCTCTATCTTACCATTATGTAATCTATCTGATACCTTTTAGTATCTCCAGGAATCTTCCAGGTATACAACCTTCTTTCATGATTCTTGAACCAAGTGTTAGCTATGATTAAGTTATGCTCTGTGCAAAATTCTACAAGGCGGCTTCCTCTTTCATTTCTTCCCCCCAATCCATATTCACCTACTATGTTTCCTTCTCTCCCTTTTCCTACTGACGAATTCCAGTCACCCATGACAGAACACTGAAAGACCTGAGTCGAAACAAGGCCCCGGGAGTAGACAACATTCCATTAGAACTACTGATGGCCTTAGGAGAGCCAGTCATGACAAAACTCTACCATCTGGTGAGCAAGATGTATGAGACAGGCGAAATACCCACAGACTTCAAGAAGAATATAATAATTCCAATCCCAAAGAAAGCAGGTGTTGACAGATGTGAAAATTACCGAACTATCAGTTTAATAAGTTACAGCTGCAAAATACTAACGCGAGTTCTTTACAGACGAATGGAAAAACTGGTAGAAGCGGACCTCGGGGAAGATCAGTTTGGATTCCGTAGAAATGTTGGAACACGTGAGGCAATACTAACCTTGCGACTTATCTTATAAGAAAGATTAAGAAAAGGCAAACCTACGTTTCTAGCATTTGTAGACTTAGAGAAAGCTTTTGACAACGTTAACTGGAATACTCTCTTTCAAATTCTGAAGGTGGCAGGGGTAAAATACAGGGAGCGAAAGGCTATTTACAATTTGTACAGAAACCAGATGGCAGTTATAAGAGTCGAGGGGCATGAAAGGGAAGCAGTGGTTGGGAAAGGAGTGAGACAGGGTTTTAGCCTCTCCCCGATGTTATTCAATCTGTATATTGAGCAAGCAGTAAAGGAAACAAAAGAAAAGTTCGGAGTAGGTAGTAAAATCCATGGAGAAGGAATAAAAACTTTGAGGTTCGCCGATGACATTGTAATTCTGTCAGAGACAGCAAAGGACTTGGAAGAGCAGTTGAACGGAATGGACAGTGTCTTGAAAGGAGGATATAAGATGAACATCAACAAAAACAAAACGAGGATAATGGAATGTACTCAAATTAAATCGGGTGATGCTGAGGGGATTAGATTAGTAAATGAGACACTTAAAGTAGTAAAGGAGTTTTGCTATTTAGGGAGTAAAATAACTGATGATGGTCGAAGAAGAGAGGATATAAAATGTAGACTGGCAATGGCAAGGAAATCGTTTCTGAAGAAGAGAAATTTGTTATCATCGAGTATAGATTTAAGTGTCAGGAAGTCGTTTCTGAAAGTATTTGTATGGAGCGTAGCCATGTATGGAAGTGAAACATGGACGATAACCAGTTTGGACAAGAAGAGAATAGAAGCTTTCGAAATGTGGTGCTACAGAAGAATGCTGAAGATAAGGTGGGTAGATCACGTAACTAATGAGGAGGTATTGAATAGGATTGGGGAGAAGAGAAGTCTGTGGCACAACTTGACTAGAAGAAGGGATCGGTTGGTAGGACATGTTTTGATGCATCAAGGGATCACAAATTTAGCATTGGAGGGCAGCGTGGAGGGTAAAAATCGTAGAGGGAGACCAAGAGATCAATACACTAAGCAGATTCAGAAGGATGTAGGTTGCAGTAGGTACTGGGAGATGAAGAAGCTTGCACAGGATAGAGTAGCATGGAGAGCTGCATCAAACCAGTCTCAGGACTGAAGACCACAACAACAACAACTCACATGGCTGACATAAAATGATGCTCTGCCCTGTAAGATGGACATTTTCGCTGCATGGGAAGCAGCCACAACCACAGCGCAAATCCAGTCTGGCATCCATGGGCCACCCTCCCTCCCATAAATGGCTCAGGGTTGTGGCAACAAACAACTCCGCAGCCAAGGGTAGACCGCTCACACTGAGACAATGCAACAGGTCCTCCCCAGCATTCTCGCCCAAACTACAAGGTACACACCTCCCTGCTCCCATTGCAGCCACCATCAATACTGCCATTGTCTAGTTACAGTTGTGGTACTAGTAGTAGTAGTAATCCTGTGGCTAGCAGCAGTGTCCTCCCCATATTTTCAGTCAAGGACATCAGATTAGTACCTCCATGCTGCTATCAGAATATCAGTGATTGTGGATGCTTTTGAGGAGCGAAACTCGTTCACTAGGGAACTGTGACCCTGCAGGGATTCCAAAAGCTTACCTTCCTGTTCTGCAAACGGAGCCTCTCATGGTTGTCAATGGTCAGTGGTAACCCACCATTAAATTCAGAGTAGTGCTGTGCTGTATTCTCCAAACATACCTCTGGCACTAAAGAGACGAGCTTTCATTATCTTTGGAGGGAAAATGGCGTAATACCACAGAGCGCGTCAACGACTGAGTGGTTTTGTGAGTCCACTCTGAGTGCTATACTGGACCAGTTTTCTGAGACTGAAGTTAGAGGGTCAGCTAAAGTACTCAGTCGTGCACAGATAGAGAGTGATGGCATAACAAGCTTCCTAAGGATATAGCTGATAAGAAGGCATGTACTAGTGTCGAAAATAAAACTGATGAGGCTTGTTTTGTGTAGTCAGTATCCTAGCTTGTGAAAGATTCAAATGGTTCAAATAGCTCTGATCATGCTACTCACAGTGCGAACAGAGTTTGACTGACATCTGAAAGCAGGTATTGTACTTAACATCTGAGCTAATCAGTCCCCTAGACTTAGAACTACTTAAACCTAACTAACCTAGAGACCTCACACACATCCATGCCAGAGGCAGGATTCGAACCTGCGACCGTAGCAGCAGCGCGGTTCCAGACTGAAGTGCCTAGAACCGCTCAGCCCAGTCTTGTGAAAGACATTACACGAGAAACCTGCAGTGCAAATCTCAATATGGTTGATATCTTGACGTTCATAAGTGTTATAGCTTTGGTAATATTAAGCTCCCCATCAAGATACAGGACATAGCTACATTTGAGGCACAGAATATCGGAATATTGGTTCGTGTTTATGGCCTAAAGAAATGCAAGTCAGATGAGGAGAACAAGCATGGTGAACATATAGTTGTCAGACCCCTCCAATCTTTGGAATTTACAGGTCATATGAACATGCTGCTGTTTTCAGAGCAGGAATGTAAAAAGAAAAACAACTATCATTATTGCTGTATCAGGGACATGTTCCAATTCATTTCATCACAAATGAGTAAATACAGGCACAAACAGCATATTTGCTTAAGGTGTCCGAATGTCTTTTCCTCAGACAGGTCATTAGCAATGCATATAGTAGATTGCACTTAAAAGGACCCGGTACATTTTCAAATGCCTTCCGAGAAAGAAGTATGTTGACTTCTAATGCCCCCAAGCTCTTGTGACCCACTGTGAAGATGGCCCTACAGTCTCACATACTATCTTAACATGTACCATATGTGGCAACATACTAAGTGGTATCATCCTATGATTCGAGTTCTAACCAATATAAATCTTATGTTGGGGGTAATCCTGTGGTTTGGCTTTCCACTGAGCTTGATAAACTTCCATGAGAGGTTGATAAGCTGTCCAGCGACAAGATTTCCAGCCACAAATCTAAGGAGAATGAAGATCTGTACACGAAGATGGTTGACGGCCATATTTGACGGCTGCTGTTAGATAGAAAGGCGGAAACTCGTTGTAGGGACCACTGTCATCTTAACAGCGAAGTTCCGTGACGCCACCCATAATACATCTAACCACGACACATACCCGTTTTTTTTTTCATGATTTAAGTAGTATGAGGCTGACTTTCTTCCTGATCACTTGGCTAATTGCGGCGTGAAGACTGGTGAGGTCAGTGTCCTACCTGAAAGTGTTGAGAAATATATTTCATTCTTCAAATGATGGCGCCTAGAAGGCTCCACATCCTGGACTCGCTACTTTTTATGCAGGTACCACTCCAGAAACTTGTTGAAACTCCGCCTAAGAGGGATATGCACATCACTTGAGTTCCATTTCCCAACGAGGGTAAGTTTCAGCTTGTGAGCACAAAGGGGGTTTACCCATATGAGTATCTGGCTAATCTGGCAAAACTCAATGAAACCAGGCTAACTGACGTAACTGCATTCTCCACCAACCTTTCAGGCAATGCCGTAACAGATGCAGAGTTTGAGTATGCTGTGAATGTCTGGCAGGAATCCAACATCCCCATTTAGGAGAGTTCTCACAGATTTACATGGACATAGAAATGTTTTTATGACTGTTTTCCAGAAATTCTGGAGTCTCTGTCTGACCACTTATTCTCTGGACCCAACCTGTGTTGTCTCGGGATGCTACGATCAAGAAAATCAAGCGGAGCATCTAACTATTGACTGATTCTGACACTTTTTTTTTTTTTTTTTTTTTTTGAGCGAGGATGGGTGGGGGACTTTGCCAATGTGTCCATAGGCACGCCAAGGCGAATAATCCATGTATGGGCAAGAAGTTCAATGCATCATTAGTTTGAGTTACATCATGTACTTGTATGTCAATACCCTATACAGGCATGCCATGCAACAATCACTACCGACAGGCGAGTTGCGATGGGAGCCAAAAGAAAAAAAAAAGAAAAAAAAGAAAATTCGAAGGATTAGATAGAGTAAATCAAGGGTATTGTGGATGATTCTGATGTGGGGAATTTCATGGAGGCTGATCTCACATACCTTATTAGCTTGCATGATGCGCACGCCGATTTGTTCAGAGCGACTAGTTCCATGAGGAGGCTCCACCCCAAAACTGCTGACAATGCTAGGGTGTAAGAAAAGATAGGTTATATCAGAATATCTGGCAGTGTCGTAGATGGCATGAGGCTGGCAGGAATTACCTAGGCTATCTCCTTGAACTAATCGCCACGGTTGAAGGCGAATATTGATTTGAAAACGAAACCGAGGGCTTCAGCGATGTGCGACTTTGAAAAATATTTTTTTTAAATTAATGAATAATTAAATTTTCGGCAAAACAATGAATAATTTGAAGGAGCATCATGAAATTTTGATTAGAAGAGCACGGGGTGGGTGTTAAGGTATAACAAAAATGCATCATGAGACCAAATTTTAAACAGGTCAAAGTATTCAGTGAGACCTTTGTTGCTGTTGAGACAGCAAAGGTTGCAGTAGAGCTCATGAAACCTATCAATGTGGGAATGTGCACACTAGACCTGTCCAAATCCCACATGTGCCACTTTCATTTCACATATCCGAAGTTACTTTATACGGATACAGGAAGCTTCATCTCTCAGTTGAACGGCTGCAATCCATATCTAGTAATGAGGTGCTACAGTGAGACATTCGACACGTCTGGATACATGATCGTATCGTTTCACAGAACAGGAAGGTTATCAGGTAATGAGAGATGAGGTGAATGGGTCACTGGTTGGGTAAGTTCTGAGAGCAAAATGTATGTGTATCATACACTGAAGTGTGCCACGCAGAGGCAAGCTAAGGGCGGCATTGAGAGCCCTCTCGATTGAAAACTATTTACATTGCCTGTTCCCGTACGCTGCAGCCACAGCGTATGGTGTCGCAAACTTACATTCGATCGAGAGGACACGAGGTGTACACAATACTACAATCTAAAGTTGGCCTGTCATTTCATAACGACCAAAGGGTCATGTGTGATGACGGGATTGAAACTATCCCATATTGTTCGCTTGTTGAGAGAGAGGGGGTGGGAGACTGAGTATGAGGGAGAGAAAGAGACGGAATAAATGTTGCAGAATAGTATGAGCCATTTATCATAGTGTAAATAATTTGTGTGTGCGTGTGTGTGTGTGTGTGTGTGTGTGTGTGTAAATACTTATTTACTTATTTGTTTATGCAGACAATGTGCGTGAGGAAAGCGTCCTGTGTAACCTTTTAAATATGTATGTTGAAAAAAAAAATTTGAGGCACCATGTGCATCGACAGAAATTGTGCTTGTGAAATATCGGCACACCTTATGTGTCAACAGAAACTGTACACCAGGAATGTATATATTCACCTTTCATATCATGTAAGTAGATCATTTAGTAAGTTTCACTTGCTGCTATCTATCCGATTCTGATTAGCTGTTAAGTGAAGCTGTGTATTTTAGTTCACAGTCCACTGTAATTGTGGCTATTATTGTTGTACAACAATCAAATAACTGGTACTATTGGGACTGTGCATCTTATTCGTAGAGCATTAGCTTTAGCGTAGATTTGTGTACCTGAAAATTGTAAATGTTTCAAGTAATGATTTTTTTTGTTATTGTTCAAGAAAAAGTATCTCTCCATTGAAATATTAGAACCAAATTGTATCTCAAGGATCATACTACATTAGTGAGAGTTGAATAAACGAAAAAATTCCTTACCATACGTCTTTGTCGTTATTTATAGAAAACCTATCCCAATTGTGTATATAAGGATGTGCTAGGCAAAAATACATTAGCTTTAAAACATTAGTGTGAGTTTTTAGATAGAAGATAACAATATAAGTACGTAAAGTTTTCATTGGATTATGTCTACCGTGCAGCATATGTTTTGTTATGGGTGCAGGTAGCACATGACCGTGTCCACTTCCAGAGACACATAGGAAGCATGTATAAAATATTATCTCCTGTGCTTAAGAAGAACTACAGATATTGTATCCAGGTACGTTACATACTAACTAAGTGCGAAAGAAAAGTGCACTGACTGTGAGGTAAAAAGTCATTTATTTTTCATCCACTTTAAAAGTCATTTTACCTTCTCATAAGCAGACACAACACTATTTTCACACATCATCTTCTTGAGTCGATGGAGAGGTCTTGAATAGGAGCAAACTTGAAGTTTCGCTTCATTGAAGTGATCTTCTCATCGCCTTTGATGTGGACATGGTATCCGTGTGGTCGAATAACTAAAGCGACGTTACTGTTTTGAAACGCTCGGGGTATGGCTCAGCGTCTGTTGATTTATATAGCTCGTTGCACGACAGCAGGGAGCAGGCAGTAGTTAATCACACAATCATGTAGAACTAGAGCATACACCGCCGTGCGTTCTGGGAAACTTCCCAGAGATTAAAATTCAGTTAGCACATCTATAGGTCCAAATTTATTTATCTCCTGTTTTGAGCAGTTTGTTACGGTGATTGGCTCCAGCTCCACCAATTCCTGTGGGCTTAGTAGACACCCTTCCTCATCATAGTTTCAAGCACAGAGCCTCGCACACACGTCATATGCTAGATTCTATGCAGATCTATTCCACAGGATGCAGTCTCTGGAATTAGTTAACCTGCAGTTGACAAATTTTGTGGAATCGTTTGCTATAATCTCTATTTTATTGGTTTGAACCTAAAGTATCATCAATCTGGGCGTCTCCAATTAATCAGAGATTTTAATAGCCCACATTTGTTTGCTTACAGTTGGTAGCACTGCATACTCGAAAAACTTCACTAAACGGAAAGTTACTGGTTGAAATACAACAGCATTCGATACAGTGATGTGGTGCATTTTAGCATATTATTTTATTGCTGGTGATCTCGTTCTCATTTTGAGCTTCTTGAATGTATGAGTTGTTATCGATTGTACTCTGTACCATAATACGTTGCAGTTTAGCATTCATAACAATTCACCCCATGTCAAAGTATCCCATAAGCAGTTTTAGAGGTGCACATGGAAATAAAATAAGGTTTCTGGTCACATGAGTAGACGGTAATATCAACAGCAACAGAAAAAGGTATAACTCGATTGGGATTCGTTATGAATAAAAAGGTACGGTAAAGAGTGTGTTACTGTGAACAGTTCAGTGATAGGGTTCTTCTTGTCAGAATCAACAGCAAACCACAACACCGAAAGTGATAGTTCAGGTATACATGTCGACGTCGCAAGCTGAAGATGTAGAGATAGAGAAAGTACGAGAGGATATTGAAAGGGCAATACAGTATGTAAAGCGAGATGAAAATGTAACAGTCATGGGGAACTAGAATGTAGTTGTAGAGGAAGGAGTAGAAGATGGTTCAAATGGCTCTGAGCACTATGCGACTTAACTTCTGATGTCATCAGTTGCCTAGAACTTAGAACTAATTAAACCTAACTAACCTAAGGACATCACACACATCCATGCCCGAGGCAGGATTCGAACCTGCGACCGTAGCGGTCACGCGGTTCCAGACTGAAGCGCCTTTAACCGCACGGCCACACCGGCCGGCGGAGTAGAAGAAAAGGTTACAGGATAATATGGGCTTAAGACAAGGAATGTGATAGGTGAAAGATTAATTGAGTTCTGTAATAAATTTCAGCTAGTAATTGCGAATACGCTGTTCAAGAATCACAAGAGGAGGACGTATACTTGGAAAAACGCTGGGAGATATTGGAAGAATTCGGTTAGACTACATCATGATCAGACAGATTTCTAAATCAAATACTGAATTGTAATGCGTACCCAGAAGCAGATACAGACTGGATCACAATGTAGTAGTGATGATGACTAGCGTGAAGTTTAAGAGATTAGTTAGGAAGAATCGATACGCAATGAAGTTGTTTACGGAAGTACTTACAGATGACGATACACGTTTGAAGTTCACTAAGGCAATAGATACAGCAATAAGCAACAGCTCAGTAGGCAGTACAGTTGAAGAGGAATGGACATCTCTAAAAAGGGCAGTCACGGAAGTCATAAAGGAAAAGATAGGTACAAAGAAGCTGACTTCAAAGAAATGATGCGTAACGGAAGAAATATTTCAGTTGATCGGTGAAAGATGGAAGTACAAAAATGTTCAGGGAAATTCAGGAATAAAGAAATACAAGTCGCTGAGGAATGAAATGAACAGGAATTTCTGGGAAGCTATGAGGAAATGGCTGCATGAAAAATGTGAAGAAATTAAGAAAGAGTTGATTGTCGGAAGGACTGGCTCAGCATATTGGAAAGTCAAAACAACCTTCGATGACATTAAAAGCAAGAGCAGTAACATTAACAGCATAACGGGAATTCCACTGTTAAATGAAGAGGAGACAGTGGATAGGTGGAAATAGTACATTGAAAGACTCTATGGGAGGGGGAGGGGGGGGGGGGGGGAGAAGAAGGAACAGGATCCAATGTTAGAATCAGAATTTAAGAGAGCTTTGGAGGACTTAACATCAAATAATTCAGAAAGGATAGACAACATTTCAGCAGAAATGGCAACAAAGCGACTATTCATGTTGGTGTGTAGATTGTATGAGTATGGCGACATATCATCTGACTTTCGGAAAAAATATCATCCACACAATTCCGAAGACTGCAAGGCTACGCTGACCAGTGCGAGAATTATCTCAGAATCAGCTTACCAGCTCATGTATCCTAATTACTGGCAAGAATTATACACAGAAGAAGGGAAAAGAAAATTGGGGATGTGCTAGATGACGATCAGTTTGGCTTTATAAAAGGTAAAGGCACGAGATAGGCAATTCTGACGTTGCGGTTGATAATGGAATCAAGACTAAAGAAAACTCAAGATACGTTCACTGGATTTGTCGACCTGTAAGAAGTGTTCGATAATGTAAAATGGTGCAAGTGTTCGAAATTCCGAGAAAAATAAGAGTAAGCTATATGGGAGACGGGTAATATACAATATGTAGAAGAGACAAAAGGAAATGATAGTAGTGGACGACCAAGAACGAAGCGCTGGGATTAAAAAGGGTGTAGGGCAGGGATATAGTTTTTCCCCCTACTGTTCAATCTATTCATCGAAGAAGCAGTGATGGAAACAACAGGTTTAAGGAATGGAACTAAAATTCAAGATGAAAGGATATGAATGATCCGATTCGTTGACGACACTGCTGTCCTGAGTGAAAGTGTAGAAGAATTACATGATATGCTGAATGGAATGAACAATTTAATGAGTACAGAATATGGACTGACATAAACAGAAGAAACACGAAAGTAATGAGAAGTAGCAGAAGTGAAAACAGCGAGAAAATTAACATCAGAATTGATGGTCATGAATTAGATGAAGTTAAGGAATTCTGCTACCTAGGCATCAAAATAACCAATGACAGTCGGAGCATGGAGGACATCAAAAGCAGACTAGCACTGCAAAAAAGGCATTCTTGGCCAAGAGAGTGGACCAGAAGATAATCTAACCATTTGAGGTGTGGTGCTACAGGCGAAAATTGAAAATTAGGTGGACTGATAAGTTAAGGAATGAGAAGGTTCTGCACGTAATCGGAGATGAAAGGAATGTGTGGAAAACACTGATAAGGAGAAGGGACAGGATGATAGGACATCTGTTAAGACATCAGTCTGCGTGGTACTAGAGTGGATGTAGAGTAAAAAAAACTGTAGAGGAAGACAGAGTTTGGAACACATCCAGCAAATAACTGAGGTCGTAGTTTGCAAGTGCTACACTGAGCTGAAGAGGGTGGCGGACTGCATGTAACCAGTCGGAAGATTGGTTAAAAAAAAATCAGTAAATCTCTTTTACTCTTTCATTGTTTTTTCAAGTGGCTAGTCTATGAACTATCCAGCATTTTCAAAATCGTTCAAATCCAAGGAAGAAGCAGAGATACACGTATTAAGAATTGATATTGTGAGTACATTTCATGTTGGTTAAGCGTGACCCTGTTCAGTTCATATTGTACCTCATGAAACTGGAATGCTGAAGTGTTATGTGTTTCGATGCCACTGTAGCAGTACCATCCCTTTTTGTGAATGATTCATAAAGATATACGAAACTCTTGCATGGTAAAGTTAAAGCGTCCAAATACACTCCTGGAAATGGAAAAAAGAACACATTGACACCGGTGTGTCAGACCCACCATACTTGCTCCGGACACTGCGAGAGGGCTATACAAGCAATGATCACACGCACGGCACAGCGGACACACCAGGAACCGCGGTGTTGGCGTCGAATGGCGCTAGCTGCGCAGCATTTGTGCACCGCCGCCGTCAGTGTCAGCCAGTTTGCCGTGGCATACGGAGCTCCATCGCAGCCTTTAACACTGGTAGCATGCCGCGACAGCGTGGACGTGAACCGTATGTGCAGTTGACGGACTTTGAGCGAGGGCGTATAGTGGGCATGCGGGAGGCCGGGTGGACGTACCGCCGAATTGCTCAACACGTGGGGCGTGAGGTCTCCACAGTACATCGATGTTGTCGCCAGTGGTCGGCGGAAGGTGCACGTGCCCGTCGACCTGGGACCGGACCGCAGCGACGCACGGATGCACGCCAAGACCGTAGGATCCTACGCAGTGCCGTAGGGGACCGCACCGCCACTTCCCAGCAAATTAGGGACGCTGTTGCTCCTGGGGTATCGGCGAGGACCATTCGCAACCGTCTCCATGAAGCTGGGCTACGGTCCCGCACACCGTTAGGCCGTCTTCCGCTCACGCCCCAACATCGTGCAGCCCGCCTCCAGTTGTGTCGTGACAGGCGTGAATGGAGGGACGAATGGAGACGTGTCGTCTTCAGCGATGAGAGTCGCTTCTGCCTTGGTGCCAATGATGGTCGCATGCGTGTTTGGCGCCGTGCAGGTGAGCGCCACAATCAGGACTGCATACGACCGAGGCACACAGGGCCAACACCCGGCATCATGGTGTGGGGAGCGATCTCCTACACTGGCCGTACACCACTGGTGATCGTCGAGGGGACACTGAATAGTGCACGGTACATCCAAACCGTCATCGAACCCATCGTTCTACCATTCCTAGACCGGCAAGGGAACTTGCTGTTCCAACAGGACAATGCACGTCCGCATGTATCCTGTGCCACCCAATGTGCTCTAGAAGGTGTAAGTCAACTACCCTGGCCAGCAAGATCTCCGGATCTGTCCCCCATTGAGCATGTTTGGGACTGGATGAAGCGTCGTCTCACGCGGTCTGCACGTCCAGCACGAACGCTGGTCCAACTGAGGCGCCAGGTGGAAATGGCATGGCAAGCCGTTCCACAGGACTACATCCAGCATCTCTACGATCGTCTCCATGGGAGAATAGAAGCCTGCATTGCTGCGAAAGGTGGATATACACTGTACTAGTGCCGACATTGTGCATGCTCTGTTGCCTGTGTGTATGTGCCTGTGGTTCTGTCAGTGTGATCATGTGATGTATCTGACCCCAGGAATGTGTCAATAAAGTTTCCCCTTCCTGGGACAATGAATTCACGGTGTTCTTATTTCAATTTCCAGGAGTGTATCATCGTTCTTGTTAAACATGGCTGAAGCATACAAGTTATGGGAGAAATAGTCCTGATTTGTAATACACTCGTCATATTCGACTGGATTAGTTATATCAAAAGCCGTCATTTCGAGGTTTCAGACCTACAGATTTAAGAAACTCTAAGTTCGCGCATGTTATCACTTTGCCGTTCCGTCGTGAAGTGAGACGCGGTAAGTTGTGAGCGTGTTCATATCTTTCGCCCATCCTGTCTTTGTTGGCAGTATGTAGACTCTGGGAGGCTGCTACGAGTCCTGGCTGGTTTAACGTCACTGCCGATTTCTGTCTAGTAAGTGTAATGTCGCCACTGCCGCTTCGGCTCTATGCACGTTCAATGTCATTGCCGGTTCTCCTTTAGACGTAATCGAACAATATTTATTCACCACGAACGTTGATGATCCTCGCCACAATACGCAGCTCCAGAGACTCCAATGTCTCAACAGATACTAGGAAGTATACAGGGTGGTCCATTGATAGTGACCGGGCCAAATATCTCATGAAATAAGCGTCAAACGAAAAAACTACAAAAAACCAAACTTGTCTCTCTCGAAGGGGGAAACCAGATGGCACTATGGTTGGCCCGCTAGATGGTGCTGCCATAGGTCAAACGGATATCAATTGCGTTTTTTAAAATAGGAACCCCCATTTTTTATTACATATTCGTGTAGTACGTAAAGAAATATGAATGTTTTAGTTGCACCACTTTTTTCGCTTTGTGGCAGATGGCGCTGTAATAGTCACAAACGTGTAAGTACGTGGTATTACGTAACATTCCGCCAGTGCCGACGGTATTTGCTTCGTGATACATTACCAAATGCGGAAAAGGTCGATATCGTGTTGATGTATGGCTATTGCGATCAAAATGCCCAACTGACGTGTGCTATGTATGCTGCTCGGTATCCTGGACGACATCATGCAAGTGTCCGGACCGTTCGCCGGATAGTTACGTTATTTAAGGAAACAGAAAGTGTTCAGCCACATGTGAAACGTCAACCACGACCTGCAACAAATGATGATGCCCAAGTAGGTGTTTTAGCTGCTGTCGCGGCTAATCCGCACATCAGTAGCAGACAAATTGCTCAAGAATCGGATATCTCAATAACGTCAGTGTTGAGAATGCTACATCAACATCGATTGTACCCGTACCATATTTCTATGTACCAGGAATTGCATGACAACGACTTTGAACGTCGTGTACAGTTCTGCCACTGGGCAAAAGAGAAATTACGGGAAGATGACAGATTTTTTGCACGCGTTCTGTTAAGTGACGAAGCGTCATTCACTAACAGTGGTAACGTAAACCGGCATAATATACACTACTGGGCAACGGAAAATCCACGATGTCTCCGACAAGTGGAACATCAGCGACCTTGGCGGGTTAATGTATGGTGCGGCATTACGGAAGGAAGGATAATTGGCCCCCATTTTATCGACGGCAATCTAAATGGTGCAATGTATGCTGATTTCCCACGTAATGTTCTACCCATGTTACTACAAGATGTTTCAATGCATGACACAACGGCGATGTACTTCCAACATGATGGATGTCCGGTACACAGCTCGAATGCGGTTGAAGCGGTAGTGAATAGCATATTTCATCACAGGTGGATTGGTCGTCGACGCACCATACCATGGCCTGCACGTTCAACGGATATGACGTTCCCGGATTTCTTTCTGTGGGGAAAGTTGAAGGTCATTTGCTATCGTGATCCAACGACAACGCCTGACAATATACGTCAGCGCATTGTCATGCATGTGCGAACATTATGGAAGGCGAACTACTCGCTGTAGAGAGGAATGTCCTTGCACGAATTGCCAAATGCATTGAGGTTGACGGACATCATTTTGAGCATTTATTGCAGTAATGTGGTATTTACAGGTAACCACGTTGTAACAGCATGCGTTCTCAGAAGTGATAAGTTCACAAAGGTAGATGTATCACATTGGAACAACAGAAATAAAATATTCAAACCTACCTACGTTCTGTATTTTGATTTAAAAAAGCTACCTGTTACCAGCCGTTCGTCTACAATTGTGAGCTATACGTTTGTGACTATTACAGCGCCATCTATCATAAAGCGAAAAAAGTGGTCCAACTAAAACATTCATATTTCATTACGAACTACACGAATATGTAATAAAAATGAGGGTTCCTTTTTAAACAAAAAACGCAGTTGATATCCGTTTGGCCTATGGCAGCGTCATCTAGCGTTCCAACCATAGCGCCATCTGGTTTCCTCTTTCAAACTAGACAAGTTTCGTTGTTTGTAGTTTTTTCGTTTGACGTTTATTTCGTGAGATATTTGTCCCGGTCACGATCAATGGACCAACGTGTATAGGGTTCGTAAAGGTCTCAACGATATTATACCCTGATGCAACTGATGGGAACAATCCATAAATTGTACGAATCAATCTATTATTGAGACAAGTTAGTTGCAATGTTGCACTCTACATCGATTATATTTACAGGAAGCACATCCATTGACATCGCCATGTCTGGTGGTACTCCGAAAGGATACCACCCTTCGATTGTGCCATTCCAGCGCTAATCGAAGCGCTATGGTTTCAGGTGCCAGCCAGCCAGCCAGCCAGCCAGTCAGCCAGCCGAGCAGCAGCGGTCCAGCCGAGCAGCAGCAGCAGCAGCGGTCCCGGCCAGCAGCAGCGGTCCAGCCGGCAGCAGCAGCAGTCCAGCCAGACAGCCCTCCAGCAACGGCAGCAGCATCGGCCCCGGCCCCGGCCCTGTCCGCGGCAGCAGCAGCAGCTGCGGCATTCCTGCCAGCCGTCGCCAGCGCCAGCAGCGTGGGACTCTGGTCTTCGTCCATCTTCGTCTTCGTCTGTCTTCGTCTGTCCCCAGTTTTTTCCTCTCCTTTTCGTCCTGTGCTTTTTTGTTTATCCCTGTCGTCATGTCAGCCCCCACCACCACTGCCACTACTACCACCACTGCCATGTGTACACATCGCCTTCCGCCGCCACCACCACCATTACATGTGTGCCCAGTCACACACCCCTCTTTCCATCCCTCCTCTTCTCACTCTACCTTCGCCCTCGCTCTTTGTCGCCCCCTCTCCAGCCTCTTCCTCCCGCTCCTCTCCCTCTGATCCTTTCCCCCCACTCCCCACGCTTGTCACTGCAGCTCCAGCTAGGGTGGTGGCCCGTCGGGCCACTGCCCATGCCCAACTCTCCCCATCGCCTTCGCCATCACCGCTACCACCGTCGCCGTCGCCATCGCCTTCACCGTCACCATCTCCGGCGCCGACTGCTGCGTCCACGCCGGGACCTGCCCCTTCCCGTCCATCATGTCACCACCCACCCTTCTGCCGCCGTTAAACGCCCTAGCGGCACCACCACCTCCTCTGCTCCCAAAAAGGCCCCACCCCGTCCTCCTTCCCCCCCCCCCCCCCAGGATGCCATGGATGTCTCCGCACCTGGCCCTGCTCCCTCCGCCTCCTTCTCCTCCTCCTCCTCCCCCCCTCTTTATACAAATACCTCCTCTCCCGTCCTGATCCTTCCCTTCTCGAGGCCCAGAATCTCTCCCTTCTCCTCCGCCAACACTTCCCTGGTGCCCCCATCTCACTCCTCACTCCCAGACGGGATTCAGTTCTCATCCCATTCCCCAGCTCCACCCTCCATACTGACATCCTCTCTCGCCTCCCCATCACCCGTTTTGGCCCCAATGCCTCCCTCACCCCTGCTCCTTCTCCATCTCCTACCCACCAACCCCAACCCCCGCCTCGCCCGCCGTCCCTCACCGCCGTGATCACTCGGCTCAGTCCAACAATCACGGAAGAGGAGATGTTGGCAGAGCTCAAGGCGCATCCCACGCTGGAGGTGCGGGCGGTCCGCCGCATTCTCAACTCGGCCGGACCCACCCACCTTATGCGGGTTTTCTCTGAGGATGCCCCCTCCATTGACCGTCACCTGAAGGAGGGTGCCCTTCTCTTCAACCAGCGCTATAAGGTCGACCCCTCCCATTCCCCTCCTCAATCCCTGCACTGCCAGAGGTGTCTGTGCTATAATTCACACCCAAAAGCAGAGTGCCGTGAGGCCCCCACCTGCCCATAGTGCCCTAACCTTCAATCCCCTCCCTCCTGTAATACCTGCAATCTCCCTGATCCCACCTACTCCCAAAAGTGTAAAGCCCGACCCCCTCCGACCACTCCTGAACTCACCATCCCTGTCCGTCCTCTGGACGCCGCCACCCTTCCTGGCAATTCCCTTCGTCCCCCCCACCGCTGAGGACATCATCAGATTCCTCACCATTGCCCCACAAAACGTCCACCCTTTCCAGCGCCCTCACACCCTCCAACAGGTCTCCCTCGCCGCCCGTTCCGTCTTCCACCTCAAACTGTATTCCACCTACTCCCACAACCAGGCCCATTTCACCTTCTCCCGTCTTGACACCCTCGTCTAAATCCCTGTTATGGCGCGACAGCACCATATCCTTTTCCACAACATCCGCTCCCTTCCCGCCAACAAGAACCTCTTCCTGCACACCCTTGCCACCCACCACATGGATGCCGTCCTCCTCAATGAAACCTTCCTCCAACCCCACCACACCGTCCACACATTGCCCTACCTTCTTCACCGCTCCAATAATCCCCTCCCGATTGCGCGTGGCAGAGTTGCCATTGGTCACCACTGCCAGATCCCAGTTCGGCTCCAACCTCTCCTTCCTGACCCCACCGAACACCTGATCCTTAGTCTCTTCTTACCTGGTCTTACCATCACCTGCGCCACCATCTATGTCCGCCCTAACACACCTATTCCCTTCGACTTCCTCTCCCACATTGACAGTGCCTTCTCCTCCTATGTGATCGCCGCTGACCTCAACATCCATAGTCGTTCCGCCGCCCAGTTACGGTGGTGGCATTGGTTCCTTTCCTCCCTTCAAGGCGACCTCATTCCCATCCCCCAGCACATCCGTCCCAAATCCAACTCCACTCCTGATGTTATCCTTTCCTCCCCTAACCTCCTTGGCTGCATAACGGTGGATGTCCTGGAGCCTATTGGTAGCGACCATCTCCCTGTCCTCCTCACCATTTCCGACAGTTGTCGCCCCCGCCCCAATCCTCGTAATGACCCGCCCCCAAAGTACATCTATGACTATTCCCGTGCCAAGTGGAATGCCTACCGGGATACCCTCTCCACCCAGGTTGGTAGCCACCCCTTCGCCTACCACCACCCTGACGATGTAACCCATGCCACCTCCTTTCTCCAGCAGACCTTGTCTGAGGCCATGGAGGCCCACATCCCTACTGTCGCCATCCACCCCCACCATCCTACCTTACCTCCACAGGCCGTCCTCCTGGGTGAATCCCACTGTCTCTACCGTGCCTTCCTCCAAATGCGTGACCCGGACACACACTGACGCCACCAGCAACTCCAGCGACACATTCGAAATTTGCTCGCAGCTAAGAAACGCCGGGACTGGCGACAGACATGCCCCCATTTAAATGCTACCCTACCTATAAACTCGTCCAAGTTCTGGTCAGCCTTCCGTCGCCTTACCAGAACTAAACCCTCCAACTACTATCTTCTCCACGATGATCACCCCTTCCCTGACACCCTTAGTAAGGCCAATCACTTTGCCTCTTACCTCTCCAATGTCTTTTCCATCCCCAATGATCCCCAGTTCGATTACTCCTTCTTCCTGGATGTCCGCGATCGAACTGACACCTCTGTCCCTCCCCTCCCACCTGGTTTCCAGTACTTGGACAACATTGCACACACGGAACTCAATGCCCCTATCACTACACGGGATCTCATTGCTACACTCCGCACAAAACGCAACACCACTTGTGGTCACGATCGTGTCACCTATCGTCACCTTTGTGAAGCTCCTGTCTCTTTCCTCTCCACCCTGGCCACACTCTACAATGTATTCCTGTCCACCGGTTACTACCCCAACCTGTGGAAAACCTCCCGTATCCTGATGTTCCTTAAACCTGGTAAACCGCCATCTGCTGTCTCCTCCTACCGTCCCATCAGCCGTACCTCAGTCTTCAACAAGGTCCTGGAATCTATCCTCACCTGCCGCATCCACCAACATCTCCGCCAGCACTGCCTCCACTCCGTTACCGAGTGTGGCTTTCGGCCGTCCTTCTCTTCTGACGACCTTCTCCTTCACCTCACTCATCTCCTTTCTGAACAGCTTAATTCCCGTTGCTCCGCAATCTTCCTCTCCCTGGACCTCGAACGTGCTTATGACTGCATATGGCATTCCGGTCTCCTCTTCAAGCTCCAAACCTTCGCCCTTCCCATTAACTATGTCCATCTGATCGGCTCCTTTCTCTCCCACCGTCCTTCCTACGTCACCATCCATAACACCGATTTCTACACCTTTTTTCCCTCCACCGGTGTGCCCCAAGGCTCCCCCCTGTCCCCCCTCTGTACCTTTTATATACGGCGGACATGCCGCCGCCGTCACCCCCCGTCCACCTTCTCCAGTTTGCGGATGACACCGCCTTCCTTGCCTTTGCCCCCACCCTGAAGCGCTCCCAACACCTTCTCCAATCCCATCTTGACCGGTTCACTGCTTGGTGCAACCAGTGGTTGCTCAATCCCTCCAAAACCCAGGCGATCATTGTAGGCAAAACCACCCCTTCCTTCCGCCTCCTTGATTTCTATCTCACCATCTATGGCTGTCCTATCGCCCTCAAACCCACCCTTAAGTACCTTGGCGTCACCCTCGACCGTCGACTCTCC
The DNA here is from genome assembly GCF_023864345.2 of Schistocerca serialis cubense. NCBI lineage: Eukaryota > Metazoa > Arthropoda > Insecta > Orthoptera > Acrididae > Schistocerca > Schistocerca serialis. Next base: position 478,012,317 of record NC_064644.1, on the reverse strand, counting down.
TGGACCCCCCATCTCTGGACAATCCAAGCCAAGGCACGCTCCTGACTCTGTCTCCTCAAGCTCCTTTCCGGCTGTACGTGGGGTCTGGACCCCTCCACCATCCTCCACACCTATAAATCCCTCTCAGCCCTATCCTTTGTTATGCCCATTCGGCCTGGATCTCCGCCCCCCCTACCTTTTATAAATCCCTTCAAATCCTTGAACGCCATGCTCTCCGACTTGCCTATCGCATCCATCTCCCCTCCCCCATGCGGATCCTGTACGATCTAATTCCGTTCCCCCACCTCTTCCTTTTCCTTGAAAGGATACGGATCCTGTACACCTCCCACAAACTCGATCCTCCTCACCCGCTTGTCTCACCCATCCTCTCCCACTCCCACCCGCTAACGCGCCTGTATTCCCACATCCTATCCGGTCTCCATCTCTCCACCCTCCTTGCCCTCCCCCAAGGTGGCTTCCGCCAGCTCCCTCTCCCTGATGATGCCCTCCTCCCCTCCATCCACCCCACCTACCAACTTTGATCCTCCCTCCCTCTTCCTGTGTTTGCTCCTTTGGGCACCCTCCCTCCCTGGTTTCCCTCTTCCCTCCCTCCTCCATTTCTCCCCACTCCTCCCCCAGGCTTCCCCTCCCCTGTCCCTCTCCTCCTCCCCCCATCTACTCAGCCATTGGCATTCTTGTTCTCCCCTCTCCCCCACCTAACTCTTCTTCCCCTCTTGGCAGGTCCCCAGACTCGTACATGCTCAGTGGACTTTCACGCGCTGGAGATCATCGCCATTAGTGTCTCGTGTGTGCCGTCGTGTTTAGTGTTCAGTGTTCACCGTCACACTCCATCGTTCACCAGTGCCATCGAAATCTTCAGTGTTTGTGCTTCGCGTCAACAGCTTGTAGTGTGGATTGTCATCAAGTGTGAACGGCTTCATGTTTTTAATGTTCATGTGTCTACTGTTTTTTTCCCCGCCTTTTTGTTCCAACTCATGTGTCTTCTCTGTTTTATCATTGTAATATCTTTGGCTGAAGAGCGGCGTATTGTGCTGCTGCCACCCTACCTGTTATACGGGTTTTAAAATCACAATAAAAAAAAATAAAAGAAAAAGACGGATGTGTAAAATTTATTAGGGTTCTTCTTCAATAACTATCCTTATTTTAGACTTAAGAGGCGAGACTACCGCAGCTCCTTGTTTATACGTTTCAAGAGCTAATAGAGGGAAGCACTCGTGCAGGAGCACCATCTCTTATGCAACACCGAAGCTATCGGTCGGTTTAAAGGAAAGAAAATACGGACTCTGAAATAGGTATAATATCATGATTAATTATTACAAATGGACTTATAATGAATGTTAGTGGCGTAATGATTTGCGTTTGATGGAGCATTCAGTGCATGACTGCATATGTAGAGAATATACCCCTGCTATCTGCCGTGTTTGCGTGGGAGCCGACCGATCATTCCGGATACTGGGCCAGTGCAAGGTAGATTACAGATATCCGGCTCCTCTTCCTCGGTCTCAGTCTTAACCGTTTTCTCAGCGCTTCGTTATTTTGACTGTATCGACCGTTCCGTTTGATGATCTATTTTTCTATGCCTTCGAAGCTCTATTCATAGGCTTTATAATTCTTCAGCGAGACCATCCATGTCGAAGTGTTCGAGCTCTATAGAACACAAGCTCTAGTACCGAATTTCTTTGTGACGAATTTTTATTGCATGTATACGAAGATTTTCTACATACACTGTGACCAAGGGATCCTCCCGGTGCTCTCTTAAGTAACACACTACGACGGTTTGCCATCGACAACTATCTGCATTCATTTTCAATCTTCAAACATATTGTAAGTGTAGCAGCCTTTAACCAACCGTAACCGCTGATCGGACGAGCTTCCTACTGACAAGAAGAGTTTTATTTGTACTTAATGTTGCGATGATAGTGTTGCAGAAGTTACCTGTCATAACTAACTGCAACAATGTGATCTGATTCTGGAGCTCACGTATGTTGGCTACAAAAATTGTGTTCTGCTCATCTGAATGATAGAACCTCAGGTGTTTATGTAAAGAGGAAAGTTAAAAAATATAACTTCACCCCTGTTTGCTGCAGTAAATAAAGCACAAAATAAGTACAGCTTTTGAAAAAAAAATTAAAAAATCGGTACTTTGCGCAATTTCCGAGATAATTAGCACTGAAGTTACACCATCAGGCCGTTGCGCGCGAAAATTCAAGCTTCCGGCCAGAGATGGTGGCGCCAAACGAGTACTTCGTTTGGTTTTCTAAGACCGAACAACAGAGAGATACGAAAAGTGGACATGGGACTGTTGTAATGATCGAATTCGAGTGAAAGGCTGAACAGTCTCGAGCGCTATCGTCTACGCTTTGAGAACAACTGACACTAATTGTATCTGGAGGGCCACTTGAGTGTGCGTGCGTAGCCTCTTTGGCTAATTTCAGTGTTAATGAAATCAGAAACGGTGCGGCGCATCGAATCTTTTTCTTAACACCTATTTCTCAGCACAACCAACGCTGCAACACCCTTACAAGTTTTTCAAATTATTTGTGACCACCCTATAGATATTCCTGCTCTGTGTTTGCAACAGACGATTATCGCTACGCTCATAGGAATATCAGCAGTCGCTGAGATACAAAAATTAACCATACACTCACAGGTGTATCAGTATTGTGGTACAGATTCAACTGTTATTGCGGAGTTCTTTTCCTCAGCTAACAGATCTGTTGCAACGAGTGTTAAACAAGATAGCGAAGAGATTACTCCCAGCGTTTATAATTAAAATGGAGACAAATGAAGGCATCCCAGCCGACGCCGGCCAGATGTTGTCAGTAATAATAGATCAGCGTCTGTGTGGTAGGTCCAACATATGCTTCCAAGACGACAGCTCTCAGAATTATGTGACGGAGGTGGAACAACATCTGTCGCATACATTAGTCCAGTCGCACTCTGGGACAAAAATTGTATCCAGCGACAAAAGCCAGCGCTCAGTATCGAAACTTTCAAGCTTTTACTTAGTAGTTGGAAACACAATGTGTACCGAAACCTCCCGCTAACCATGTAGAATCAAGTACTTTTAAAATTCCGATTACAGATCTAGGATCGCCTATTATACCCTGCTTTTGAACACAAACATATTTTTGCAAAGTACTACTTTGGGTAGGTGATTTTAATTAATCTGAAACGCATCTGACTGTCTGTAACTGAAACTGAAAATAAGGAATGGTTATCAGTATTACTCAGAATGGCTTTAGCATGAAAGAGTCCCAAGGGCTAAGTGATGGGCAACGAAAGGGTGCCCTGTTACAAAACTGCCTCTGTTTGATTCAAATGTTATTTTGGTAGTGAAAACTTACTTTAATTCTGTCTCAGAAAGTTCATTGAGACCCTGCAATACGGACTTTCCTCGCAGCGGGTAACTCACTCTGTTCAGTATGCACTGCAAGAGTGAAGAGCTGAGTGATGAGCTGTAATAAATCACTGCGCGACAGTTGGCGTCTATGTTATTTTTCAGGCTTTTTTTTTGTTAATTAGATTTTTGTTCCTTTTTCTTAATATACGGTCCACTGTACACGTGATAGTGCAAGGGTGTGACAGTAAAGGTATTACCAAATATATTTTTCATTAAAAAGAGGCGATAAATTTCATGAAATGTATTGTAAATAATTGAGAGGGAGCTTTGCAATTTGATTGACACCTCCTAATAACACGAAAAAAATCGAGATGTCATGAACTATCACTATCTCAACATAATCCTTTTCAGAATTGTCAGACACAATACTGAATACTTTTAACAGATACTTTTTTAAAAGAAACAAAAATTTCCTCTCGTTGGAAAAAACTGATCAGACTACTGGACACAAGACTGACAATTTTCTATGGATACCTACACGTCGATATTGTCTTTCTCCAAATGAGCTGTCTCTCAGTACAATCATATTAAACTATCACCCATCTAGATCTACACCATACTCCCCAATCCACTTAATGGTGTATGGTGGAGGGACTTTCGGTACAACTATCTGATCCCTCCAATCCTGTTCCACTCGCGAATAGTGCGTGGGAAGAATGATTGTCAGTAAGCCTCTGACTGGCCCTTATTTCTCGAATTTTCTCCTCGTGGTCAATACGCGAGATGTACGTGGCGGGAAGTAATATGTTGTCGGACACCTCCTGACATGTGTTGTCCCGAAATTTCAATAGTAAATCTCTCCGTGATGCACAACGTTTCTTCTGAAACGTCTGCCAGTGGAATTTGTTTAGCATCTCCGTAACGCTGTCTTGCCAGCTAAACGATCTTCTGTATCTTCTCTATCATTCCTACCTGATAGGCGTCCCAGATAGATGAACAATACTCAAGAATCTGGCGAACAAGCGCCTTATAACCCACTTCTTTCGTGGATGAGTTACATTTCCTTAAGACTCTGGTGTCTACTTTTCCCACTACCTGCTTTATATTGTCGTTCTACTTAAGGTCGCTCTGGGTAGTTACACCTACATATTTTACGCCAGACGCTGTCTCCAGCTGTTTGTCGTCAATAGTGTTGCTGTACAATAGTGGATTCCTTTTCTTATGTATCATCATGGAATACCTCAAAAATCTTTGTGCGGCACACCCGCCATCCAAGTTCAGTACCGACAACTGCTTCCGACGCCTCCGCACGACCGAGCTCTGCTCAACGATACTAAAACATCTGGTAGCCAAAGAATACCAGTCACTGATGTATTCGACATGCAAAGATACTCAAACTGATAAACATCCAAATAAATTGACATTTATTATTATATATAAATCTTTCACAACCATTTCTCCAAATATTTTCATTTTTCAGTACCACAACAGCCGCCGGTTGTGGACGCAAATGAGTAAAAAAAGCCGACACAGAGAGAAAAGTCTGTGGCTATCTTTTCCGGACGAGGAAGTCTGCAGCAGAAGCTTGAAGAGGAATTTGGGAGCAGGGTGTTCAGGAAGGTACGCATAGAAAACGCCAGTCTTCATTACAAGCCAAACCACAAAACACATTGACTCATGCGTTAACGACTAAAGAAGTCCGAATAAGCTATACCGACAGACGAGAAGCTGAAAGCCGCTGAAGAGTACTTGAACAGCCACACGGTCTGTCCAAATCGTACTCTGCATCCAACAGGAAGCACCAATAAGTGTCAGACGACAGGGGCAAATGTCTAAGCAGCACCACGTCACGATCGCAACTACCGCTGGATTCGCCGATGACAGTCAATAAAAACTGATGTAAAACATTCTTTGTAAAATGCTTCAACCTGTCACCGAATCAGTACCTAGTGTCTTAGGACGCCAAGTCATTTTCGACTGTAGGAGCAGGTACCGAATAGTAGATACTGGCCGATGCCTAATTCCACCAACAAAATTTCGAAAGGATTTCCTGAGTGTTTAGTATACAGGGACCCGTGGTCTCTGGTGGGTCGTTACAGAATAACTGCATTTCGTTTTATGTACTACACCATTTATCCTTGTATCTAGGCTGCAGTGAAAATACCTACACAGTAGTGGGAACGTCGTCGGGATACAATGTATGCCTTGTCTGAAAACAAACTTTTTCCACTCACTCGCGGTACTTGTTCATTATTCTTTCCTTCGTTCGCTTGCATCAAATATTGCTCGGTTCTGCCTCGTGCTCGTTTCTCCGGCAATGTTATTTCTACGTGAACAGTGATACACATCAATATGGACAGACTTCCTGATGAAGAGTTGGGCACTTGAACATCGTGTATGAGTTCACTGTTTGGAGTGGAAGAGACGGAACACCGTATATTCAACTGTACCCGCAGCGACTGTTACCACATCACAGAACTGTTTCACTTTTTCATGAGCCTCGTAACTACCTTATGTTTTGTCAACATTTTAATTTCTTCTGGGCCTGCTGCATTACAGATGTCTTGAATGCACACTGTATGTCTAGTAAGCCAAAACGCTGCTATATTGAAGATCATATAGCACCGACCAGAAAATAGTATAGTAACGCCTTTGAAGACAGCAACGGTTAGCCTTGGCTTACTATATGACCTTAAAAGAATTCTATGTTTTGTGTTTTACACTTTCGTCACAACATATTACAGGCTTCTTCGCTTTTGGCGGAAAGTATTTTCAAAGAAACAAATGTAATTGGATGACAGGCTACTGGACACAGCAGGTCATTCGTACCATAATACACACAGTAAATATCATTGAAAAACCTCCGAATTTCTGTCGGTGGAGTTCCGGTTCACATTATATAAAGCAGCAACCCCAAGTTTCCAGCTTTATACAACTATAAAATATAGTTTTGAAAAATCGTATGAAAAATTTAGGAAACCCCTTCTACCTTTAAAATTACATCCGCCTCTTATTTTCCTATAAAATATTAATTTAAAGAGGAAAGATGGTATATAAAAATGGATCCGTTGCTGCTTCATTAAGACGTGAGTAAATGTGTCTTCGTAGAGATATCAAATGAGCCGTAACCCACAATCGCATAGTGAGGAATGAGAAGCGGTAAAACTGATGTGCATGTGACAAAGATCATAAGCAATGGACACAGAACACGATGATGTAATTTGCACAATCGTCAGTTCCCTTTTTAAGCAAGAAAATTACGCCTCCATTGTAATAAGGTAAGATCATAATTTGTATTCTAACTTGACTGGCGACTTTCAGCACTTTCTGGCAGGAACTGCATTGATTTTCTGCTTTATATTCTTAAGGTCAGGTAATAAAAAGGACCGCAGTGTTTAAAATTTATTTGAAGAATATATTAAGTGTTGCTTCTTTCGAGATTCAACTTTTCATTGATTTGTTTGGCAAGGTACACAGTGCAGTGGCGGAATATTAACGATGCGCATTCAGATATTTGCTTGTGGACCCAATAAAGTATTTTGTGCTGGCAGAAATAGTTTTTCAATGGACCAGACGAAGCATCCGTGCGTGCTAAAGCACGACTTCTGGGACAGGGAGGAGTGCCCGCAACAAATCGAATACGTCCTGTAGAAAACGATGTAGACCGGTGCACCGGCCAGCCTGAATGTGGTTTTTAGGCCGTTTCTTACGTTCCCGTAGGTGAATACCGGGCTGGTACCCAGGTCCCATCAGACTTACACGATTCACAAATATTCAGAATAATGTTCGCACTCTTTCACATGGATTACACTATGAGCAGACAGTTGGCGTACACAAATTCCGTCCCGGAGGGCAACGGGCTGGCGCCAATAAGGGATTTTTTTTTTTGAGAGGTGGAGCCCCTCCACGCGCACACCGGCATGATAGCCAACACAAAAGGTCTACTGCCATCCCTTCATAAGAGTTAGTTTTCACTAAAGTGAGGTGTCGCAGGATGTGAGTACTGCGATGTTCGCGTACATCTGGTTAAAGTTAACCATTAATACGCGCTCATCTGGAGATACATTGGGTCAAAAGTTGAACGAGGGGTAGCGGGTTGAAGGGCAGAGGAAAAAAGTGCCAAGGCAAGAGCCAAGGGAAAAAAAACTTCTGCGATAGTTTGTCCAGGTTGTAAGAGCAGTAGCGGTTTTCTTGCTGCCTGCGACAGATCACGCAATGGTATCACGCAGGTCGATGTCTTTATCGTTGTGCGGTGGTGTCACTCGGCGGCCACCGCTGGGTGTCGGTGTTGATTGCTCGGTCAGGGTCAGCAAACCTGTAACAGGTTCATCATCGTTTTCTGTCTGATAGGTCATATATCAGATTCACAGTGTAGGGTAATGTTGGCGGTTTGTTTGTGCGTCAGTGTGCGATCTTCTCGGTTTTCCTGCTACAGCCTGTTGGTCGGCATTAACAGCAGCTGGCATGTTCAGTCAATGTTGCTGTTTTGCAGGGGCTTGCCGATGTTGTCGGTTGTGGATGTATGTTAGTTAGCTTGCCATTGGTGGTTATGCCCTAGCTCGTAGAGTCTTTGGCCGCTTATGATTCCACTTATGGTCCGTCCGACCGCCCATTAAAGTAGATATGCCAGAACGAATGGTAACCGTGCGGACAAAGGCACAAGGAAAAGCACAAATAAAAATAATTTTTGCATGGGGACTTTAGTGCCGTCCCTCAAAGCAGTCTTTCGATCAAGCAGAATTATATGGACTTACTTACATTTTATTCCACAACAAGGCTATCTATTCCACTGACACAATCTTATGGGAGCACTGACCCCTGTATGATATTCGATAGACACAACTAGAAGGAGAAGGCAGTGGATATAGTCATACAGCAATGGAAATGGAACAGTCATGTACACTACTGCCAATTAAAATTGCTAGACCAAAAACAAACGCAGATAACATACGGGTATTCATTGGACAAATATATTATACTAGAACTGAAATGTGATTACATTTTCACGCAATTTGGGTGAATAGATCCTGAGAAATCAGTACCCAGAACAAACCACCTCTGGCCGTAATAACGGCCTTGATACGCCTAGGCATTGAGTCAAACAGTTTGGATGGTGTGTACAGCCACAGCTGCCCATGCAGCTTCAACACGATACCACAGTTCATCAAGAGTAGTGACTAGGGTATTGTGACAAGCCAGTTGCTCGGCCACCATTGACCAGACGTTTTCAGTTGGTGAGAGATCTGGAAAATGTGCTGGCCAGGGCAGCAGTCAAACATTTTCTGTATCCAGAAAGACCCGTACAGGACCTGCAACATGCGGTCGTGCATTATCCTGCTGAAATGTAGGGTTTCGCAAGGATCGAATGAAGGGTAGAGCCACGGGTCCTAACACATCTGAAATGTAACGTCCACTGTTCAGTGCGAACAAGAGGTGACCGAGACGTGTAACCAATGGCACCCCATACCATCACGCCGGGTGATACTCCAGTATGGCGATGACGAATACACGCTTCCAATGTTCGTTCACAGCGATGTCGTCAAACACGGATGTGACCATCATGTCGCTGTAAACAGAACCTGGATTCATCCGAAAAAATGCCGTTTTGTCATTCGTGCACCCAGGTTAATCGTTGAGTACACCATCGCAGGTGCTCCTGTCTGTGATGCAGCGTCAAGAGTAACCGCAGCCATGGTTTCCGAGCTGATACTCCATGCTGCTGTTAACGTCGTCGAACTGTTCGTGCAGATTGTTGTTGTCTTGCAAACGTCCTTATCTGTTGACTTAGGGATCGAGACGTGGCTGCACGATCCGTTACAGCCATGCGGATAAGATACCTGTCATCTCGACTGCTAGTGATACGAGGCCGTTGGGATCCAGCACGGCGTTCCGTATAACCCTTCTGAACCCACCGATTCCATATTCTGCTAACAGTCATTGGATCTCGACAAAGGCGAGCAGCAATGTCGCGATACGATAAACCGCAATAGCGATAAGCTACAATCCGATCTTTATCAAAGTCGGAAACGTGCTGGTACGCATTTCTCCTCCTTACACGAGGCATCACAACAATATTTCGTCGGCCGGAGTGGCCGAGCGGTTCTAGGCGCTACAGTCTGGAACCGCGCGACCGCTACGGTCGCAGGTTCGAATCCTGCCTCGGGCATGGATGTGTGTGATGTCCGTAGGTTAGTTAGGTTTAAGTAGTTCTACGTTCTAGGGGACTGATGGCCTAAGAAGTTAAGTCCGATAGTGCTCAGAGCCATTTTTGAACAAAGTTTCACCAGGCAACGCGTGTCAACTGCTGTTTGTGTATAAAAAATCGGTTGGAAACTTTCCTCATGTCAGCACGTTGTAGGTGTCGCCATCGGTGCCAACCTTGTGTGAATGCTCTGAAAGGCTAATCATTTGCATATCACAGCATCTTGTTCCTGTCGGTTAAATTTCGCGGGTGTAGCAATTTTAATGGCCAGTCGTGTACGTCTACGTCACTTAAACTGCTGAATAGAGGAGAGAAAAAGCGGAGAAATATTTAGGTCCGGCATCATCCGCCACCAGCATTCTACAGAGGTTGTAGCTGTAGCTGCAGCTGTAGCTATAAACAGCGCAGCCATGTAGACGCCGAAGACGACGGCGGCTCGTCGTTCGATTTTTGTAGCCGCGGGTTTACGACGGGCAACAGGTCTGGCCATTACTGGACGCCGCCTGCAGCGACCCTTGTTTTACTGCGATCTGATATTTCTGTCCCCGGAGCCCGGCGCCCGACGGAACGGTCCCGCGCAGTTCGTGTCCCGGCAAGGAGACGAGGTCGTAGGGACTGAAGGCCGGAGAGGGCCCCAAACAGCAGAAACAGAAGCGCATACTGCTGAATGACCACCCATTCACTAGCTATCCTTAATCTGCATCTTCTGTTAACTACGTGAACCGAAGCAGGTGATGGATAACTGTCTGCGATAGCCCAGAATTGAAGCCAAGAGACTACTGCATACCTCTCCACTATAAGCGGCGCTGCAGTCATGGAATGTGAGACTGGTCCCGACGGAGGTTCGAGTCCTCCCTCGGGCATGGGTGTCTGTGTTTGTCCTTCGGATGATTTAAGTTAGGTAGTGTGTAAGCTTAGGGACTGATGACCTTAGCAGTTAAGTCCCATAAGATTTCACACACATTTGAACATTTTTGAACACTATAATCGGAGCATCACGAAAGTGACATGCAACAAACGCCAAATTGTCATGAAGCGTACTAAGTGATTCAATATGATGGTTAGCTTTTCAGTATAACCGCACAAAGTAGACAGAAGTAACCGTAACTACTTTCTGTACACAATGTAAGATCACGCAACGGATTTCTCTTTCAGGAAGCACATTTGAATGTTGATTCATTGTGAGAATATCCTTTTACGTTCGTGTAGGAAGAATCGCTTACCAGCATATGTCGCAGTTTGACAGAGTCAGGACCGTGTCATCTACATCTACATGATATTCCGCAAGCCACATAATGGTGTGTGGCGGAGGGTACTTTTTGTACCACTAACTGAACCCTCCAACCTTCTTCCATTTGCGAATAGCACGTGGGAAGAACGGTTGTCGGTAAGCCTTTGTATTGGCAGTAATTTATCGAACTTTCTCGTCGTGGTCATTAAGTGAGTCGTGTGTGGGGAAAGTAATATGTTGTCTGACTCGTCCAGGAAATTACTCTCTCTAAATTTTAACAGTATATCTCTGCGTGATGCAGGACGCCTCTCTTTTAACGTCTTACAATGGAGTTTGTTGACCATTTCCGCAATGCCCTCGCACCGGCTGAACGATCCCGTCACAAAACGCGCCGCTCTTCGTTGGATCTTTTCTGATCAGTCTTACTAGGTAGGGATCCCAGACAGATGAGCAACAGTCAAGAATCGGTCAAACAAAAGCCTTATAACCCTCTTTCTTTGTGGATCACTGACGTTTCCTTAACAACCAAAAAATCGCTCTGAGCGCTATGGGACTTATCACCTGAGATCATCAGTCCCCTAGAACTTAGAACTACTTAAACCTAACCAACCTAAAGAAAGCACACACACCAATGCCCGAGGCAAGATTCGAACCTGCGACCGTAGCTGCCGCGCGATTCCGGACTGAAGCGGCCGGCCCTTAACATTCGTCCTATGAATGTCAGTCTGGCATTTGCTCTTCTCACTATCTGTTTTATGTTGTCATTCCACTTAAAGTCGCTCTGGATAGTCACTGCTAGATATATTACGGTACATTCTGCGAAATTGTACCGGTACTGCTCCAGCGTATTGTACTGTACGTCTCTGAATAACACTGAGTAATGAAAGAGTCTGTCGTTGATTCATAGCACGTTCTGTCATGGGATAATGAACATACGATACAACAGAGCCACTTTATGGCCAAGAAAAGTAAACAAAACCTGCATCATGACTTCCTAGTAATCAGGCTCATCGTCCTTATTTCCTTGCATTAAATAAAGGATGTACATGTAAATAAACAGCACAGTATTTGTAAACAGTACGCATGTTAGTTGTAAATAATCTGGAAAACAGTAATGCTACACAAAGCGGTAGACAAATTTACTTCTATATTTACTTAAGCTGGCTTCTCCGGCCCGTGGTTCCCTACCTCAAATTGTTCAATGGAGCATTCTCTATGACCTGTTACGTTTTTGCACGCTCTTACGGAAACACCCTGTATAGGACTATTACTGCATACCATTTTACACACAGATGTCGCTGTTTCAGTCTTGTACTCTTAGGTTCATTTGTCACCTACCCGCTTCATTTTGGCGTAACTGCTACGTTACACTTCTGGACATGTGTCCACATCATACTTGATGAAATACAGATGCTTAGGCTATTACTGCAGCCAAACTGGTGACAGGTACTTCTGTAGTAACCCAAGCATCGTTAGTACACCAACTCGTGCGCCGTGCGAACTCACTTAACAACTCAAAGACAATCCGATACCAGTCGACCGCGTGCTGGAGCGTCGCGTCTTCAAAAATGGCTCTGAGCACTATGGGACTTAACATCTGGGGTCATCAGTCCCCTAGAACTTAGAACTACTTAAACCTAACTAACCTAAGCACATCACATACACCCATGCCCGAGGCAGGATTCGAACCTGCGACCGTAGCAGTCACGCGGTTCCGGACTGACGCGCCTAGAACCGCACGGCCACCACGGCCGGCGTCGCGTCTTCACAGGAAGAATCTGCAGTAATTCCTAAGCAGCTGAGAAAGCTCTAACGGGTTTCGGTCGACCAGAGCGCCTATATTTATGTTCGGACACCTCGTCCAGCTACGCACGCGGCCCTCTTGCCCCTTGCGGTTCAAAGAATAGTTGTGATTAGTGCATTTGCTTGTGGTCTAGAGATGGGCGCCTTTATCTGACAACTTTCAGTAGTAGAACGTGCTCGCAGGAATTTATGGGTATTCGGTTGGCATTTACAGTGTTGAAATTTATGCGTGCTTTAAGATTATGCAGAAATGCGATTCTTTTCGAGTTACGTTTAGCATTCGATTGTGCCAGGGGAACGTTATTTATTTCTATTTTCCACTGATCTCATGAGAACATATGGTGACTGATATACATTTCTGATTTATCAACCGTACAGTTCTCTCACTCGAAAGTTCGTATTTCAAAAGCTTCTCACCTTACTGAAACGCGCTGCTAAACCCGCAGGACAGGACAGGGAGTTTAAGTGGTGGAAATGGGCCAAAATAAGCGGCTGTCAGTTACACTCGAACATACAACCTTTTATTTGATCAAACTTTACAAGAGCCAAGAAAAAACTTAAAAAAACACAGCTTTTGTTTTGGAACTTAATTAGCGGCTGACTGCGCCGTACAATCTCATGCCTCACGGGCAACACCACTTTCATTTAAAAACGCCTGAAATCCAATAACTTAAAGCTCAACCAAAATCAGAAATTTAAGAGGCAAATCCTTGTCTTAAAACAATTACTTAATTAGGCTGAAGGCCCAGAGAATCTGACACTTTAAGAGCAAACAACTTAAATTCATAACCAGCTGAAGGCCCAACACTTAAGACTCAATAACATTAATTTTCAAAATGCCAAAGGCTTTATATAAAACAGTTTTTAAATTAGGCTGAAGACCCAATCTATCTGACGCCTTAAGGGCAGGACAACCTTAATCTAAAAATCGGCTGGAAACCATACAAGTACAAACAACAAGAATAAGAAAAGTCAGTACACCCTGTGGTGTCACCGCCAGACACCACACTTGCTAGGTGGTAGCCTTTAAATCGGCCGCGGTCCGTTAGTATACGTCGGACCCGCGTGTCGCCACTGTCAGTGATTGCAGACCGAGCGCCGCCACACGGCAGGTCTAGAGATACTTCCTAGCACTCGCCCAGTTGTACAGCCGACTTTGCTAGCGATGGTTCACTGACAAATTGCGTTCTCATTTGCAGAGACGATAGTTAGCGTAGCCTTCAGCTACGTCATTTGCTACGACCTAGCAAGGCGCAATTATCATTTACTATTTATCTTGTGATGCATGTACCGTCACACCGATGTTTACCAATTATGGATTAAAGTTAAGTATTCCAGAAGCTACGTACCTTTTTTGCTAGTATAATTACTTTACCTGTTCCAGACCTCACGCCAGCCTGCGTGAGCTTAAACGCGTGCCTTTCGGCTATCTCCTAGCGGCTTGGCTGTCTTGCCAAGTCACAACACACCCAACGGCGCTCGGAACTTCCCAGGGTCGGCCTGGAATTCAAACACTAATGTTCGCTTAGGTTAGACAGACAGTCAAATGGCTCTGAGCACTATGGGACCTAACATCTGTGGTCATCAGTCCCTTAGAACTTAGAACTACTTAAACCTAACTAACCTAACGACATCACACACATCCATGCCCGAGGCAGGATTCGAACCTGCGACCGTAGCAGTCGCGCGGTTCCGGACTGAGCGCCTTAACCGTGAGACCACCGCGGCCGGCACAGACAGTCAGCCCAACCACTGTCGATCCGACGACAACCCAACCGACAGACAGTCGACGGACGCACCGACAAGATAACATCCTCTTCACCCGACCAGCAGACAAGAGGGAGTTCAATGGAACAACGTAGAAGGTATTGGCACCCACAAGCAGTTATACATTCCGCTGTAAAACTACACACCATGCTGGACAGCGACAACACGATGAGGAAAATACACTGCCTGAATTTATGTCAACGGCCAGGGCAGTTAATCGGAACGTTAACGGCCACAAGGCAGAAGATTCCGCTGGTGCACTTCAGTTCCAATAACCAGTTACAGTTAACCTCCACCGGAGGGTGGTTAAAATTTGCCAAATTGAAAACATACGTTGTTACTCGCAGGAGTATCCCAACAGCCGACAACGAACTCCAAACGACACAATGTGAATAGTCGTGACATGCAGGTAGATTAAGTCAAAACTCAACTTTCATGACCAGGGTCGGTGAGCCACGTACCTCGTAGCAATGGGAACAGCACCACACACTCAGACACTGCATTGAGGCTGCTAGCGGTCCCGGCCAAACTACGCGCCGCAGAGATCTCCTCGTTGCTCCACGCCCCATCCGACCAATGGCCCAGGTCAGGAAATGGTGAAAGGACCAAATATGTGTCGGCCGATGAGCCGACCAACCAAACGACCAACCAACGATCGTCCCGCTCCAATCTCCCTCTGTCGGACCGTTCATGTGTGTCCCCACCGGTGGGCGAGCACTGGCTGTCGGCGCCCCACCGTTGCACCGCCCCCGACTTCACTGCTGCTGCATCCCGACTGCTATGCTGGTCCGTCTCTAAATGACTGGCTGACACCGACGACCTGGAAATACTATCGCTCCAAAGACGATACGACAGTGCGCTTATCAATACGCGCTGCTGCTTCCGCTCACGGGAAAGTAAGGCAGAAAGTTAGTGACGTCAGTAAATGGAATAAGAAAACGAGGCGGCAGTACCTTAATTGAAGATGACAAACAATAAATGACACACTGCCTATTGGCTTCTGTCTCGGGTTCTTCGGCCGACGTTCATCTAATGATTTTTCTGACGTTTCGCCAGCACGAGTGGCTGGCATTCACCACCGGCAATGGAGGGTGAAACTTTGACAATGCCAGCCACTCGTGCCGGCGAAACTTCACAAAAATCATTAGATGAACGTCGGCCGAAGAACCTGAGATACAAGCCAATAGGCAGTTTGTCAACAAGTGGCCACAAAAGCCTTAACAAGTTTGTAAACAATAAATGGCCTGTACACGAGCCGTGCACGGCTTACTTACTTTGAATTTTCTTTCTGCTCTGTTGTCCAGCAGGAACGTTAAATAGTTTGACCTGATACGTCATACTCATCTGTGGAAGATAACTTTGTGTGTTTCATCTTCGCGAATGTATGAACTAGCGCACCTTCCTTTGTTCACGAATTCAACCATGTATCCAAACTTCCTTCCTTTGGATATTTAAGACTGATTACACAAAAATATGTCCCGCTCACTTTCTTTGTGACGGCCGGGGTGGCCGAGTGGTTCTAGGCGCTACAGTCTGGAACGGCGAGACCACACCGGTCGCAGGTTCGAATCCTGCCTCGGGCATGGACGTGTGTGATGTCTTTAGGTTAGTTAGCTTTAAGTAGTTCTAAGTTTTAGGGGACTGATGACCTCAGAAGTTATGTCCCATAGCGCTGAGAGCCATTCGAACTTTCTTTGTAATTATTCCAGGGCTAATGCAGTCAAAATATGTAGGGCACACAATTCTCTTCAATGAGAATTTTACAAATGCCTTAAATGGCTCTGAGCACTAAGGGACTTTACATCTGAGGTCATCAGTCCCCTAGAACTTAGAACTACTTAAACCTAACTAACCTAAGGACATCACACACATCCATGCCGGACGCAGGATTCGAACCTGCGACCGTAGAGGTCGCGCGGTTCCAGACTGAAGCGCCTAGAACCGCTCGGCCACTCCGGCCGGGGTGTGAATTTTACACCACCTTGGGTAAGACTACGTAATACAGTACTTAGAGTCAAGTGCCAGCAGAGACGGCGACATCGGAAATTATTTCTTCCAGCACACCAGCTTACAAATCTACATGTTCTTAAACAGTATAGACTACAAATGACAGATATTTGCCCGGCTCAAGTTCAATCTACATGAATCAACGTGTTATGCTTGAAGTAGTATAGTACGATTTTCTTTTAGGTAGCGAGCGTCCATGTCATAACCTTACAAGACTAATACGATAAAGAAGTTAAAAGCGGCTATACCCGTTAAGCCCAATCGATGGAAGGAAAGAGCTGGGAACAAAGACTTCTGCTAACGACAGTGGAGGTCCCGAGCCCAACCTTAAATGTCCTTCGCCTTATTGTTACGGCCGATAAAAAGTAAAACGCGATCGTCAGTCCGCGCGTCGTACGCTAAGACGGCCAATAACTCAGAAGGCAAACACACATTAGAACGTAAGACGTTAAAAAAGAAAATTCGGCGCGGAAATGGCAGGCTGTCCAAGTTTGATGACAAAGAACACAAAATGGTGGACGACCACCACTTAATAAATGGCGATGGCTGCAAAGACAGTGCCCAAAACGCAGTGAAACGCCCTGCTATACCCACAGAACAGGGCAGGTAGTTTAATTTGTGGAAAGGGGCCAAAATAAGCGGCAGCCTGTTACACTCGAACATACAACTTTATTTACTTGACAAAACATTACAAGAACCAAGAAATTAAAAAAAAAAACATAGAATTAATTTACGGATTGAATGCGCCATACAATCTCATGCCTTAAGGGTAAGACCACTTTAATTTAATATCGGCTGGAAGCCAATAACTTAAGACTCAAACCAAAATCAGAAATTTAAAAGGCAGAAGGCCTTATCTTAAATCAGTTCTTTCAATTAGGCTGAAGGCCCAAATAATCTCACACCTTAAGAGCGAAGCAACTTTAACTTAATAAATCGGCTGAAGGCCCATCACTTAAGACTCAGACCAAATTACATTTTAAAAGGCCAAGGTCTTACCTTAAAACAGTTCTTTTAATTAGGCTGAAGGCCCAATCTTACGCCTTAAGGGTTAAACAACCTTAATTTAAAAATCGGCTAGGAGCCATACAAATACAAACAAGAACAAATAAGAAATGGCAGTACACCCAACGGCGCTCAGAAATTTCCGAGGGTCTGCCCGGAATTCAAACACTAACGCTGAGGTGAGACAGGCAGTCAGCCCAACCATTCTCGATCCGACGACAACCCAACCGACAGACAGTCGATGGACCCACCAACAAGATAACATCCTCTTCACCCGACCAGCACACAAGAGGGAATTCAATGGAACAAGATAGAAGGTATTGGCGCCCACAACCAATTATACTTTGAGCTGTCAAACTACGCACCGTGCTGGATAGTGACAGCACGATGAGGAAAATACACTGCCTAATTTATGTCAACGACCAGGGGAGGTAACCGGAACTTCAACGGCCACGAGGCAGAAGATTCCGCTGGTGCACTTCAATTCAAAATAACCAAGTACAGTTAAACTCCACCGGAGGATGGCTAAAATTTGCCAACTTGAAAACACACGTTGCTGCTCGCAGGAATGTCCCAACAGCCGACAACGAAATCCAAGCTACACAATGTGAACAGTCGTAACTTGCTAGTAGATTAAGTCAAAACTCAATTTTCGTGTCCAGGATCGGTGAGCCACGTACCTCGTAGCAATGGGAACAGCACCACCGACTGCGACCGAGCGTGGACGCCGCCTGTGGTCTCGGCCAAACTAGGTGCCGCGGAGATTTCCTCGCTGCTCCACGCCAACCGACCAACTCCGCACACAGCACAGCCGGAAACTATAAGCGCCAGGCCACAGATAGTACAAGTTGCGAATATCGATACACACCGCTGCTACCACTCGCGGATAATAGCATAATCGCGGTAACCGCGGGAGACTAAACACGGAATAGCAACCAAGGTTTAATCCAACGAATAACATGAGCTAGCCATGGCTCACGCAGCCTAGCTAAAATGATCTCTTCACAGGGAGTAGGCCAAGAGGAGGTCGGCCAAACCGCTTTTAATTCCGCAGAGCTTGTTCCCGTGAAGAGAAGACCAATTGTGACACCAAAGTGACATCTCCTGCCAACAGACGGCAACACGAATGTTATCCGAAGGGATGGAAGAGCTAGTGGGCCGAGGTAAGAGAACTGTAGCCTTGTCAGCAGCGTCAGCAGCCTCATTTTCCGTCAGACTGACGTGGCCAGAAACCCCCATAAACATCACAGCAGCTCCCTCAACAGCGAGCAAGTTTTCTTGGACCGTTGCACAAAGGGATGGACTCTCTACAGCACACAAAGGCTCTGAAGAGCACAGAAAAATCAGTGCATATTACACAATTAAAAACCATTTGACATCGGATGTACTTAGTAGCCTGACGCAGAGCGAAGAGCTCTGTTGTGAATATTGAGCAGTGTTCTGGAAACCGAAACCGAAAATAGGTCGGTGCCAATGGCTAAGCTGCACCCGACACCACATTCCGTCTTAGAGCCATTTGTGTACACGAAGGTGCTGTCTCTGATATAGAAGGTCGAGAAACTTAGTGTGATAGATCGAATCCAGAATAGTTTTCTTAGGAAGCGAATGAAGTCCAAGATGAACATGGGCGGCCACACGAAGCCAAAGTGCTGAAAGGTTCACACCCATCGGGAACGTGGCAGGTAGTGTGAAGTTAAGCCGCCAGAGCAGGAGTCGAAAGCGACCTCCGGGAAGTAATAGAAGAAGGACGCGTCCCATACTAGCGGTCAAGGAGTCATCGAGAAAGGTGGCCAGGCATGGCAGACGAACGGCATGCGTATCTGCTGAGGAGAACGGTATGACAGCGGTAGTTCAGAAGTTTCTGCATGGAAACACTCAATCGGACTAGCGTAAAAGGCGACAGTCGCCAAAAGGATGCACTATCATGGATTGTATTAGCACGGAGTAAAATGGACGGACGTGAGGATGAATAAATGGAAATCGAATAGTCTAGTTTAGAAAGGACAAGGGATCTGTACAAACGGGTGAGGGTGGTCCGATCCGCTCCCCAGAAAGTACCCTTGGACACTGAGGGATCGGGTACAGCGTGCAGCTAGGTAATACACGTGGTAGGACCAAGAAAATTTTGTATCAAGCATGAGCTCCAGGAATTTCGTGGTTTCAGTGAACGAAACCAGGCCCAAGATGTAAAGGCTGTGGAAGAAACTCATTGCCAGAAATTCATACAAGCCGGCGTCTGGTAGCCGAGCGGTTCTAGGCGCTTCAGTCTGGAACCGCGCGACCGCTACGGTCGCAGGTTCGAATCCTGCCTCGGGCATGGATGTGTGCGATGTCCTTAGGTTAGTTAGGTTTAAGTAGTTCTAAGTTCTAGGCGACTGATGACCTGAGATATTAAGTCCCATAGTGCTCAGAGCGATTTTGACCAGTTCATACAAACAGTTTTATCAGTGGAAAAGCGAAAGCCATTGTCGATGCTCCATGAGTAAAAACAATCGAGACATCACTGAAGATTCCGTTCAATGAGACAAGTCGTAGAGAACTGCAATAGATCGCAAGTCACGGGCGAAAAGGGAGCCGGAGGTCCCTGGCGGGAGACGGGCCATTATTGGGTTAATCGCTATAGCGAAGAGAACGACGTTCAGGGCGGAGCCTTGAGGCATCCTGTTCTTATGGATAATGGTGTCCGACAAGGCCGAATCCACACGTACCTTGAAAACTCGGTCTTTTAATAATTCCTGAAGGAAACGGGGCAGGAGCCTCGGAAGCCACATGTGTGTAGAGTACAGAGGATACCAGTCGTCCAGTAGGTGTCGTAGGCCTTCTCCAAACCAAAAATCGGCCACAGTATGGTATTTCCGCAGAAAACCGTTCATGACATAAATTGACAAAGTGCCGAGATGGTGAATTGCAGAGCGGCGCGCTCGAAATCCATAATGTGCAGTGGTTAGTAGATTGTGAAACTCGAGCCACTATACCAGCCGGGCATGAATCGCATGTTCCATCAATTTGAAAACACAGCTGGTGAGAAAAATGGGGCGATAGCTAGAAGGAACGTGTTTGACCTTACCGGGCTTAGGTATGTATATGACAGTGGCTTCACGCCAGAGTTTGGGAAACGTGCCATGTGCCCAAATGCGATTGTACGTATGAAGGAGAAAGTGTTTGCCAGCAAGAGAAAGATACTGTAATATCTGAATGTGCATATCGTCCGCCCTGGGTCGGAAAATCTGGATAAAGTGTGACCATGGTGTAGCTCCCTCACTGGTTAGGTGGCGTTGTAGCATTCACGATTCTGAGAGAAGAAGGGCATCATCCGAGCCGCCTCCACTCGTTTCCGAGGAAGAAAGGCGGGGCGTTAGTGGGTGGAGATCGAATTGTCCCCAGAATTGCGACCTAAGGTGGTGGGGATACCAATAGAGCCTACAATGACAGTCTGGTACAGTCAGGCTGGAAACTGGGGAATGGACCTTGGTCTGACGGAGCGGAAAGAGGTTGCCTCACACGACGGACTTTCGGTGGCAAATGATTTGAGTAATGTACCATGTCCATCCCTCTTGTTTAAAGTAATCTGGTGTGATGTAGATTTGCACCAGTATACTCTTTCAGAGGTTGTTGTGAGCGGTCATGACTACGGCCGTGTTGAAAGGGGCCAGGCAAGATTCTTAGCCCGAAGGCTCCTACTCTTAATATTGTTCTGTCTGCCTGTAAATAAAATTGTAACTTGATATTTTGAGGGTGCTTTTCTGCTTATAATTTTAAATCTGTTTTTGAAAAAGCTTTTACGAATAAAATTCACATTTGTTAAAAGTAATTTCATTTTCCATCATTTACTTCCTGGCAACTACTTCCACGCTCACCTAGTGATTTAACTGTGTTAATGTTCTTGATGAATCGCTAGTAAATAAAGTAAATGCTTTAAGAAAGAGATTTTGAAGTAGTAAATTTACGGTTCAATGACCTTATAAGAGCACACATGTTTAGTTTCAGAAGGAGTAGCAGAGGCACTGCTATATACAGGGCTATTACAAATGATTGAAGCGATTTCATAAATTCACTGTAGCTCCATTCATTGACATATGGTCACGACACACTACAGATACGTAGAAAAACTCATAAAGTTTTGTTCGGCTGAAGCCGCACTTCACGTTTCTGCTCCCAGAGCGCTCGAGAGCGCAGTGAGACAAAATGGCGACAGGAGCCGAGAAAGCGTATGTCGTGCTTGAAATGCACTCACATCAGTCAGTCATAACAGTGCAACGACACTTCAGGACGAAGTTCAACAAAGATGCACCAACTGCTAACTCTATTCGCCGATGGTATGCGCAGTTTAACGTTTCTGGATGCCTCTGTAAGGGGAAATCAACGGGTCGGCCTGCAGTGAGCGAAGAAACGGTTGAACGCGTGCGGGTAAGTTTCACGCGTAGCCCGCGGAAGTCGACGAACAAAGCAAGCAGGGAGCTAAACGTACCACAGCCGACGGTTTGGAAAATCTTACGGAAAAGGCTAAAGCAGAAGCCTTACCGTTTACAATTGCTACAAGCCCTGACACCCGATGACAAAGTCAAACGCTTTCAATTTTCGGCGCGGTTGCAACAGCTCATGGAAGAGGATGCGTTCAGTGCGAAACTTGTTTTCAGTGATGAAGCAACATTTTTTCTTAATGGTGAAGTGAACAGACACAATGTGCGAATCTGGGTGGTAGAGAATCCTCACGCATTCGTGCAGAAAATTCGCAATTCACCAAAAGTTAACGTGTTTTGTGCAATTTCGCGGTTTAAAGTTTACGGCCCCTTTTTCTTTTGCGAAAAAAACGTTACAGGACACGTGTGTCTGGACATGCTGGAAAATTGGCTCATGCCACAACAGGAGACCGACAGCGCCGACTTCATCTTTCAACAGGATGGTGCTCCACCGCACTTCCATCATGATGTTCGGCATTTCTTAAACAGGAGATTGGAAAACCGATGGGTCGGTCGTGGTGGAGATCATGATCAGCAATTCATGTCATGGTCTCCACGCTCTCCCGACTTAACCCCATGTGATTTCTTTCTGTGGGGTTATGTGGAAGATCAGTGTTTAAACCACCTCTACCAAGAAACGTGCCAGAACTGCGAGCTCGCATCAACGATGCTTTCGAACTCATTGATGGGGACATGCTGCGCCAAGTGTGGGAGGAACTTGATTATCGGCTTGATGTCTGCCGAATCACTAAAGGGGCACATATCGAACATTTGTGAATGCCTAAAAAACTTTTTGAGTTTTTGTATGTGTGTGCAAACCATTGTGAAAATATCACACATAGTAAAGTTATTGTAGAGCGGTGAAATCGCTTCAATCATTTGTAATAACCCTGTAGATGATACAGCTAGATCCAGGGACAAAAACACTGCCAACAAAATGAAAAAGTGACTACGATTATTGTTAGTTCAAGGGCGGACCACACAGTGTTCCCAAATAACAGTATTCACACCCGAGTAGGCCATAAACAGCTGTTCTGTCTTTATGGCAGGTACTCTGACGTGGGGTCTGACCGCGTAACCTGACACTGGGAAGCCTGTCACGTGACATTTGGTACTGAGACTGATAGCAATTCTGGAGGTAGACACTGATCGCTGATTTCAGGATTATTTAGCGATTAGCACATGGCTCTAGGGAGTTTACTTAGGAGTGTAAACCACATCAGGTTTTCGATTGGTTTGAAGCTTCTCTCCTTATTGATAACACCAAAACTGATACTACTGAGCAAGACGCGCTCTCCTGAGAGAACAAGAACCACGAATGGACGAATGAAATGATTAGAACTGAAAGGCGACGTTGTGAAAAATAGCTCGTATATTTATTTCATGTAGGCCACAGAAGCGAGCGAGACATTATCACACTTTTGGTTTATCTTTATATTTGTGTTGGCTAGTGCTAAAGGAAAAATGAAAGACAGTTAATCACACGTTAATACCGTGGACGTTAGATACCAATCTCCTGCTCGAATTTCATTAGAAGCGAGGCAAGTATACGGTTCTGTTGTAGGGTCCGCTCTTAATTTCAATTGTCGATATTATGTAGAAGCGATAACGCCAAGTAGCGCATAATCAAATAGTGAGAGGCCGATTTTCTTAAGTAATATTGGGCCTGCTTGTTAACAATACTTTAATTTTTTTAAAAATAGCTGCACAACAGCAACGGTTTCACGTAATAAAATTATACACAGGCGACCACTGCAACTGGTCGGCTGTTTATAATTTTATTTTAATACTTTAATTCAACTATAATTTTGGGAACGTGTGAGATACTTGCTTGCCTCATCTGGCAGAGATTATGGAAGGCAGACGGAGAAAGTAATTCGTTCAAAGTGCAGCTATATAAATGATCTCGTTGTCGACGGGACGTAAAACCCCGTTCTTCCTTCCTTCTGCAGTTACTACATGGAAGGATCGTGAAGGAATTACACTCATTGCTTCATATAATGTATCGTATACATAAACTCTTCTTCTCATTGCTTCGTGTAAGCAGTAAAAAAGTATGACTTTTTGGGTCTGCCTTTAGACAAGCACGTTGTTTGTTATCGTCACATTCGTTTAGCAGTTATTTGACCAGTGTGGCTGTCAGTGGGAAAGTGTGTAGCAGCCACATTCACAGAAAAAAGCACGACTAACAAGTGTGAGCGCCAAGGAGTGAGTAACATTATCACACAATATCAGTGGGCTGATCAACTGCTACATTTTTGTAGTATGGGTACAGAACTAATACATTTTTTTTAAAAAAAAGTGCGCCTTATTGCTTTCAGCTGTCACTGTTTTCATTGTACTATTGCAATTTCGGCATTTGTGCCGTTTTTCAGCATCTACGAAACATAATACAATGTACTGAGAACAACGTACTACACAGAGTAGAGAAAGGCTGGTTAATCGACTCTAGAAGAAACAGATTTATAGCACCATCAAAGAGCAATCATAATACGTACTCTATGAACAAACGCCTCTCAGAAGTAAAAAATTCTTCATTTTCGCTATTTAGTATATTGCAAGTACACAGTTTTGTATGTGTGAACTTCTGGTGATTTTCATAATCCACTCAAAATTACGGAACGGATTGCACTACATGAAATACCATGTCATGATGGATAGACTGGTATTGTTGACTTGTTGCTTTATGATGTCACATTATCTCTGTCCAACGTCAACCTGCACGTCAAAAATCTTTTAAGTAATGTTGGTTAATTCTTACAAAGAAGAAGACAGCAACCAGCCACCATTAATACTGCTATTTATTTAGGTAAATAGCGCCGTAACCGGTTTCGAACTGGCTAGTTCATCATCAGACGGCTGTTCACATGATTTGGAAGAGACAATTTACATAATCGTCAGTTTTCGATTTTTATTCTTCCACTACATTTACATCTACATTTATACTACGCAAACCACCCGTCGGTGTGTGGCGGAGGGCACTTTACGTGCCACTCTCATTACCTCCCTTTCCTGTTCCAGTCGCGTATGGTTCGCGAGAAGAACGACTGCCGGAAAGACTCGGTGCGCGCTCGAATCTCTCTAATTTTACATTCGTCATCTCCTCGGGAGGTATAAGTAGGCGGAAGCAATATATTCGATACCTCATCCAGAAACGCACCCTCTCGAAACCTGGACAGCAAGCTACACCGCGATGCAGAGCGCCTCTCTTGCAAAGTCTGCCACTTGAGTTTGCTAAACATCTACGTAACACTATCACGCTTACCAAATAACCCTGTGACAAAACGCGCCGCTTTTCTTTGGATCTTTCTGTCAACCCGACCTGGTACGGATCCCACACTGATGAGCAATACTCAAGTATATGTCCAACGAGTGTTTTGTAAGCCACCTCCTTTGTTGATGGACTACATTTTCTAGGGACCCTCCCAATGAATCTCAATCTGACACCCGCCTTACCAACAATTAATTTTATATGCTCATTCCACTTCAAATCGTTCTGCACGCATACTCCCAGATATTTCACAGAAGTAACTGCCACCAGTGTTTGTTCCGCTTTCACATAATCATACAATAAAGGATCCTTCTTTCTATGTATTCGCAATACATTACATTTGTCTATGTTAAGGGTCAGATCTTCCTGCATTTCGCTGCAACTTTCTAATGCTGCAACTTCTCTGTATACTACAGCATCATCCGCGAAAAGCCGCATCGAACTTCCGACACTATCGAAAACTGACGATTATGTAAAGTGTATCTTGCAAATCATGTGAACAGCCGTCTGATGATGAACTTGCCAGTTCGAAACCGGTTACGGCGCTATTTACCTAAATAAATAGCAGCATTAGTAGTGGCTGGTTGCTGTCTTGATAATTGTAAGAATTAACCTACATTAATTGTACGCACTCACAGTGTCACCATGTCAGTTTTAGACAAAATAGCAATCTTTTAAGTGTATGAATGTCAAACTACAAAATTGGTTGCACTCACTGTTAATCCTATATCACATAGTCCTCAGTACGTTGTATTATCTTTTTTAGACGCTTGAAAATGACACGTATTCGGAAGGTCGACGGTTCAAACCCGCGTCCAGCCATCTTGATTTAGGTTTTCCGTGACTTCGCTAAACTGCTTACGGTAAATTCCGGAATAGTTCCTTTGAAAGGGCGCGGCCCCTTTCCTTCCACATTCTTCCCTTATACGAGCTTGTGCTTTGTCTCTAATGACCTCTTTGTTGATGGGACGTCAAAAACTAATCTCCTCCTCCTCGTTCTGCTCCTCCTCCTCCTCCTCCTTGCAAGATCCCCCCGCTTCTAAACTGATACTGTTATTACTCAGCTTAGCCGCGAGTCCGTAGAGGGTGGTATATGTGAGGTACAGTACGACTGGTCAGCATTTCCACCCGGAATTTGCGAGTGTAAGTCGGACCTTCCTTGATCCGCCTTGGTGGGTCATATCGTCGGATTTCCTCCTACTTGTGCGCGGTGCAGCTCTCGTAAATGTCATCCCGTGCAGATTCTTCATTGGCGCATTGGATCTCTGTCGGTGGAAGCTAATTATCTGAAACTGCTGTCGATCAACTTTGGGGTATCTATTTACTCGAAATTAACATTCAGAATGCCGTAATATCACTTTTATTTGTATTAGACCAATAATCAAACACTCATGTCCCAAACTACTCGTAACCGAGAGCATGGCTACCATCGAACAAGACGGGAAGAGCTCTTAACGCCGACTGCCGAATTTGGCGCGCAGTCCATATGTCTGACTAGTTTCGTCACAGTTCGTGCATTTCCGATCAAGTTCGTACTTACTAAGATATGCATTTGTTAATGAACGGGTGTGAATTTTAACGCGGCAAAATTATGATAAATAGTTTTAAACATCCAGAGGCTCCTCCTTCTATTCATGTTGTCATAAATGACTTTAATTATCAAATATAAATAAA
Source organism: Schistocerca serialis cubense (assembly GCF_023864345.2). Lineage (NCBI taxonomy): Eukaryota > Metazoa > Arthropoda > Insecta > Orthoptera > Acrididae > Schistocerca > Schistocerca serialis. Next base: position 477,985,554 of record NC_064644.1, on the reverse strand, counting down.
CAAAATCGGTGACTTTGGCGCCAAGATGGCGGTACTTCCTGTCATGTATATTTCCCAGACTGACGCTTGTTGCTACGGTCCAGCGCCGAGCTCCACCCCACTACGCGCGACATATGGTCGTTTCGTCACCTAGCCAGCGTGGGAAATGCTCTCCAACTCATGGCCAGCTACGGACTACAGCACTTCCTAACTATCGTGAATGCATCAATAAGAGACAATAATTTATTAAAATTGGTAAAAATGTCTTCTTCATGTAAGAGGCACCTTAAATCCTCCTCCAGAGAATGACAGAAATGCCGAAATTCCTATAGTAATATGAAAACACATTCAAAAGCAATATGACATCTTTTAAAAAACTGATTTCACACATAAATATGTATTTTTTTTATATATGGCACAAGTAAGTAAATCCCAACACATGATATGCTGTATAAGGAAAACGTAACGTGCTATTATGGCTTTGACGCGCAAGTAATAGGAAAATAATAAAACTAACGCTTGATGAATAGACTATCACCGAAAGTATACTGCGATGTGGCACAGTAAACTGTGTTTCTACTCTCTGCGAAAAGGAATGGGATCATGTACTCCACATTCACACACAAAACTGCTTCGTGTCATGTGTTTCACTCTCAGCTGCCATGTATAATCGAGTAAAGCGTTCACCCGTATCCTAGAAAGTTATTTCATGCAGTTAGGATTTGCGCCTGGAGCGTTGCCCGTTTTTTCGCCAGTGGCAGAGAGAGGTCGTCGACTTTGTCATTGGGTGAGGGACACTGCGCAGTTTTCTGGAGGGCGTCCAGTTGGAGCGCCGGCCACTCGTCGATACAAGGGATTCTGGTGCCTGCGGCACTGCTAGCGGAAGAAGGTCGCGCTCCCACAACTTTGTGATGCAGGCGACGGGACCGAATATCAAGAGCGTCCGACTCTTACAAATCTTCTTCTCCCTACTCTTGTTGCATCATATTTGTCGCAGGCCTATATCGTTAAAGTCGTTATGCAGCAGAATTTTAGAACATCTACTGTGTTCGAACAATATGAATTACCTCGAAGAAAACGGTCAATGTGGATTTAGAAAATATCGTTCCTGTGGAACACAACTAGCTCTTTATTCACATGAAGTACTGAGTGCTATTGACAAGGGATTTCAGATCGATTCCGTATTTCTGTACTTCCGGAAGGCACTGTAGCACACAAGCGGCTCGTAGTGAAATTGCGTGCTTATGGAATATCGTCTCAGTTATGTGACTGGATTTGTGATATCCTGTCACAGAGGTCACAGTTCGTAGTAATTGACGGAAAGTCATCGAGTAAAACAGAAGTGATTTCTGGCGTTCCCAAAGGTAGTGTTATAGGCCCTTTGCTGTTCCTTGTCTATATAAACGATTTTGGAGACAATCTGAGCTGTCGTCTTCGGTTGTCTGCAGATGACGCTGTCGTTTATCGACTAATAAAGTCATCAGAAGATCAAAACAAACTGAAAAACGATTTAGAAAAGATATCTGAATGGTGCGAAAAGTGGAAGTTGACCTTAAATAACGACACGTGTGAGGTCATCCACATGAGTCCTAAAAGGGACTCGTTAAACGTCGGTTACACGATAAATCAGTCAGATCTAAAAGCCGTAAATTCAACTAAATACCTAGGTATTACAATTACGAACAACATAAATTGGAGGGAACACATAGAAAATGTTGTGGAGAAGGCTAACTAAATACTGCGTTTCAATGTCAGGACACTTAGAAAATGTAACAGCCTTCTAAGGAGACAGCCTACACTACCCTTGTCCGTCCTCCTTCAGAATACTGTAGTGCGGTGTGGGACTGACCGAGTACATCGAAGAAGTTCAAAGAAAGACAGCACGTTTTGTGTTATCGCGAAATATGGGAGACAGTGTCACAGAAATTATACAGGATTTGAGCTGGAAATCATTAAAAGAAAGGCGTTTTTCGTTGCGACGGAATCTTCTCTCGAAATTCCAGTCACCAACTTTCTTCTCCGAATGCGAAAATATTTTCTTGACACCGACCTACGTAGGGGGGAAGGATCACCACGATAAAATAAGGGAAATCAGAGCTCGTACGGAAAGATATAGGTGTTCATTCTTTCCGCGCGCTATACGACATTGGAATAATAGAGAATTGAGAAGGTGGTTCGATGAACCCTCTGCCAGGCACTTGAATGTGATTTCCAGAGGATTCATGTAGATGTAGATGTAGATGTAGATCAAATGTGGTACTGTCGCCGATCAGTATACATCACGTCACACACTGCCTAATGAGTGTAATTACTTCAATACGATGAGTATGATGATATGTTGTGTATAGGGTGAATCGTTTAACACCAGTTTTATTTCCTGAACGATTCAAGATATCGAAACGACGTTACCGACAAACTATGGTAGGCAGAAGGTACGCAGTGGCTGCATTGTTTACATTCTTAACTCTTGCATCAACCGATATAGGCAAGTGGAAAGTCGTCTGCTGTTAAAGAGGCCACACGCGTAACTGCATGCTTGAGCAGCAGGCGCGTGCAAGCACTTTGAAGAAGCATGCTTGAGCTTTTGTAGCATTAAACTGCAAAATTATTAAAACTCTGCTAGCTAATTGATGCTTTATCGAATTTCAATTATGCAAACTTGCACAAGCGTACAACGTGGGTATGTGTACCAACAGCGAGTATTGCACAAGCATACGGCACTTCCAAAATATTTTTCGTAGTGATCATGCCGAAAGATCTGAAACATATAAACCGGGAATTTCTGAAAGATTTTACTCGCGCTTATGAAAGTCAACATTTCTGTGACATATGAAATAAAATGCGTATTATGGTGGAAAAAATGGTACGCTGTGTTTGATCTCCTTGCTAAATATAAAGCGATTTATCTTGCGGCAGAGAAAGGCGTGGTAATAAAGATAAATTCACCGAGATTAAATTACCGTAGGGAAAAGAAAAAAATCCGGATAACCGCGAGAAGCATTCGCACATCAAGTGTTCCGCACAAATTTAATTGTGTACACAGATATTTCATCCATCGGGAATCGCAAAAATTTTTGTCTCTTGTCCATATCGATAAGGGCAAGATACACGCCTACCCATTACTGCGAAAAGGGTCTTAACAGAAGGGCAGGCAGTAGACTAACAAATGACAACAAAAAAAATTTGTGTGATGTGATTACAAATTATTAGTATTCAAATCTTTTCGTTTGCTTGTACGTGAAACTTTGGTTCATGCCAGATATCACCATACTAGGTCAACGGGAAGTACCGTATTGGTTTTGTCAGTAAGTTTGCGAGTGTAAAATATGTGAGTTAAATAGCCGTTTCTTTTGATTACATTGACTTGGAAACTTAAAGTTTTTACACCTCCAAGGTACCATAGACCTTCGTGTGTGACAAACTTCAACTTGTTATGTAAACCCGATCCTGAGAAAAAGGGGTCTTAACAGGCGCACTGACAATCAGATAAAAAATGGTAAAAAATAATTCTTCATGCGATATAACTATAAATTAACAGTTTCAGGACTTTTTCCTTTCATTGTACTGTGAATTCTTGCTTCTTACCACATTTCATTATTTTAGGTCAATGGGAAGTAACGCATGCTTTTGGTGATTCAGTGTGAATATAAAAATACCTGACAAGAAATCTCACTTAGAAGGGTAAATATTTCACAACGTCGCGAGACTGAACACTTCAATGTTGACATAAATTTGAACTTTATACCTCAACCGGTCCTGGGATAACGGTGCCTTAGCGGAAATACAGACAGCCGGATAACAAATGGCAAAAAAAGCTTTTTCGTATGATATTATTATAAATTTATAGTTTTCGAACTTTTCCCTTTTCTTGTACAGTGAAACCTTCTTTCTTGCTAAATTTGATGATTAGAGGTTAATGCGAAGCACACTTTAGGCTATGGTGAGTGAATTTGCGAGTATCAAAATCTTTGTGTAAATTATCGTATCTCTTGATTGCATTGAATTAGAAGCTTACATTTATTATGCTGCTGAGGGACGATAGGCCATAGTATGCATCATGAATTTCAATAAGTCAATAAGACATCTCGTTTCTGAGCAATAAGGGATTTTAACAGTCGAAGGGACAGACAGACAGACAACAAAGTTTAAGCTTATCCACAACGTTTTTTCTTTTTTTTTTTAATTTGGACGTACGGACAGGCAGAGACAGACAGACAGACAGAGACAAAGTGATCCTATAAGCGTTCCCTTTTTATCGTTTGAGGTACGAAATCCCAGAAATATGGTTCAAGCATCAGTCTTCAAAGTAAAGGTATTGTCTTCTGTGAACACATGTGACGGTTTTCATGAACTTTTCTCGACTTTAGTCTCTTGAAAATGTTCAGTGAGTTGCAAAAGTCCCCTAAAAGACTCAAAATGGCAGAAATGACGTACTTCTGTACGTCAGCAAGCATTGTCATTGATGTTTTATGTATTTTATCCGATGATAGCAGTTAACCAAAATGAGTAATTAATATTTTTTATTGGTAATAAGATCTCCACCCGATATTCTGGCATTTGTACCACAACTGAACACAATATATCTATAATCTTCGTTTGCTGTAACAATTAGAACGACACTGTGTAACCAAACTAAAGTGAGTCACTTTCAGCATGCATGTATACCACCAATGCAGCCAGCACAATGCGGGAAATTCAATCTCTTTGCAAAATCATTCGCTATTTTTGACTAGTGATGCGAGAGCACCGTCTTCTGAGTTCGTTATATTTGGGTTAATGTCTCACGCTTGTATATGAGTGTTTGAGACCTCTGGAGGCGTAACAGATATGTACCTGCTTGTGCAAAACGTTTGATCATGCGTGCTTGTGAAGGATGCAGTTATGTGTGTTGTCACCGTTAGACAAGTTTCATTCCGTGTACTCATGGGTGCGTTGATAAGCACGTGTCTGTTCAAAGAGTGTTAGTCATTTTCTAACATTCTGCGTGGTGTCTGTTGTTCTATATCGTGTCTCCCTACCACTTTCGCGCAACGACGCTCTGAGCGTGTTTTTTAGGGAATTGACTAGTTTGAACCTGGGACCTGTTGCTGGTAAGGAGACGCCAGACCACACATGACATGTAGAATTCAGAAGAGTTCAGTGAGACTACCGATGATATAACCAAATACTTAATGATTTCAGCGTCAGCTCCACTGCACTCCCTGTAAAAGAATCTTAATACTAACTAAATTTAGTGGAAGGGGTTCAAGGCTTTCCTATTTATAGTTAGCTGGTAAAATAACGTCGAAGAAGCAGTTAAGTTTACCAACGAATATTCCCTGAATGGGTTCCCAAGTACTACAATGGATCGAAGGATGACCTATGCCATATCACATCTATAATCTAGGTTTAAATTAAGTTTCACAAGAGAGAAAACTATCAAAATGGTCTACAGTGACCCTCAATTATCTTTAATTACTTATCTAACTTGTCGTAAATTACAGTGGCTGATGTGGCTTCTCAATAACTATATAACAGAAAAATCATCGCATTTCAGATTTTTACTTCAAGAGGCAAATATGAACAAAAATGTTTCAAATGGTTCAAATGGCTCTGAGCACAATGGGACTCAACTTCTGAGGTCATTAGTCCCCTAGAACTTAGAACTAGTTAAACCTAACTAACCTAAGGACATCACACACATCCATGCCCGAGGCAGGATTCGAACCTGCGACCGTAGCGGTCACGCGGTTCCAGACTGCAGCACCTAGAAACGCACGGCCACTTCGGCCGGCCAAATGTGAACACCATGAGCTTTAATTGACGATCGAAATTAGTATTACGCAAAAAGGGGGTGTAACAGATGAGACTTCTGCAGTTCTGAGTGAAGCTTTATGCGCTGTTATGCGGCATTGCGTGCGTTCATTACCTTGTCGGTGTTCGTCAGGGGGCGGCGGACAGCACAGCTCCGCTCACCTCGCTGTCTCGAAAGCAACTCTCTCCTTACTTCTCCTTACTACAATTTACCGAAGTTGGTTTAAAAAAAAACTATCGGGCTGTGTTTTCATCTGACCAAACAGGGTCTCAACGTTAACCTTAAGCTCCACCTACAAAAATTCTGTCTATCCAATGAGAAACGTTATACTTTTCGTGGTGGGGCAATGTTTTTAAAGTTTGCAACATAACAGAGACGAGAAAAAGTCTCACGCTAAAACTTGCAGCTGGTGTGGTCCTTTTTAGTGTTATCATAAGATCTATACTGTTCTTCTGGAGGGCTCTATCTTTTAACATGGGCTGGGTGGTGGTCCTGACGTAACATAGACGCGAAAAAGTCTCACGCTGAAGCTTGCGACTGGGGTGGCCCTTTTAGCGTTATCGTAAGATCTATACTGTTCTTCTGGAGGGCTCTAGCTTTTGACATGGGCTGGGTGGTGGTCCTGACGTAACAGAGACGCGAAAAATTCTCACGCTAAAACTTGCGGCTGGGGTGTGGTCATAGCGGTTAGCTGGCGACGTGGGTGTCCGTCCCTTGTCGTAGGGCCTTCCAGCTTAACACGGTTCTGCTCTCGGCTTCTGTTCTCGTTTCTCTCCTCGGAACTGCGTCTGTCTCACGGTGGGAAGGTATGACATGCATTTAGGCATTTTTGTGTTAGTCTGTGGTATTCCATTTGCTCACTCGTTACTCGTATTACTTTGGTTAATTTAATGTCACGATTTATTCGGAGCTATGTGACATACTACTGGATTTGCTTATCATGTCAGGGTTTTCATGGAAGGTGTTGGATTTGCCTGACACCTTACAACTTACCTGTCTTCTAGAGCTGTTTGGCTTTGGATGGCAACTGCATGACTTATATTCGGCAATACACCTAGACTTTCAATTGAGCAGCCAATAGAAATGTTTGAGGGCAGAATCGGTTAGAGAGGGCCACATGGTCAGTAGACAAAGCGATACATTGATCTTCTGCTTGGTGCTGTGAGGATGTGCCGATCTGTTTAGTACAGATACTTTTTCTCATGATAAAGAAATGGCCACCTTGAAATGACATTGATTCGGAGTCTGGTGAGACGGTTGGTTACCTCTGCTTCACTTGCATTGTACTGCTTTGTGGAACACCAGATTATTTGCGCGAGATACTTTCAGCTTTTATTCCATGCGGCCAGTTTTACTTCTTTGTTTGAGCTCACCGTTTCGAAAGAAGGCGTAGAAATCAATATTCAGTTCGTATTCGGTGATTAGCACGTGTAAGTTGATTATTTCAATGCTTTTCCACTCATTATATAACACAACGGGTGTTAATCCAAATATTGAGTGATTTTCTTGTATTTTGTATGTGTATGGTCATCTAAAGACACGTAGTGCGTTGATGGGCATGTGTATCTGAAACATAACACTTCGTTATAAATTTGTGAACAATGAATATTTTGTATTCGAATGATATGGGATTCTTGCGAACTTATTTTTCAGTCCTCGGATCCTCGTTGAAATCTTTACGTTCTCGAATGAGGTAAGTTTTGCTTTCACTATATTTCAAGCACAGAGAGAATAAACTGTCTGTAGTAGTGAAATTGCTCTGAGCACTGTGGGACTTAACATCTGAGGTCATCAGTCCCCTAGAACTTAGAACTACTTAAACCTAACCTAAAGACATCACACACACACCCATGCCCGAGGCAGGATTCGAACCTGCGACCGAAGCGGTCTCGCGATTCCAGACTGTAGCGCCTAGAACCGCTCGGCCACCCAGGCTGGCCGAAACTTTCAGCTAGACAGGTAGATTCCTGTTGCAGTGACTGCAGCGACAGATACTTCGATATTTTTCCATCACACTAACTCAATTTTTTTCAGATTATTACGTTTTGTTGGACACATAATGCAAACACATTTGCATTGTGCGAATTACACCTATAAAATGTAATTCGTAGACACAGATAACGAGCGACTACGTATGACCTGTTGTAAGGATTACAGCTAACGTTTTGTCTGGTTGAGGTTATGTTAAACACCCTTCCACTACTCCGTGCGATTATATAAAGCTCCTGTTCCATATGAAATTAAAAAAAATGTTAGTCTACTTTTGTCCACTTGCGGGTCATATTTTTTATTAAAGGGAACGTTTCAGGACATCGGAAACCGTGACCTTAGACTCTTATGAACTCACCTGTTAAAGAACGAGTAAGTTTTCAAGGTATGTTTACAAAAAATGAAACGACGTCCTTGCATTAATGGTTTTCCAAAGACGAGTCCAGTGATAAAACGCTTGTTGATGTGACCACTGAAACTTCTCACAGGGGTAGCAGTATTCGAGAAATTTGCTAAAACTGAAGGGTATCTGGTCACAACCAGCTCCTGCGTGTAAATACACTCATGGAAATGGAAAAAAGAACACATTGACACCGGTGTGTCAGACCCACCATACTTGCTACGGACACTGTTACAGGGCTGTACAAGCAATGATCACACTCACGGCACAGCGGACACACCAGGAACCGCGGTGTTGGCCGTCGAATGGCGCTAGCTGCGCAGCATTTGTGCACCGCCGCCGTCAGTGTCAGCCAGTTTGCCGTGGCATACGGAGCTCCATCGCAGTCTTTAACACTGGTAGCATGCCGCGACAGCGTGGACGTGAACCGTATGTGCAGTTGACGGACTTTGAGCGAAGGCGTATAGTGGGCATGCGGGAGGCCGGGTAGACGTACCGCCGAATTGCTCAAAACGTGGGGCGTGAGGTCTCCACAGTACATCGATGTTGTCGCCAGTGGTCGGCGGAAGGTGCACGTGCCCGTCGACCTGGGACCGGACCGCAGCGACGCACGGATGCACGCCAAGACCGTAGGATCCTACGCAGTGCCGTAGGGGACCGCACCGCCACTTCCCAGCAAATTAGGGACACTGTTGCTCCTGGGGTATCGGCGAGGACCATTCGCAACCGTCTCCATGAAGCTGGGCTACGGTCCCGCACACCGTTAGGCCGTCTTCCGCTCACGCCCCAACATCGTGCAGCCCGCCTCCAGTGGTGTCGCGACAGGCGTGAATGGAGGGACGATTGGAGACGTGTCGTCTTCAGCGATGAGAGTCGCTTCTGCCTTGGTGCCAATGATGGTCGTATGCGTGTTTGGCGCCTTGCAGGTGAGCGCCACAATCAGGACTGCATACGACCGAGGCACACAGGGCCAACACCCGGCATCATGGTGTGGGGAGCGATCTCCTACACTGGCCGTACACCACTGGTGATCGTCGAGGGGACACTGAATAGTGCACGGTACATCCAAACCGTCATCGAACCCATCGTTCTACCATTCCTAGACCGGCAAGGGAACTTGCTGTTCCAACAGGACAATGCACGTCCGCACGTATCCCGTGCCACCCAACGTGCTCTAGAAGGTGTAAGTCAACTACCCTAGCCAGCAAGATCTCCGAATCTGTCCCCCATTGAGCATGTTTGGGACTGGATGAAGCGTCGTCTCACGCGGTCTGCACGTCCAGCACGAACGCTGGTCCAACTGAGGCGCCAGGTGGAAATGGCATGGCAAGCCGTTCCACAGGACTACATCCAGCATCTCTACGATCGTCTCCATGGGAGAATAGCAGCCTGCATTGCTGTGAAAGGTGGATATACACTGTACTAGTGCCGACATTGTGCATGCTCTGTTGCCTGTGTCTATGTGCCTGTGGTTCTGTCAGTGTGATCATGTGATGTATCTGACCCCAGGAATGTGTCAATAAAGTTTCCCCTTCCTGGGACAATGAATTCACGGTGTTCTTATTTCAATTTCCAGGAGTGTATTATAATGTCGAATAAACCTCGCATACCAGTTTCCGTCGTTGCATCACTAAGACGATTTACCTACGCTACTACGAAGAAACAAATTTCTTCCTGTTTCAACTTTTTTGACATAGATAGACGGTGAACTACGGTTGTGGCAAAAGCGACTATATGTAACTTCTTGTGCATCAGTAGAGGATTAGGAAAACTATCACAGCTGTGTGCGCATATCCTCGTTTAATTTAACAGCTTTTGTGGAAATATACAACGACGGAGCCTGCCGTGAGATCTCCATCCAGCGCTGCTGATACCGTAACAACAGACTTCGGCCGCCTAGTATTTGAATTTCAGTACATTTCGTGGGCCTTCGAGAAAAGTTTCACCGCCAACAATAATTTGCCCCATTTTACTGTACCTCTCCAGTCAAGAGCTTTAGAAAGTCGTTGGAAATGCCGTGTGGCTAGGGCCTCCCGTCGGGTAGACCGGTCGCCTGGTGCAAGTCTTTCGAGTTGACGCCACTTCGGTGACTTACGTTTCGATGGAGATGAAATGATAGTGACAAGCACAACACAACACCCAGTCCCTGAGCGGAGAAAATCTTCGACCCAGCCAGGAATTGAACCCGGGCCGTTAGGTATGACATTCTGTCGCGCTGACCACTCATCTACCAGGAGCGGACAGAACGCCGTTGAAACAAGTACATCGTTCTATTAAAAAGCTGATCCAATGTCTCTGTTGACATAAGAGATAAATGAACTGACCACGTAAGGAAATATATTTTGCCCGTTCGCGAAATAAAGAGGGTACCTATTAGCGGATATTAATATGAGATGCATCCACACTCGACCTGTTTCACCGATCTAACACTGCTGGGGCACTTTCAGTGAGATGTCTGAAAGGCTGTGGAGGAATGGCAAAATATTCTTCATCAAGAACCGGAAGTAGAGAAGGAACTGACGTTGGACGCTGGGCCCTGGAGTGAAGTCGACATCCTAACGGATCCCAAAGGTGTTCCGTTGAGTTCCGGTCGGGACTCTGAAAGTGAATTCCATTTCATAAATTGACAATTGACAATTGACAGTTGACCGACATATGCTGCTTTATGACAAGGGGTATGTCCAGTTGATAAGATCGAGCATCGTCTACGAAATGTTCCACTACCGTACGCATCACTTAATACACTAAAACGTGTCCATATCCTTCAGCTTCTAGTGTTTTATGAAGCGCAATGAGGTTACCATGTCTTACTCGCGAAAATCACCCCAATGGCCTAACACTAACAGTTCCATACTTACAATTGACGCTACACATAGCGGCAGGTAACGTTCTCGAAGCATTCGCCAAGCGAAAACTCTTCCATTGGACTTGTAAGTAGGCTGTTTAGGTTTTTAAATTGGTAACGCCACGTAGCGCTCTGTATGAAAATCACTGGCTGTGCTGTGTGCAGCCTGTGGCTGGTTGGCATTGTTGTCTGCCATTGTAGCGTTGGGCAGTGGGCTGTTAACAGCGCGTAGCGTTGCGCAGTTGGAGGTGAGCCGCCAACAGTGGTGGATGTGGGGAAGTGAGATGGCGGTTTTTTGAGAGCGGATGATCTGGACGTGTGTCCATCAGAAACAGTACATTTGTAAGAATGGATGTCATGAACTGCTATATATATATTATGACTTTTGAACACTATTAAGGTAAATACATTGTTTGTTCTCTATCAAAATCTTTCATTTGCTAACTATGCCTATCAGTAGTTAGTGTCTTCAGTAGTTTGAATCTTTTATTTAGCTGGCAGTAGTGGCGCTCGCCGTATTGCAGTAGTTCGAGTAACGAAGATTTTTGTAAGGTAAGTGATTTGTGAAAGTTATAGGTTAATGTTGGTCAGGGCCATTCTTTTGTAGGGATTATTGAAAGTCAGATTGCGTTGCGCTAAAAATATTGTGTGTCAGTTTAAGCACAGTCTTGTATAATTTTTCTAAAGGGACGTTTCAGACTTCCACTAGGTAGTTCGTGAAGAACACTCCAGATTAATCCAGATCACTTGTTTCTTGTTATTCACTACTCAGTGGCGTCGCTCTTTAATCATCTCAAACGTCGCTTAGCACTGACTACAGAAGTGTATGGCTAATTTGGTGCTGTTCGACGATTGTGTCTTGTCCTTTTAACTCCATACACCAGAGACTACTGGTAGCACTTCAGATCTCACGAGTGATTTCTTCCACTGGTTTCGTGCAATTTTGCTTGGTCAAAGTTTAGCTGTGGATGTTTTTTCGCGATTCAACCTCATAATATCATCACCCACGAACAGTCAACTTAGGCAGCTGTATAAGAGAAGAAATATCCCTGATGGATTGTTCTCAGGTGACAGCCAATGACTAGTCTACGTTCGAAGTCGCAGCGCTCTCCCGACTGATGTATTCTGAACTGCTGGAAATGATCCTTCATATCGTGGATACTGGCATTGGATCGGTGGTTAGGGCTGAGTTGTTCCCTAATTCTTTTGTCAGGCGCAGATCTGATGATGTTGCTGGCAGCGCTAGTGTCACAACGAAACGCACACAGTTCATATAGGCGTATACCATGTATGTACGACTGTGGTCCTGTTGAAAAATGACACCACGATACTATCACATGAGAGGTAACATACTAACACTAAGCATGTCCGTGATGTACCACTATGCCATCAGTTTTCCTTGGATCCACAACAGCCTTGATGGTCATATTCGGTGGCTCCAAAGATCATCACTCAAGGAGTAACACTGCTGTGTCTCACCAAATCATTGGAAGAACGGGATTTCTCTCCAGGTCGCTGCGGCCATACTCGCCGCTTATGGTCATCTGGGGTAGTAGAAAACTGTGACACTGAATACAGTGCGACGCCTTTCGTCAGCAGGCGACGCTTCCGCCATGTGGCACCACCTCGAACACAGCCGTTTGTATTATGCTCCTAATGGTTGCCTATGTAAGGGACGGTAACTCTCCAGTCCAGCTGCTGCTTTTCTCTGACGACTGGTACGGGATGACCCAAGATGGTAGAAGTAGATTTCAAGGGATGACAATGTGCTTGGTGGAGATCTTCCTTTGCGGTGGTCAGACGTGGTCGACTGGGACACTGACGACGAGAATGTTTGCCTTGAAGTTCAAAATGGAGCCATTATGACATCTGAATGTTCCACAAATCTGGTCGTTGTACAATTAGGTCAATCTGCTGATGGAACCCATAATGAGGCCTCGTTCAACATCAGGTACTTATAACGCCTTCTCAGGCCTGGCAACACTAAACACGAACCACACTAATGCATCTAGTGGACGTTGTATCTGTCTCCTTCTCTCATCATTTACATACCCGCCGCTCGTGTGTATGTATTAGAAGTTACGTTGTCATACGACAATGTTTTGTGGATTCTGCCCTTTCTTTGTCAGGAACTGTATTTCGTATACAATTAACAATTTTTTAATTAAAAATGGTTCAAATGGCTCGGAGCGCCATGGGAGTTAACATCTGAGGTCTTCAGTCCCCTAGAGCTTAGAACTACTAAAACCTAACTAACCTAAGGACATCACACACATCCATGCCCGAGGCAGCCGCGCGGTTCCGGACTAAAGCGCATAGAACCGCTCAGCCACCGCGGGCGGCTTTTTAAAAATTAAAATTATAGAGAATGTAACATGTGAAACTTGTGATGCATGCCATCCGTGTAGTACATGTGAATTTTCTAACTCATGTAAAACCTGTACCACTTGTCAAGTGTACGAGATCGAAGTGTCCCGTGATATCTTAGTGTAACGCATTTTCGGTTTTCTTGCCGCGTCAAGTCAGTGTAAAAGTGAGGTTTCGACGAAATGATCCATTGTTTTCTACAGGTACTACAGATTGTGGTGGCCTCTGTTGGGACGACTGTTTATGGCCCATAGGCGGCTTCTGACAGGTTGGCGTAAGTCATCAATATCTCTTGTTGCCTGCGACTGTGTCCGTGTCGGTACTGGTAGCGCCACCACTCTCGTACAGAAGTAAACAGTCCACCGCCTTCCTGTGTCTACTCTCAGCGTCGAGGAGTCACTTCTGAGCTTACAGCCGACGTCCCTGTCAAAGTTGTTCTCACTCATTCTAATTCTTAATTATCCTATAAAAACAGCAGCCCAGTACGTATAAGCATTACCTTTTGTACACGGCGGACATGCCACCGCTGTCACCCCCTGTCGACCTTCTCCAGTTTGCCGATGACACCGCCTTCCTTGCCCTCGCCCCCACCCTGCAACGCTCCCAACGCCTTCTCCAATCCCATCTTGACCGGTTCACCGCTTGGTGCAACCAGTGGTTGCTCAAGGTCAATCCCTCCAAAACCCAGGCGATCATTGTAGGCAAAACCACCCCTTCCTTCCGCCTCCTTGATTTCTACATCACCATCTATGGCCGTCCTATCGCCCTCACTCCCACCCTTAAGTACCTTGGCGTCACCCTCGACCGTCGCCTCTCCTGGACTCCCCATCTCCAGACAATCCAAGCCAAGGCACGTTCCCACCTCTGTCTCCTCAAGCTCCTTTCCGGCCGTACGTGGGGTCTGGACCCCTCCAACATCCTCCACACCTATAAATCCCTCATCCGCCCTATCCTTTGTTATGCCCATCCGGCTTGGATCTCTGCCCCCCCGCCCTTTTATAAATCCCTTCAAATCCTTGAACGCCATGCTCTCCGCCTCGCCTATCGCATCCGTCTCCCCTCCCCCACGCGGATCCTGTACGATCTCATCCCCGTCCCCCACCTCCTCCTTTTCCTTGAAAGGATACAGATCCTGTACACCTCCCGTAAACTTGATCCTCCTCACCCGCTCGTCTCCCCGATCCTCTCCCACCCCCACCCGCTGCCGCGCCTGTATTCCCACGTCCCACCCGGTCTCCATCTGTCCACCCTCCTTACCCTCTCCCAAGGTGGTTTCCGCCAGCTCCCTCTCCCTGATGATGTCCTCGTCCCCTCCATCTACCCCTCCTATCAACTTTGACCCTGCCCCGCCCCCCACTTCCCGTGTCCTTTCCTTTCGGCACCCTCCCTCCCTTCTCTTCTCTTCCCTTCTTTTTCCATCTCCCCGTCCCCTCCCTTCCCCCTCTTCCCCTGGGCTTCCTCTCCCCCTTCCTCCCTCCCCCCTATCTCCCCTGCCCGTGGCATCTCTGCTCTCCCCTCACGCTCTCCAACTCCCCTTCCTCCTCCTCCTCTCTTGGCAGGTTCCCGGACTCGCACACGCATAGTGAACATTTGCGCGCCGGAGATCGTCGCCTTCTGTGTCTCGTGTGTGTGACGTCGTATAGTGTTTTTGGTGTCCGCCGTCCCACTCCTACGTTCACTTGTGCCGTCGGACTCATCAGTGTTTTGTGCGCCGTGCCAACGTGTTTTCAGTGTTGTTATCGTCACATGTGAACGACTCCGTGTTTTTTGTGTCTCTGTGACCTATCTCTTTTGCCCGTCACTTTGTTCATTGTCATTCACCATTTTTTATACTCTTGTAAAACGCTATGGCTGAAGAGCGGCGTGGTGTGCCGCTGCCAGCCTACCTGAGTTGTACAGGTTTTAAAATAACAATAAAGTAAAAAAAAAAAACGTAGAAGCATGACTCGCACACGTTACGTGGACATTGGCGCGCCGCATATCATCGCCATCAGTTTCTCGTGTGTGTGCCGTCGTGTTTGTGTTAGTGTTCACTGTCACACTCCCACGTTCACCTGTGCCGTCGACTCCTTAGTGTTTGTGCGCCGTGCCAACGTGTTTCAGTGTAATTTTCATCGAGTGTGAACGGCTCCGTGATTTGTATTTTTGTATGTCTACCGTTTTTTATCCGTCACTCTAACTATTATGTATCTTCTTACTGTTTTTTATCGTTGGAAAATCGAAGGCTGAAGAGCAGCGTACGATGCTGCTGCCAGCCTACCTATGTATCTGTATGGGTATGAAAATTACAATAAAAGAAAAAAAGAAAAGTAGAAGCATGGGACAAGTTTTCAATTTCAGACATTCATTTTTGTGAAATTGCTCGATATTGCTAATTTCTTAAGCTCTCGACTTGTAATATGCCTTGTCTTTGTGTACAGCGGTCATTAGCTGTACTGACAGACTGACCGATTTAGTTGCTACCACACTCACAAGGAATCTTGCAAATTTCAGGGACTCTGTAACCGAGACTATCCTCAACCCGGCGCAATGTCTCCTTTAGTTTCTTAGGTAGACGGAAAATAGGCTTTGCACCTCTTTTTGCCAAGGCCACCTATTTTTCTTGGTGTAGCACCACAGGGAAGAAGAATAACCCCAATTCGAGGAACATCACGCAATTGCTCATCATTTCGCAGTTTTGGTTTCTTGCAGAGTGCTAACTCTATATCTCTTACACTATAGTAATTATTTCGGAACACATATGTCAGGTGACAAGTCCCCCTTCTCATAAACGGATGTAGCTCTATATATCAATTTATTTAAAATAAATCCTTTCTGGACTGTGTGGTGAAAACTAACTCAGAGACATAAATCAGCGTGTATCGGATTGACGTGTATCACCCGATCTTTCAAAGGATCATTGGAATATGTAAGTAATCACTGTAAACTGAGCTCACCGTATGACTGAAATGGAAACAAGAAATTCAAGCAGTTTTCGGCAGGATATACTGGCGGATAAATGGGAACCTCTATGGTACAAATAATTACAAAGTTTCAAGGTTCAATCACAGTTTTTCCCTAAATAAAAAAATATGATCTCTTCTTTTGACTGCTTTGTATATATCAGATATATCAATAACATCCTGGTTCAAACCTCACAACTTTATAACTGTAGATCTCCCTAGAGTCCGTTAGGTAATTCAGTTCAAAGGTCAGAGATAGACAAGTGCATTCACCTCCAAAAAGAGCGCTGTCGTGTTCGCACCGCCCTTCAAGGTGGGTGCAGATTTCTTTAAACGTATACCTAACGTAGTATAATGAATAGTTTGAAACTATTCTAGGAAATCCTGCACATAATTAAGAATGTGTCACAAGAAAGCCGTCCAAATTAAATATTTGTTGATTACATTCTTCGTTTGTAATAGAAATCGTCTGACAGAAGAACTTTTATATCAGCACCTTCCTGCAAGAATTCGTGGTTATGAAGTAACTACCACTTCTTCTGCTAATTCTGTGGTTAATTTTAAATTAATCCATATTACTGACCGCAAAACTTATTTTGGAACGTACATTCAAAAATGGCAGGTAGAATCGGAGACATCTGAATAGCCCCATAATCAATTATATCTCATGGACACCACAGTCATGTTCGCTCTTTGCAGGCTGAGAAGAGATATCGTGCATGCTAAAAATCTGGCACGATAGGACATAAAAGTAAAAACAAACAGAATAGCCACCATTCTTGTTTCGGTATTAGTGAGGGTGGAGCTAGTTCTCGCGGGAAGACATCATTCAATTACAGTTCCTAAACGTGCCGCTGTATAGGATCGTTTACATTCTGTCTTCAATCATACAATTTAACTATATTTTGCGAAATATTGCTCTTAAAGTAATGTTGTAGTAGAAACAACGTAAACGTTGTTCTGTTGTAGCTAAAAACAATACATTTTCTATAAATTGCTAACCTGTACACTACAATGCAATATATTTAACGTGTAACATCTGAAAATAAGTTTCCTTAAAGCATCTGTCATAACGTATCTTTATAACAAATGAAACAATGGACCGAACCAGAACCATATGGGTCTCAACTAATTGCCGTGCTGCCAGCCTCAGTTTCTTTCCTCTTTTTTCACACTGGGAAAAACTTCTGGTTTCTCTTCTGTTGGATATGAATGTGGCACCTCAGAAGAAATTTGTCTGCTTACCCATTGTTTCAACCTGTGCAAGTCTATCGCTGTTCGCAAATGAAAAGCGGCTTTTAAATCGAAGCATGTAACTCCTGTGAAGGGTCGTTAAAAAAGTGGTATGCTTTAAGTCATTCATTCTTCTCATCATGTGGTTTAAGTAATGAACATTTTGTTAGGATGCTAACCGCATCTACTCAACGTGTTCCAATCTCTGTCTTCCCCTACATCCATTGCTCCATATAATACCATAGCAGTTATTCCCTGATGTCTTAGCTTTTGTTCTGTAATCCAGTCTATTCTTCTTGTGTTTTTCACATATTCCTTCCCTCGCTGATTCTTTGGAGACTTAATTTCTATTCATATCAGTGGACAAACGTCATTCTCCCGTTTTAGATGAACAACGCTGATTGGCAGACGGTATTTCTGATGCCTTGAGCTGAAGGAGTAATGGAAGAGACCGAAAGATATACCCCTTCATGTCTGGCGTGGAGAGGCGCCGTTCCGTTGTCGCTCTTGGAGCGAGGAACAAGTCTCTCCTTAGTACTTCACTGGGAGAGCACCTCTGTAGAGAGTGAATCGAAGTGCGACTCTTTATATTGAGTCCTTGCGATTAAGAGTTGTTCACTGCATTGGCCGACACACTTATTGTGCGGTGTGAACGGACAGAGTTGTAGTTAAACGCCTGTGAGCGAATTTTTGAGTGGCATCGCGGTGGACTGGTTATCTGACCGGTGTACCACGCCAATAGTTAGACTAGGAGCGAATAGGAATCCTTGACTTCATCAAGGCGTAGGGAGAGTTTGATTGGCGAAGGTCAATCAAGGTAGAACGAGAGTTATCTTATTTGTCAGCAGCGAGGGGCGCAGACAGCAGTCATCGCAGCTTACGGTATTGTGCACTACAGCTATTGCGAGCCCCATATTTTCTCCACAACGGTACCCTCCACTGCATTTCACACGCAACAGCTTCGACCGTACCTAGCAATATTCTAACGGACAATTATTCAAGTTGAGTAGGCGCGGCTCTCAGCCATTCTGCCAAGTCAATAACAATCTTAAACTTTGTATAGAAATTTCATTAACGAATCCTATCCTTGAGAGGTAACTTCACATTCCAAAAAGAACTAGGATATAACTTGTTCAATTCATAACTAAAAGTGCCATTGTAATTTCTCAGAATTTTTGCAAAATAAATAATAATTTTCGTTAGTCTCATGTTTCTCTTACACTAACTAGCACTATTCCAGTACCCAAGTATCCCACTAGTTACAGAAGAAATTTTGTGAATTTTTGTGTCATTTCCTTACAGCGGAGGACTCCAGAAGATATTTATTGCTGAAAGTTTTTCAGGCATTTCTCTTTAGAACGTTGAGAGCGTCTGGCTGACTTCTGTAGTAGTGTGGGGGTGGAAATTGTATCTTGCAGGAGCCACAGAGTAAAGAGTAGATCTCAGATTAATCTGTTGCGCAGAATAACAGAATAGCAGATCAACCCCACGCTCACAGGGGCCTCTCGGCTATGAATGCCATTTCATCATTTCATTTCATCGTTCGTGGTTCATTTCCATACATGCTACACTCCAGACTAACACCGTCAGAAATGCTTTTCTTACCATTGCCTGTCTACATTTTATATCCTCTCTATTTTGGCCATCATCAGTTATTTTGCTGCACGAATAGTACAGTACATTACCTACTTTAAATGTCGTTTCGTAATCTGATTCCCTTAGCACCGCCTGATTTAATTCGAATTCATTCCATTATTCTTGTTTTGCTTCTGTTGATGTTCATCTTTTATCCTCCTTTCAAGACACTATCCATTCCGTTCAACTGCCCTTCCAAGTCCTTTGCTGTCTGACCGAATTACAAATTTTTATTCTTCTTCCAAAATTAGTTCCTACTCCAAATTTTTCTTCGGTTTCCCTTACAGCTTACGTAGGTTTGCCTTTCCTTCACCTATCTTCTAAGATAAATCATTGGGGCAATGATGACCCGCGTGTCCCTACATCTCTCCGGAATCCAAACTCGTCTCCACTGAAGTCGGCTTCTACCAATCTTTTCATTCTTCTGTAAATAATTTGTGTTGGGATCTCGCAACCATGACATATTAAACTGATAGTTCGGTAATTATCACACCTGTTAGCAACCATTATCTTTGGAATCGGAATTATTACATTCTTATTCAAGGCTGAGGGTATTTCCCCTGTCTCATGCATCTTGCGCACCAGATGGAACAGTTTTGTCACGGCTGGTCCTCAATGCTATCTGTAATTCTGACGGAATATCGTCTACTTCCAGGGCCTTGTTCCGACTTTTTCAGGTTTCTGTCAAATTATTCTCACAGTATCATATCTCCCATCTTCATCTACGTCCAGTTCCATTTGTATAATACTGCCTTGAAGTATATCTCCCTTGTATAGACCCTGTATATACTCCTTCCATCTTTCAGCTTTCCCTTCTTGTCTTAGGACTGGTTTCCTATCTGAACTCTCGATATTCATAAAGCTGGTTATTTTGCCTCCAAGGACCTCTTTCATTTTCATGTAGGTGGTATCTGCCTTTCCCCCCGTGAAATATGCTCCTAAATCCTTACAATTGTCCTCTAGCCAATTCTGCCGTTTTGCACGTCCAGTCAATCTGATTTTTAAAAGTTTGTATTTGCTTTCACCTTCCTCATTTGCTCGTTTTTATGTTTTCTCCTTTCATCAATGAAATTGAGTATCTGTTGTGTTATTCAATGATTTCTACTGGGCCTTGTGTTTCTACCTATTTGATCCTCTGCTGCCTTCACTATTACGTCTCTTAAAACTACCCATTCTATTGTATTTCTTTCCCCTGTTCTAGTCACCCGTTTCCTAGCACCCCCTAGAAAGTTTCTGAACCTATGGTTCTTTGAACATATCCAGGCCCATCTCCTTAATTTCTTAATTTTTGCTAATTTCTTCACTTTTAATCTACAATTTGTTACCAACAAATTGTGATCTGAGTCCACATCTGCCCCTGGAAATGACTTACAATTTAAAATCTGGTTCCTAAATCTCTTTCATACCGTTACATAATCAATCTCAAGCCTTCCGGGGTCTCCAGGTCTCTTCCACATCTTTTATGATTCATAAACCAAGTGTTAGCGATGATTAAACTCTGTTCTGTGCATATTTCCGCAAGACTGCTTCCTGTTTCAAATTTTTCACCCGAGTCCATATTCAACTGTTATTTTGGTTTTCTTCCTTTTCCTGCTATCCAATTCCAGTCCGCTATCGCAATTAAATTTTCGTCTCGTTTAACTATCTGAATAATTTTTTTTTGTTTCATCATACATTCCATGAATCTCTCCATCATCTGCGGAGCTAGTTGGCGTATGAACTTGTATTACTGTGGTTAGTGTTGGATCGTGTCTGTCTTGGTTACGATAATCCGTTCACTATGATGTTCTTAGTAGCTTACCCGCATTCCTATTTTCTTATTCATAACTAAACCCACTCCTGTATTACCCCTATTTGACTGTTTTTGTAAACATACATTCACCTAACCAGAAGTCCTCTTACACCTGCCAACGAACTTCACTAATTCCCACTACATCTAACTTCAACATATCCATTTCTGTTTTTAAACTCTCTAACCTGGTTTCCCGATTAAGGCATCTAACATTCCACGCTCAGATCCGTGGAACGCTAGTTTTATTTCTCATAATGACATTGTCATAATGACATTGTCCTGGAATATTTTATCCAAGAGGACGCCATCATTTAATCACACATTACAGCTGCATGCCCTCGGTAAAAATTACGACTGTAGTTTCCTCTTGCTTTCAGCGTATCGCATTACCAGCACAGCAAGGCCGTTGGTGCTACAAAGCTAGGTCAATCACCGCTGTTGCCCCCGCATTACTGAAAAGGCTGCTGGCCCTCTTCAGGAACAACACGTTCTTTAGCCCTCGCAATAGATATCCATCCGTTGTGGATGCACCTGCGGTTCGGCTATCTGTATCACTGAGGCATGCAAACGACACCACCGACGGCGAGGTGCATGATTCATTGTTATTCTTTAGTTTTGCCTCCATTTTCAGGAGCAACGTCGTTTTGCATCTCTGATGCCTTTATCTTTCCTAAAGCCAAAATATGGCGATAAATTATATTAAATGACAGATGGAATAGTCATGGATTCTCCACTGCTTCCGACAGTGTCAAGCTTGGTTTAGTCAGGGGCACACATTAAATCTGAGTCCATTTCGTCCATATTTGAGTTATCGATGCAATGATGCCATGTTTATGTTCTTGTCACGTAGCGTCGAAGCTCTGGAGCAGTTCGTCGATCAAATAGATGGCGTGGATCCAAAGATCAATTTCACTGTTGGAACAGATAGTGAAGGAAAGTTGTCATTGTTAGATGTTTAGGTTGAACTAAAATCGAATGCAACTTACAAATAACACGCGGAACACCAACCAAGCTAACTCTTATGAGGGTGACGATTCCTTGCGAGTGGGAAGGCTGCGCACATGGGGGATGTGACATCAGTTTACTGGGTGGGACGTCACATTACGTTACTACGCCGACTAGGTGTTTCAGCCGGTCTTACAGCAATACAAATGGTTCCACGGATCTCGATAAATAAACAGGATGAATATTGTTATGTTATCTGCCCACGCTAAGCAAGTTGACGTCGCCGTAAACGAAACTGTACGTATTGCCACAGGATGCCTCAAACCAACTCCCACAGACATCATTTACCCCATCATAGGCATAGCACCACCCACTATCCGCAGACAAGTAGCCGCCGAGATCGAAAGAACAAAACAAAAGAATGATCCTCGACACCCGATGTATATGCACCGAAAACAACGTGTCCGGCTGAAATCCCGCAGGAGTTTCATGGAAACTACTGAAGAGCTCGCCACCAAGCCCGTCGCAAGGCGGCTATCTCTCTGGGAAGAAATGGTGCCACACTCCACCATGGAACTACTTGAGGAGGGATCTGCAGGATTTCAACTACCTTTTACAACTTGGAGGTCATTAAACCGGCTGCGCACTGGAGTAACTGGGTGCAAATCAAACCTACTTAAATGGGGTTACAGTGATAGCGATAGGTGTGAATGCGGAGCAATACAGGACTTGGACCACCTACTGATCTGCCCTGATATGTCTATAACATGCACTAAAGATGATATTTTGAAAGTCAATGACAAA
The DNA here is from genome assembly GCF_023864345.2 of Schistocerca serialis cubense. NCBI lineage: Eukaryota > Metazoa > Arthropoda > Insecta > Orthoptera > Acrididae > Schistocerca > Schistocerca serialis. The sequence continues at coordinate 477,962,829 of NC_064644.1, read as the reverse complement.
GCAATCTACGTTGCTAATTACTGGGAAGGGAAGATATAATTGGTGCATCCGGACACGGAAGAAGAAATCTAAGATTTACATTTAGCATTTAGCAAAGTTTCTCTAAATCATCTCAGCTAATTACTGGGCTATTTCCTTGTACAAGGATTTTTTTTCGTATTTAACGGTGGTTAAAACTAAATTAAGGGAATGAACACCGTTGGCATTTCTTCCAGATGCAATGACCATTGTTAATACAGCGATAAGCGTCCGGCATTTCGGAGGTGTAAGCGAAACTGATTGCAAGATCACTTCATTGTGTTATTTGCTTTTTCCGATGAAAGCTTGCAAGATACCGCGCCATGAAATAATGCGACGTGGCCCACCGACGTCACAGGAGCCTGTTGTAGAACTATAGCCTATAAATACCGGTTTCATATCATTCGTAGTCGAATGACAGCGCGGTGACGCCTTGACACCACCATGTCGGCACTCTCAGTAAAACCACACTTGCTGCCCTCTCGCGACTTTAGTACCTCGTAAACACTGCCTGGAAGTACTCGCCGCTGAGTGCCGACCCTGCTCCTCCGTCATGCGACAGCTGCCTTTGTATCTCCGCTGGTTCAGGTACTCAGCCCAAGGGAGAGTGGTCGTATGGGCTAGCCTCATCACATCTCTCTAATCAATCTTGCAAAGTTTAGGACTGTTTCATCTCCTCTGATCTATTCTTTCCAAGTCTTGTCAAAGAGAATTAGTTATAAAAGGCGCTCACATTCGTAAAATTCGGTTACAGCGTTTCACACCTGATGATGATTATAAAAAGGAAACGTTCCTACATGAAACTGCGTAGGTTTCGTTATATTTGCAATAGACAGGTAAAAGAAGCAGCACTAAGCAATGAGCAGATTAACTACTCACAGCGGCTTCTTTGCTGCTTCCACGTTGGGCTTCAATTATCTAGTAAATACTGTCAGCTATTCCAATGATTGCTCGGCGCCAGGCAGTTTACAGTAAACTTATAACCGGTACATACTTCACTGATTTGGCATGAGAGTATGCGAAGGAAAAAAGCTTTGCATAAAGCGAGATACGAGGGTTGCTTTTTAAGTGAGGGCCGTTTTTATTTTTAAAAAAAGATACAAATACTTTTGTAAAAAAACTTTTATTTTCTGATTCTACACACTTTTACCTATTTTTCTACATAGTTGCCTTGTTTATTTAAGCACTTGTCATACCGTACAACTAAGTTTTTAATTCCCTCTTCAAAGAATTCGGCCGCCTGCTCCGACAGCCAAGAGTTCACGACTGGTTTCACTTCATCGTCGTCATTGAAGCGCTCCCAACCAAGATTGTGTATCAGGTACCGGAAAAGGTGAAAATCGCTAGGAGCAAGGTCGGGGCTGTATGGTGCATGGTCCAAAACTTCCCAGCCAAAAGAACCAATCAAATACCGAGTCTTTTGAGAGGTGTGAGGCCTAGCGTTATTTTTGAATTGCTCTGCGGAGCTTCTTTAGAGTTGCACAGTAGGCATCTGAATTGGTTGTCGTTCCTTGAGGCATAAAGTCCACTAGCAAAACACCGCGCCGGTCCCAGAACACAGTTGCCATAATCTTGCGCTTTGACCGCGTCTGTTTGGCTTTGACCTTGACGGGTGACGTTGTGTGTCGCCATTCCATCGATTGTCGCTTGCTTTCGGGAGTGATATGGGATACCCATGTTTCGTCTCCAGTGACAATTTGACACAACATGTCATCCCCTTCTTCCTCGTAACGAATCAAAAAGTCCAATGAAGTGGCAAATCTCTTCCCTTTGTGGTCCTCTGTGAGGAGTCTGGGTACCCACCGAGAACACAGTTCCTTAAAGTTTAGGTTTTCAGACACAATTTTGTACAAAACCGATCTTGAAACTTGTGGAAATTCCAAAGAAGGAGTGGAAATTGTGAATCTTCTGTCCTCACGAATCTTTGTTTCGACTGCAGCCACCAAATCATCAGTGATCACAGAGGACCGGCCTGAGCGTTCCTCGTCATGGACGTTTTGACGGCCATTTTTAAACTCTCTAACCCATTGACGCACTTTACCTTCACTCATTGTATTCAAGCCATAAACTTCTGTTAACTGACGATGAATTTCTGCAGCTGATAGGCTTCTCGCTGTCAAAAAACGTATCACTGACCGGCGGGCGATTCAATAATCGTAAAAATTATAAAGTAGCACAGCGATGCGTACACGTCAGCTACAGAGCTGCAACTTGCATCAGTGTGAACGGGAAGGATGCCGGCAAGTGGCGCGGTGGCTTGTTGCGGCGTCCGCGCGAACTACGGGACTATACGCGCGAACGGCCCTTACTTAAAAAACAACCCTCCTACGTTTAATCCACCCCAGTTTCTTACTAATTCATATTTTCAATAAACTAAAAGAGTCAAACTGTAGTCCAGCATGTATTATAGCTAGTGCTCTGTGTGTAAGGACAACTATATAGTCATCTCACATTACTTTGCGGATCAGTGGTGAACTAAAAAAATGGTTCAAATCGCTCTGAGAACTATGGGACTTAACTTCTAAGGTCATCAGTCCCCTAGAACTTAGAACTACTTAAACCTAACTAACCTAAGGACATCACACACATCCATGCCCGAGGCAGGATTCGAACCTGCGACCGTAGCGGTCGCGCGGTTCCAGACTGTAGCGCCTTTAACCGCTTGGCCAACCCGGCCGGCGGTGAACTAAATCCGACAGATAATACCTCCCTGTAGGTGCAATCTTTTTAATTTTTTTCAGTCTCCATCTTTGAAAGTCTATCACTCCTTTGGAAGCAGGACTCTTGTTTTCATATAAGAATCTCAGTCTAGTTTCTGACCTCGAATAGACCTACAGACATTGAACATGACCTACTGATGAATTTTTCAGAGGTGACAAAACCTTCACGAAGTGAAACGGAAGTGGCGAGTTACATAGAAGTAACAGCCGAAATTTAAATTAAAGCATTGACTGAAAACTTCGTACTAGACTGCTTCAGAGTGTTGGTTGGTTTGGAGAGAAAGGGACCAAGCTTCAAAGCGCCATAAGTAGTGTTTTTTAGGCTTGACTTGTGCAGGATGAGGATGTTTGTTATTTGTATCCTACTGCTACGTCGTACGAAGGCTGTTCAGAAAGTAAGGTCCAATCGGACGCGAAATGGAAACCACAGTGAAAATGAAAAAAAATGTATTCGCCACACCTTCCAGCTATCTCTCTAAATAGTTGCCACTCCGACTTAGACATTTGTCGTAGCGTTGTACAAACTTTCCAGTACACTTGTCACAGAAAGCAGCGGCCTGTGCCTTCCACCAGTCATCTACACTTACACTAGTCTACAGCTCGCTGTCTGTGCCAAAATGGTTCATGTCAGCAAAGAAACTCAGAGGAAGCCAATTAAGGGGTGTATTGTGGGTGATCGAACAGTTCCCATCGTAAACGCTGCAGAATACATTGTCCCTGAAGAATGCGGCTGATATCTGTCTTGAAGAGAGAGACACATCTATGTTATGTGGGTTCCATAACTTCAAGCAAACTCCAAACCGCATACTTGGCGGGAAACACTGTTGTTGTAGGCATCTCCACGTGCTCACTGTCATCTCAGGACTGAAAAGTGTGACGTCAGGCGACCGATGGGCATACTAGAGGCACTACCCAACACATGTGTGCAGAGCTTCATCAGATTTTCAGTTTTTTTCCCATTTCGCGCCAAATCGGACCTTACGTTCCGAATATCCCTCGGACTGTACTGCTTCAACGTGTAATAAGTAGTGTTTTATAGGGTGGATGAGTATGTTTTTATTTGTGTGCCATGCTTCTTAGGAAGCTATACATCTATGAGATACTGTGGTGGTGGCGGAAGAAATGCGTTTCGATGTCGTCATCTCTGTCGTCCCGTATCTGTCAGTATTATATTACGTAATCTCACCTGGAGACCTGAAGTGCTGTAATGTTCTTACGTAAGACAATTGTAAGTGCTACTCTGTTACCCCTGAACTAAATGCAAAGAAAGCGTAAATATGGAAATTTGTGGTATGGTCTTATGTGACCAAACTGCTGAGGTCATCGGTCCCTAAGCTTACACACTACTTAACTAGTTTAAACTAACTTACACTAAGGACGACACACACACCCATGCCCGAGGGAGGGCTCGAACCTCCGACGGAGGCAGCCGCTCGGACCGTGACAAGACGCCCTAGACTGCACGGCTACCCCGCGCCGTTAAAGAAAGTGTATTGGCCATGTTTTTATGAATCATATCTTAAGTATACACACGTAGAGAGGTGGGACACGTGGTGGAACTAGCAAACAAAGGAAGGTGTGAAAGATAATAGTCTAAGTTTTCAAAGGTCGAACATATAAAAATTTAGTATAATTTTTAAAGAGATAATACGCAATAATTTATCCTTCATGGGTGAATACAAGGTATCAGGTTAAAGTGTCAACATCCATACCGGACCTCATTATACAAAGGAAATCAAAATAGTATTATTAAAGTTTCCTCACTATTAATTTTACTCGCCATAAAACTCTGTAACAGAAGATCCAACGATATGCTCAAAATAGTTTTAATGTATTATGTAGCATTTAAATACACAGGACTTATTAACAAACGCTGCTGTGAAAAACCTCACCTCTCACAGCCACGAAAACAGTTTCAAATGCCACAGACTGCTTATGAAGGTCTTCATGGATTTCTAAAATCAGTCACTAGATTGAAACGCCAATCAGGAAACGCCAAGTTTTCCTCAGTACTCTACCCTACAGGTACAACATACTCTCCTGCTACCCTCCATACCAGGTTTCTATTTCACGCTTTCTTCTACTGGTTTGGCTAGAAGTGTATCGAATATACCAAAACGTTCTTGAGTAGATATACAAGTTCTTCCTGCAAAAGATCATGTATTATGTTACTACATACCTTTTCTCTTAAAACAAAATGACATTCTTCACATAATGTAGATTACGAGAGAATCGCAACTGAAGAGTAATGCAATGTGCTGTTCCATACCTCTGAGTCGTTAGGAAACTAAAGACAGACAAATGTGGTGTCATCTCTTTGTTATTTCTTCTGGTTTTTGTATCGCATATCCTCTTTTATGAAAAGATGCTACAAATAAATATATACATTATTCGCACTTATCACCCAATACTGTATTCAAAATACAGCTTACTGCACAATTGGAGCGCTGCTGTCGCGGTGTATAACAAATGAACAGGAATGGTGCGACTGTTGGTCTAGGTGGTGTCACTGTTCACGTGTTATGTTGTGCAGAATTATATTCACATGTGATAATCAATCCTCTCTTACAATCAGACTCAGAAATCTTCGTTACCAGGTGCTCTCTGATACAGCATTTGAGACTAATGGTGATGTTTGTACCTTAAATGAGGTCTGCACCATACCACCCTAAACACCATCGACAAGGTATTATACCTCAGACATAGAGTCTCCGGCACACTATCGATTACATTGAGATATACTGTCACGTTCATCCTGTGTACGAATATTATTCAGGCAATAATTATGAGATGTGACCAAATCATAGTCACCTATCCTCCGAGTGTCCCTATTCTATAATCACACTCTCTCCAACGTGGCAAAAATGTCTAAGTCAATTGCACATCATTGTATCTCTTGCGCAGCGGTAGTTAAATATTGCAACAAATTTTATTCAGACATTTCTGAGGTCATAACAATAAGCTGTTGACAACATCTGCGCTACACCAGCACTGGTATGGTATTAAAGTTTTCCCAGTACCAGGCGATTATAATTAAAGTGAAGCTACTCACTAAGACCCAGTGTTGGTAGTAATTATCGCATGGCTGTGAGACATGGTGGATACTCTCACGCGTTAATGCAGAACCGATTTACACTGAAAAAAATAGCTTCAATTTTGGCCATCAGGTACAAATTTGGCACTGTGAATGCAAGAAAGACGTATAGAAATGTTTCCATATGTAATGGATTAGAACGAGATGTGAGCGTAAAAGGTGAAACAAGAGAGAACTCACAATGTGTTGAATGTGAGAACCGGAGACGTCGAGACGCTGCACAGTACCAGATTTGCAACTGGTGTCCAAAATTAGAACTAATTTTCGTCCACAGTAAATTGGATCCGCATTAACTCATTAGCATATTTCCCAAGTTACGCTGTCACACGATAATTAGTTAGTCCTGAACGAAATCATCTCAACGGCAGGCACATATTTTCTAACCACAAATCGATCAACAGCGAGTCCTTATCACGCCCATGGCAGCAGAGAAATGACAGCGATACTATGTTCAACGATGGCCGAACAGTTTTACTCATGGTGCCGGCATTAGACTGCCGGCTGTGTACCAACCAGCCCTCAGTGCTTCGAGAACGCCACCGGTGAATGCAAATACAGGGTGTACATGAAGTCCGGGAACACTTTCAATTATTTATTACGCGGGAACAAAACATTGTACAGATATCATACATATGTCATTTTGAAGAGGAACACATAATTATTTTTTTTTATTTTTTCATTTTTCATGTATACCCCCACAGCGTAGTTTGGTAATTTGCCGATAGTCAGCGCTAGTCGCAAACATGGCGAGTGCAGGTGCATAGCTGTCGTGAATCACAGTAGTGCAGCGATTAGCAGTAACTCTTTATTACATAGTCACAGAACATACAATACAGCATGTCAAAGATACACCGTCCTAAGAGTAAACAAACAGTTTCTCACTTGCCAGAAGTACATCACTCTGTGACATCCTCCCCACACTGGTCGACCTCCAAAGGTATGGACAGCTGCACAGGACGACTACTTATGTGACCTTCTGGGGTCCGGAGTCCGCAGCTCGTGGTCGTGCGGTAGCGTTCTCGATTCCCGCGCCCGGGTTCCCGGGTTCGATTCCCGGCGGAGTCAGGGATTTTCTCTGCCTCGTGATGACTGGGTGTTGTGTGATGTCCTTAGATTAGTTAGGTTTAAGTAGTTCTAGGGGACTGGTGACCATAGATGTTAAGTCCCATAGTGCTCAGAGCCATTTGAAACATTTTTTTTTTTTTTTTGCCGGCCGAAGTGGCCGTGCGGTTAAAGGCGCTGCAGTCTGGAACCGCAAGACCGCTACGGTCGCAGGTTCGAATCCTGCCTCGGGCATGGATGTTTGTGATGTCCTTAGGTTAGTTAGGTTTAACTAGTTCTAAGTTCTAGGGGACTAATGACCTCAGCAGTTGAGTCCCATAGTGCTCAGAGCCATTTGAACCAATTTGAAACATTTTTTTGGTGTCCGGAGTATTATCGTCCTTACCCTGCCTTCTCTTACTGGTAGCACCTTTTATATCCTGGCCTTCTTCCACATATGTCGCGGACGAAGGTCCTCTTGGATCAGCAGGATGTCGCCAGGGCGAAAAGGGATGACTCGTCCCGATGGGCATTTAACTTCATGGTAGTTCCGGAGCTCCAATAGGTATTCTTTAATCCAACGGTTGCTGTCTCAGTCTGAATTCCTTTGTTAAATTCGTGTTCGCTGAAGGCTCTGGTCCCGTCGGAATAGTCGTAAGTTTTCCTCCCGTCAGAAAATGGGAAGGTGTGAGTGCATCAGAATCATCTCCTGGTGTGATGGGCCTGGAGTTCACCGCGGCTTCAATACTGATCAAGGTAGTGTTCAGTTGTTCCTCAGTGACCTTTGCGAGTCCCAGTACCTTCCGTAGGCAACGCTTTATAGTGCCCACCATTCTTTCCCACCATCCTCCCCACCGAGCCACCGGGGAAACAATGAATTTCCAAGTAATGCCGTGGTGGGCGAGGAACTGGCAAGTTTTTGTGGTGGTTAATGCCTTCCAAAGTTGGGCTAGTTACAAATTCGTGGCGTGGAATGTTATCGCGTTATCTGTATATATCGTGTGAGGTAGTCCGCTTCTTCCGGCGAATCGCCGAAGTGTCATAAGAAACTTGTCCGTTGACAAGTCTGTACAGAGTTGGAGGTGTACAGCTCGTGTGGTAGCACATGTGAAAAGTGTGATATATGACTTGTGCGTTTCCTTCCCCACTTTGATGAATAGTGGGCCAGCAAAGTCTATTCCGGTTACAGCACATGGTTTGGCAGGTGAAACTAGTACAGGTGGCAGCAGTGCTTCGTTCGATCTGTTGCCCTCGTGGATTTTTCAAGGTCTTGCACGCGAGGCATGAGTGTAGGATTCTTTTGATGGCCTGACGAGCTCTAAGATTCCAAAATTAGGTTCGCAGTTCGGATAGTACAGAACGAACATCAAAGTGATGGAGGCGGATGTGTGTCTCTCGAATAACCGTGTGAAGTGGTGGGAACCGTCAAGGAGTACAGGGTGTTTTTGTGCCCTATTTAGGCTAGTGCACTGCAGTCGACCTCCTAGACGTATCAGTCTATCTTCTACGAAAGGATTGCATCGTGCCATTTTTGACTCTCTTGGCAGTGGTAAGTTATTCTGACGTGTTTTTAATTCGCTGGGGAAGGAATCTCTCTGACCCACTCGAATCCAATACATTTTGGCAGCTGATAATTCGGTGGCTGAAGATTTATTCTTCTGACGAATGTTGTGTAGGAAGCGGAGAGTCCATGCTGTGATACGAATGAGCTTCCAGTATGAGCTGAATTTAAATAAGTTCAGAATGCTGGTTGGCATAGATATCGACAAGACTTGGCTCTGGGTTTTCTTTCTCTTTTCTTCGGGAGGAAGTCGTACCATCGTTGGAGTATCGTTTGGCCAGCATTCAGGAGGCGTGTAAGCTAAGGCGGTCCATGCCACCAAATATCCAGAGAATTCATTTGGTAGCCGAGGAGTCCACGTGAGAGGTGATCAGCAGGATTGTCTGGTCCTGAGCAGTGTTTCCATTGTGTGGGAGTCGTGTGTGTTTGTATCTCAGTTACACGATTACAAACGAAGGTCTTCCATCTGTTAGGATCACAGCGAATCCAACTTAGTGTTGTTATAAAATCCGTCCACAATATCGTATGGGCAATTTTAAAGTCTGTTGCACTGTAAAAGTAACACAATAGTCTGGTCCCAACTACTGCCGCTAGAAGTTCTAGTCGAGGCAATGTCACCTTCTTAATAGGAGCAAGTCTGTTCTTGCTACAGGCTAAATGGGTTACGACGTCATCATCTAAGACAGTACGAATGTACAAAGCTGCTCCATATGTCTTTTCCGAGGAGTCACAGAATACGTGCAGCTGAGAGTCTCTTCCATGAGCTGTAGCTGTCCATCTAGGGACACGTATATGTGACACTGAAGGTAAACTAGATATTCAAGTGCGCCATCGTGTCCCTAAGTCCCAGGACATAAGTTCATCCCAGACAATTCCTCGGCACCATGTATCCGGGAATAGCAATTTCCCAACAAGAGAAACAGGAGAAAACAGTCCTAGTAGGTCATAGAATTTAGCCGTACATTGTAAAAGGAGTCGCTTGGTGGCTGGCTCTTCTGACGATCTTCTGATGATTTCGCTAGGATCGATACAGAAGTAGTCACCTGCGGTGTTCCAGTCTACGCCTAAAACTTGAGTCTGGGTGTGGAGTTCTCGCCCTTCTGCTCTCCAGGTAGTTTCGAGTTGTTCACAGTTGAGAGCCCATTTTGATAAGGGGGAGACTGATCAATTTCATTAGGGTTACAAGTTGCTAGTATATAGTTATCACGAAATTATCACCTTCTACTGATATCACAAAGTCGTCCATGTATGCAGTCTTGTTTATAAGTGCCACTACGGTGGGAAATGCTGTCATAAACTTGTCGGCAAGTTCTCTTAGTGTTGCAGAAAGTAAAAATGGGCTGCAGGTCAGGCCGAATGCGAGTCTGTTAAAACGGTATTCTGTTAGTTCGTTCGTCGTTTGAAGATTTCCTGTTTGATCCTGGCTAATTTTGAACCAGAAGAATCTGGCCAAGTCCTTGTCCTTTTCGTTCAGGATTAATTGAAGGAAAGCTTGTGTGATGTCTGCGACGATATCCGTAGAATATAGTCCAAAACTCAGTAAAATTTGCAGAATCTCTGGTAATAGGTTCGCTCCTACTTCTAATACCTCATACAGAGAAGGTGCATTGTTTTCGTGAGATGAGGCGACAAAGACTATTCTCCACTTAGTGGTTCCGTATTTCTCCTTCCTCACTGCATGATGAGGGAGATAAAATAGCTCGTTTCCTGAGAGTGTGGTGGGAGGGATCTCTACTTGCCCCTTCGTAATGTAATCTAGCATAAGATCGAAATACATTTGCTTAAAGTTCTCTTGACGTTGAAATCTTTCCCTATGGTGCTTGAATCGTTTTTCCGCGATCGGTCTGTTACTCGAAAGTACTGTATGTTGTCTTTTGGGAAGTGTAACCACTGCTCGACGATCCTTTAAAGAGAAAGACGCTCTAAACTCTTCAAGAAGTCTCGTATACTTGTTGTTCACAGGTGGATCCTGATCGGCAGTAATCCCTATAGTTTCCAAGTCCCAAAAGTGTCTGAAATCATTGTCCGAGTGCAGAGGAGATCGGTCAGTCTGAGCAAAATTTACCACGGCTGCATACACACAGGCTCGTTACTTGTTACCACTAAGTATCCAGCCAAACAGAGAAGGAACTAACACTGAGGTTTCAGAGATGCGTATGGGCGAATTTTGCTTCACTATCTTCCATTAAAAATGGCCTCCTACAAGAATCTCCACGGGAATATCTTCTGTTAAATAGGTTTTAGGATCTGCTAGTGTAATCTTACGGGCATCTGGTAAACTCTTTATCTGTTGTGGAACCGAAGGCTGGTGATAAATAACGTGAGTACATTCGCAGGCAGTAAGTGGCACCGACGAATTCTGCCAAAGCCCCTTCATATTAAACTGAACAAGCCTGTGGTGGCGTGGGCGTGTAGGGTTTGATTCAAAGGAACAAACGGTCAGTTCTTGTCGGTCTACCGTTTGCAGTTTCAGATCATCAATCAGCGATTTTGCTATGAAGCTGGATTGACTACCTGCGTCCAATAGACATCGCATTGTTCTGCTACATTCTGTAGGTCCTGAGACGCATACTTGAGCTGTCTGAAGGTACGTGTATCCGTGGGGAGCGACAGATACCTTTCCCACGAAAGTAACGTATGTCTGACCCGCAGAACTCCTAATATCCTTTTGTTCCTCACAAATGGACTTATGATGCAGTCTCTTACAGTTAACACACCGAACCTTTTCTTTCTTCTTACAATTTGACACTTTGTGCCCACGTTGAACACAAAGAAAGCACCTGTTTGCTAGATTCAGTTTATCTATTCGATCATTAACGCGTACGATCTTCTTACAGTCTTGCGCCCAATGACCTCAAGATCCGCAAAAGACGCAAAATGGTTCCTTTACGCTGGTATCCTTCGGAGTCGATCTTTTAGATTTCGCGTGTAAGTTAATATGGACGCTGTGTGAAGGTTACTAGAACTGCTGGAAAATTCACCGTGTATCTTCTGCGTGGTAAGCGCCCCGTCGACTTCCTCGTTCAGAAACTCCATCAGTTGCAAAATGTCTCATTCGGATATTCCCGTACGCTTGGCGTGAATTATCCAGCGGCGGCATATGTCATCCGGAAAAGCGCGTAAAATTTTCGGCGCGAGGACTCGGCCGTATCCGTTCACGTCTTCCCCAAGTGCCTGGAGAGCTTGAACACGTCGCTGGCATTCAATGAATGTTGAATTAAGTTCCTCTGGGGTGGACAGCTGAATTGGTTTTATGGCTTCGAGATAATTTAAGTGGGCTTGAACTATTCGATCCTTGTTGCCATAACGCGCTTGTAGAATCCTCTTCGTTTCTGCGTGCGTCTCGGCCGTCACCGCAATACCGTCCATTAAATGCTTTGGTTCTGCCGAGAGATAGCCGCGAGGAAAGGTGTCTTTATTAATTGTAGTTACCGTCGGATCGTTGCTAACCGACTGCTCAAACTGCTCCCAGAATCGTGCCCATGTCCAGAGATCGCCTGAGAAAGGCTCAAGCTTGATCGGCGGAAGTTTTACTGAAGCTGTGGGAACACTCACTGTTACAGATTGTACCGGCGGATTGTCGGGAATATTTATGTCTGCCACCGATTTCGCAAGCTGTTTCTCTATTTCGTGAGACAATCGAGAAATTGTGAGTTTCGCGGTGTCTATATAATCTTCGCATTTAAGAACATCTTCTTCGTATTCGTCGTCGTCTAACAACTCGTGAAGATCCTCATCTAATTTAACGAGGCGGTTCAGAATGTTTCCCTATCTGTCATTGTAATATTTATAATCCGCGATTTTCGATGTGTCTGACAACCTTCCGCTACGAATCGCTACGACTCGCGTAATGTTTGCTCTTTCTCTCATACGTTTTCTCTTTAGAGAGTGTAATTGTGCTTCTTGTTTGTGGTCTGGCATGTCCTCTCCGTCCGATTACTCTAATGTTCAAAGCAGTGTCGGCGAGCGATCAGCTGGTCCTAGTAAGGCGTTATCTTTGGATCGCTGGTCGATGGTCGCTAGATGGCAGCACTAGTCATAAACAATCTACAGGCGTAGCGTAGGATCTGATAATTCGTAAAAGCGCTAATCGAACAGCTACAATAGCAGTACAGAGCGGCAATATGTAATCAGTTGCCTTTACAAATGGCACTAAAAAATATGTCGCGTGATAATTCAATTGAACTTAACTGTGTATGCAGGCGGTTGTCGTCGAAGAGCTTGTTGCGTGTTGTGACAAATCGCTGCAGTAAACTCCCTCGTAGTATTGCCGCGTGACGTGCGTCCAGAATTCGTGGTTCACAACGGCGATCGTGGAAATTGTCTCCCGGGTTTCGGCACTAAATTCTTATGTCGTGAATCACAGTAGAGCAGCGATTAGCAGTCTAACAACACTTTATTTAATCGTCACAGAACATAGAATACAACATGTCAAAGATACACTGTCTTAAGAGTAAACAAACAGTCTCTCACTTGCCAGAAGTACACCACTCCCTGACGATAGCAAACTTTCTGTGTGTTAGAGTTCGACAAAAACAAGTGTGCTACAGCTGTTCAACGGATGTCTGCAACCAAGTACGTTAAGAAGCCACCAACAAGGAAGGCCATTCACCACTGGCACAACAACAAATTCGTTACGAGGGGTTGCTTGTGCACGGCAAAGAGAAGCGGACGTCCCAGTGTGAGTGAAGTGAATGTGGAGGGCGTACGAGAGACATTCATAAGGAGTCTGCCGGGTCACTCATGGTTCACATATCGAACGTTCGTATAAAAAAAAAAAAAAAAAAAAAAAACTGCTTTCAGAGTTTCTCTTCAAAATGCAATGTATATGACATCTGGAAAATGTTTGGTTCTTGTGCAATAATAATTGAAAGTGTTCCCGGACTTTATGTACACCCTGCATAAACAGAGGGCCCGATTGATGTACTACCTTCCAGCGATTAGTACACCTGTGGACGCTTCCACTAACCAAGGCAACGCCATTCAATAGTCGGTCGTCAGCATCTACGATGTTTAATGTGGCAAATACTATGTTAAAATTAGCGAAAGTTTGACGCTGCACCGTGCCATTTGACACCAGTTTTGATTACGTCTCGGATCCGTACTTCTATGAACATAAAAACTGTATACATACCACCTCTCGTGCCGAAAATCCAGTTACATTGTTCATCACCAACAGCACTAACACATCATTAACAGTTGAAGACAAATACTGTTAAAAAGCTAAACAGCGCTCCCAGTAACAAAATTACCTATCGCTACCTGAAACTATATCCCAGAACTTATCACAGAACTTTTCATTTAGCAATAAGTAGGTTCTTACAGAGGAAACATGTAAGGAGGTCCTACTCTTCCTACCAGTCTCTCGTCTCTCATAAGGACAATAATTGAAAGCATCGTTAACCAAAGAATCCATTAACACCGTCCAACACGCGAACTTACTTGCAGTATATACTGTGGCTCCCGTCACAGCTATTTCGTAGAACACCAACAGCTTGAACTTACCACCCATGTCTCCCGTCATTAATATAAACGAATATCTGTCATATTTGTCTACTTCGCTATTCACAAAGTTTTTAATCGGGTAAGATATACTGGACTGCTCTTGGAGCTAGAACACTCAGTTAACGATGTGCACCTGTTAACAGCCTTCTTCTACCACCATCCTGCATATGTCAGAGCCAAGCCTGCTTCAATAGGTCATCCTCTTGGCGGCGTACCTCAGGGTTCTGTCCTGTCCCACTCTCTTACATCCTCTACATGCTAATCGAAAACATCCTCACCCTCTACTTCCTGCAATATTCTCACGACACCGCTTACGTAGCTGCCCGCCACACTATCAAACTCTTCCTCGCTTCTCTCCAATGACACTTTAATCTTTCGGTAAATTGTTGTAATATGTTGAATCTTCAAGGAAATCCGCATAAAAACAAAGTGGCTACACCACTCATCATTTCCGTGCATCTGCAGTCAACCTGTCCTTCTGACTATCACAGTAATTCATTCAGGGATAATCTTGACAAAACTACATTTCTTGCGCACCTTTGGACCAACAAATATCGACAACAACTAAAATTATTGATAACCCGTACTTTGGGCCTACATCCAGCCATTATTCTCACGGATAAATCCCTCATTCGTTCCATCCTAAGGTTCCAATATTGCAAGGATCTCCACCTTTCGTAAGTTCTACAAATTCCTTGAAACATTAGATAGGAATGCACTACACTTTGACTTCTGAATCCATCCTGTTGTAGTTGGTAGAAGAGCCAACACCGTGTTACTAAAGGAGGCCGAAATGCACGCATTTTAGCTCACGCAGGCTGGCGTGAGGAGGGAAGGACTATACTGACGTGAGATCTGGAACATGACAAGGAATTAGAATTCAGAATGCGGACGTAGCTAGTTTGATACTTAACTCTAATCCATTAATGATGATCGTCGCTCTTGACGGTACATGATTCACAATATTGTCTGTTCAGAATTCATTCTAACTACTGAATATGGCGCCTTGCTAGGTCGTAGCAAGTGGCGTAGCTGAAGGCTAAGCTAAACTGTAGTCTCGGCTAATGAGAGCGTATTTAGACAGTGAACCATCGCTAGCAAAGTCGGCTGTACAACTGGGGCGAGTGCTAGGGAGTCTCTCTAGACTAGACCTGCCGTGTGGCGGCGCTCGGTCTGCAATCACTGATAGTGGCGACACGCGGGTCCGACGTATACTAACGGACCGCGGCCGATTTAAAGGCTACCACCTAGCAAGTGTGGTGTCTGGCGATGACACCACACATCCAACTTCCCGAACTCTCCAACTTCACAAAGTCACACTTTTCTCATTTTTTTTCCTTCTCGGAAAACACTTTAATAGGGAAAATGAGACCTATCATACAATATCCTAACCTCTAATCGGTATCCCAGGGCCCCTACTGCGCCATTACATCCATATCCCGCCTTACATGCACCATTACGCCTTATCAGTTCTGAGTCCTCTCCCTCAAGACCTTCAACGATGAAACTGTCCAGAGATAAACATTCCTCTCCAGTTCTTGTCAGCACCTTACTCCGTCCCTCAATCCTCCCCCTCGGTAACTTTTACTTGTATCTTGTGTTTGTCCAGAGCCGCAATGCAATTCTCAATATTCTAAATCCATCATGAACGACATCACGCGCCACCAGCATCACTGTTATGCTGTAACAGCATCAACATCTCCAGTTAAGTTTTATTTGTCGTACAGACTCATGTAAAATTTCTAAATACACACATTTTTGCCATCGTGTGTATTTAAAAAATTACTCTATCTGTTCCATGTAATTTTTATTTTGTTAAACAGGTAAAATACACTTTGTGAAGAAGTTAAATAACAAAAAGAAAACAATACTCTGTATTTTACAGACAACTCCCGGAAGCTGGCCGTAGCAAGGTAGACGAAAGGTCAGTTTCAATGATTGCCGAAGAATGACGCGGCACCAATAACTAAGAATGTTGTAAGGGGTCGGCTCTTTTTGAAATTGGGTTTCCTAGTGTAAGGTAAACCCAATAAGCCCCATTTCTAAATAGCTAACCGTTATTATAGATGAAGTTCTGACAAGTACCACAAATTAATTAACTCAGTCCGAATGTAGGAAACGAAATGAAAGCTAATTGAACAGAAAAAGCCGGCCGAAGTGGCCGTGCGGTTAAAGGCGCTGCAGTCTGGAACCGCGAGACCGCTACGGTCGCAGGTTCGAATCCTGCCTCGGGCATGGATGTTTGTGATGTCCTTAGGTTAGTTAGGTTTAACTAGTTCTAAGTTCTAGGGGACTAATGACCTCAGCAGTTGAGTCCCATAGTGCTCAGAGCCATTTTTTGAACAGAAAACACAATCGCGTAAAGTAAATTAATCGGCGTTGTATCAGTAGACTGAACAAAGGTGAAGAAGAAAAATTAACTGTAAGACCTCATAAAGCGTGAATATTTACTAGCAGTATCATTTAAAGTAGGTTACTGTAGTTCGAAAGATTATAATAGCCATGGTTTCACAAAATGTGTTAAAAAACGGTACGAAAAACAGAGTTCGTGACTGCTTGTAAAACTGTGGGTAGTACAGCACCACATAGAAAGTCTCTTCATGCAGCGCCATCGTCACAAACTACTTTATTGGCTGCGAAATTCATCCAAAGAACGGGAATACGTAATGTTTAAAATAGAGTATGTTACTTGTGATTGGAAATACTACGCGAATTTACAAAAAAATGTATCTGTTAGGAGAGCCAAGGACATCGTCTTTTAACCCGATATCTTGTAGTGACGGTGGAAAAAGTTTCACCGATCCAAGAGGATAACAAGACAAGTGCCATAACCCGACTTACCGGAAACCTCGCTCATTGGAAGAAGGGTAAAATAAACGAACACATATCCCGGCTTATCTGTAGGTACTCGACTTTTCTCTGAAACTACGATCAAAGCTTACGAGGCACTTTGTGTGTCTCTGAGCGAGTAAATCGCTCAATAGGAGCGGCGACACAGTGACTACCGTCTCTGCTTCGCACTTTCACGCGCCGTGTCCAAAACCTGATTATTATTTTTCTTTTTTTTTATCTACCCATGTCCGTAGAAGATTACTACTCGAATGTTTTCCAGCGTGAATAAAGAAAATCAATAACTGAATAAAAAAATTATTTGGAACTGTTTTCAGTGAAAATCCTGTAAATCTCGATTCATAATCAGTCGAAAGCAACAGTTTTCGGGAAAGTGATCCGTTATGCGTGGCTTACCGCCAAACTACTGCCAACGCGTGATATCTTTAGCAATATTAACGACGTTTCTTTCTCCAGTGAGATTTATACGAAGAAATGAATAAGTGGCAAACCTGTCTTCGCGTGACGCTCGCGATGTTCCGAATTTCAAAATTTCGAATGCTTCTACGATCGGTATAATCCAATTGTTCTGAAGAATAAGCATAATATGACATAAGAATTAAGAATTGCAATAAGGATAAAGTACAAGAATATGAGAATTTAAAAATATTGTGACATCTGCAAATACCATAAACACGTCTATTATAATATAATAAATGTATGCCGGCCGCGGTGGTCTAGCGGTTCTGGCGCTGCAGTCCGGAACCGCGGGACTGCTACGGTCGCAGGTTCGAATCCTGCCTCGTGCATGGGTGTGTGTGATGTCCTTAGGTTAGTTAGGTTTAAGAAGTTCTAAGTCCTAGGGGACTTATGACCTAAGATGTTGAGTCCCATAGTGCTCAGAGCCAATAAATGTATTACAATTGTTGCGAAACCCAGCTGTAATTCTAAAATTAATAAAAATTGGTAAGGAAGATTCGGGTGGTAATCTTCTACAGGCACGGGTAGATAACATAAATAAATAAAATGAAATAAGTAATCTTCTGCCTAACATGGGACTCAAAACTGAAATGTTGCGTCCCTGGTCACTGTGCCACCAGGCTGAGTCTATCGGCCGCTGAAAGATGTGTAAATTATGTCGAAAACTTTGACAGTCGTTTTCTCAGAAACGTTCGAATATCTACGAACAAACCGGAACACATGCTCGTTTATTTTGACTCCTCTTCCACTGAGGGAAATTTGAGAAATCGGGCAATGGCATCTGCCCCGTCCTGCTCGTAAGTGTCAAGTCAGTGGCCACGGAGGTTTAAAAGAAAGATAGTACTTATTGGAACGGTGTATAACTGATACGAAAAGCCATTTACCGGAATAATACATCGGCTCTTTCCAACACATACGCACGTGGCCACAAAACCAGACATGCAAATTTCGAAGGACCAAGCTACGTACACGATGGACATTGTTTAATAAACTAACCAGAACGTTAGAGTGAATGAGTTGGCTGAACTACTTTTCGAATTGAATGACTGATTCTGTACCCAGCAGCGACACGCTGTGGACGCCTCCACGCGCTGCGTTCACAACAAATCATTGAAAATTTAACGATAAAGTACAAATACCTTTTGTACACTTAATAAAACTTTCTTGTGAATACAGCCAGTGCCTACGGCTAACCAAAATAACAATAACTGCTTACCAAACACAGCGATCAGGTCCATTTGACACCACACGTCTCACCTGCTGCGTAACCACTATAGAAAACTCCATTCAAAAGCTTCTCGGAATATCTTGCTTATCGCGGAGCGCAGTGATTGACCCGCTATAAGAGAAGCAAAGCACATATTCCCGTAAGCCTGAAAGACTACACTAACTAACCAAGTTGTTTGCGGTCGATCCTTGGTACTGATCACCATCTCTGCATAGCTTCAGCAATAACTGATTCGCGAAATGGAGAGATTATATAATTGAAAATTGAAAGAGGCTGTCTTAAAGGCAACTATCAACTTTTAACACAATGGATAACAGCCGCGAAACCCCTCGTCCGTAAATGATGAACGCCTATAACGCAAGACCAGTTGCGTCGCTCGAAGGTGAGTTTACTGTACCAATATAGCCCAAGACAATATTAATAATGTCTTCCTCCTGTAACTGCAAAGTAAGGGCGTTTCTGTATAGTTATCACACACAAGAGAGGATTCCCAAGTGTAAATAAACGATCTCTATGGAACTTGGCCGATGGTAGAGGGGCAAAATACACCTCGAACGGGAATTTCGTTTATCGGGTTTAGAAGGAATATCTTCGAAACGATGGTATATAAAAAAATGTTTTTCATATAAAAGTTGATGTGTAATTAACGTTCTTAAAAACTGTATAATCAATTTTTTAATAATCTGCCATTCTGAAAAATACCATTCCACCAGTAGTTAATTTTGAAAAATGAAAACTTTCCTTACAACGTAAGTTAAAAAAGCTTTGAAGCCATAAACGTCCATGTGTAATAAAGCTGATTTCTGAAATACCATTTTTGGTAAATAAGCCGTCAACGTATTGTCGGAATATTTGCAACATTCCTAATTAAAGTATCTAAACATTCATCATTAGTTTACTTATTTTACTTACATTCGTTTTATGTTTCAAATTGTTATCTTACGTTTTACATTCATGTTTTCTGTCTTTTTTCTACCGTTTCACATATGTGAATTTGATAAATAACAATTTGTTAAATAACAATTGCAATAATGCAAAATCATTACATTAATGACAGTCTATAAAAAATGTTTAACACATAACGATTGTTTACAACATGCCCGGAAATTTCTTCACATAGTATACAAGACGGAGAACACAATATAAAACAAAATTCAGCAGAATTTCGAATCGTCGTGGGTGATCCTCTAAATATCGTGATTTGTATCAGGCATATTTCAGTACATTGGTAGGCGTTGGCGAAGAGAATTCGTTGTGTAACATATATGTGCCAAATTATTTTTCGTGTGTGTTTTACCCCTTAATAGTCAAACTGAACACACACAAAAATACATACTGAATTTAAAAAAATATTCAAATGTGTGTGAAATCTTATGGGACTTAACTGCTAAGGTCATCAGTCCCTGAGCTTACACACTAATTAACCTAAATTATCCTAAGGACAAACACACACGCCCATGACGCATCGAGGACTCGAACCTCTACCGGGACCAGCCGCACAGTCCATGACTGCAGTGCCCAAGGCCGCTCGGCTAATCCCGCGCGGCCATACAGAATTATTTTGTCCCCTCTGCACATCCGCCAAGTTTCATCAAGATCGTCTATCTACTTGGGTATGTTCCTTTGTGTGTGACGTACTGTACAACATCCATACGTCGCAGATAGTGGCGTCATGATTGATGCTGTGTTCCTTGCTTACCGGTAGGTGACCGACACAATTCAGCTACGACTCCTAGTGAGCAAAATAAGAGCTTAATGATTATAGCTCAGATTCGTGTCTCGAAAGTTAGTCGTAATTGAGCTTATATTAAGGGCTGTTACAAACAGCCGCAGTAGAAGCCGCACATTCACCTAGGCACGATCTTACGGTGTCACCATAAACCTAGACCTCGAGTAATGCTGTATTCAGCTACTACGTCATGTGAGGTAAGAACAGTACACTTTCTTAAATGGAAACACAATTTGTAACTAAAAGTTACTTAGCATATTGTATGAAGTTGTTAGTTCTATTGATTTTAATGAGAACAGATAACTGGTATTTGTAATACTTTTTTTACATACTGCATTGATAGTTTTCTTATATTTTTATCCGTTATATAATTTTACTTGATATTACGCTGGAAGGTGCCTGAACAGATTAAAATAGAACTCACAAGCGTGTTTTATAGATAATAACGACATGTCACCTCTGGTGTTTTGATGGTTCCGTCTTACAGCCCTTTCTTTTTTTTTTTAAAGTTTAAAGATAGATTTTTGTCCGAAACTTTTGTATAATGAGCAATATCTAACACTTTTCGTAACCTAGGCCATGAATCAGATAGCAGATCAAATACATTGAACCATAACCTTGACCTCGAGCTACTCAGTGCACAAGACTCTACACTTGCATGTAGTAAAATCACACAACGCCGTTTTCATATTTTTAATTTCTGTATACCAATAATTTATTATTGTTAAGTTAATAGTTTACCACTTTATGTATCTGGTACCAACGCCCATAATACTGATAGAAGATACAGTAATAATATTTTTGTAATAATTTTTGACGTATATATTTGGAAAACCATGTACATAATTAATTTACTTTTATATAAAATATAAAAAATAAATTAATAAAAAAGTCATTACATTGTATTTCGACGACGTAATGTCATGTTGTAAAGGACTCTTGCCATCTTGTGGCACCTGAGAACACAACGTGTTCCGTTGGTTGCCTCGTAACAACTTCCTATCAGATGTCAACAAGGACATAACATGAAAAAAATGGCTCTGAGCACTATGGGACTTAACATCTATGGTCATCAGTCCCCTAGAACTTAGAACTACTTAAACCTAACTAACCTAAGGACATCACACAGCACCTAGTCATCACGAGGCAGAGAAAATCCCTGGCCCCGCCGGGAATCGAACCCGGGAACCCGGGCGCGGAAAGCGAGAACGCTACCGCACGACCACGAGCTGCGGACACATAACATGAAAACGTTATACATAAGTCTTATGTATTTCATTTGTAACTATTTTGCAGTCTTTGCACGGTGCTATGGAATGTCGTCTCTATAAGTTACGTTTACTTAGAATTTGTATGTGTTTTATGTGGGTTTGACGTTACAGTTTTCCATATTTTTACCTTTGTATACAATACAGTTGTGTCCAGTTATTGTGATCAGTCGACGAAATGGAATTGTCCTATAATTTTTTTTCTATATAAACGATCTGAAGATGACGATTTAATTGCGCTAAAACCAGTAATCACTGTGCATTTTTGTGCGATATAGGCAAATGAAATGTTGTAATATGAAGCTCAATTGTCAATATTTTAATTAATGTTTAATTATTCGCCAAATATATGTTTAGACTAAATATTCTACACACATGGGAGAAGAAAAAAAACCTTGATTTTATTTCATGCTGTCGGAATGTCCAGGGTACGTTTAATACACAAGAGGTAGTTTTCAAGTTTTAATTAGCGCCGTGAAAAAATAAAGTTACGCAATTTTTCGGTCATTTTCAGATACACGGCTGCAGTCCTGGTACGCATTGAAACACCTAGGCCCCACAACCGTAAAACGTTGCTGGAGGATCCAGAACTAACTGGCGCCGTGTTTTGTTGAGGCGATGGACAAGCATACACTCTCCTAAATAACGTTCTAGCCACATTTGCAGATTCGTCATAATTATGGCTATAGCTTTCGAATTATCCACTTTACATCTACATTCTGCAAACAACTGTGAAGTGCATGGTGGGCTCCATTGTACCAGTTATTAGGATTCTTTCCCGTTCCATTCAAGTACTAATCGCGAGAAGAATGATAAGTTAAACGCCTCTGTCGGCACTGTAATTAGTGTAATCTCGCCTTTGCGATCGCTATGGGAGCGATACATAAGGGGTTGAAGTATATTCCAGGATACATCATTTAATGTTGGTTCTAGAAACTTTCTAACTGACCTTTCACGAGATAGTTTGCATCTGTCTTCAAGCATCTACCAATGCAGCGTGTTCGTCTTACTCTGCCACAGATCAAACAAACGTATGACCATATGTGCTGCCCATCCTTGTAATCGTACAGGATCTGCTGTTAGTCCTATTTGGGTCCTATTTGGTACAGCTCCCAAACACTAGAGCATTAGTCAAGGATGGATTCATGAGTGTTTTGTATTAATTCTCCTTTGTAGAGTGATTGCGTTTCCTTAATTTTTCCAGCGATGTCCTGCAGTCTCTCTCTTGCTTTACCTACGACTAAGACTGTGTGATCGTTCCATTTAATATCGATAAAATTTTTTACAATCAAGTATTTGTACGAGTGCCGTTCGGAAACTAAGGTCCGACCGATCGCGAAATGGAAACCACACTGGAAATCCGATGAAGTTTTCCATATACGTGTTGGACAGTTTTTGTAGTACGAGCGCAGATCTGATCGGGTAGGTCTTTTTAGTTCCGATGCCACAGTGAGCACGTAAAGATGACAAGAAAGCAATGTCTCCCGCCAAGTATGAATGCCGGTGACCGATTTTGCCTGACTTCATGTGTCCCACGCAACGCAACTGTCACGCATTTCCTTCTTTGTGACAATTCTCGACCACACATTGCAGGAGCAACGGCGAAGCTCTTGCAACGTTTTCGGTGGTAAGTGTTTGGTCACCCACCACACAACTCGCACTTGGCCATGTCAGATTTTCATCTCTGCTCACATGTGATGCTGGTTATGAAGACGACATTTTGGCACAGACAACGAACAGCAGACCACAGTAGAAAATTGGCAGAAAACACAAGCGGCTGCCTTCTATGATGATGGCATGGGAAACTTGGTACTACGCTACGACAGATGTCTAACTCGGAACAGCGACTGTGTACAGAAGTAGCTCAAAGGTGAAGCAAACTGTTGCAAATAAAACATTTTTGAATTTCATCCTGGTTTCCATTTTACGACCGATCGAATCTTACTTTCTGAATAGTCCTCGTCTAAGTTCACAGTTTGCAACTGTGGCTCACCAGGATTGTAGCGACAGGCTACAACAGTTTTCATTTTGTGAAGTATACAATTTTACATTTCTGAACATTTGAAATGAGTTGCCAATCTTTGCGCCACTTTCAAGTATTATCAAGCTCTGTCTGAATATCAGTGCGGCTTTTGTCAGACAATACTTGATTATATATAAGTGCATCATCTGCGTAAGGTCTGAGATTACTATTGATATTGTCTGCTAAGTCATTAATGCACTCCATGAAGAGCCGAGGCCAACACAATTTTATAGGGCAAACGTGAAGTTGTTTTTATATCTGTCGATGTTTTCCATCCAAGATAACATGTCGTGTTATCCCCACCAAGAAATCCTCAATCTGGTCACAAATCTCGCTTGGTACTCCTTCTGAATGTACTTTCGGTAGTAAGAACGTGTTTTGTACTAAGTCAGATGCCTTTTGGAAATCAACAAACACTGAAACTGATTTCCTTGATCCTTGGCTTTCAGGAAGATCATGCGAAATAAGCGCGATTTCGATTTCACATGATCGATATTTTCGGAATCCATGCTGGTTGTCATGCAGGAGGTCATTCCATTCCAGATACCTCATTACGTTTGCGCTCGGAATATGTTATAAGTTTTTACAAAAAATGGATGTCAAGGGTATTGCACCATAGTTTCGTGGATCATTCTTGCTGCCTTTCTTGTGGACGGGCGAGACCTGTCCTTTCTTCCAACCAATGGGCACAGTCTTTTGTTCGATGGATCTTCGGTATATTGCGGTTAAAAGAACTGCGATCTCAACTCCTTATCTGGTTTAGAATCTGATAGGGATTTCAGCGGGCCCTGAAACTTTATTCGCTTTTACGACTTCAGCTGTTTCTCGACGCCACTGACACTGGTATTTATTCCACTCATATTTGCAGTGGGACGAGAATTAAGTTGAGCTAAAACTCATGAGCTTTACTTTTTTAAGGAATATTTGAAAACAAAGTTATGCATTTCCGCTTTTACTTTGCTACCCTCTGTTTCACTTCACTTTTCGTCCGTAAGTGTCTGGACGCAAATTTTGGTGTCACTAACAGCTTTTACATGTGACTAGAATTTCCTCGGCTTGACAGGTCTCACCAATAACACAAGAATTGAAAGAAGTAATACACTGATCTTATGTAATGAATTTTCCTGTAGGCTTACTGAGCCTCAACTTTATCTTCGATAAGGATAGAGCTCAAGCAATGAATTAAAATTTGCGCCGGGCCCTATGGTTGTACTTGAGTTTCCTGCTTGTTACACAGATGTGCTGTCCTCTACACTACCCTGACATAGCTGACACATCTGCACAGAATACACTAGTTCAATGACCTCTCTAACACAAACTTCAATTCACACCACAATCCATCTTTATTTCCTCTTTCTTAAATCATCAGAATGGCCGACACTCTCCAACCAGAATAGCAACCCAGCTTTGTATGTAATGGGGAAATCCTGCCTGTACCTTAGATGCAAATGACATATTGAACTGATGTAATTACATTTCTGCGGAGACATACTGAATTTCAACTTTTTTTCCCTAAGGATAGCATATCTGCCCAGTTAGCAGGGGACCCTTGTTCAAGTCTCAGCCTTGGCACAAATTTTAAATTCATTGCTTCAGCTTCTATCCTAATTCAAGATGAAGTTCAGACTCAATATGTGTTCACGAAAATGTAATTACATCAGATTAGTAGATCATATGCTCATGAGGTACAGGCGCGATTCCCTTTACTTACAAAACTGGGCTGCTAATCTAATATCTAAGAGCATCAGAAATCCTGAAGATTTAAGAAGGGAACATTTAAGATGGGCTGAGGTGTGAACTGGGCTTTGTGTTAGGGAGGGCATTGGACTAGGTTATTCCGCGTAGGTATGGCAGGGTGATGTAGTGGATAGCACATCTACCTAGTAATCAGATTCAAGTCCCGGCAATAGAACGATTTTTAATTCATTACTTCAGCTTCTATCCCTAGCGAAGAATTAATACGATTAATTATAGAAAATTTTGTTTAACATCGATTTGTAGTACGATTTTGGAACTTGTGTCAGGATCCAGCATTGTAAAATACTTAGAAGGAATTCAGAAAATGTCGTTTTTGTGAAACACGAATGGTTCTTTATTCCCACGAAGACATGGATGCTATTGACAGTGGATCTCAAGTTGTTTCCATATTTCTCGATTTTCACAAGGATTTTCATATCGTTAGTCACAAGGCACTCCTGGGTTGCTTATCAGATACCACCTCGGTAGTACTAATGGATTCGTGATTTCCTGTCGCAAAGGTCACAGTTATTCTAATTGATGGGAAGTCATTGGGTGAAACAGATGCGCTATTTAGGGATCCCATGGATCTTTATATGCCCTCTGCTATTTTTAATCCATATAAGCGGTTTTGGAGACCATCTGAGCAGCCCTCTTAGACTATCTGCAGCTGATGCTGTCGTAAACCGACTAGTAATGTCATCAAAAGACCAAAACCAACTGCAAAAGTGTTTATACAAGATGTATGGTACTAAATGTGATAACTAACGCTAAATACTTGAGTACTAAAAAATCCTTTAATTTAGGGTACACGATAAACAACACAAATTTAAAAGATATTGACTCATCAAGATGCCTAGGGATTTCAGTTATGAACAACTTACACTGGAACTATTACATAGGAAACATTGTGGAGACGACTAACCGAATACTGCGTTTAATGTCATCGTGCTGGGCGAAATCTGTGCTTAACTTGAGAATCGTTCATCATGTCAGTTTTAACAACAGTAATAATGTTGAAACTTTTCTACTCTTAAAAATGATTTGAAATGCTCCACTCACCCGACATAACACCACTGTTAATGTTGAAAATATTTGGATATTATTTGTTTCAAAGCAATCTGAAGGCTTTAAAATACAGTATACTTTTAAAAGAAATAATCATGTATTCCTGGTTCTTAGGAAGTTACCTCAAATTAGACCCAATGTGCATACGTCTTAGTGAATTATTTATTCAGTTGAATAACTCATGTATTGGAATATTCTGGACTTAACAATGTATGGTCGAATTGAGTATGTGACCCATGGCCTGTTTTTTACCCACTTTCAAATGGCTCTGAGCACTATGGGACTTAACATCTATGGTCATCAGTCCCCTAGAACTTAGAACTACTTAAACCTAACTAACCTAAGGACAGCACACAACACCCAGCCATCACGAGGCAGAGAAAATCCATGACCCCGCCGGGAATCGAACCCTTGGAAATATCGAACGACGCTAAAATAACATAAAATATATAAAAGAAATGTAGTTATCACTTATGTCTACGGAAAGACGAAAAATGATTTTTGATATTGTTTTGTCACTTCACTAACTGCTCCAGTAGTTTGTTTTGTTGCCTATTACAATCCACAGTCGATGTCAGGTAAGTAAAACAATACGAACATGTTACCAATTATGGTATATTAACCATACTTAATAGTCCACAAGTTCCATTAAACAACGATGAGTAAGAAGCTCACGGAAAACCGCAGCATCACCAGTGACCGAAAAATTTTACCATTTCGATGCTCAACCTCTTTACTATAACAAAAGAAATGCGCCAACAGAAACATCATCCGAATTGTAGAGTATGCGAACACAAGAAAGTGAGGTAAATATAAAACTTGTTTACAGCTCGAACAGTCGACCATAACCAATGACAGAAATATTCGAATAAATTCGTACCGTGAAAACTAAATCCGCAAACAACCTCTCTTTTGTGTTAAAATGTAGTTGAGTGTGAACGTGCAGTAGCAGTAATACATTTGAAACATCAATGAAAGTACCTAACGTTTCCGAGGACACATTAACACGTTGAAATGAACTGGGAACGTCGTTATAAACGTTGTCCTCGATAAAGTGGCTATAAGCTTAAAACCCAGTTTATTATAACCTGCTTGTGTTTAGGAATTGTAGTGGCAGCTTTCTATTCTGCACGCGACGAGGGCACTGGAAATATTTGCAGCTGTCCGCCGTATAACAGCTGGGGAAGCATGAAACAGTTCTGAACAGCGCCAATCTAAGCGTAATGGCCGATTCTGAATTTCAGTGTTACAATGTGATTGTTGTTCCACTCTGTTTAACCATAGCGCAATGATAATGTTTTGTGGTTGCCACATAATGGCCCGTTTATGACCATCGTTATCTTGCTTTAGACGTAATTCAATGCTCCAGTCACACGTCCTAAATAAAGGCCTACTTAACTCCAGGCTCGTTATACTGGATGAGAAAGGAGACTGACGTTAGTGTCGTAATACGAACATAATGAGAGCGACCAAGCTACTGCAGTTTAATGGGCCGTGGCGTACGACACAATACGAGCCCCCATTACCAAGTAAACCAACTAAACTCCTCGCTGGAGCCATTAATACTAGTGCTTTGAATACGATATCCCTGACATCCAAAACCTAGCGACTATACCGACGTTGACAGAAAATGTCATATACCGTACCAAAGATAGATTAAAAGTAAACATAATTATAGTTGCGAAATCCAAATTAAATATGTGTTAAGAAAACTAAAGACTTAAATGTTGCCTATTATTTACTCTTAACTGTAGTTCAGGTGGCATAAGTAGTGACTTTTGGCACTGAAGATCCTGAAGAAGATCCCAGCAGTGGGGTCGAAACGCCGATTGTGTAAGAAGAAATTGAAAAGGAACATGACGTGGCGTAACAGTTTAGAAGATTTTATTTTCTGTGTGGAAGAAATAATTTAAAGTACTATAAGACTCATTCAGTAAGGAAAATATATCTGAAACAATGCTCGTAACAGCAGCTCGTTCTCCAGATTTCTCATAGTTTGAAAATGTCTAGTCATAGTTTGCAGAGAGACTGGCACGCCATGACTCGACAGCCACGAAGGCTGATGAACTCCGGCACAGAGCAGCATGCAGTGACACACGGCTATCTGCCATCAAGCTCAGTTCGATAGTTGTCCAGTCGCGTTAGAACAGTTGATGCAGCTAAAAGTGGCAGGTCCCATCGTCCAAAAGTGGTTTTGTGAGGACGAGGACTATTTGTCGGACCTCCACTCGCCACCACAGTCACGTGATCTCAATAGTTTTTAGCCTTTGTGGTCTACTTTGGAGAGAAGGCTACACAGTCGCAATGCACCTCCATCTTTCCAATATTCTGGAAGAAGAATGGGAAACTACCCTCTTGAAAACCACACAGCGCCTGTATTTATCCCTTCTGTGACGATTGGGGGCTGATCAATGGGTTTCCCACGTCGTAATCTGTTGTGTTTTTCGAATTTACATGTTTTGGTCTTCTACCTGAGTAGCGGCTTCACATGTCGTCTGCTAGCGCTCAACTCGCCAAACAGTTTCGTACAGCGTGTAGTTTGTCGTAATCTTCACAGGCGCCGGCCATCCGATTTCGCGGTACCATTCCTACTTCATACTGCACTGACTGAGATAAAAACTCGGGGGTATTCGCGAAGAAGTTGGTTTATAAATTGTCTTCAAGACTAAAAGACAGGTGGTATCGGAAGTAACTAGTAATACTGCCGACATAATCATTTTAAACTGCGCATGGACAAAGTACAAACTGACAGAATACAGTAAGGAAACAGATGATTTCCCTCTCAACATTGTGTTATGCGCTAAACGATTAACCACGGTAACATACAGGAATCTGTCAGCCTGAAATGCAGATAGTGATTTTCGTTAGTACCTACCGACAAATACTAAACAGTAGTATTAGAAATTAAGAATATGATGACTCTAAATTCAATATTTTGGTATAATATTTAAAAAATCATACATTACATTTTTGCTCTTAAGATTTCATTTTTGATACTTTAATAGCAACCCGGTTTGCAGAATACATTATGGGGGCTTGTTTCTGTCTGATAATACTAACAACGACTCTTCTTGTTGCCGAAACATATTACAGCACATTGTTGCCATAGCCAGCTGGTAATGCTTTAGTGAAGTCTAGAAATTTCGGAAAATTACCATGGTGAAAGAAAACTGAGCAAAGTATTTTTAATCTATTGGAATCATTCCATTAGTCTCTTTAAGTTTAGTATTCTGGAACATTTTTGGAATTTTCATATCCATTACAATCTGTACTATGTTTTTGTAAAGCTGACTGATATTTCGTGGCATATTTTGTCGTTACTTAGTTTTTCTCGTTATAGAGGCACTACCACCTTTCACAGTGCCTTGCTGACAACTTGTGTCTATAGCTTCGTGTTCCAGTCGTCTAGGGTCTAACCGATACGATCATGAGCCCTGTAGTCACGCTGCAGGCAATGTACTGTCGGCAAAGGCGCTGGCGCTAGACGTCTGTAAAAAAAAAAAAAAAAAAAGCTCTGAGCACTATGCGACTTAACATCTGAGGTCATCAGTCCCCTATAACCTAGAACTACTTAAACCTAACTAACAGAAGGACATCACACACATCCATGCCCTAGGCAGTATCCGAACCTGCGACTGTATCGGTCGCGCGGTTCCAGACTGAAGCGCCTAGAACCGCTCGGCCACATCGGCCGGCTAGACGTCTGTTGCCACAGCGTTTCATCGCAGTGTCTTAAGAGGTACATCGGCTGTACGTCCCACATTGATTTCCTCGTTTATTTCAAGTAGTGTTGCTTGTCTGTTAGTGCTGACAACGCTACGCAAACGCCGCTCCTATCGTTTGTTAAGTGAAGGCGGTCAGCCACTGCATTGACCGAGGTGAGACAGGTAAAGCCTGAAATGTGGTATTCTTGACACACTATTGACTCTGTGGAGCTGGGAATATTGTATTCCCTAACTGTTTCCGAAATCGAAAGTCCGTTGCGTCTAGCTCCAACTATCACTCCGCGTTCAAAGTGTTAATTCGCGTCGTGTGGTCATAATCACATCCGAAGCCTTTTCACATGAATCACCTGGCTACAAATGATAGCTCCGCCAGTACCCTGCCCTTTTATACCTTGTGTACGCGGAACTACCACGACCTGTATGTGTGTACATCACAATTCCACGACCTGTGTCACCTCAGTGTATGTGAAACGGGTTTCGTTTACAGACAGGTAATCACTCTCCCTGGCACTGAATGCGAAGACGAGCATTACGAACCCGTTGACTTTTTTTATTATTTGTAAGCAATAAATATAAACTTTGAAACACTGTATTCCTGTAATGTGGGTATACATATTGCTGAAGACAACACTTTACACATGCCACAAACGAACAAAAAAAAAAAAAAAATGTAAAACTGGTTCCTTACAAATCTAGTGGGAAATATCGATCGCCTTTTCAACTAGATGGAGGTCAAATTTATAGGTGTCACATGGTTGCGATGTTAATCACATTTTTCACCATGAAGTAGTCTTCACGAAGGTCTTCTCCCGGAAAAAAAATAAGATTTTTATTTTCTTGGTTGTGTTGTCATTACCTCCTTTCTTAGTCCGTTCGCAAACGCCACTGACGGTATTTCTTTTCCACATAATGTGGTTAACTCCTCAAGATGTTCAGTCACCTCCTCCTCCAAGTGTTTGTTGTATAGACCGTGTGGTACTATCACTCTTCTCTAAGATTTGAAGCGTCTGCCAGCTATTGTTTTCTTTGCTGAAATCAGCAGCTGAGGTCAGAGATCTCATTGGAACCTCAAGTTTCTCTCAAGTCTCAAACCCAAAATTATCTGACAGCACATCTTCTGTCCCAACCTCCTCTGCTCCTTGTTTGTCCATTCATTTCCTAACATGAGCTTCCTCAAACATCACATCTGATATGTCTAGAGTATTTCAGTCTTCGTCTCAACTTATCGGTCGTCGTATGTCTAGGGCCTCCCGTCGGGTACACCGTTCGCCTGGTACAGGTCTTTCGATTTGACGCCACTTCGGCTACCTGCCCGTCGATGGGGATGAAATGATGATAATTAGGACAACACAACATCCAGTCCCTGAGCGGAGAAAATCTCCGACCCAGCCGGGAATCGAACCCGGGCCCTTAGGATTTACATTTTGTCGCGCTGACCACTCAGCTACCGGGGGCCGGACAACTTATCGGAAGAAGTAACCAGTTGGTACCTTTCCCTATCGTTGACAGAAGAGACATTTTTTCACCCATTAATCTAAAAATTTCTTAATTTATGAGCTTTGATATCAACGAGATATTTTCCCATCGTTATTAAACAGCACATTTTAAATTCGAACTCTTGTTTACGGGTTATTATCTGATTGCAGAATTCCCAGTGATTTCTAGAAATATTTTCATTAATTCTAGTGAACCACAGATTTAGCATTGACGATGTTACCCACATTACGCCCCCTACAGGTGAGAGTATTTAAGTCATAAAGTTCATCCCAATGCATTCGCAACAAAATAATATGGTTTGAAGTGCTCTTGAAAAGCAGTGAAGCTCACACAATTTTAGAAAAAGAAAACCGGCTACAGCCCGAAATTGACGGCAATGAGAGTTTTGGGAAAAATCTAAGTGTACATGGAAAGGACAGGCTAATTGTAAATCCACGGAATATGAATTGAAGCTGTATGCGAGATTGTCTGGACATAACTCAGTATGAAGTGTGGGCATAAACGTATTAACCGATCCTTCTATCGACCACCAGACTCATCTCTGGTGTTACCGAAAACTTTCGAAAAAACCCTTCACCAGTACGTAAGTTCCCCAACCATGCTGTTAGCATAGGAGGGGACTTCAAATATCCAACAATCAATTGGGAAAATTACGGTTTTCTAAGTGAAGAGCATGACGAGATATCATGCGAAATATTACTAAATGCGTTATCTTAGAAGCACCTACAATAGATAGTTTAGAAGAACACTCATGACGAAACTATATTCGATCTAATGGAGTCAAATAGACCTTGCTTTCTTTGAGGACATCCACAATGAAACTGGTACCAGTGACCATGAAGCAAGTGTAGCAACAGTAATTATCGAAGTACACATGGCAATTAAACAAGCAGAAACATTTATATTTGCAGGAAACTAGATGAAGACTCAGCAGTGTCGTAACACAATAAGGAACTCGAAACATTTAGCTCTAGCGAAGAGCATGTAGAACAACTGTGGTTCTGGTATGGAATAATAGATTACCACGATCTTAGTGGATACGTACCTCATAGAACAGTTCATTATGGGAGAAACCTGCCGTGGTATACAATCACTGTGAAGAAACTTCTAAAGAAGCAGGTACTACTGCATAACAGATACAAAGCATAGAACTATAGATGGAGATATGTTGAATAAAACGTCTTTGGCTTCATGAGGGTAATGCGTGAACCCTTCAGCCACTGCTGTAGCAGATTATTACGGATGATCTGTAACAGAATGCTAGGAAATTCTGATAATCTGTAAACGCTGTTGGTGGTACTAAAATTGGTGTCCAGACACTCATAGATGAGACACGGGCAGATTAAGAGTAGCAAAGCAAAAGCATAAATTCCTAAATCCATTTTCAAACGTTCCTTTACAAATGGATTTCCCTCTTCAATTTTGGCACAATTCCAGAGATGAATGAGATAGATATTAATGTCGGTGGTGTTGAGAAACAGCTGAAATTTTACAAATCTCCAAATTGGATGGAATCCCTATTAGATTCTGTACTAAATTTTCCGCTGAATTAGCCTTTCTTCTAACAATAATCTGTCGCAGATCCCTCGAACAATAAACTGTACCCAGCAACTGGAAGAAAGCACAGGTCACACCCGCCCAGAGGAAAGGTAGCAGAAGTTATTCACAAAACTACCGTCCAGTGACACTCACATCCATTTGTTGTAGAATCTTAAAACATATTCTGATCTCAAACGTAATGAGGTATCACGAACAGAATAATACCCTCCAAGACAACCAGTATGGATTCCGAAGACATCGGTCATGTAAAACCTAACTTGCACTTTTCTGACGTGACTTCCTAGATGCCATGAATGAAGTCACTCTAATGGATGCAATACTTCACGGCTCTAGAAAATCTTTTCTTTCGATACCACATCAACGTTTGTTAACAGAAGCCCGATCGTATGGTTATCAACAATGTTTGGGACTGTATTGAGAAATTCTTGGTAAAGAGGACTCAGTATGTTACCTTGCATGGAGAACCATCGACAGATGTTCGAACTCTATGCATTATCTCGATGACAATGATCTACTCACACATATCACAAGTTAAGAAAATATCGTTCTTGTGAAATAAAACTAGCGGTTTGTTGACACGGGGTAATGAATGCTACCGACAGATGCGTCAAACCGAAACCATATTTCTAGATTTCCAGAAGGTTTTTGACACTGTTCCTCACAAGTGTCTTCTAATGAGATTGAGTGACTATTGAGCATCGTCTAAGTTGTGAGACTGAATTTTTTGAATTCCCGTAAAAAGTTGCACATTTGGTAGTGACTGACAAAAAGTCATCGGGCTGAGGAATAGTCGTATCTGGCCTTGCCCGAGGAAGTGTTGAAGTCTTTCTAAATCGTTTATATTTATCAGGAATAGCAGGAGACAATTTGTGCAGCCCTATCAGGTTGTTTTCTCATGATACTGTCATTTACCGTTTAGTAATTTTATCAGAATATCAAAACCATTTGCAACACGATTTAGACAACATATCTGTATGGTGAGAAAAGTGGCAATTGACTCTAAATGACGCCAAGTGGAGGTTATCCACAGAAGTACAAAAAGGAACCCGTTACATTTCGGTTAAATGATGAATTACACAATGTCAGTTCAACTCAGTGCCAAGTGATTACAATTACGAACAACATAAATTCGAACGACCACATAGATAATCTTGTGGGGAAGGAAAACCTAAGACTAAGGGATACTGGCAGAACGCTGAGATGGTTCAAATGACTCTGAGCACTATGGTACTTAACATCTGTGGTCATCAGTCCCCTAGAACTTAGAACTACTTAAACCTAACTAACCTCAGGACATCACACACATCCATGCCCGAGGCAGGATTCGAACCTGTGACCGTAGTGGTCACGCGGCTCCAGACTGAAGCGCCTAGAACCGCACGGCCACACCGGCCGGCGCAGAACGCTGAGAAGATGCAACAGTTCTAAAAAAGGGACTGCATACATTACTTTTGTCCAACCACTTCTGGAATATTGATGGCCGATATGGAACCTGTACTAGATACCACTAACGGAAGTCGAAAATGTTCAAAGAAGGGTAGCTCGTTTTATATTATCGTGGAAACACGAGAGGCAGTGACACAGATATGGTGCACGAGTCGGGATAGCAAACGTTAAAGCGAAGGTTTTATCCGTTGCGGCGAGGTCTTTTTACGGAATTTGAGTCTCTAACTTCCTCTTCTGAAATCGAAAAAAATTCGTTGATGCCCGCCTGCAAGGGTGAAATTATCATCGTAATAAAATAAGAAATGTTAGATCTCGCTCAGAAAAATTTAACTGTCCGTTTCTCCCGTGGGCGTGTAACGAGTGGAATGATAGAGAAACAGTCTGAAGCTTATTTGCGGAAACCTCTGGTAGGTATTCAAGTTTGAATTGCAGTGTATTCAAGTAGATGTAGCAACCTCTGGCCTGCCCCAAAGAAATGAGCCCCACGCAGTTCGTGTTGTATGTTATTTATCTGACATACATTATTCATAGTAACCTCAGACTTTCTGCAGACGATGCTGTTACGTATACTGAAATGTTGCCTGAAAAAAGGTGCACAAATATTGATGATATTTCAGAAAAAAATGGTTCAAATGGCACTAAGCACTATAGGACTTAACATCTGAGGTCGTCAGTCCCCTAAATTTAGAACTACTTAAAACTAACTAACCTAAGGACATCACATACATCCATGCCCGAGGCAGGATTCGAACCTGCGACCGTAGCAGCAGCACGGTTCCAGACTGAAGCACCTAGAATCGCTCAGCCACAGCGGCCGGCCGAGGTTTCAGAGTGGTACAAAGATTGGCAGCTTGCATTAAATGTTCAAAAATTTAAAATAGTGCACTTCACAAAATGATTCAGAATGAACGTGTCACAATTGGAGTCGATCAGCACATACATTATGTGATCAAAAGTATCCGGACACCCCCAAAAACACACGTATTTCATATTAGTTCTGCTGCCACTTACTGCCAGGTACTCCATATCAGCGACCTCAGTAGTCATTAGACATCGTGGGGTGCTCCGCGAAACTCAGGGGCTTCGAACGTGGTCAGGTGATTGGGTATCACTTCCGTCATACGTCTGTACGTGAGATTTTCACACTCCTAAACATCTCTAGGTCCACTGTTTCCGATGTGATAGTGAAGTGGAAACCTGAAGGGACACGTACAGCACAAAAGCGTACAGGGCGACGTCGTCTGTTGACTGGCAAAGACCGTCGACAGGTGGAGAGGGGCGTAATGTGTAATAGGCAGACATCTATCCAGGCCATCACACAGGAATTCCAAACTGCATCGGATCCACTGCAAGTACTACGACAATTAGGCGGGAGGAGAGAACTTGGATTTCATGGTCGAGAGGCTGCTCATAAGCCACACATCACGCCGGTAAGTGCCAAACGACGCCTCGCTTGGTGTAAGGAGCGTAAAGATTTGATGATTGAACAGTGGAAAAACGTTGTGTGGAGTGACGAAACACGGTACACAATATGGCCATCAGATGGCATGGTGTGGGTATGGTGAATGCCCGATGAACGTCATCTGCTAACGTGTGTAGTTTCAACAGTAAAAGCCTCGTGATGACTGAGTGTTGTGTGCTGTCCTTCGGTTAGTTAGGTTTAAGTAGTTCTAAGTTCTAGGCGACTGATGACCATAGCTGTTAAGTCCCATAGTGCTCAGAGCCATTTCAACAGTAAAATTCGGAGGCGGTGGTGTTACGGTGTCGTCGTGTTTTTCATGAAGGGGACTCGCAACCCTTGTTCTTTTGCGTGGCACTATCACAGCACAGGTCTACATTGATGTTTTAAGCACCTTCTTGCTTCTCACTGTTGAAGAGCAGTTCGGGGATGGCGATTGCATCTTTCAACACTACCGAGCTCCTGTCCATAGTGCACGGCCTATGGCGGAGTGGTTACGGGACAATAACATCCCTGTATTGGACTGGCCTGCACAGAATCCTGATCTGAATCCTATAGAACACCTCTGGGATGTTTTGGAACTTCGTGCCAGGCCTTCCCGACGGACATCGATACCTCTCGTCAGTGCAACACTCAGTGAAGAATGGGTTACCATTCCCCAAGAAACCTATCAGCACCTGATTGAACGTATGCCTGTGAGAGTGGAAGCTGTCATCAAAGCTAAGGATGGGCCAATACCATATTGAATTCTAGCATTACCGACGGAGGGCGTCAAGAACT
This sequence comes from Schistocerca serialis cubense, assembly GCF_023864345.2. Taxonomy (NCBI): domain Eukaryota; kingdom Metazoa; phylum Arthropoda; class Insecta; order Orthoptera; family Acrididae; genus Schistocerca; species Schistocerca serialis. The sequence goes on along the minus strand of NC_064644.1, from coordinate 477,926,061 downwards.
TTTAAGTCATTTTTAGCTAGGTGTCCGTATACTTCTGATCGCATAGCGTATAAACACCTGGGTGCAACACTTTCTTTAGGGAAATTATTGTGTACTACTTCGTACACAAAGGCAAGAATAGGTGAGCTACAGAACGGTGTGGCACTACCGTCGTAGGAAATCTGGACAGGGGCAGAAATGATTAGTGAACAAGATAACACAACAAACAGAAGATTTACTTAACACTTATTTCTCCAAGCAAACGAAGACTCCAAATGATACAGCAAGAGACATAGTCCAGCTCATAATAAATAGCAACTAGGATGAGACTCGCTGTCCTAAGCACGAACGAAGGTGTCGTAGCGTAGTGGCTCCAAGTGTAAATGGCTGAGCGACTGCCACTGGCCATCCCATATAGCGGCGACAGAGGGGCTTCTCGAACAAAGAGAAGGGGGAGAGATGGCGCGCGCAGTACAGAGCTGCTATGGCTGTGGCCTATCAGGTGTGCAACACTGGCTATCGGTGTCAGAAGGAAACTTGCGATTCCGTTCCTATGACGGCTATGGGGTGGTATCGATACATGATACCACAGAAATGTAGTGGAACACTCACATGCACTCGGTCATAGGACAATCCTGTCAGATTGCGGTCTAGGGAAATGCAATCAGTCCACAAAAGACATGGATTACTAATCAATATTCCTCAAGTGTGTCGGACATGCACCTAACACAGAGAAGGGCTACACAAATTCCCTCAGGTTTGTTTGAGCCTTTGGAGAGTCCTACAGAGATAGTGATGAAACTGGACTGGTAGACACCTGAAGATAGACGCAAGCTATCTCGAGCAACCTGCTCATAAAAATTTCACGAGCCATCTTTAAAAGATAAGTCTGGGAATGTACCATAACTCGCAAGTATCGGCCCTTAAGGATCGTGAGAACTATGTTACATTCACAACAGCTCGCACAGAGGCATTTAAATAGACATTCTCGCAACGCTCCATACGTGCGTGGAAAGGGAAGAAGTCCTCATAACTTGTACAATGGGAAGTACCCTCTTCCATGCACTTCACAGAGGTTTTCAGACTACTGAGGTACATATAGATCTCACGGCTGAAGCTGGCTGTGCAGCGCTTACCAGTGTACCATCTCTAACATGCTGTCATGCCTCCCCCTTCATCTTTGTCACACGTCGTCCGCCCTACAAGTGGATCCTTATCATCCTTGAGTCTGGGTGTCGTGCCCTTCCATCAGGGCTCTTGTAATCATTAAACTGCTAACATAGTTTTTTCAGGAGATTTTCAAGTAAGCCTTACTGCATTGTTTCGCCTGAACCGAATTATAAAAATAAACTTACTTTTATAAGAGCTACAGCTCTCGTGTTTCTACACTATACAGAGATATTCAAATAGGAACTGCCTGCTTATACACTCCTGGAAATGGAAAAAAGAACACATTGACACCGGTGTGTCAGACCCACCATACTTGCTCCGGACACTGCGAGAGGGCTGTACAAGCAATGATCACACGCACGGCACAGCGGACACACCAGGACCCGCGGTGTTGGCCGTCGAATGGCGCTAGCTGTGCAGCATTTGTGCACCGCCGCCGTTAGTGTCAGCCAGTTTGCCGTGGCATACGGAGCTCCATCGCAGTCTTTAACACTGGTATCATGCCGCGACAGCGTGGACGTGAACCGTATGTGCAGTTGACGGACTTTGAGCGAGGGCGTATAGTGAGCATGCGGGAGGCCGGGTGGACGTACCGCCGAATTGCTCAACACGTGGGGCGTGAGGTCTCCACAATACATCGATGTTGTCGCCAGTGGTCGGCGGAAGGTGCACGTGCCCGTCGACCTGGGACCGGACCGCAGCGACGCACGGATGCACGCCAAGACCGTAGGATCCTACGCAGTGCCGTAGGGGACCGCACCGCCACTTCCCAGCAAATTAGGGACACTGTTGCTCCTGGGGTATCGGCGAGGACCATTCGCAACCGTCTCCATGCAGCTGGGCTACGGTCCCGCACACCGTTAGGCCGTCTTCCGCTCACGCCCCAACATCGTGCAGCCCGCCTCCGGTGGTGTCGCGACAGGCGTGAATGGAGGGACGAATGGAGACGTGTCGTCTTCAGCCATGAGAGTCGCTTCTGCCTTGGTGCCAATGATGGTCGTATGCGTGTTTGGCGCCGTGCAGGTGAGCGCCACAATCAGGACTGCATACGACCGAGGCACACAGGGCCAACACCCGGCATCATGGTGTGGGGAGCGATCTCCTACACAGGCCGTACACCACTGGTGATCGTCGAGGGGACACTGAATAGTGCACGGTACATCCAAACCGTCATCGAACCCATCGTTCTACCATTCCTAGACCGGCAAGGGAACTTGCTGTTCCAACAGGACAATGCACGTCCGCATGTATCCTGTGCCACCCAACGTGCTCTAGAAGGTGTAAGTCAACTACCCTGGCCAGCAAAATCTCCAGATCTGTCCCCCATTGAGCATGTTTGGGACTGGATGAAGCGTCGTCTCACGCGGTCTGCACGTCCAGCACGAACGCTGGTCCAACTGAGGCGCCAGGTGGAAATGGCATGGCAAGCCGTTCCACAGGACTACATCCAGCATCTCTACGATCGTCTCCATGGGAGAATAGCAGCCTGCATTGCTGCGAAAGGTGGATATACACTGTACTAGTGCCGACATTGTGCATGCTCTGTTGCCTGTGTCTATGTGCCTGTGGGTCTGTCAGTGTGATCATGTGATGTATCTGACCCCAGGAATGTGTCAATAAAGTTTCCCCTTCCTGGGACAATGAATTCACGGTGTTCTTATTTCAATTTCCAGGAGTGTATTTTCAGAGGGGACAGCCAATACTTTTCTACTTGTTACATGTCCCCTTTTTACTCTAGAAACAATCAATTTCTTATTGGGCACTACCTCCATGCTGAGGTTGATCATTTTGCCACTTTGTACCGCCAATACTCTCGCAGCCCCTAGCCTGAATCTTGAATTGAATAGAACTGCGGTTGTGACGCGTCCCCGCATTACCTGTAACGTTTTCCGTAACACCTACAGTCACATCAAGGGAACAGGTAACTTTAACGGACTCATTTTTCATTTCCTTTCCCATGATTATCCTTTGTACTTGGACTGGGAAATGGCTCGTCATTGCGTTACATGTTTCAGCTTCCTTCCTCTTTTAGTCCTCATGCTACATCAATGTTAACTGATTTGCGATATCAGCGGTGAGGATTTTATGCATACTGTCCTCACAATTACTGCAGCTGCATTGCCGTTTGCGGCAAAATAGTGCAGTATGTGCCCAAGAACTGGATTCGAATTCTGCGTACGTGGCAGTTTTCACCTAATATACTCTATACCAAACATGTTACCTTTATGTGACTGCAGGTACTGCGGAAAACCTTATGGGTAATGTAGGTACACGTCACAATCATAGTTCTGTTCAGTTAAAGTCTCCTAGAAATGATTTCAGATTTTCTTTGTTATGCCGTCCATATTTTCATAATGGGATGTCGATATGTACGCTCGTGGCAATGTGCAAAAAATTGTCGTATTCCATTACATCTAATTTCATGCCTATTTTGTCTCAACTGGTCTTCGCACTGCAATATTTGTGGTCCAAGAGCTTGTTGCCCTTAAACTGTATACTGGTGAACTCAGAAATTATATGGATATATTCCCCAGCACATTGGCAGTCCTCGAAATGGTATCTATTCATATAATGGGTTGATGTCATAAATGTTTAAATCTGTTTTGTGTTTGTGGAGAGAAGTAACATTAAGGTGTTAAGGCTGCTATCATAAATAATTATTTCAATATTTTTATAGCTTCACGAATGCTAATATTGAGATAGTCCCCGTAAATGATAACAATTTCACCATTTGCGTATTCTCTCTCTCTCTCTCTCTCTCTCTCTCTCTCTCTCTATCTACCTCTATCTCTCTCATACACACATACACACACACATACACTCACACACACACAGACACACATATACAAACATACACACACTCACACACACACACACACACACACACACACACACACACACACACACACACACACACACACACTGTATGGCTTCAATTTCAGAACGAGTTAACACAGGGGTCAATTACTTTGGGTAATGGTTCATTTATGAGCTAAAATGAATATTTAAATAAACTTCAGTGGTTCTTTTCCTATCACCAAGTTCAATACTTGACTTACGACATGTGTAAATGTCCCACCCTAATAGACGAAGGATGTAGTAGGCTCACAAGTGTGAACAACATAATTTTCTACGCAAATACTGAAAAAATTGAATAATAGATATCATTAGCTGCCACAAAGACCTCGATGGAAACTTACTTTCAGGCATAAGAATGCTTCTAACAAACTTGTTGCTGAACAAATGCGTGCTGAGACCGAAAGCAACGTTCAGTGAATAAATACGTTTGCTGAAGACAAACGATCATTACGGTATCTGTACTGATGTGCAATTTGTAACGTCCAACGCCACATGGCAATTAAATAGAGATATTAAATTTCATCTATTACTTTAATAGTGGTGAGAGACATAAATATACTTAGAAAGATTATTTTTAAAACTATTTCAACTCAAAACACAGCTCGCAGTACACGTATGAACAGTCACTTCTCCTGGAACCACGTGGCATATTGTACCACTGCACAGAAAATAATTTACCCACAAAGTGTTAAAAAGACTTACGAAAATATTAAGAATCGTTACGTGAATGAGGAAAAGATTCGTATGGTTCGCCTATAATTCGCATGTGATACACGGAGGAACCGAATTCTGGCCCAGATGAATGGAGACTGGATACCTTATTATAATGGCTCAGCACAGTATAAATTCTGTGCACTGAAATATGAGTAATACTCTAAGCTGCGCTGTGGACTGTGTTATCTCATAATATGTAGCTCGTAATCAGTGCACGTAGGAAGCTAATCTCATCGGAAGTTTGCACGTACAGCTCCAAAGCCGGCCGCGGTGGTCTAGCGGTTCTAGGCGCTCAGTCCGGAACCGCGCGACTGCTACGGTCGCAGGTTCGAATCCTGCCTCGGGCATGGATGTGTGTGATTTCCTTAGGTTAGTTAGGTTTAAGTAGTTCTAAGTTCTAGGGGACTGATGACCACAGATGTTAAGTCCCATAGTGCTCAGAGTCATTTGTACAGCTCCAAACATGAGCCACCAACAAACCTCTCCGTCTACATATACCAGACTAGACACAGACTAAGAACTACACACACAACGAAGTTCCCATTTTAAGGCCGACCACGCATCGATGCCGTCCGCGTTGATATCATATTGGCGGAGAAACTGCTTAGCAAAGGACATCGTTGAAAATACCCATACGACTGAAAAAAGGTTGCTGGTATCTCATCGACTATTAGCCTCAAAATATATTAACAAAAGAGCTAATGAGCTAGGAGACACTGAAAATAGTAAAAGCTGCAAATTGATATATATGAAAACCAACATCCAAGCTATTTTCAAGTGATTCACTATTATCCACTGTGAATAACTGCTATATATTGATAGTGAAGTAATTCACCAATAAGCGGTTATAGAGTAAATAGAGGAAATGTAGCTGCCAACAAAAATCAAATGACGAATGTGTCATCGTTTATAATCCTCTGGGTCTGCTGCATTATGAATGTCTTTCAAGTACATAATAAATATTGTATAACCAGTTATGCTGCTATGAATTTTAAGCCAGGTCTATTTCAGCTATACAGTCATCATCAGGTTATCTGTAATAGACCATCTTATAAATTTTGGTGTTCGTTGTACAAGACGTGAGTTTATTACGAATAATATGATTTTACACACGTTTTCATGTCCTAATTTCCATGCAGTATTGTTGTTCCTGTTACCGTTTATTTGTTATTGATTATATTTTATTTTAATGCAGCAGTAACAATCAGTTCTGTAGTACGTTCCGACTTTTCTTTTAGTAGTAGTTAGAAATTAATTTTAGTCTGTAGTCGACATTTAGTGACAGCAGTTGTCAGATGATCAACGATTTTCTTATTTCTGTGTATCTATTTGTTTATTGATTATTTCTTTCGTTGTTATTGTAGTAGTAATCAGTTGTATACTACGATAACTTCTGATCCCTCATTAATAATGGTCAGAAATAAACTTAATTTCCAGTTGAAATGTCGTGACAGCAATTATGTGAGATGATGAGCAATATTGTATGGTTGAGACCAAGAGACGAATACACTAAACAGATTCAGAAGGATGTAGGTTGTAGTAGGTACTGGGAGATGAAGAAGCTTGCATGGGATAGAGTAGCATGCAGAGCTGCATCAAACCAGTCTCTGGACTGAAGACCACAACAGCAGCATCATCCGCTTGCTGACAGTTCCGTCAGCGATGTTATTGGATTTCTTGAGTGGATATCTATGGTGTTGTGTCACTTAAATTTTGTCTCTGGTTGTGTTATGGTTTATCCATTATCTTTGTAGATAATGTCAGTAAAGTTTTCGATGAAGTGGTTATATTTTGGGTCAGTTTGTTCGTTGAGCATTAAATGTGGGTAATTTATTGTGTGTTAATATATCTCGATTTCCCCCAATACATTCAGTATCGGTCCTTTTGGTGTTCTGTGTAAAATATCGACAGCATTTTCCAGTCGATGTGTTGTGTGTTGTCCATTTTTAATGTGGTGGGAAAAGGTGGATGAGATGTAGTCACTTAGTCTAGCGTGCTCTAGATACCTGGTGGCAAAGTTTCTTCCTGTCTGCTCTACACAGAATTTTTCATAGTCTTTGCAGTGAATTTTACGCATACCTGGGTCTGAGTATAATGCTTCTTGTATTGGGATGTTTGTATACAACGTTTGTGGACACAATTATGTTTATAGATGGAAACAATGAGGACACAGAATATATACATAAAACACTCAACACTCTTCATCCTAAAATGAAATTTTCGGTTGAACGAGAAGCAAAAAGAATAAATAAAAGTCCTCGTCTTGACCATAAATAATAATAACAGCACTCAGCACTGATAAAATTATCAGTGAAATTTTCTGCCATCCAAAATCAAACAAATACATGTACTTTCACACTATAATCAATAGAATGATTAACCTGCCTCTAGAACAGGACTTCATACATTGAGAAATTAAAACCCTGCAGTCACAACTATACGTAAAGAAATAACACTCATCACAGTCAAACCAATAAGCAGAAAATTGCATATATATCTACCACATATCTGGGGAATACGTCAAACGAAATTAGTGCAAAATATAATCTATTCTTCGAACACTTTATTGATATTATCCACAAAGATACTGGGTAAACCATAATATAACCTGAGACAAAATTGAAGTAACAGAACACCACAGAAATCCAATCAACATAACCTAAAAACGTCGCTGTTAGAACTGTCAGCAAGCAGATGCAACCATACAATATTCCTGATCATATGACATAAATGCTGTCACGAAATTGCAACGAAACTTAATTTTATTTCTGACCATTATTAATGAAGTGTTATAACATATCGTAACACACAACTTATTACCACTAGAATAACAGCAAAAGAAATAATCAATAAACAAATAGAAAACAATAGACATAAGAAAATCGATGATCATTTAACACAACTGGCATCAGTAAATATCAAAAGCAGACTAAGATTTATTTCTAAGCACCACTAAAAGAAAAGTAAGGATATACTACAAAACTGATTGTTAATGTTATATTAATGTAATATAATCAGTAACAAATAGACAGCAACAAGAAAAAGTATATTGCATCGAAATAAGGAGTTGAAAACGTGTGTAAAATTACCTTATTCGTGAGTAACATAAATGTAAAACAACAAATCTACCAAATTTATTAGATATCCTATTACAGATAACCTTATTATGACTGTATAGCTGAAATAGGCCTATCCACAAAAAAAGAAAATATTACTCACAGCAGCGTAGCTGGTTGTACAATACTTATGTTGTTGTTATCGTTTAGATAATTATACATGACTTGCTAGGTTAGTTATTGAAGTCAAGAAGTGAGCTGCCTCACACTCAACCTACAACCTAGTAACTACCCGCCCCCCCCCCCCCCCCCCCTACCGCCCGCAAAAAGTCATCGCAAGGAATCAGATTTTGAACGAGCAGAGAAATCGTGGGAAGAAATCCACCTATCCTAAATTACGAATTATTGTGACTTTTCAAATTTCCCCTAAGGATCTGATGTAAATACATTTCTCATTTTGCTGCCAGATCATATTGTCCCGCTTTTCTCCAACTGCAAGGGTCTTCCCGCACACGCAAATTTCGACGCCGCCGGGCGATTGTCAATAGTAACATCTTGCTGCAGTGACAACAGCAGCTACCACCAACTGAAGATCTCGAACAGTTGTATCTCCGAAATATTGTGGGCTTCGCACAACATTATCTGGCGGCAGAACCGAGAGCTGTATTTGCAAAGATCCGTCGAAAAAGACTGCAAAGTCGCCTCCGGAACCTCTACAGGTAGGAGATTGCCAACGTCGTTCGCAAGTTTGACAAGTTACGTAGCAAGAGAGGTAGACTGCTGTGCACTATGATCTTTTTATTGTGACGCCGTAACAAGCAAACTGATCCCAATGTCTGGTAAATTTAAACATCAAATTTAATCTGCGGCCACTGATAAAATTAAACGACGGGCAAATGCAGCCCTAGTGAGGGAGACGGTACGTTATACAAAATGGGAACTGTACATCGTGCCCGTGAAATTACTATACCTGCATCTAAAGATCTCTTATAAACCCTCAGGTGTATCCTGGGATTGGGTAGAAAGCACCACCTGGGCGCTGTCTGACTGGCCTAAACAATAAGCTAAGTTTCACCAAATGTCAAAGTAAACTCGTCTCGAGGCCCAGCCATAAGAAGGGAATGCACCACGTCGACGAACTATGTTTTATCTCACGGACAGAATAGCGGACGACGCAGCGGTTACGGTGCTCCAGAAAGGTTTTAACTATGCACCAACACTTGTGACAGCTCCAATCCTGGGTGCGATAGCTGGGACTGAGCAAGCGATTTTGAAACTTCCCAGGGACGTTGCAGAAGAAATTAGGAGAGACACCTGCCAAAGTTTCAGCGATCCTCACCAAGAAAGTTTAAAATCAGTCCAGAAGAAAAGAAGGCTGTGCCAGGTTTGACAGCGGACAAAGGCCCTGTTATTTTATCTAGTGCCAAGGAGAACGCCACGGTGCTTCTTGAAACTTCTTTTAGAAATTTATGGTAAAGTTCTCTGGGACCAAACTGCTGATGTCATCGGCCCCTATGCTTACACACTAATTACACTAACTCAATTAACTTATGATAAGGACACCACACACACCCATGCCCGAGGGAGGACTTGCACCTCCGACGGGCGGAGCCAAGCGAACCGTGACAAGGTGGTTTCAGACCATGCGGCTATCCCGCGCGGCCACGGGCTTATGAGCTAAATACAACGATAAGATGGAGGCGTTGCTCTATGACCCTGCTTGTCACAGGGTAAGAAAGGATTCGAGTGGCAACATTCAGAAAGAAAACGGTACATTTTCTCAAGACGAGTTATATTCCGACCAAAGTCATTAAGGGCTTCGCGACAGCAGGCTGCAGTTCCTCCAAGACTGTGCGGCATACCGAAGATAGATAAAAATGAGTCACAGCTCCGCCTAAGGTAAGCAACATTGCAACTGCCATCTTACTTAGCTTTTGGGACCTCCTGTGGGCAAATGTGGCCACCATATCTGCAATTCAGAGGACTTCATCGGACTCCTGAAGACACTCAAGCTACAACCGTTAGATCTTTTGTTTAGCTTTGATGTTGCGTCTTTATTTACGAAAGTACGTCTGCAGGAATCGTTAGAGCTATCAGCATCAAGTTTGAGAAAGACATTGTGGCTTTACTTAAACATGTGCTCATCTCAACTTGTTTCTTATGCAACAACCTGTATTTGAGCAGGTTGATGGCGTCGCCGTAGGACATACTGTGTCTCCCATGGTGGCCAACTATTTTATGGAAGACTCTGAGGGAAAAGCGCTGCAGTCAGAAAGTCTGGCCGGCCGAAGTGGCCGTGCGGTTAAAGGCGCTGCAGTCTGGAACCGCAAGACTGCTACGGTCGCAGGTTCGAATCCTGCCTCGGGCATGGATGTCTGTGATGTCCTTAGGTTAGTTAGGTTTAACTAGTTCTAAGTTCTAGGGGACTAATGACCTCAGCAGTTGAGTCCCATAGTGCTCAGAGCCATTTTTTCAGAAAGTCTCCAACCCTCCTGCTTTTGACGGTATGTAGACGATACATTTGTGGTGTGGCCCAACGGAATAGACGTATTACCCAAGTTTCTCTCGCATCTAAACTCGCTCCATCCGAATATACATTTCGCCATGGAAAAACATGGTACCTTACCATTCCTGGATGTCATTCTTACAAGATAAGCCGACGGTATCCTGAGACATAGTGTCCACCACAGATAAACTCATAGAGAGTTATATTTCCAGTCTTTAAGCTGTCACAATTTTATACAATGAGGTAGTGTCTTACGCTCTTTGGTACAGTATATATGGCACATGTCTCTGATACTGACAGTCTACGTTGTGAGTTACAACACTTAAGAATGGCCGGCGGAAGTGGCCGAGCTGTTCTAGGCGCTACAGTCTGGAGCAGCGCGACCGCTACGGTCGCAGGTTCGAATCCTGCCTCGGGCATGAATGTGTGTGATGTCCTTAGGTTAGTTAGGTTTAAGTAGTTCTAAGTTCTAGGGGACTGATGACATCAGCTGCTAAGTCCTATAGTGCTCAGAGCCATTTGAACCATTTTGAACCTAAGAATGGCGGTTCAACAGAACCGCTGTTCTGACAAACAGGTACGCCATGCATTCCGTTCTAACAAGGGAACCTCCCCATCGCACCCCCCTCAGATTTAGATATAAGTTGGCACACTGGATAGGCCTTGAAAAACTGAACACAGATCAATCGAGGAAACAGGAAGAAGTTGTGTGGAACTATGAAAAAATAAGCAAAATATACAAACTGAGTAGTCGATGCGCAAGATAGGCAACATCAAGGCTAAGGTGAGCTCAGGAGCGCCGTGGTCCCGTGGTTAGCGTGACCAGCTGCGGAATGAGGGGTCCTTGGTTCAAGCCTTTCCTCCAGTAAAAAGTTTAATTTCTTTATTTTCGCAAAGTCATGATCTGTCCGTTCGTTCATTGACGTCTCTGTTCACTGTAATAAGTTTAGTGCCTGTGTTTTGCGACCGCACCGATAAACCGTGCGATTAGTAGACGAAAGGGAACCGAAAACATTTGATCGCAAAGTCATAGGTCAACCGATTCCTCCACAAGAAAACGCGTCTGATATATTCTATACGACACTGGTGACAGCATGTGCGTCACATGACAGGAATATGTTGTCGACCCACCTAACTTGTACACTTGGCGAATGGGTAAAAAGATTCTTCTACCTTGCCCGATTTAGGTTTTCTTGTGGTTATGATAATCACTCCCAAAAAAGTGATGAAAACATAAGAATTTGTCACATAAACTGCAACAAATGAATGAAACAGTTTCACAGTCGCACAGTTTTCCCTGTGCTCTGTCAAAACATATGTTTCTAACGTTCTCAAATTTTCCGTGGGTAGACCGTCAAATCCTGCATATGTCCAAGCAAATCTGAACATGTCCTGGAATTTTGGAGAGCGAAGTTGATTGTGTGTGAGTGCCTGAACTTTAATAATTATCTGAAAATAAAAAAATAAACTTTTCAATCGGGGGAAGACTTGAACCAATGACCTTTCGTTCCGCAGCTGCTCACGCTAACCACGGGACCACGGCGCTCGTTAGTTTACATTAGCCTTGATGTTGCATATCTAGCGCATGGACTACTCAGTTTGTACATTTTGCTTATTTTTTCGTAGTTCCACACAACTTCTTCCTGTTTTCTCGATTGATCTGTGTTCAGTTTTTCAAGGCCTATCCACTGTGCCAACTTATAACAAAATCTGAGGTGGGTGCGATGGGGAGGTTCCCTTGTAAGCAAGTTCAGACCAGGTATGTTAATGAAGATACGGGGGCAACCATTTCAACGGCTTTCCGGCATGTCATCAAGAATAGAAAGACTCCTCAACATACACGATATCGAGTGTGTTTTTGACCACCAAATAAGTTGAGAAACTTCGGTTAAAGACGATCTTGGCCCTAGGAAATGAGGCGTATATAAGATCCCACGACAATGTGGGAGATGTTTTATTGGGCAGATGTGCCGAAACGTGTAGGTGCGTTGTGTTAACAAAAAAAACATCTTAGGTCATGAGTCCCCTAGAACTTAGAACTACTTAAACCTAACTAACCTAAGGACATCACACACATCCATGCCCGAGGCAGGATTCGAACCTGCGACCGTAGCAGTCGCGCGGTTCCGGACTGAGCGCCTAGAACCGCTCGGCCGGCGTTGTGTTAACACCATCGTCATAAACGCCAGGGGCATTGCCTGGACACAGGGCATCGCCTGTTTCCGGAGAAGACTGAAGTTTTATCCTCAGCGTCATCTTTTTGGGACTCTGTTCTTAAGGAGGCAATACATACCCGGACGGCGTACATTCTTATCAGCAGGAATTCAGGTTTCCAGCTATGTGCATCCTGGAATCGAATACTGGCTGCCATTAAATTAAAAAAGAAGAAAGAAGAACTTCCGATTCATGAGTCGAAGCGGTTCATTGCTGAGATTTGATTCAGCTTTTAACGACAGGAGCGTCCGGCAGCACAGTCACTGCCCTCAGCGCACGCACGGAAGGCCTTTCTGCAGCTCCCATCACGGGGCGCTAACATCACCGCTTTCCTCCAACTGTGAGCGTCTTCCCACGCACGCGTATTGCCTGCTGCTGACCTAATAAATTTCGACGCCGCCTCGGTATTATCATCAATTGCATCTTCCAACAGTGACAACAGCAACTACCCCAGCTGAAGATGTTGAACAGTTGCATCGACGAAATATTGTGGGATTCCCACAATATGACCCAGTGGCCAACTTGAGGAGTGTATTTGCTACGAATTGGTTACGAGCATAGTGTGTGATCTAAAGTAGCTCCAGAATCACCTTGACCTTTTCGCCACATGGTGTAAGTAGTGGCTCTTGAAAATCAGTCCTTCCAAGACCCAGGCAATCATCATAAGTCGTACCACTCGTTCCTTCCGGATACTTGATTTCTCCCTTACTGTCTGTTCCCGTCCTGTCCGCCTGCCCCCCCCCCCCCCCTCACCTACCTTGGCCTCACCATTGACCATCACCTCACCTGGATCCCTCATCTCCTCTCTATCCAATCCAAAGCCCACAACCTCATCCACCTCCTCAAACTCCTCTCTGGCCAGACATAGGGGTTGAACCCCTCTACCATCCTCCACATCTACAAATCCTTAATCTGTCCCATCCTCTGTTACGCCAGTCCCGCCTGGAAATCCGCCCTCCTTCCCAGCTTCTATAAGTCCCTCCAGATCATCGAGCACCAAGCACTCCACCTCGCCTTCCGTATATGCCTCCTGTCCCCCATGCAGATCCTCTACGACCTGATTCCTTTCCCCCATCTGCTCCTTTTCCTGGAACATATCTGCATCCTCTACACCTCCCGCCACCTTGATCCCCCTCTGGTGGCTACTCTCCTCTCCTACCCCCGCCTTCACCGTTGTGTCCCCCCACCCTTCACCTCTAAACCCTTCGTCTCCTTTCCTAAGGTGGCTACCGTTGACTCCCCCCTCTCGGATGATGCCCTCTCTCCCTCCATTTATCCCTCCTATCAACTCTGATCTTCACCTCCCCCTCCCTTCCTCTGTCCTTTCCCTGGACTCCCTCTTCCCCCCCCTTCCATCCTGTTTTCCCCCCACTATCCTCTCTCTGCCTCCCTTTTCTCCCCCAAGTCCTTTTTGCTCTCCCGTCCCCTGCCTTTCCCACTCCTTCTTGTGTCTGCCCAGCCCCCCTTTTCTATGTCCCCTCGCTCCATCGGTTCCCTTTTTTTTTTCTTTTCTCTCCTCCCCCTTTTTCCCCCTCTTAGTTCCGCCCCCCCCCCCACCCAATCTGCCGCTGTGTCACCTGTTATAAGTGTGTGTTCAGTGGTTTGCGTCCCCTGCCGGTGCTGTGTACAGCCACCATACTGTCGCTAGTTGTTTTTTACCTCGTGCGAACAGAAACCAGACTGTCGCCGTGTTTTTTAATTGTGCCTCTCTCCTTCTTGTGCGTCTTCATCTGCATCGTCACTGCAGTGTTTTTATATACACTCCTGGAAATTGAAATAAGAACACCGTGAATTCATTGTCCCAGGAAGGGGAAACTTTATTGACACATTCCTGGGGTCAGATACATCACATGATCACACTGACAGAACCACAGGCACATAGACACAGGCAACAGAGCATGCACAATGTCGGCACTAGTACAGTGTATATCCACCTTTCGCAGCAATGCAGGCTGCTATTCTCCCATGGAGACGATCGTAGAGATGCTGGATGTAGTCCTGTGGAACGGCTTGCCATGCCATTTCCACCTGGCGCCTCAGTTGGACCAGCGTTCGTGCTGGACGTGCAGACCGCGTGAGACGACGCTTCATCCAGTCCCAAACATGCTCAATGGGGGACAGATCCGGAGATCTTGCTGGCCAGGGTAGTTGACTTACACCTTCTAGAGCACGTTGGGTGGCACGGGATACATGCGGACGTGCATTGTCCTGTTGGAACAGCAAGTTCCCTTGCCGGTCTAGGAATGGTAGAACGATGGGTTCGATGACGGTTTGGATGTACCGTGCACTATTCAGCGTCCCCTCGACGATCACCAGTGGCGTACGGCCAGTGTAGGAGATCGCCCCCACACCATGATGCCGGGTGTTCGCCCTGTGTGCTTCGGTCGTATGCAGTCCTGATTGTGGCGCTCACCTGCACGGCGCCAAACACGCATACGACCATCACTGGCACCAAGGCAGAAGCGACTCTCATCGCTGAAGACGACACGTCTCCATTCGTCCCTCCATTCACGCCTGTCGCGACACCACTGGAGGCGGGCTGCACGATGTTGGGGCGTGAGCGGAAGACGGCCTAACGGTGTGCGGGACCGTAGCTCAGCTCCATGGAGACGGTTCCGAATGGTCCTCGCCGATACCCCAGGAGCAACAGTGTCCCTAATTTGCTGGGAAGTGGCAGTGCGGTCCCCTACGGCACTGCGTAGGATCCTATGGTCTTGGCGTGCATCCGTGCGTCGCTGCGGTCCGGTCCCAGGTCGACGGGCACGTGCACCTTCCGCCGACCACTGGCGACAACATCGATGTACTGTGGAGACCTCACGCCCCACTTGTTGAGCAATTCGGCGGTACGTCCACCCGGCCCCCCGCATGCCCACTATACGCCCTCGCTCAAAGTCCGTCAACTGCACATACGGTTCACGTCCACGCTGTCGCGGTATGCTACCAGTGTTAAAGACTGCGATGGAGCTCCGTATGCCACGGCAAACTGGCTGACACTGACGGCGGCGGTGTACAAATGCAGCACAGCTAGCGCCATTCGACGGCCAAAACCGCGGTTCCTGGTGTGTCCGCTGTGCCGTGCGTGTGATCATTGCTTGTACAGCCCTCTCGCAGTGTCCGGAGCAAGTATGGTGGGTCTGACACACCGGTGTCAATGTGTTCTTTTTTCCATTTCCAGGAGTGTATTTTAAATTCTACAACTTTCCGTTCCTGTCAATAAAGAAAAAAACACTAAAGTAGTAAGAAGTTGAAAAATAATGACTCTTATTAAAGGGAGATGCATATTGTAACAATATTAGGTGATAAAACGGTATTTTGTAGCAATGAGAGGTCCTCTGAGTTGTGGTGATAAACCTAGTGAACGCCTATTGGCTCAGTTCAAAATCGTGCAATGTGGACTCAGGTTCGCAAAACCTTCTGGGCAGGAACATGTGTGTGCGTGTATGTTTGAATGAATGGTGAAGGAATACATTGTGCATCGCAACTTTTACCTACAATTCCTTCTCAAATAAGAAAGCTAACTGTCCAACAGTGAGGGTAGACACTTGCTACAAAAAGTACTTATCTTTTATTACTTCTCTCCATTGTGGTAGTTGCTTGGCCTACACAGTGCAAGTCCATTTAAAATCAAACAAGCTCAGATCCGTACACTATACTGAATATTTGTAAATCACTTGATTGCTGCACCCCTTACTTCTCAACTGGCTGAAATTGGATGCTTTGTGTGTAACCACTCTAATAATAATAATAATACCGTCTTCAGTAATATAGTAATCTTTGTGTTGTTAATGCCTTGTTGAACTGTCAATTAATTGATTTAACTGTTCCGAAGCGAGTAATGAAGCAATTTATGGACTACTGCAGGTACTGTCTGCAACTTGGAAAAGATGTTTTCTTGAGATATTATTTAGCATTTGATATGTGTATGTCTCGCTTTTATCATCAGCGATGTACGGAACATAGCACAAGATAAGTATGTAGTGGGTGGACTATGTGGCCTCGACTGCAATAATGCTAGTAAATGAGAGAAAGTAATTACTGTTAACTTATATAATCATTATTACAGCCTTATGAAACATTTTGAAAATAATTGACGGAAACATAATCTATTTGGTTAGTTTGTACCCCTCAGAAAATTTTATTTTACCCTTCAGGGGGTAGTCACCAGAGTTTGGGAAACATTGGTATAGACAAATTATCTGCTCCGTATAGTTTCGTCGAACTAGTTCGCGACTTGGGCTAGGCCACCCAGTGAACAGGTTTACAAAGCGGGCTGCCGACGTTAGGTCTTCTCAGGCGCAGCAGCAGTAGTGACTTGAATGAACTACGCGCACGTATCGACGTTTACCACTTAACAAACGGTGTCTGTACTGAGAACATGTAATGTGTATAGTTGCGGCGTATCGAAACTACTGTTTGATAGTTTTACTATAGCGCAAGGCTTAGTAACTGATAGAATTATCGGTAGTGCTGGCAGCGTTGGAAGGGAAAGAAATATGACTGAAGCTGTAAGAGAGAAACTGGTGACTACAACATTTCTTTGTTTCATTGCTTGTTTTGCACACAATTACAATCGCATATCGTTTAGCGTTAGTACATCGTGTATTTTATATCCTTACTTGTGCTGTTTTTCTACACTTCCTAGGACGAATACTTTTGAAGAAAATTGGTTCTGATGTCATGACAATGGAATTAATCACTCTGTGTCTGGAAACATCAGTCCATCCATCAGCAAGACCATTTGACGGTTTAATCTTATCTGTGACAACACCGTGAACAGGTTGATATTGAGCGTTGAACAAGGTGGTGCCCATTGCACGGTGGTGGGGTGGCTCCTAGACAGGACGAATTAAATGAAAAGCTTTCCTCCAGTGTTGGGTCTAAATAACGCCGATAGCCAGTCTCCCGAGGCATAAACAGCTCTAGTCTACGTCTGTCAGAATTTGTTGTTTGAGAACCAGATTAAACTGGTAATGTGGCTTTAGAGAGACTACGAGGGCTAGTCCGGAAGTAAGGAACGATCCGTGACGAAATGGAAACTGCAGCGAAAATCCGATGAAACTTGGTACTCATGCGTTGATCAGTCTCTAGTGTGCCCGTAGACAGCGTCACGTCACTCGTCTAAGCACACAGTGAGCGCGTAAATATGCCTAGAAAATAGCGTCGTCCGTCAAGTACAGTAGGCTGTGGAGAGATTTCATCTGATTTCATGCAACCTCACGTAACATAACTGTCACGCAGTTCCTTCCTCATGACATTCTCGGCCGCACATTGCAGAGGAAATGAGGACGCTCCGTCAGCGTTTTCGATGGGAAGTGTTTGATCACCCACCATACAGCCCGGACTTGGCTCCCTCTGATTTTCATCTCTGCTCAGATGAGCCGCTGGCTATGAGGACATTTTAGCATAGACGATGAGCTGCAGTTCAGGGTCGAAAATGGTCGGAAAGCACAGGTGGCTGCTTCCAATGACGAAGGTAATGGGTAGTTGGTAAATGTCTAAGTCGCAGCGGCGACTATGTAGATGAGTAGCTGGAAGATGTTGCAAAATTTTACTACGGTTTCCCTTTAGTGACTGATCATTTCTTACTTTGCGAATAGTCCTCGTATATTACTCGTCAGGTGAAGTCGCAGACATTGCAGACATCAAGTTGTTTCAAAACTGGTCCTAAAGTTTCTTGAGGTACACGTCTGATAGATTGTGGAAAGAGTCTACACTTCTGGAGATTATGTTGTAGACGAGTAACTACTGCATTATGGTATACATATGGTTACACAGTACCCACATGTAGCTCCTGTCTTGTTTTCGATGGTTCAGATGGTTCAAATGGCTCTAAGCACTATGGGACTTAACATCTGAGGTCATCAGACCCCTAGACTTAGAACTACTTAAACCTAACTAACCTAAGGACATCGCACACATTCATGCCAGAGGCAGGATTCGAACCTGAAATCGTAGCAACAGCGCGGTTCCGGACTGAAGCGCCTAGAACCTCTCGGCCACAGCGGCCGGTTTTTGATGGTCTTTGTATTGTACAATCCCACTCTCCCAAACGATGACGCATACTGAAGAACGTTGGTAGCTTACTAATGTTCCACAAATTACACGGCCCTTAATATATCCTCACTCAGCGCTTCAACACTTCCGATTACGAGAGTATTGTAGTAAGACACCGATCTCATACGTAAGCAAAGCTATTGAAATGAGGTAACTCCCGAAAAGTATGCAGCACACCAAACGTACAGGTAGTGTGTGGAAGGACTTAACTGACAAAGTCTACTTGGAAGACTGCCGTAGAGGTGCTTTGTCCACTAACAATTGACTATTTTCTGTACGTCTTGTACTTTTCATGCAATCATCTTCTGAAATCCTAAAATGTAATTATCAGGGGGTATCGAATATTTTGTTAAAAGAGCATTCGTTGTCAGATGTTACGTTCACATCCTGATATTTGTATGTTTTCGTATTACGTGATACTATTGATCACATAAAGGTAATATTTGATATCGTTATAGGTTACAACTAATGGGAAGATTTGTTTAGGTTTTCTGTAAACCTGGCCGCTGTGGCCTAGCGGTTCTAGGCGCTTCAGTCCGGAACCGCACTGTTGCTACGGTCGCAGGTTCGAATCCTGCCTCGGGCATGGATGTGTGTGATGTCTTTAGGTTAGTTATGTTTAGACAGTTCTAAGTCTAGGGGACTGATGACCTCAGATGTTAAGTCCCATAGTTCTTGGAGCTATTTGAACCATTTTTTCCTGTAAAGTGTAATACGTAAGTGCATCATATTCCACAAAAGGCTCGTCACCTCATCGCCTGTTTAACCCAGAAGCGCTTCATAAAACCAAAGAGAATGCATTATGTAACTGTTTCTCACTGTGATATTGAATTATACAGCCTATTGAATGTACAACGTGCAAATTTTTCAGTTGTAAAAATTTATTAAGAAGAGTTCGGTAGGAAAAATTATTATTAAAAACTAAATACTTATTGTCTGATTGAAATAGGATAATTGAGTCTGCGAAAAACATACTATTACAGGAAAATTCACAAAACTTGTAAAGGAAGCAAAGTTATGAAATCCACAATTTTCGATCATAAAATTGAAATTTATTTAAAGAATTATACTTTGTCATTCGCAACATTAAAATTATCTTTATCATTTATTTATTACCCTATTTTGTCATAATGGAAGCTTAAGTTAAAAGTTTATTGTAATTAGAAAATCGTAATATTCTAAATGTTGTGGAGCGTATGAGGAGGCTGCATATACACGATAAACATGCCAACCGGATTTCAGGGGTTAGGTCATACTATGTTCTCAGAACTGCAGTTATTTCAGATTAAACTTCTTTTTTCACGAAAATAAACAGGAATCGAAGAAATCGTGTTTCATTCTACAGAATAGCTGAAGAATAGCAGAACCACCCTACTGGATGACAACGCCAGTGATTAATTGTAAACTTCATGAAAAGCTAAGTAAATACAATTAATATCTGTAAAACTTGCTTCCCAACTGAGTACCGGATCACTATTTTGATTACTAAACGTGCACTTACAGTGACTGATGTTAATGCAACTTATGAAACGAGCATTGCAATTTATGACTGTCGTCAGAGTTCGTTACAAGAGTGTTGCATGTTTGAGAAGAAATACAGGAAAAGAATACACGTGTTACATGACATTATGTTTTCAGAACTATCGATCGCTACACCACGACTTTGTTATTGGAAGAACGATTACATTGTCTTGCTTATATTCATTGCTGCTGGATATCGCTTGCCTTTTCATTGCTTCGTTTCCGTCACATGTTCCGAAACGGTTTCGTGTTAAGATACCAAACTGATCCTCCGAATTGATGGAACATCCACAAATGATATCGACAGTTCGCAGACAGAGAATGAGAATCCACAGGAAAGAATACTGGCCGCCCTCATGTTTCTAAAGAAAATGTCGCACGAATTCAAATTGCATTCCAACGTAGTCCTACTAAATCATCGGGTTGGACAACCGCTTACAACAACAATTTGGCGTGTCTTGAGACGGCCGTTCGCTATGAAGCCGTGTAAGACACAGCTTTTACAAGAATTTTCTTACGAAATGCTATTGACAATAACATTTTCGCACAACGCATTGTGTTCAGTGATGAAAGGACTTCCCAGTTTAGTGGGAAAATAAACAAAACGCAGTTTTCGAATTTGGGACCTACGGAACCGACAAGCACACGTTGAACATGTACTAGATTCACCTAAAGTCAATCCGGTTCATACGATATACCGCTCGTCTGTTTATGGCCCGTTCTTAATGGTCAATAGTATCTTGTTATGTTGCAAAGCTGGTTGTTTCCGAAGCTGAACGAGGACAACTTCATATTTCAACAAGAAGGGGCACCCCCTCGCTGGAGTCGCCATGCGTGTGAATATCTGGGTGAAACTCTACCGAGACGTTGGATTAGTCGTCAAATAGTCGACGACTTACTACTTCTCAGCTGGCCTCGAAGATCACCGGATTTGACGCCCCGTGACTTCTTTCTGTGGGGGATTCATTAAGAACAATGTTTATGCACCAACACTATCACAGAACATTGAACAATTGAAGAAGCGGATCCGTACTGGCATAACATCAGTGACGCTGGCCATTCTTATCCGCATATGAAAGGATTTCGAGTAATGATGTGGCGATGTTCGTGTCGCTGGTGGTGGACGAATGGAACATGTGTAATCTAAACATGATTCATGAATATGTCTTGTCATGTCTATGTCATATGTCTATGTCATAGTTGTCTCTCTTGTTGTTGTGGTCTTCAGTCAGAAGTGTGGTTTGGTGCAGATCTGCATGCTACTCCATCCTGTGCAAGACTCTTCATTTCCGAACAATTACTGTAACCTACATCCTTCTGAATCTGATTTTTGCATTCAGCTTCCGGCCTCTCTCTACGATTTTTACCCCCCACACTCGTCTAGTACAAAATTGGTGATCCCGTGACGTCTTAGAATGTGCCCCATCAACCGATCCACTCTACTGGTCAGGTTCCGCCACAAATTCCTATGCAGTAGCTGCTCATTAGTTACGTGGTCTATCAATCAAATATTTAGCATTCTTCTGAAGCACATCTTTCAAAAGCTTCTACTCTCTTCTCGTCTACACTGTTTATCGTCCATGTTTAACTTCCATACATAGGTACATCCACACAAATAGTTCCAAAAAAGACTTCTTTATACTTAAATCTATATTTACTCTTCATAAACGCTTTCCTTACCATCGTCAATTGACATTTTGTATCTTCTCTGCTTCGCCGTCATCAGTTACTTTGTTGCTTAAATAACAACAGTCATCTACTACTTCGTGTGTGTCGTTTCCTAACCGAGTTCACTCAGCATCACCTGGTTCAATTCGACTACAATCCATTATCCTTGTTTTGCCTTTATTGACGATCATGCTATATCCCTCCTTTCAGGGAACTATTCATACCGTTCAACCGCTCTTCCAAGTCCTTCGGTGTCTCTGACCGAATTACAATGTCATCAGCAGAGCTGAAAGTTCTTATTTGTTCTCCTTGGACTTTAATTCCCAGTCCAAACTCTTCTTTGGTTTCCTTTACTGCTTGCTCAGCCGACCTCGGTGGCCACGCGGTTCTAGGCGCTTCAGTCCGGAACCGCGCTGCTGCTACGGTCGCAGGTTCGAATCCTGCCTCGGGCATGGATGTGTGTGATGTCCTTAGGTTAGTTAGGTTTAAGTAGTTCTAAGTTCTAGGGGACTGATGACCTCAGATGTTAAGTCCCCTAGTGTTCAGAGCCATTTCTGAACTGATTGTTCACTGTACATATTGACTAACATTATGGATCGTCTACGACCCTGTCTCCCTCCCTTCTCAATCACTGCTTCCCTTTCACGTCCCTCAATTATTACAACTGACCTCTGATTTCTGTATAGATTGTAAATATTCTTTCGCTCGATGTATTTAACTCCTGGTACCTTTAGAATTCCAGAGAGATTACTCCGGTCAACATTGTGAGAAGCTTTCTCTAAGTCTACAAATGCTATAAATATAAGTTTACCTTTCCTTAACGTAGCTTTTAAGAGCAGTCGCAGGGTAGCTGTTGCCTTGCGTGTTCCTATGTCTCACAGTTTAATAAACATGTTTTCGAAATACGTACATTCTTTTTCAAACACCCTGCATTTCAAAAGTATTGCTTATTTGGGATGAAATTTTACAAGAGGTACTTACGGAGAACCCTGTATATGCAGACGTATTTTCGAATGCAGCCGTAGCTACCTTCATGACCTGGATCGGCTGGAGGTGCGTTTGAACAGGTTGTGGCTTCGCACAGTGGCTGGCCGTGAGTCGGCATTTAATGGCAGCGCTGGTGAGCGGGTGTTCCGCAGACGCCTCTTCCGCCCCCGCGCCTACGCCGCCCCTCGGCGTCAGATCCCAGAGTTCCCCACCCCTCCCCACCCCTTCGCGGCCGCAGCTTGTGTGACACGGTCCCAGTAGGGCGGTCGCCGACAGTCAACGCCCGTCGGCCAGTGTCGACTAATTGCCGGCGCTATTCACGGCCCCACGGGGCCGAGCTCGCCTCACCTCTGCCATTCAGGCGCGTAACCTCAACCGGGCTGAAGGGAAGCTCTCTGTTCGGCGCCAATGAGGGTCTCTCCCACACTGCAAATCTCGTCGCCTGCCGCCGGGACAGGTGTCTGCCTCGTCATCAATTACAAAGGGTCAGTTTGCTTAGTTAAGTCCAGTCAGAAACTTCACAGTGCATGGACACAACTACCACCTTTGTTACACATTACTAAGGGGACCACACCCTGCCTATCCAACCCATGTTAATTTAGGCAAGTATTTGACCCATTTCTGAAAAAACAATTTGATACAGGACCTTAATATTTTCACTGTATGTTACATGATGCTAATAGAGTCAACTGTACTAAAATCTACTTTATCCATTTTACAGTTTTTAAGAAATACTTTTTTAAATTTATTAACAAGAAATATTAAGTTTTTTCTGCAGAAAATATTTTTTGTGAACTTCCTAACGGGGTAATATTAATGAATGTAGTACCAGAGGTGGATTTTTATATTATACAGAGTCTCTGAAAATTTCATTCATTTATCTATGATAGTTTCTGATATAATGTGGCATATGTACTGAAAATTTTCGTTTGCGGGAAATTGAATTTAAAGAAAAAACTTTAGAAATTTGTTACTTACAGTAAATTAAAACTGTCCTGCTGCATATGATGGCCCTTCTTTGGCCTCTAGCAGGTCTTCCAGATTCTTTTTCACCTTCCTTGATGTTTGTCTTGCTTTCTTGGCCATATTAGATCCATACCTGTCTGCATCAGCTATCCTCATTTTATCGCAATGTTGCAGCCCAGTGATCATATTTTCACCAGGATTGATTCCCAGCTTTCTCAGTAACCAGCACTTTCCAGTACTACCACAACTGAATGTAATAACAGCATCATGAACTCCTAGTTTCATTGTATGCATGCCTACAAATACAGTTTTAGGAAGGCGGTTCCAAATTATGCTGTTGAAACATTCATTTGGGTTCTGTGTCTGCCCAGGCAGATATTTCCTTAGAAGGTCAGGATGAGGCAAGACTCTGAAAATAGGTTGAATTGTTGTAATAACAGCAGCAGGGAGAGAATGCTGGTGAGAATAAGATTCTCCAGTTGCCTGAGCCCTAATGTATTTGCACCACGAATTTTCTCCTGATGGACACAATCCATGACATGACTTATCAGTAGAGGACTTGTGGAAGAATATAGTCCAAACATCTCTCTTCATTGTCTCATTTCTCCTAATTGGTTCAAATGGCTCTGAGCACTATGGGACTCAACTGCTGAGGTCATCAGTCCCCTAGAACGTAGAACTAGTTAAACCTGACTAACCTAAGGACATCACAAACATCCATGCCCGAGGCAGGATTCGAACCTGTGACCGTAGTGGTCTTGCGGTTCCAGACTGCAGCGCCTTTAACCGCACGGCCACTTCGGCCGGCTTTCTCCTAATTGCCTGCCCATAGTATACCTGCAAGTTTTCTGTAACAACTACTCGCAATCACACTTGAACAAAACTAGCTACGTGTTTGAAAGTTTGTTGTTTACAAACAGCAGAAAGACTAGAACACCGACCGTCGCATTCCAAGGATAGCCAGCACACTCGGGAGTAAAAAAGAAATCCCTAACGTGCAATGTAGCGGATATAAAGATCTAAAATACATGCAGAAAAGTGGGTGACAGAAAAGTGGGCGTGGCACATAAACACACGTGGTAGGAAAATGCTCTTTACATGCTCGAAAAAAAAATTCAGCATAATTCTTTTCAGAGTAAATAAATAAAACCGTATGCTATCGAAATATGAAGAAAACCGAAAATCGATTTTTTTTCGACCTGAACCATGGTGTGATCTCCTTAAGCACTTTAAGCCATGCAGGCACTTCGCTAAAGAATGATCGGTATTCTCTTGTTTTATTCTTTCCATTATTCACACTGCACTAGATTTTCCGTTTAATCTTCAAAATAGTGTCGGTATCTTTTACCTGAACATCCAAGAGGTAGTCTAGTAGGCAGAAACTTGAGACATTCGTAAATATGTGATCCAGATTTCGTAGCTGTCTGTCATGTTGTTGTGGTCTTCAGTCCAAAGTCTGGTTTGATGCAGCTCTCCAAGCTACTCTATTCTGTGCAAGAATTTTCATCTCCGAATAACTGCTTCATCCCAAATACTTCTGAATCTACTTATTGCATTCAGTTCCTGGTCTTCCTATGCGATATCCCTCTAGTACAAAATCGCTAACTCGATTATCAAGGTTGCAGGTGGTGCATCCATTGCAAACAGTATTAATTTTTCTGGCCGTATCTAGTTTTCTAGTTTTTGAACAATCTTTAAAATTCACACATCTTCATATTAGAGGACAACACATTCTGTAGCAACACATGAGGAAGGAAATAGGCTCACAGGAAAAAGAGCATTAATCTCCCACTAAAAGAGCATACTCACCGTTGCACACCCTCTAGACGGTGTACAATTTGTACCAGGCGGACGCGTCTCCTCCACCACTGACGTGCACGGGTCTGACCAAAATATAGGAACGTCTAAAAGGTAAAACATTGCCAGGCCTAAATATTTGGAGTCTTGCGGCCCACCACCAATTCTTCTCCTGTGCCTACCTCTTCATCTCAGAGCAGCACTTGCAACCCACGAACTTCATTATTTGCTGGTTGTGTACCAATCTCTTTCTCTCCAGTTTTTACCCTCTACAGCTTATAAGAGTCACCCTCCTCTAAAATTACCTTTTTTTTATATACAGCTAACTGATATAATGTATACTATCGATTCTTGCAGAGGTTAAAATTATCTCAGCTGTTTCACTAAAAGAATTCACATGATTTTCTATACGATGTATTACATTTCAGTCTAAAATGTATAAAAAGAAAGTAATGTTTTACAATCGATATGTACTAACAGTTAAAATTACTCTTTTTTTAAAAAAAATGTTTGAAATTACTTTAATATCTGGCATATTTAAAATTCAAATAATTAATTGTACAATCTAACGCTAATTACTAAATATATTTCCGGGCACAGTTATAAAATAATTTCTTGGTGATGATTATTCCATTGTCAAGAAAATATGTATACTGTTTTGCTTTGTAAACTCTTTGGAATTGTGTGAGTGCCGCAGAATGTAGGTAGTGGTGGGCATGCCTCAGATGGGGACGCACGTATTTTGCTAATCTCGTCTGTAATAATGCAATTTGTGGTGTGGCAACAGTGGAGATTGTGAAGTCAGTGTGGTATAGAAGAATGGGATGAAATAAAAAGATATTTACGCAACAGATAAATTTTCATCAGTTATTTAGTGCAACAAGAACCCGCAACTTTAAATCAAAATGTTCAGCAGCGAGAATGTACTCCTAGATACAACAAGATTTTGAGCAAGCAACAACATCAACAACGAGATAAACAAGATAAGTAAAAAGATTCTTCATTTGTAATCTTTCTCCTCTAGAAGTTTTTCAGAATTTGTGCAAAGAATGAGAACTTTAATAGTGATGTGTGGGAGGGTAAGATTACAAGATCCCGCTAGTACCAAGGAAGTTGTTCTGTGATGTCTTAACGGGTTTTCTACCGCCCTGTCCTTTCTTCTTGATGTTGTTATATTCCTTTCCTCGCCGATTCTATGGAGAGACTTCGTTCCTTACCTTGTCGTCCCACCTAATTTAAAACATTCTTCTATAACAAATCTCAAATGCTTAGATTAGTTTCTTTTCCGGTTTTCCAACAGTCCTTATTTCACCAACATACAAAGCTCTGCTCCAAACGTACATTCACAGGTGTTTTTTCCTCAAAAGAAAACCTATGTTTGATTTTTTTAAAGCCGTGATTCAACTTTTTCTCGTTAACTTCCCGGGTAGTGACGGTCGATTAAGGTCGTTGCAGTAATGAAATCTGGAATGAGAGCTTTCATTTTCGTAGGATAGTAACAGGGTTGACGGGCCGAAGCACTTTAATAGGCATGTGGGGCAGCGTCGGGACCGGTGTCTTGCAAACCGTTTTTGTGCACTGGGGCCCGCCGGTCCCTTGCCAGACAGTCGTGTGAAGTTAGCACCCCTTTTTCGAGAAATATACATTTTTTTCACAGTTCTTGTTAGATGTGCCCTAGTTCTAGAGTTCTTTGCACAAAATTTCAATAGTTCTGCAAAATGTAACGAAGAAAACAACAATACTCGAAAAAATTTTCGTATCGAAAACATTCTTTAGCAATTTTCGCAAACTGTAAATAAGTACAACAGTTCTGAGCACAGTTCTGAACAGAACTCCGAGAGTTCTATCGAAAACCCAAGTAACATTTTTTTGTGCAGCTAATAGCTTACGAGATAATTGCAATTTAAGGAGAAAATCTTTTCACTTACTGTGAAGCTGGCACCCTTTTTTTCAGAAATGTATACTTTTTTCAGATTTCTTGATATATATGCCATAGTTCTAGAGTTCTTTGTACAAAATTTCAATGGTTCTGCAGAATTTGGCGAGGAAAACAATATTCGAAAAAATGTTCGTATCGAAAACATTCTTCGTCAATTTTCGCAAATTGTAAATAAGTACAACAGTTCTGAGCACAGTTCTGAACAGAACTACAAGAGTTCTATCGAAAACCCAAGTAACACTTTGTTGCGCAGCTAATAGTTTACGAGATAATTGCAATTTAAGGAGAAAATCTTTTCACTTACTGTGAAGTTGGCACCCTTTTTTTCAGAAATGTATATTTTTTTCACAGTTCTTGACAGGTATGCCATAGTTCTAGAGTTCTTTGTAAAAAATTTCAATATTTCTGCAGAGTTTAGCGAAGAAAACAACAATACTCGAAAAAATTTCTGTAACGAAAACATTTTTTGTCAATTTTCGCAAAAATTAAACTTGTACAACAGTTCTGAGGACAGTTCTGAACAGAACCCCAAGAGCTCTATCGAAAATTCTAATAACATTTTTCTATGGCGATAATAGTTTGTGATAAATTGATTTAATGTGGGACACACTTTCTCTACAGAAAATATAAATATATTCGTACAACAGTTCTGATGACAGTTCTGGACACCACGTGAAGAGTTCTATCGAAATTCCTAGTAGAAGTTTTTAGTGCAGGTAATAGTTTAAGAGGTAATTGCAACTTAATTAAGAACCCCATAAGAGCTCCTACTGTGAAGCTGGTGCCCTTTTTTTACAGAAATATATATTTCTTTCGGAGTTCTTGATAGATAAGTCGTAGTACAAGAGTTCTCTGTACAAAATTTAAATAGTTCTGCAGAATTTAGCGAAGAAAACATTGTATAACATAGCTGATTCAGGAACCCTTTCCTTCTGATAAAATTCTTACTGTTGCCACAATAAACCACCTGTGCATAGATTCCAACTGTACTGATCATTACAAAAATACAACCATTGACCAGCGGCGCACATTTCTTGCAGCGTTGTACAAAGCATTGGGCTTATCTGCTGTGAAAATACCACACTTAACGCTATTGTAAAATTTACGGTGGATGGCTTCCGTTTATCTACAATGTCAGCATCTATCGAATTATCTTCATGCAAACGTGATGCCTGGATCACTCGCTTCCCCTTTTTAGGTACGGAGGAAACTAGAGTTCAGTCTTGTGGAAGCCAAAAAAGGAAATGTGGGCAGCCCTTCTTTTACTGATAGCAAACTCTAGAGAAATCTCCACGCTTGTTTTTCTTCATCATGCCAACAAAAGAAAAATTCTCCCTTCATAGCTCTATTATCATTTCAGTACTAGTAAACCAGTTGTCCGCTTTCACATTTCGACCTGACTGATATATAGGTTTACACAGTCACAGAACAACATCAAAATCTTTATTGCTCAGTTGGTAAATCCTTCTGGTTGCAACACAGCGTATATTTCCAAATTGTACAGGTAAAAGACTTAAGAATCCACACTTAAGAATCCATACTCGTTTGTTTTGATTGATACATATTGGCGAAAACTGTACCTTCCACAGAATCCTTCCAGCTTCTTGTCTACTGTAACATTTTCTCCAAGGGTGTAAGATTTGTGGTAGTTGCGTACAAACACAGTAAATATTTCCCGAATAGCTGTTAGCTTGTCTAATTGTCTCCTTTCATCACGAATAGCGCGACTGTAAAATCTAAGGCTCTCCAGAATAAATTTGGAACGTTTTATGTTCATTTGCGAGGTGAAATTTTTCAATGCCATCAGTTCCACACAGATCTTCCAGGCTTTATCTGTTACTTTTGTTAACAACAATTAAAAACAAGAGACTCATGAAGGCTTTCAATTCAATATCATCTATTGATTTTATCCCTCTCTCACGCTGAAATGAGGCTTTGATGCTCTCAAAATTCTGATTGGAATACAAAACTACAATAGACAAATATCGTTATCTATGAGGTAATTACAGCATCACAAATGCTGCTTTGGCTGCACCTATTGGTACAGGTAAATTTCGAATAACATTATGCTCTTCGAACAATATGCTTTGGATTTCTTCAACATTCCCACTTAAAATAATAAAATTCATATAAAATAACGCAACCAGGCGCAGTGTATTAATCTGATATTTGACGTTCAGACAGAGGACACCGACGATTAAACAGTTCAAACCGAATTTAAGTGCAGTTTACATTCTGGATTAGCTTTGTACTACTTACTACGTTGATAAACAAATAAATTAATCGCTGAAATGAAATACGAAAGAGCACAGTGGACAAAAACGAGCAATCGTCTCATATCTCATCAAGAGAGCATTAGCGTCGATACTGAATCATACAACAATGAAAGGCATACATGAAGTGTATATTTTTAGAATCAGGAAGAACCAGATGAATTTTATTACGTAAAACAGTAATTGTTTTGAGCTCTCATGACATCCAGGACCCACTAACAGCTAAAAATATGCCCAGGACCCTCATGGATGAAAGTTATGTGGCAACATCACCAGACGCTAGGATACATAAAAACATGTGCTGTGTGTAACGAATAAATTTAAAGTTGCTGTCGTTAATATTGTTACAAACATTTGTTCTAGTTAGAAAGGAAGTGGGGAAGTTTGAAGGAGTTACACTACAGCGAGAGTTAAAAGTCTTTACAATGTATAGAAATGTAAGTATATTTACTGAATATATTGTACAAACGAACTAAGTAGTATGTTTAAATCCTAATTCAATACATAACTGATAGAAGTGTTATTATGTTGAGGGGATACAGTATTAAAGTTAATAAGAAGTTCGAAATTTGTAAATAAGAACCTCGTTTATTTGGTCCTCAGTAATCCGGATTTCCGGTTTATCTGGATTCATATTTTGTGTCCCTTGGTATTTTTCTCTTTGTTTCTTATAACACGAAGATGTGTAGTCGGTGAGGTACATAGGCTGCTTATCACTAGGCCGGTAATTTCGGCTAGTACTGAGTGATAAGGAACTCGGAGTGTGTGAATGACATTGTTTCTCAAGTATTGTACATTAATATAACGGTGTATTGATGCACATCAAGTAAGTTGGATAGTAACCACGCCAACAGCACTCCACCACAGCTCATTGTACCTCTGGTGCGATCCTCGACAGGTGTGACACCATCTGGTTAGTGGCGCGTGTTAATGTATCTGCTCTCTCAGCCATCTGTTTGTTTTGCGCTGACGAGCCTTCTCTCCTTGAATCATCTAAGCATGCACATCCCACGCTTCCACCTACAGCTACTACAGTCAGCCTTAAGAAGGTGTACTGGCATTTGTATAGTGCTGAGCATTTAGACTTTTGTATTTAGTAGAATATACATCCGGGTTTTCGATTTTCGGTTTTCCAAAATAAAAGTGAAAATTTACGATCGTCCTCATAGCTGTACTTCCAGCAGTACTTCATCTCCTGCATTCCCAATTTCGTAGAAGTTGTCCTACGAGAATTGCAGAAGAAGCACTCCTGGACGAAAGGATATTGTGACGATCTTCCTTCGTTATAGCCTGGGGTTAGTGACCCGGTCCGGCACACAGTTTTTATCTGCCAGTAAGTTTCACATCGGCACACACCCACTGCAGAGTGAACACACAATCTATTTCATAATCTACTGGCACCACAAAAATTTTATGAGGGTTTTTAAAAGAACTCTTTCGGTGCTATCCAGAACTGTCAGCAAAAGGGTTGTGCCAATTAATTATAATGTAGACCAAGTGGGTCTCTCGAAAATGCTATTATCTCATTAACTGTTATCCCCACAAAAAATGTTATTACAGTTGTCGGTAGAACTCTTAGGGTCGTATTAAGAAATGCCATCAGATCTTTTGTACGAATTTATTACTTTTACATGACAAAAGTGAGTCCCACATTAATTATCTCATATAATGTCATCGTCACAAATAATGTTATTATAGTTTTTGGTAGAACTCTGTGGGTGATATTCAGAACTGTCATCAGAACTATTCTACGAATTTTGCTATAGCAGAGAAATTGAGTATCAGCTTAAAACAATTATTGTATAAACTATTATCGCCACAAAAATGTTCTTATCATTTTCAATGCAACTCTTCCGGTGCTATCCAGAACTGCCAACAGAACTGTTATACAAGTTTATTTTTTCCAAACTGACAGATAATTTTTTACCATACCAAAATTTTGCAGAGTTATTGTTTTCTTCCCGAAATTCTGCAGAACTATTCGTGTTTTGAGCAGGGAAATCTAGAACTATTGCATATATATCAATAACTATGAAAAAAATGTATATTTATCGTAAAAGGGGTTCAAACTTCACGGGAAATGCTCATAAGCATTCCGTAATAAAGGCAGTTACTACGTAAACAATTACCTGCATAGAATATGTTACTAGTATTTTCGATAGAACTCTTACAATGCTATCCAGAGCTGGCATCAGAACATACGAGCAGACGTAATTTTTTTTTTTTTTTTTGAGTAAGTGTGCCCCACAATTAATCAATTACCATACTAACTATTATAACCACAAAAAATGGTATTATGATTATCGATAGAAGTCTTGAGGTGTTAACCAGAACTGTCCATCAAAACTGTTGAACGAGTTTACTTTTTCTGTGGAGAAAGTGGGTCTAACTTCAAAGCAGTTACCGTATAAACTATCATCGCCGCAAAAAGATATTATTAGGATTTTCGATAGAGCTCTTGGTGTTCTGTTCAGAACTGTTCTACGAATTTACTTTTTGCGAAAATTGACAAAGAATGTATTCGATACGAAAATTTTTTCGAGTATTGTTGTTTTCTTTCGCTAAATTCTGCAGGACTATTCAAATTTTGTACAAATAACTCTATAACTATGACATTTCTATCAAGAACTCTGAACAAATATATATTTCTGAAGAAAAGGATTCCAACTTCACAGTAAGTGAAGAGGTTCCCTCCTTAAATTGCAATTATCTCGTAACGTGTTAGCTGCACAAAAAATTGTAATTAGCATATTCGATAGAACTATTGGGGTTCTGTTCAGAACTGCCCTCAGAACTGTTCTCCGAATTTACTTTTTGCGAAAATTAATAATGAATGTTTGCTATACGAAATTTTTTTCGAGTATTGTTGTTTTCTTCGTTAAATTCTGCAAAACTATTCAAATTTTGTACAAAGAACTCTAGAACTATGCAATATCTATCAAGAACTCTGAAAAAAATATATATTTCTGAAAAAAAGGGTGCCAGCTTCACAGTAGGAGCTCTTAGGGAATTCTTAATTAAGTTGCAATTACCTCTTAAACTATTACCTGCACAAAAAAATTCCACTAGGATTTTCGATAGAACTCTTCACGTGGTGTCCAGAACTGTCATCAGAACTGTTGTACGAATATATTTATATTTTCCGTAGAGAAAGTGTGTCCCATATTAAATCAATTTATCTCAAACCATTATCGCCATAGAAAAATGTTGTTGGGATTTTCGATAGAGCTCTTGGGGTTCTGTTCAGAACTGTCCTCAGAACAGTTGTACAAGTTTAATTTTTGCGAAAATTGACAAAAAATGTTTTCGATACGAAAATTTTTTCGAATATTTTTGTTTTCTTCGCTAAATTCTGCAGAACTATTGAAATTTGGTACAAAGAACTCTAGAACTATGCCATGTCTATCAAGAACTCTGAAAAAGATATATATTTCTGAAAAAAAGAGTGCCAACTTCACAGTAAGTGAAAAGATTTTCTCATTAAAATGCAATTATCTCGTAAACTATTAGCTGTACAAAAAAATGTTACTGGGATTTTCGAAAGAACTCTTGGAGCTCTGTTCAGAACTGTGCTCAGAACTCTTGTACTTATTTACATTTTGCGGAAATTACCAAAGAATGTTTTCGATACGAAAATTTTTTCGAGTATTGTTGTTTTCGTCGCTAAATTCTGCAGAACTATTGAAATTTTGTACAAAGAACTCTAGAACTATGCTACATCTATCAAGAGCTGTGAAAAAAATGTATATTTCTTGAACAAGGGGTGCTAACTTCACACGACTCTGCCAGACCACGTAGGACGGCTGCATTGTCTGCTTCAATTCGGAGAATTTCAAAGTCTGCTTCCATGGATGGTCAACTGTAAGACACCCATATAGAACACTGCCTTCCAACGGCCAGAGGCGGTTTCAGGCCAATGCTTTCTCACGCATAGACCGATTTGATGGGTGGTCGACTGTACGGCACCCATATAGAACACTGCCTTCCACCGGCCAGAGGCCGTTTCAGGCCAACGCTTTCTCACACATAGACCGATTCCATGGGTGGTCGACTGTACGGCACCCATACAGTACACTGCCATTCAACGGCCAGAGGCTGTTTCAGGCCAATGCTTTCTCACGCATAGACCGAAAAACGCTATGAGATTGGCGGACCGGTATGACGTGTGAAGACGCAAAAGAGCGCACTCCGAATATAGCGGGACGACCCAAGATAGGAGAAAACTTTGTTGTAATGGTTTGGAGGGGAAGGAGCGGCAGAATCTAAGAGTGTGGTTGGCAGCTGTGTCCTCTCACGATTGAAGATTTCCCTGCGTGATGGGGTAAGGCGTTAATCTTTCAGTGTGAAGGAGAAGTGGGGATTTCAGTGGTGATTTGCTTCTGGTCGGTCGCGGAGACCGGTCGTGTTTTTCTTCTGGATCGCTAGAGCAATCGTTAGAGCTCTTCACTTCTGGTCAGCCAGAGTGAAGGTGATCGTAAGAGGCAGAAGTAATACAGTTACGGTAGTCCGGGCAGAGCCTGTCTGTTACCACTTGGTCGGTATTTCTTTGTATTTACTCGCTCGCACTATTTCAGTCGGATCTTTATCTATCGGTGCGGACCGCCGCTGAGAGCAGCTGCATCGTCCCTGTGCTCAGAGCTGTCGGCTTGTGGAGAGTCTTTCAGGCGGTAACGTCTTCGCAGCGCCGGTGCAGTTGTCTAATTAATTTGACTCCTCCCAACTTATGCTGTCGCATTATCGCCATACACAGCCATGCCTTCCAGCTGTGATCTGTATCAAGAGCTCTCATTCCCTGCCGATATTGTTCGTTATAGTCACAGGTAACGTATCAAAGCATACTGTCACTGCAAAGTCTGCAGAATTCAACACTACTGGCCATTAAAATTGCTACACCAAGAAGAAATGAAGATGATTAACGGGTATTCATTGAACACATATGTTATATTAGAACTGAAATGTGATTACATTTTCACGAAATTTGGGTGCATAGATCCCGAGAAATCAGTACCCACAACAACCACCTCTGGCCGTAATAACGGCCTTGATACGCCTGGGCATTGAGTCAAACAGAGCTTGGATGGCGTGTACAGGTACAGCTGCCCATGCAGCTTCAACACGATACCACAGTTCATCAAGAGTAGTGACTGGCGTCTTGTGACGAGTCAGTTCCTCGGCCACCATTGACGAGACCGTTTTCAATTGGTGAGAGATCTGGAGAATGTGCTGACCAGGGCAGCAGTCGAATATTTTCTGTATCCAGAAAGGCCCGTACAGGACCTGCAACATGCGGTCTTGCGTTTTCCTGCTGAAATGTAGAGTTTCGCTGGGATCGAATGAAGGATAGAGCCACGGGTCGTAACACATCTGAAATGTAACGTCCACAGTTCAAAGTGCAGTCAATGCGAACAACAGGTGACCGAGACGTGTAACCAATGGCACCCCATACCATCACACCGGGTGATGACAAATACACGCTTCGAATGTGCGTTCACCACGATGTCGCCAAACACAGATGCGACCATCATGATGCTGTAAACAGATCTTGATTCATCCGAAAAAATGACGTTTTGCCATTCGTGCACCCAGGTTCGTCGTTGAGTACACCATCGCAGGCGCTCCTGTCTGTGATGCAGCGTCAAGTGTAACCGTAGACACGGTCTCCGAGTTGATAGTCCATGCTGCTGCAAACGTCTTCGAACTGTTCGTGCATATGGTTGTTGTCTTGCAAACGTCCCCATCTGTTGGCTCAGGGATCGAGACGTGGCTGCACGATCCGTTACAGCCATGAGGATATGATGCCTGTCATCTCGACTGCTAGTGATACGAAGACGTTGGAATCCAGCACGGCGTTCCGTATTACCCACCAATTCCACATTCTGCTAACAGTCATTGGATCTCGACCAACGCGAGCAGCAATGTCGCGATACGATAAACAGCAATCGCGATAGGCTATATAAAGGCACATTTGCATGCCGTGCGTGAGTTTCCTCGGAAACGCGAAATCTTAATTAAATAATTAATCTGTGACAAATAAATAAAGCCTATGGCACAGAACTGCAGCGCTGTGTCGCTGATAAAACAAAACACAATTAGGATACTCTTATGTTTGATTAAGAAGAGGGAGGTCAGGTACAACAACTGGTGCGGGAAGCACGTATATTTTATTAACTGGCACACCGCCATATTTGTAGTTATATAAGAACACTGCGAGTTGCAATCTTACTAGGCACTCGATTCTGTAAAGAATTTATGTTTATGAAAGTAAGTAGAATTATTTAACTGTAGGCTTATTCGTTGTATATATCTGATTTAACTAACTGTGTAAACTTTTTATGTTCAGTAGACAGTCACCTCTGTACGACGTATTGACATGGCTGGCAAATTATTCTAATATTGAGATTTAGATTTGAGTCCGCACCTACCGCAGCAGTCTTTGGAAACGATTTAAATATGAAGTCCGATTATTTGAGTCTTATTTCACGGTCAACTACGAATAACATTACATTTACGAAAAAGCCATTGTCAAGCGTCTGATACCGAATAATTAAACGTCCACGTTCCAGATAAGCAAATATTAATTACATCCAATCACCATCATACATAATTAATAATTAATATTTTATTTTATTTTATTCATTTTATATTGGCGACTGCGTGTCGGACTTGTTATTTTGTCGTTTGTTACATTGTTCTCTTTGTTTCATGTGAAAAATCAACTTTCTGGATCTGGACATGAATGTATGAGAAATAACAAAAATCTAAAGACATTTTCCAATTCTAAAATTTTGCGGGAAGACGCAATGAAGCTTCCAGCAAAATAAGGTAAGCCGCAGCATCTTTGCATTGGCAGGCTTCACCAGATGCATAATTCAGTGTATTAGTAGATTCTGTAGTATTTCTTTCGCGTGTAGCAGTTTTCAGTGATAAATTTCATTCTCAGTACTTTTCCTTAAACAATAACTTCTGCAACAATACCAATACACGAGTGTACAATATGGCCGACTTCTGTACGATACGTTGTAACATGGCCAGCAGCCATTAAGAATAATGCAATATTCAGTTTACTTTTTAAATTAACAAACAGCCATTGTTGCTACGAGCGATTCATGTTCAACTGCATTTTATTTTAAAACCAGTGTCAAACTTTATTTTCTTGAAGCATACCATACGTGTGGCATGGTCATAACTAGAAAACAATACGCAAAGATGGAACAGCAAAGACATACTATTCAGACGCAATCCGTCTCGGACGAGAGACAAATGTTCGAAATTGACATTACGACAGCAACCGGTAGTGACGATTCATCAAATGTTGACGCAAGTGTTAACGGAAATTTTGACAATAGGCCGTCCACCACAAAAATTTCAGTCTCAGTCAGAGCCCATGTTAATACATGACGTCACGTCTAATGGCGCGGCGGGGACAGAGACCTTGCAAACAGTAAACATTGCCAACATGTTACAAATGCTAATGAAACAAAACGCAGAAAATATGGCAACCTTAAGGATGCAGAACGCGGAATACCTGACAACCTTAAAGGCACAAAATGACGAAATTAAATCTGACCTCATAGCAATCAAGGCATGTAATGACACTTTATGTAAACGTGTGGAACTTATAGACGCCACACTGACCAAACAGATGACTGAACTCAGTACGAAATTTTCCAGGCTCAATACGATACAAGAAAAGACTACAAGTGACGTAGCACTTTTACAGACACAAGTAAAAAACCTTAATGTCACGTGTGAAGCTCTTACTGAACAAATTCAAACATATCCTTCAGTACTTGACAACCTTGAAAAACGAATTACTGACGTGCGGAATAAATTTGGCGATGTTGAACAACAACTGACTGACAGATTACAATCTGATGCCTCAGCTCATTTTCAAAATATTAATAGAGAATTTCATGATTGGGTAGAGAGCAAAGACAAACATTTTGATAGATGCATACGTGAAAATTTACCAACAATTGTGCACGACTCCGTAGCGGAATACATCACTAATAACAAACAGCTGATTAGTGACGCAGTGCAATCCGTCACTGCACCAATGACACAATTCACGGATCAACCATAGTCTGAATGTAACGAAAATGTCACTCAAAATGTACAGTTTAGAAACCAATATACATACGAGTATGACGCACACATACCGCACACAACAAACACACAAGAACAAAACACACCACGACAACAACACATACCACGTCGTGCAAACACAAACTATTATCATGCTAAACCACAGCAACATTATCGTAATTACTCGCCATCTGAACATTACAGTAATTACAGTGGAACAAATCCATATCATAATGCAACGGAAGAAGAAAGCTTTATAAAACACAGGCAATTTCAGACTTTTATCCCAGAAAAACGAACCATTCATTCGGCGATTTTTCTTAAATCTTTTAGTAACGCATTTCCACGCACTTGGTGTGACCGGAAAAAGATTTCATATATTGTCGGTTACATCCAAGGCGATGCAGCTGTCTGGGCATACAGTCAAGCTGACGTAAGTACCACGTACAGTGAGTTTGAGCGTGCCTTTCTGAACAAATTCTGGTCACAATCCGTCCAGGAGCGACTCAGAAGACAAATTTTAGAACCTGAAACTTTTAACAGTAAAAATGGTAACTTTTGCAGATATTTTGAAAAATACTTGAAAATGGGACATTTTTTGGACGAACCAGTCGCAACACGTGATATACTCCGTGCGTTGAAGGCCAAATTGCCTTTCAACGTTAAAGAAAAACTCTTACATATTCCGGATGACGATCCAGATTATTTTTTAACGGCTTTAGATTCGGTTGACATGTTGCTAGAAGATCAGCGCTTCGCGCGGCAAAACAACAGCCACAATGTTTATACTAGTAGTATGCAAAACATGCAGGCTTGCCAACTCAATTCTGGCGCGCCCACAGTTGGATACGCGGTACAGCAAAAACAGCAAACTCACATGCCGTCTCAATACGGAAATCAAAATCAACATGCGTATTCCAATACAAACAACAGTTACAACTGTAATAACACTTCATGCGGCAATCCATACAAAAGGCACCGCGGTAATAACAACAACGGTAACAGCGGATACAAATGTAACAACAAAAACACAAACAGAAATAGAAATAACAATAACTACGGATCAAGACAGCATCAAGGCTGGACTCGTAGCGATCAATACTTTCATTCAAACACTGCTGTACCACAGCAGCCACCAGGACAAAATTGGAGCATACCTTACGACCGACAGGTAAGTTATAATGTGCAACAGCAACAACAACCGCTAAAGTTTGGAGATCACAACAGGCAATATCCGAATGTGAATATAATAGAAATGACACCTGATACACAACCTCAATCTGTGTCAGTACCTAATACAAATGCTAATCCAACAAACTAGAAACAGTCGCTTCTATGCCCCGGGTCGTGGCTGAAGAATTCTTGGGGGGCGACTTCAATGTTAATCAGTTATTTGACACCACCATTGAACAACAAAATATTGATTTACCTAATAATTCTAAACAAAAACTACCTGTTTTATTTATAAGATACAATCACAATGAGAATATATCAGATGAACTTTTGCAAGACAGTACACAATGTCGTTCAAACACAAATGAAATTGTTTTAGCCTCTACTACTGGTGTAGTAGGTGGGATTCCAACTACAATTATCTTAGATAAAGGTGCAGCTGTGAGCGTTTTGTCTTTTAATTTCTATAAAAAGATGTGTGAATTGGTGCCTGTGCCTGAGTTTCCTGTCCAAAACTGTAAAATAACTACTGCTCTAGGTAATAAGTCATGTAGGGTTACGAAGCAAGTTTTTGTAAACATTAAAATAGGTAATGGAACCGTACAATGGCCATTCCTGGTTGCACAAAACCTTGTGACAAATTGCACATTAGTAATAGATATTATGAGCGAGAAGGACTGCATTATAGACTTCTCCAAAGGTAAATGTATTTTAAATGATAAAGGCAGTGTAATTATTATTGATTTAGACAGGAGAACTCTAAAGCATGACAAACACTGTACAGGGTACAAGGTTCAGTTAGTACTTGACAATGACATTCAAGACATGCAACCACACTCATCTGACACAGAGCTAATGGACTTGAAAACATTGCTTGATCATAAGATAAATGAAGCTACAGCTCTCAGTGTACATGAACGTATGAAACTAAAGGTAGTGTTATCCAAATATTTACAAGTTTTTACCAAATGATTAGGTGTTATCAACACGTATGTGTACAAGATTGAAGTTAAGCCTCACAAGATCTTCTGCCACAAGACATATAACGTACCGTTATCTCAACGACCTGCTGTGTGGCAAGAGCTAAAACAAATTACAACATAGATTATAAGTAGTATAGAAATTTTCATTTCAGCTGTACCAGTGACGCAGTTGAAGACAGAAGAACTTTTCTTTCAACGCCGCGGCACTACCAAGAAGACTGAATATTAAGGTATGATTACGTAGCAGTGAATGATATATTAATTTTTCACGGAACATATGTGACTGGAGGTATCACTGACTTGGTATGACACCTGACGAACCGACAGACGTCATCTGTGAAGCGATCTCTTACTTCGAGAAATAGATTAGACGCACATCTCTCAGCAAGAAAAGCATCTACCAGTAGCCAAGGCCACACAGACACTATAAACACACTCACAAAACGCGAGGAATCTAACAGTTTTCGTCTCTTATTATTTTGAATATTTATTGAGTAGTGAAAACGCCTGGTCTTGCCTACTGATGTAATGAATGTTGTGTCTAACCTATCTTAATTTCGGATGACATCACAAAAAACATCGATAAAATCCCAGCAAAACCGTTAAAGAGGACGTAAATATCTGCAATTCATGTAATCAAATGTGACACAATGTAATAATTTATAGCTGTGTAATGATGATGTAAACATGTTTACGTGTAACTGTATTATGTTTATGCTAAGAAAATATGTGGCGTGTATATGTATGATTACTTATGTTTCTTTCTTTTTTTTTTTTTTTTTTAACTGACGTATAATGTAACTGTTACTATGTGAAAATTTGAACGATAACGAGTGCCAAAATGAGAAAAACTTAAAAAAAAAAATTACGCAGTGAACCACTGTTCACGAACATTAACGTACATTACTAAGTCTGCAACTACGCAGAAACCTATGTGAAAGAAACTGTTAATGACATTCATCATGCATCGTACCTTTGTAAACGCGATGAACGATTTCTTTGATAAGTAACTACGAACATTTAGGTGAGATATATTTAGCAAAAAACTGAAAATGTGAAGTGCGTAATTGGTGCATCGTCTAGTGACATTACTACAGTATCTAACTTCAAGATGTTAACTGGATTAAATGGTCACAACGTGCCTATCCAGAAAACAACACGGCGAGTGGAAGAATTTTGGTTGGAACTTCAGGGAATGGAATGTTCACGAAATGTGACGGACACACTTACCTGGACTGTCCAAGGATCAACGCCAGCTATGTGCCGTTCGAGGTTCTGCAACCAAGCTTCCACGGAATATCGAAAACGAACTGCATATGGACCAATTACTCGACGGGTCACGTCTGATCTGTAATAAACAATGCTTTTTGTCACAACGAACTGCATCACAACGACTATAATGGAAATAGGAAATGTATCAATCACGTTGTTATACAGCGATGTTACTGTGATAAAAAAAACTTTACCACGACGACAATAACCTGTGAAAATTTATTGTGCAGCAGATGAATATGAACTGTAATAACGACACGATGTGTATAGGTCAACGCACCTGAAACAAAAAGACATTTTTCTTTGAAGCATTTCAATGCAATACTATGTAACTAAGAACATTCAACATTCTAAAGTTGTATTGTATTATAACAAATATTGTAATTTTAAAACTAAGTTACCTGTCATAGAAAGTAGTCTTCATATGTAATCTTGGTGGAATATTTTCTTTGTGCAACGACTAAGAAATGCGCGCGCACACGAACAATATGAACTGCAATACTGTGCCGCGTGATCTAAATTTACGATATAACGGCAGTGCCGGAGTCACATAGACCCTTCTGCGCATGCGCGTACTCTATTTTGCCAACATAAGAACTTTTACGGCGCACGCGCGTCATTCAAATTTTGTATATAATATACAGTATAATGTAAGTCATGTAAATAGTTGTAGATAACTTAGATTTTCTTGTGCCTTTAGGTGAATTGCTCGCCTGCAGGTGTGTCCTTTCGCATCGCAATTCAGGGGGCAATATAAAGGCACATTTGCATGCCGTGCATGAGTTTCCTCGGAAACGCGAAATCTTAATTAAATAATTAATCTGTGACAAATAAATAAAGCCTATGGCACAGAACTGCAGCGCTGTGTCGCTGATAAAACAAAACACAATTAGGATACTCTTATGTTTGATTAAGAAGAGGGAGGTCAGGTACAACAACTGGTGCGGGAAGCACGTATATTTTATTAACTGGCACACCGCCATATTTGTAGTTATATAAGAACACTGCGAGTTGCAATCTTACTAGGCACTCGATTCTGTAAAGAATTTATGTTTATGAAAGTAAGTAGAATTATTTAACTGTAGGCTTATTCGTTGAATATATCTGATTTAACTAACTGTGTAAACTTTTTATGTTTAGTAGACAGTCACCTCTGTACGACGTATTGACATGGCTGGCAAATTATTCTAATATTGAGATTTAGATTTGAGTCCGCACCTACCGCAGCAGTCTTTGGAAACGATTTAAATATGAAGTCCGATTATTTGAGTCTTATTTCACGGTCAACTACGAATAACATTACATTTACGAAAAAGCCATTGTCAAGCGTCTGATACCGAATAATTAAACGTCCACGTTCCAGATAAGCAAATATTAATTACATCCAATCACTATCATACATAATTAATATTAATATTTTATT
Organism: Schistocerca serialis cubense; assembly: GCF_023864345.2. Lineage (NCBI taxonomy): Eukaryota > Metazoa > Arthropoda > Insecta > Orthoptera > Acrididae > Schistocerca > Schistocerca serialis. Next base: position 477,883,422 of record NC_064644.1, on the reverse strand, counting down.
TATTTATTTTATAGCTACAATCCGACCTTTATCAAATTTGGAAACGTGATGGTACGCATTTCTCCTCCTTACACGAGGCATCGCAACAACGTTTCACCAGGCAACGCCGGTCAATTGCCGTTTGTGTATGAGAAATCGGTTGGAAACTCTCCTCATGTCAGCACGTTGTCGGTGACGCCACCGGCGCCAACCTTGTGTGGATGCTCTGAAAACTGTGGTAGTTAAAGTGGTGGCGGGGAGGGGGACTAAGCATATTAGCCTAACTAAAACGGATTTCTTTAATAAATTGGGTGAAATGTCCAACCTCTCAGTATCGGCACCTCGCGCTATTAGAACTTTCTTGGCGACGATACCCTTTTTGCCAGTGCTAGTCTGTTTTGTATATCCTCCTTGGTCCGTCAGTTATGGGCTATTTTGCTACCTACGTAGCAGAATTCTTAACTTCATCTACGTCGTGATCACGTATCCAAATTTTAAGTTTCTCGGTGATCTCAGTTCTGCTTCTCCTCATTACTTTCGTCTCTTTTCGGTTTGCACTAAGTCCAGATTCTATACTCGTTTGCCTGTCCATTACATTCAACAGATCCCGTAGTGCTTCTTCACTTTTACTGAGGATAGCAATGCCATCAGCGAATCTAATTACTGATATACTTTCACCTCGAATTTCAGTTCCAACCTTTCTTTTGCTTCCGTCATTAGTAACGCAAGACTACATTCATGTCTTACACCCCTCCTAATCCAAGCACATCCTTCTTGGTATTCCACTCCTATTGTTCCCTCTAGGCTCTTCCACACGTTTTCTATTACTCGCCTTCCCCTATAGTTTAGCCATATTATCGTCAGAATTTCGAACATCCTGCACCATTTGACGCTGTCGAACATATTTTCCAGGTAGACAAATTCTATCAACGTGTCTTGATGTTTCTTTAGTCTTGCTTCCATTCTCAACTGCAACGTCAGAATTGCCTCTCTGGTGCCTTTATCTTTCCTAAAGCCATACTGATCGTCATCTAACACACCCTCAATTTTATTTTCCATTCTTCTGTACATTATTCTTGTCAGCAACTTAGATGCAAGTGCTGTTAAGCTGAATGAGCGATAATTCTCGTACTTGTCGTCTCTTGCAATCTTAGAAATTGTGTGGATGATATTTTTTCTAAAGTCTACACACTAACTTGAATAGTCGTTTTGTTACAACTTCCCCATTGAAATTCTGATAGAATGTTATCTATTTTCTCTGCCTTATTTGCTCTCAAATCTTCCGAAGCTCCTTTAAATTCTGATTTTAATACTGGATCCCCTCTCTCTTGTATATCGACTCTTGTTTCTTCTTCCATCATGTTAACAGACAAGTCTTTCCCCTCATGGAGGCCTCCAATGTAATCCGTTCAACTATCCTCTCTCTGCTTTGCATTTATCAGTGGAAATCTCATGGCACTCTTAATGTTACCCCCTTTGCTTTTTATTTCACCGAAGATTGTTTTGAATACCCTGTATGCTCAATCAGTCCTTCCGACCATCATTTCTTTTCCGATTTCTTCACATTTTTTATGCTGCCATTCCGCCTTAACTTCCCTGCACTTCCTATGTATTTCATTCCTAAATGATTTGTAATTCTGTATTACTGTATCTCCCTTAGCATTTTTGTCCTTCCTTATTTCGTCGGTCAACCGAAGTATTTCTTCTGTTACCCTTGGCTTCTTCGCTATTACTTTCTTTTTACCTTTGTTTTTCTTTCCATCTTCTGTGCCTGGCACCATATACGGCACGATGATCAGGAGTAATAGTCTGGGGTGCCTATTCTTTTCGTAATAGGACCCTTATTTGCGGCATCCTTACAGCGAAGCGGTACGTCGTCGAATATTCTACGCCCCTTTTTGTTGCCCTTCATGGCAGGCGAACCCGGACTTACATTTCAGCAAGATAATGCCCGCCCGCACACAGCGAGTGTTTCTACGCCTTGTCATCGTGCTTGAAAACCCTACCTGGGCCAGCAGGATCAACGAATCTCTCTCCCATTGAAATCACTTGGAGCATTATGGGCAGGGCCCTCCAACCAGATCAGGATTTTCACGATCTAATGTGCCAATTGGGCAGAATTCGGCATGATATCCCTCAGGACGACACCCAAACGCTCACTGTCACGCCGAATAACTGCTTGCATAAGGACCAAAGGGGTATCAACGTGTTACTGAATTGCTCAATATGTGAACCTAGTTCTCACGAATAAATCATACAATTTTTCCGAAACTATAATGACTTGTTCGTCTGTACATTACATCTACTGATCTCCGTCCTATTCGGATAATTCCTTTGCACTGCACCGTTCCTTTTCTACTTAGAATGTATCATACAGGACTCAAATATGTAGAACTCATAATCCGAGGACTATTCGGAAAGTAAGTTCCGATCGGTCGCAAAATGGAAACCACTGTGAAAATGAAAACTGTTTTATTTGCAATAGTTAGCTACGCCTTACAGCCACTTCTCTACATAGTCGCCCCTTCAACTTAGACATTTCTCATAGCGTTGTACCAACTTTCCAATCCCTCGTCATAGAAGACAACCGCCAGTACTTCCAACCAATTGTCTACTCTCGTCTACAGCTAGTTGTCTGTTCCAGAAAGTTGTCTTCATAGCGAGCGGTTCATGTCAGCAGAGATAAAATGCAAGGCAATTACGGGCTTTGTTGTGGGTGATCAATCACCTCCCATCGAAAATACTGCAGGAGCATTATCACTACCCCCGCAGAGTTCTGCCGAGAATCGCCTTGAAGAACGAAGCGCAAGCGAAATCTCTCACCAGGCCCTCATACTTGGTGGTAGCATATTTAGGTGCTCACTGTGTCCTCAGAAATGAAAGCAGCGATATGATGCGATCGACGTGCATACTGGAGCTCTAACCAACACATGTGTATAAAATTCACAAAATTTTCCCGGTAGTTTCCATTTCGCGACTGATCGGAACTTACTTTCCGAATAGCCGTCGTATTTACATTCGCTGCATAAAATGCCGGGTACTATTGCTTATGGTGGTGTCTAATGTGCATTCGTTCATTCGATTTTAAAATCGCCGAACTTTGTGGCCGAGCGGTTCTAGGCGCTTCAGCCTGGAACCGCTCGACTGCTACGGTAGCAAGTTCGAATCATGCCTTGGGCATGGATGTGTGTGATGTCCTTAGGTTAGTTATGTTTAAGTACTTCTAAGTTCTAGGGGCTGATGACCTCAGATGTTATGTCCCATAGTGCTCAGAGCCATTTGAACCATTTTTTTTTTATTCTAAAATCGGCCACTAGATTAAAACACCGACCAGGAATCATCATATATGGCTACATGAAATATACTCCAGATACAACACTCTTCCCTACTTTGTGATTAGCAGTCTTTAAATGTAGGCTGATAAAATATCCAATAACATTTCAAACATGTTGCATCGTTTAAAGTGATTTGTTTCATCGAATAATATTGGTTTAGCTGTAAAACCCGACAGAATAGTAGAACAGTTTAATTTATGCACAAGCTGAAGAGTTATGTCTTTAGATTCAGCAGTCTTATTCCAAGCAGGATTCATACACTGAAGCGCCAAAGAATCTTTTTATAGGCATGAGTATTCAAATACATTGATATGTAAATAGGCAGAATACGTCAATGCCGTCGGAAACGCCTATAAAAGACAACAAGTGTCTAGCGCAGTTGCTAGATCGGATACTATTGCTACGATGGCAGGTTCTCAATATTTAAGTGAGTTTGAACGTGGTGTTATAGTAGGCGCACGCGTGATGCGACACAGCACCTCCGAGGTAGCGATGAAACGGGAATTTTTCCGTATGGCCATTTCACGAGTGTACCGTTTATCTTAGGAATTCGGTAAAACATAAAATCTCCGATTTCACTGCAAACGGAAAGAGATCCTGCAAGGACTGGACCAACGACGAGTGAGTAGAATCGTTCGACATGACAGAAGTGCAATCTTCCGCAAATTGCTGCAGATTTCAATGGTGGGTCGTTAACAAGTGTCAGCATGCGAACCATTCAACGACACGTCATCGATACGGGCTTTCGGAGCCGAGGGCCCACTCGTGTACCCTTGATGACTGCACGACACATTACTCGTCGCCTGAGCACGACAACACCGACGCTGGAGTGTTGATGACTGGAAACATGTTGCCTGGCTATACGAGCGTGTGCAGCTAGAGTCATATAGGGCCCCTGCTACGTCTAGATACGACTCTGATAGGTGACACGTACGTAAGCATCCTGTCTGATCACCTGAATCCATTCACGTCCATTGTGCATTCCGAAGGACTTGGACAATTCCAGCAGGACAATGCAACACCCCACACATAGAATTGCAACAGAGTGGATCCAGGAACAATCTTCTGAGTTTAAACACTTCCCCTAGCCATCAAACTCCCCACACATGAACATTATTCAGCATATCTGTGATGTCTTGCAATGTACTGTTCAGAAGAGATCTCCACCCCCTTCTCTTACGGATTTATGGATAGCTCTGCAGGAATAGTGGTGTGAATTCCCTCCAGCACTACTTCAGACATTAATCGAGTCCATGACACATCGTGTTGCGGCCCTTCTGCGTGCTCGCAGGGGCCCTACACGATATTAGGCAGGAGCACCAGTTTCTTTGGCTCTTCAGTGTATAAGTCAACAAGTTTTCTGGGAAGTTCAGCATTTCATGCTCTTGTTTTACGAAATTCTCCTTCTGTAACTTTGTTGTCTACTATCATTTTTATACAGCCTAGTAGTATTATGACTTATGCGTTAATAATTTTTGAGATAGATGACGCTGAAGTTAGCCAAAATAACAGTAACTTTTAAACCCTTGCGACCTAAAAGAGAGGCTTGATCCACGCTTTTGTTAGCCACCCCTTGACAGAGAATTCTTTTATCTACAAAATATCAGATTTCCTCAACAGCTTTTTCTGAAGGTGTATAAGCATCTCGTAAAATTTATAGTGCAAATTACTACTTCGAAGCACCACGTCCTAAGATCACACCTCTTTTGGGAAGTGAATAGTAAAGATATGCACGTATGTGATATATCCTGATTAAGACATTAAACATAAGAGTCACTCTCCTGTTTTTCAAATTTTTTCAACCGTGTTACGCAAGAAAAAAATAAAAAAAAACAGTGGGTGACTGACGTCATGAATCGTTTAATCTTTGTTCAGTGTGTTAACGAATTGTAACTGTTTGTGTATCATATTTTCTGAGATGGGGACTGGGGACCAACCAGCCCAGCATTCGCCTAAACTGGACCATAAGGCCGTCGTAAAACCACACTCAGACTGGTCGCTGTACCAAACCAATAGTCGTCAACCCTCCGAGTGTATCCGATCCGGGGTCGGGCCTACCTCCCTGTCTTTCAATCTTGGCGCACTGCACAGGCGAGCGTAAAGTTTAATGGTGCTACTGGATGGCTGCAAGTTACAGCTGCTGCTCAATTTCATAATAAAACACAAGTTCGAATTTACCCGATTTAAATCACCTCCAGCCCAAATTTATCTGCCTTTACTAGCAAAGTGGCAGACTGTTTAATTAGTTTCCTTGAGTGAATTTTCCGGGCGATAAACGTCGTTCTTCTCAGAAAATTAGAGGAATTATACGGTGTCTTTCATAGCCAGTTACAAAGGCTTACAGGCACCTGGAATTATCTCATTAAACAGTGTCTGCTAATGAACGCGAGATAGCAGCCTTTTTGGGAATGCCGAATTCACAAGCTAATAGCGAAATACAAATTGTCAATTTCTTGTAGACAAATAATTCAGTCATGGTATTTACATGAGTTTAACAATCGGAAATTGGTTTTATTATGTTGCACACCACAAACTCTCAAAAAAGCAAAAGAATTCTTAGCTTAAAGAATTGAAGAATTCAAGTAATAGCAAGAAATGTACATCATTTCTCGTCAGAGCAATAAACATTGTCGACTCAGTGCGTTCTGCCATCGCCTGCTTTCCTGTGCGGATATGCACAGAACGCTCTGCCTTCAAGACGCCATTTGGAGCAATTTGTGGTCTGTGCAACACGCCCAGGGCGAATCACGGGTCTCTGTTTACCGGAATATAGCAAATACTTACCTTGTAAATAGTTATATATACATGTTATACGGAATCGTGTAAAAAGCAAAACTGAAAGAGGGAACGGCAAGAGTTGTGTAAGTGTTGCGGAATGCGGAGAGTGGACACAAGTTTGTCTACTGAGTTTAGCGTTCGGAGAATCAGCTTTGGTGCCAGGGAGGTAATTTTTAACGTACATTCAGTAATTTTGGTGCATGCCATCTTTAAAGTGTGTTGCGAATTGAACTAGTTGGTTCAAATGGCTCTGAGCACTATGGGACTTAACTTCTGAGGTCATCAGTCCCCTAGAACTTAGAACTACTTAAACCTAACTAACGTAAGGACATCACACACATTCATGTCCGAGGCAGGATTCGAACCTGCTTGTATATCTACCCTATGGGTAAATTTGAAAAACTGTGTGAATTGTGACCTATGGCTGGTACCGAGAGAAAATATGTAAACGGGAACTGTAACCCACATGCAATGTTTATACAACACACTGAAATTATGACGAATATTTTAGAAACGTATGATGATACTGGAAATGTAACGTACTGGTTGTAGATGCATCATGAAAATATAATTTAATCTACAAACGTAGATATAGAAAAAATACGTCTGATGCGTTATGTAACGAAATATTTTCATAATATTTTAAGAGCTAAGCATCTCAGTATTTTTATTGTGACCTGTACTTATCGTGCCTGTTTGAATCTGCTTGGCAGTGAATTATATCCCCTTGCCGACCTGCAAGGGGGACTATCACACGATTATCACTACTGAATGAGAACTGTGCTACATCCCATAGCCTAATCCTGTATTAGGAAGCTGTGTGATAGGCTATACGAAAGAGGCGTGGCTTAAACAGGGGTTGAGAAACGTGACTGGTTGTTTGCTTTTATAACAATAAAACACTGAGCTGTTATTGGGAGAGCTAAATGTAGCGTGTATCAAAAAGGACTTTACAACTCCGAAAATTCAGAGAAAGTTATACGACTTACAGACATACTCCTGATGTCCTATTGAAGGAAAATAGATCAAGTTTCGATTTTTTGGTAAGACATACAGGATTTCCTAAAAGTCTGCTTTCCACATATGTGTAAGGGTCGAGGTGCGAGTTTGGCAAGATATCGACTTCATATAGGTGTGTGCCGCATAATCAATGAAACTCACTTTTAACGTCTTTGCAATATGGTAAGAACCTTGATGTGTTTTTCTGTAAAATGACAACAAAACCATGTCTGTAAGTTAAATGAATAACACAATATGACTCAAATACACTTCTCGGATTTGTCGCCGATTCTGTTTGTGTAAATCACAGAATATTTCTTCCACGCGACTGCTCGATATCATCAGGTGGGGGCAGTTGCTGCTATCACAGCTGCAAGACGCGACTGATGATAACCATGTGGAGGCATCGGAAGTTATCAGGCCAGGAGCAGGAATACACGTGTGCGGGAAGACGCTCGCAGTTGGAGAAAGCGGCGCTTCTAGTGAAGCCTGCTGGGGGCCGCAGAAAAGCCTTCTGCGGATAACCTGTGAGCAATGACTGTGCATCTGGACGCTCCTGTGGTTAAAAGCTGAATTAAATGTGAGCAGTGCGTTACGTCGAATCATAAATCGGAAGTTCTCGTTTTCCCTGATTTGATTTAATGGCAGCCAGTGCTGGATTGCAGGCGAGGCTTAGTCGAAATACTGTATCCCAATTAAGATTGTCTGCCGTACGGATATGTATAGCCTCCTTAACAACATAGTCCCAGAATGATGACGCAGTGGATAAAATTCAATCTTTTCGTAAAACATATGATGTCACATGTACTAGCAAAGCTCCGCTACCGCTAATTTATAAGGTTGCCCCAGACGTGTTGACGCAACATTTTTGCACGGTTCGGCATGTCTGGCAAGTATAAGATTTTCGACATTGGCATGGGATCTTACACATACCACGATTCCCAAGACTAAGCCAGCCTTTGACCGAGCACAATAAATTCCTTAAATATGCTAGCAACCTAAAAACACATTTGATGTCGTGCCTTTTCAGGACCTTTTCTTTTTATTCTTGAGCCGGCCGCTGTCGCCGAGCGGTTCTAGGCGCTTCAGTCCGGAACCGCGTTGCTGCTACAGCCGCAGGTTCGAATCCTGCCTCGGACATGGACGTGTATGATGTTGTTAGGTTAGGCAGGTTTAAGTAGTTCTATGTCTAGGCGACTGACGACCTCAGGTGTTAAGTCCCATAGTGCTCGGAGCCATTTGAATTTATTCATGAAGACACGCCGTCAAAATAGGACAAGAACACCGCTGCAGTGCGTACCTCCGCATCTTCATTTACATACCTGCTTTGAAATTGGTTAGAATGGAATGCATAGCCTATCTATCAATCAGAATAACGATTTTATTGGGATACCTTTGTCAGGTGCTGCAGCTCACCAAGTAGACTGTCGCCATCTGAGACCACGTGCGCTCTACGCACCAAAGACCGTAGAAAACTGTGTTGTGCAGAGTGATGACAACTTGTGGCCTGTAAATATAGCTCCGTGTAAGTTGGTTTGCGACAGACATTATGTCCCAGTGTGCCATCGTCTTTTCTTCTCACATTGACATTCAGGAATGCTAAAACGCCGTCATTCTCCACGTCCATTGTGAACTGTATATTTGGGTGGAGCGAGTTTAGATGCTGGAGAAACGCAGGCAATGTTCTATTCCGTGGGGCCACACCGCAGATATATCGTCTACAAACGGCCAGAAGCATGCAGGTTTGATACAGACCGACTGCAGTGCTTTATCCTCAAAGTTGATGAAATATTGTGGGATTTACATAATATGATCCGGCCGCAAACCCGAAAAGTGTATTTGCAACAGATCTGTCGGGAAAGCCTGAACAGTCACAAGTCAGTTTTCAAAGTTGTGAAGTCCGTTTTGAGGGGCATTCAATAAGTATTGCAGCATATTCCCCACTCTTTTTTGGCTACAAAATCCTGTTTTTGAACAAAACCTCCGTTCAATACGATGGCCCTAAGCCACCTTACTGGGAGGGTCTGTGTTCCCACATGGTACCACTGTACTTGTCGACGTCGGAACCAACATCTTGCTGCATCAATAAAATTGTCATCATCAGCTTAGTAACGTGCAAGCAATTCTGCAGGATGGTGCTTCGTTGCTCTTTATGGTCTTCTGCTAGGCGGCGAGGAACCCAGAAGGCACATACCTTTGAGTAAGCCAAATGGCGGACGAATGTGTTAGCGCTTCTGTCAGAGACGCCCAGCTGTGCAGCGAGGTGTTTGACTGTGATCAGTCGATCACTTCGAATGAGAGTGTTTTTGTATCCCGCCTGGAAGGCGGCGCGTTGGTCTGCTCCTGTAAACTGAAGGGGAGGTCGAATGTAGGAAGTGAGTAGGAGCGGTAAAAGGTGAAAATCTTTCGGTACAACTTTTTACCTAAAAGTACATTTAATAGAGAATATTAACCAATGACATATACGTAACTTTTGGTAACGATGAGCACTTAGGTACGAAGCCTTAGACCCGTCGTAAGTAGTACATAGTCTCAATAGCAAGTTGAGGTTGAAGCGATGTTTCCAGGCCGTCTGCTCTTGATGAAATGGGCTGAATGTCTGGCGGAGCTCGTAGACCTCCACAGCACCGGCTAGAGGGTCGTCGGTGTTTGTCGCAGTGCCAACTTAGCAGAGCGCCTCTACGTTGTGACATCGTAGCTATCGATACCACAAGTGTCCACACGTTACAACATTTCAAGAGTTGCAGCTGTGTGCGGCCGGTCGGCACACGGAGGATCGGACATGTTTCCACGACCTTGTTGTCCCTCAACGACTCACCGTGCTTTTGTTCATTTCCATGTCCCTGTGGAAAGTCTTCAAGCGTCTATGAATATCTGTGATGCGGTTGTTTTCTGCCAAAAGGAAGTCAATGACAGCTCTGTGGTTGGAACGCGCCTGCGTTACAGACTCCATTTTGGGGCAGGAGACCAGACAAGGTCATCGGTCTCATCGGATTGGAGAAGGACAAGGAAGTCACCGGGCCTTTTCAGAGGAACCATCCCAGAATTTGGCAGGAGGAATGTAGGGAAATCACGGAAAACCTAAATCAGAATGACCAGACGCGGGATTGAACCGTCGTCTTCCCGAATGCGAGTCGAGTGTGCTAACCACTGCGCCACCTCACTCGGTATTCCACTTTGAAGGCTACATGTAGTTCCGACACCTATCTGAATTTCATGAAACTATAGCGGCTGAAGCTGGGATATTCCACGATGTAGAAAGACAAATTTGACATTTTTTCAATCAAAATTGACAGACGTAAAGTGTATTCCTTTTGAATGCTCATCGTATGTAGTACTATTGGCTTCCAGGCTGATACGGTTATCTCCAAGAAAAAATAAATGGCAAGGGGCGTGGCTTAGAAATTGGTGAGGGGATGGGAGAGGGAATCCAGTGGTGAAGGTCAGAAACAAAGCTCAAAAATCAAATTATGTTCACAATTCCCATTGCATTCCTACTATGACATCTATCAAATAGCTATTTTTATGTGACATCATGAGTGATCTAACGAGTCATTACGGCTATTTACTTTATTAATAAGAGAGCAACGAGGCGTGTCTATCACAGTTGCATAATGTGATTCAGGTAACTTCGCGGATCATACTCTTTTATAGAGTCTTGTCGTGTAACTTAGTGCTTGAGTAGTTGATAAATTGTTGAAGACATGAGTTACGCTCTTCATATTGCGTCACACCTACTTTTAACAGCGGAACTAGCACCGTAACGAAATGACACCGTCCTTAAACTGAAAACTGAGCAACACGAGATGGAAAGACAGAAAGGAAATAAAATTGTTTTGTGATGAGACCAAGGCGGCTAATTAGATTAGGGCCGAGGTAAACCAGATGCAAACGGCAGCGTCACGGTGCCTGACGGTGCCCCGGGCCGCTGTCTGGCTCTCCGTGGCCACCCCCGCGTCCCCCACACCCCCTCACACCCCACCCTCTCCGCCTCCGGGAATGCAATTTGCTGCCGAGCGCAAGCCTCAGGCACGGCGACCGCTCTTTGCCTCTTAACGCTGCCTGGGAGGTCACGCCAAACTCACGCACTGATTACTGACACCGCTAAACGCCGTTAAAACGTGCCCGTCGCACCTTGCTCTTCAGAGCATATGACGCTCGAATCAGACCTCTCCTCATACTATTAAGGAGAGTAACATTAGTTGTTAATACAGTAAGCTCTCGATTGTCCAAGTTGACGAAAATCCGAAATTGAACCAAAAAACAAAGGTAATCCAAAATTTGCATGTGCTTCTGTTTGAGAGGCTAAAGATGGCAAGGGCATGCGCTTCCAGAACCGGCCAGCTTCGTCAACATTGTAAATTTGTTCTGTGAGTAAATGTTCAGTTGTATGTTACTGAAGAATTCATCGCGAAAAAAGTAGCAGCTGTGTTCCTCGCTCTCGACAACAATTTCTCGAATCACTTAGTGATGTTCACATCGAGTCAGCTACGCTGTAGGATCGTTAAATTTTCTTACAATAATCTGATTTTCATGAAATTCCCTTCCTTTTTCTATTAACATCTGACCGGGTAGAAGAAGTCCCTCTGCACTCTTCTGCTGGTGCCACAAATAAGTACTAGAAGTACCACTTCATATAGTATCTCGTCAGTTGAAGTGTTCAGGCACTTAAGCTGAGACGCTCTAGCTCAGCTCTCAGCACTGGTTCCAAAATTTAAAGTTTTTCATCTATTTTTCAAGTCTTTCGCTGTTTGTATGACTATTTCATAATCCTGGAATTATTTTGCTGCAATTTCACCTCATTTCTGACTTATTGACGAGGGCTATTCGGAAAGTAAGATCCGATAGTTCCTGAAATGGAAACGACAGTGAAAAACCGATGAAGCTTTTCACAGATCTTGTGAGCATTGTCTCTAGTTAGTTTGTCGATAAAGCCATTTCGCTTCTTGCAGTTCTGAGCACACATTGAGCACTTAAAGATGTCTACAACAACAGTGTCTCCCACCAAGTATGAATGCCTGCTGAGAGGTTTCACTTGATTTCATGCAATCCCACATAACGTACATGTCATGCGTTTTCTTCTTTATGATAATTCTCGACCGCACACTTCAGGTACAATGAGCATGTCCCTGCAGCGTTTCCTGTGGAAAGTGTTTGATCACCTACCATACAGCCCAGACTTGGCTCCCTCTGATGTTCACATCTGCTCACATGAACCCTGGCTTGTAAACAAAATTTGACTCAGACAACGAACTGCAAACCAGTGTGGTGAAGAGGCGGAAAGCACAGGCGGCTGCCTTCTATGACAGGAGCATTGGGAAGTTGGTAGGACGCTACGACAAATGTCTAAGTCAGAGCGGCGACTATGCAGAGAAGTTTCTAGAAGGTGTAGCACACTGTTTTTTATTTTCACTGTCATTTCCATTTCGCAACCGATCCGCCCTTACTTCCCGAATAGCACTGCTATAACTTGTAACTTCTTTGCGATCGTTAGAACAATAGGTGGGCGTTCGCGGTACTCTTCCTACCACATAAAAACCGTCTCCGAAGTAGGTTAACACTCGTTGTAATTCTAGAACTAAGAGTATTACTGATATAGACTGGGGGCTAGACAACTACGATCAATAATGCATTCCTTCTGACGATGTTTAATGGTATGCTTTCATTTCGTATCGACACAACAAGAATTCTGGTAGAAACTGTTCCAGATGAAAGTGTAAATCAATTTCTTTTACTATCAGCAGTGGAATTCAACGTCCTTAATATCCTAGTGAAATGGGTTTTCCAACTATAGACAGTAAATAGTTAGTAGACGTGTTATGAAGATAGATTTTCCGCATTTGCCTAAAGATGAAATACGAAACAAATTTAAAACATTTCAAGAAAGTCCAACTTTTCTCCGCATCGTCTTTCGGCATTAAAACATGGGCCACATCCGTCATAGTCTACTCTAAACGAAAATGTTATAATTCTATCACAGTAGTTTAAGATAACTGGTCATACAATCAAATAAGTATGAGGAGTTTTCTATCGAAAGAATCCACCCTTTGATCAGTCACAACAGACTATCCAGGCGAAGATATCGTTCGGGTTCGATGGGGTGTAACGTAGAGCACTGAGGTGAGTTGGAGCGTCTAACAGCGAAATGAATAAATGAACAGACATGAACATACTTCACCCAAAAACAGATGGTTCAAATGGCTCTGAGCACTATGGGACTCAACTTCTGAGGTCAGTAGTCCCCTAGAACATAGAACTAGTTAAACCTAACTAACCTAAGGACATCACAAATATCCATGCCCGAGGCAGGATTCGAACCTGCGACCGTAGCGGTCTTGCGGTTCCAGACTGTAGCGCCTTTAACCGCACGGCCACTTCGGCCGGCCCCAAAAATAGACTAAAATTTAACAAACAAGGAAGGTTTTCGTATACTGCAACCGTAAATATCAGTTCTTTAAGGAAATTCGATACGTTGAAGCACCTACACAAGGTACTTTAGCATGGCCCTTCAATAATCACGTAATATTGGTCAGGATCCGATCGAATCAGAAAGAAAGACCATCAGGAGACAGGATAACAGAAAATGTTCCTCAATTCGGAGTGGGTTTCTTAGTACACAATAGAATATTGGATTCCATTGAGGATGTTTCATCTAATTCCCCACGAATGTCATAGTTAGCCATTAAGGTGGAAAACAAAGGCAACGCAATGGTAGATGTTCATACTACAACTAATGTAATAAATAGAACTGATAAGGATGGAACAGAAAAATGTCGGCATCAACCAAAAGAACTGGCAACGACGATACCGGATACTAATATTAAAATTATAGTTGGAGAATTTATTACGAAGAGAGAACGAGAGAAGAAACTGCGAAGTGTGGTATGGCTATGGCCAGCGCATAAACTTATAAATAGGAATGGAGAAAGGTTAACTGAGTTTTGTACTACACGTGGTTAGTTTTGGAGACGTCGAGGTTTAAGAGAAGACCACATAAGTTAATGACTCTGAAATGCCACAGCGTCAAGCTAGTAGAGTTCCAGATAGATCATGTGTCCATGGATCGGAAATTTCACAAAGAAATCTATAATGTTAAAGTTTTCCGCAGCGTTGATACTCATTCAGACCATTACATATCATACATTAAAACCAAACTAACACGTAAAAGAATAAACAAACTTCAAAAGTTAGATAGAAAGAGAACTTATGAGCGTAGTTATATTATTAATAATGTGATATATTACGCGATCTAGAGCAGCTTTAAATGACACTTTAGGAAGAATTGTCAATGGATTAATAGCACTGGCTGAAGAAGTTGCTCCCTTTTCTCTGAACAGTGGGGATGCAATTTTGAAATATTTATGAATGACAAAAGGAAGTACTTTGAAATTATATTCAGTCCTTTTAATGAAACGAAAGTTAAAGTCAAACTAATATGAACTATGGTATTAGCATTGTCTTTCTTCTCACTGTCATGCGCCATAATTCTTGCTTCTGCACAATATTTCTGCTACAAAATTTGTTTCTTGGACTCCTAATGCAATACTATTTAACAACTAAATGGGGGGAAAGCATATTAGAATACTGATTACGTGACTGATAATTCTTCCTGATTACAAAACCACGTAGATATTATTAGACACAAGGAAATCTTTGCACTGAAATAATTACTGAACTCGCGCTTGCAGCTAATAAACTCAAAATAAATTACCTTTTTCCGAAGTGCTGCCTCTTTATACAATCATCTTAAAAATCATCCTCAGGTTGCACGTCATTCAACATCTCAAACAGAAATCTCTGTGCGGTAAGTCAGCTGTCCAAGCTGCTTATTCTGTCATGATCCAACACCCTCTCACCGCAACTTAACAACTCGTACTGCACAAGACTGCGACTCCATTGTATTGTTGCCTTCGTGATTGCCTGCTCTCTCCTCAATAACGTAACCAGAGACTGTGTGTTCAGCAATGCAAAGATGTTAAAAGTGGCAACATTTGGAATAAACAGATAATTTTCATTGTATTTGTATTCAAAGACGCATCTAGTAGTAATACATCAAACAGACTGTGATTTACTACAATTTCACTTAGAGTAATGTGTAAACCTTTCACAAATAAGTTACATTGTATTTGCATTCGAAGATGAACCAAGTGATAACACACCAAACAAACTGTGATTTATTACCATTTCACTTAATGTGTAAACCTTTCAAAATGTCTGCCAGCCTTTTTGCAGAACAAAATTTAATCATGGTTAATGTCTTTGTGGCGTTGTTAGCCCCCATCGGGAGCCTCCCCAAGTGCCTGGTAGGGGAAGGCCTCCCAGATATGGGTGGTAATGGGGAATTGAAATACCCAGGGTGGACCAAATAATAACTAAGGCCTAAACCCATTAGTGTCTGTTCTGGCATCTGGCGGCTAGTGATTACGTCTGTTCACCAAGTTGGTGCGACTGCTACAAATATGTCTTGATCTCAACAATCAGTTCTTTAACAACTGTACCCTCCAATAGAGATCACCGCAGCCACCTTCAACTCGAAAAAAAAAATGATGAAATGATGGATCAACAGGAAAGATATCCAGTTTCTCGAGACCCCAGTAAATATACTGGAATTTCCTGGTCATCGGTTTCTGGGGGACCAGAAACATCATGAAAAGGAAAAAAGTTGGAAATTCTCAAAACCTCTTCGTAAACGCTATATTGCCACACTCAACACAAACGTGCTGGTCAAGATAGGCAAACTGAAACAGCTTACGGATGTTCTGGAAAAATTTCACATCGCAAAACAAGACACACGTTTCATAGCCAAAACCACTTCAGCACAGAAAACTAAGGTTTAAGAACCTTCAACATCGCAGCGCGTCAGCAATCGTTGGTTAATATATTAAAAAACTAGAAACCTGCCTCGATTGCGAAAAAAGCACCTTGTATTAACCTAGGTTTCGGCGTAGATAACTACACCTTCTTCAGAACAATAAAACCCACAAGTGCCTAAGAAGACCTTTGTCAATGATTAAAATAACACCATAGCTATACATTTATAAACGAAAAAAAAGGAAAACACAAACAGTACATATGTACAAAGTCAAAACCACTACTTAACTTACTGATGTACGCTCCACCTCACGCCGGCGTATGTTCGATGGGCCATGATCCGCCATAAACTTTGAGTTTAAGTTAACACTAGGTGCTTTTTTCGGAATCGAGGCGGGTTTCTAGTTTTTTAATAAACTAAGGTTTATACAAAGGAAAACCTGTAGTCAAAAGGGGAACACCAACTATGTTTGGCACAGGTTTTCCGGTTCACAAATCAGTCGTAGACAACATCCTAGATATAAGTCCAATATCAAAAAGAATTTCTGCAATAACCGTGTAATCAGGAAATAAAACATACATAATCATCAATGCACATGCACCAACAAACGGTCACAGCAGAAAGAAACCACAAGAAATTGATGACTTTTGGCAAGACATGGAAGAAACAGCAAATAAAATATCAGAAACATATGTGGAAATTGTATTAGGGGGGATTTAATGAATAACTGGGCAAAGAGAAAACGTACAAGCAAGTCACAGGCCCATACACAACGCACAAGCGCACCAAAACGAATGGAGAACATCTTATACTTTACTGTTAAATTTTAAATTAAAAGTTATGTCAATGCAATTTCAAAAGCCAAGATGAAAACCTGCAACATGGAAAACGCACAAAAACATAGGGGAGAATTTCAAATAGAACCCGTAGCCATAACAAACAAAAATAAAAACTAAATTCTGAATGTGAGGACCCGTAAAGCATTTTGCGAGTCTCGCCATCGCTTACTGCAACAAAAAATTAGGCCGGCCGAAGAAACAGAAAAAAGAATACAGAAAAAACTATACGACCGCACCACGCAAAATTATTGAAGAAATTAATCAAAGTTCAACAGAAAGTGGGACAGACCTCGCAATGTGTTAGGATCTGCCGCCTAGGAAACTAAAACATAGAGAGTGGAACGCAACTTGTCATCAAGCCATTGAATGTAGAATCCAGGCCTGGAAGGAGTTCAGAAGTAACAGGACAAAAATGACATTGCAGGATTTCCACAAAGTCTGGAGACAGTCCTCGGAAGAAATGAGAAGGGTAAAAATGGCGTACGACAAAAATAGACTCAATGAAATCGAGGAAGATTTCAATAGAAATAACACGAGAATTTTTTACAGAAGAGTTAGGGAAAATATAAAGGGTTATCAGCCTCCAAATATTTGTTTGCAAGGAACAGACGGATCACTGTAAACAAATAGTAAAGAAATCTGCAAAATTCTTAAAAATTATTTTGATAAACTGCTGAATTTGCGAGAAGCTTAAGGAAAAATTACACTTCACGAAAACAGTAGCAAACCAAAATTCAAAAATGCTTCCAGTAACAGAGGTAAAGGAGACTATAAGAAACTCAAAGGCCAAACTATCACGAAGAAAATCCAAAAAATTCTCACAGAAATATGGATTGCGTAGAAAATGCCACATGAATGGAAATATGCGTTGGTTCTGCCGCTCCACTGAAACAACGACAAGACAGTCGCTAATACCTACAGAGGTTATAACCTGTCACCTACAAAATTCTCTCCAAGGCTTTACTCAACAGACTAGAATCACAAGCTGATTCAAAGATAGATGAATATCAAGAAGGTTTCAGAAAAGGAAGGTCCTATATTGAACAGATTTGGAACCTGAGAACGCTCCTGAAGGTCACACAAACGAACAACACTGTAGTTACATCCTTAAGCCCTAAGACTCCATAGCCAGGCATTTTCTCTTTGACACATCAGAATAATATGGAACATACAGAAAAACTATCACACTCATAAAAAAGACACTTACAGATACAACATCCAAAATAAAATTTGCGGGAGATATCTCAGACCCACTCGAGATAACTACAGTGATCATACAAGAAGACGGTCTGTCACCACCTTTACTCAACAAGGCCTTTGACAAAATTATCAAACAGTGGTAGGAAAAAATAAAAGTAATTCAGTTAGGAAGAACACGTACAAACAAGACGATCATGAACTACCTGGCATGTGCAGATGATCTGACAATACTTAGAAACAGTAGACAAGGAGCACAAGAAGCACTGGAATACTTACATGAATTCTCTGCCAAAACACGTCTACATATCTCACATGAGAAAGCGCAATCATGGGAAGAAAGAACAACAACCAAAGCATGTGCACAAAATACGGAAAGATTGATAGGGGTCGCGCGGGATTAGCCGAGCGGTCTTAGGCGCTGCAGTCAGGGACTGTGCGGCTGGTCCCGGCGGAGGTTCGAGTCCTCCCTCGGGCATGCGTGTGTGTTTGCCCTTAGGATAATTTAGGTTCAGTAGTGTGTATGCTTAGGGACTGATGACCTTAGCAGTTAAGTCCCATAAGATTTCACACACATTTGAACATTTTTTGGTTGACAGGGCACAAAAGTTCAAATATCTTGGGGAATATATACAAATAAGAGAATCAGACGAGGCATTCAACATTCCAGAACAGAAAAGCTTCGAAATTCATACAAACTGACATCGACGTGCTACAATAAAAGAAATATTTCAAGATACGCCAAACTCAGACAGTACAATACAGTTATATTGCCAGAAATACTCTAGGCGTCATAAAGGACCATAATCGGATCATCATGCATCACAGAGACAGAAAAAGTAGAACGTAAAGTCTTCAGAAAATTATTTGGAGCAGTACACAGAGATGTTATACGGCTGAAGAGACCAGCCAAAGAGTTATACGAAAGCCGAGACAGGCTCACAGACACGATGAGAAAACGTCAACTAACATTCTATCGACTCCTACATAGAATGAACAACAGACTACCAAAGATGATTTTTGGTGAAGTAAACGGTTTAATAAAAAAAAAAAACAATTGGTTTCAAGAAATAGAAGAAGACCTAAAAAAGCAGGGATCGAAATAATAAATGAGACAAATTTAGAAGTGAAATTATGAAACCGAAATTTGAAGTAAATGAAAGGAAGAAAATAGGCAAAATATGGACAGAGCAAGCAAAACAGGAACACAGTCAAAGAATGAAGATGTTTTAGGAAGAGAAAGAGACGGAAACAAGAAAAGTTAACAATTATGTAACGTTCAAGTTAACCACTTTTCTGGAAGCATAAATGTGTATAATAGTAATACTAAAATTATAATCATTGCTCATGATTAGTACAAAAACAGTGAAAGACAGTGTTATACATTGGAGAAGGCTGCAGACACCGAAATGTTTGAGATAGATGACATAATGGTAAGACAGAGATTTAGGAAATAGACGTTAAACTGCAAATTGAAAGAGCCAGAAGTTGTTAAGTATTTCAAAGTTTGCCATTAGACAACTAATAATAGAAATAAGGAGAAGGAATACAGTACAAGCCGAATGGACAGTTATGAAAGATGAAATAGTGAAGGCAACAGAGGATCAAATAACTTACGAGATATTGAATCCAAATGACGAATGCAAAACATACACAAATGCAGCAAATGAAGCAGGAGACAGATAATACGGTAGTCTCAAAAACGAAACTGACAGGCTGTACAGAATGGGAAAGCAGGAATAGCTGGCGGACGAAAGCAATGCTGGGAAAGTATGCATGTATCTGTGAAAAGTAGATGGGCGCCTGAGGAAAATTAAAGAGGCCTTTGGAGTAAAGAGATGCAGCTGTACGAATATCAAGAACTCAGATGGCAAGTCATTACTAAGCAAAGAGGCGATAGCTGAAAGACGGAGAGAATATGTAAATGGTTTATGTAGGGGCAACAAACTTGAAGACGCTATTACAGTATAAGAAGAGATGTGATGGAAAATACGAGGGTTGTCCAGAATGTAATGCACCCTATTTTTTTCTTCAACAATTCTGTAGTGAATATAGTGAGTATTACACACACGAAAGAATGGTGTTTTATCCACACACTCTATTTTTCCAGGTAATCTCCATCCCGTTCTATGGTCTACCACCAGCGCTAAACAAGGGCGTGCATGCCCTGCTGATACCAGTCCTTGGCCTGGTGATGGAGCCTGTACTTCACTGTGTGAATCACCTCCTCTCCGTACGAACAAGTCCTGGAAGGCCGAACGGCACCGACCAGCCGCCGTGTCATCCTCAGCGTACAGGGGTCACAGGGTGCGGATATGGAGGAGCATGTGGTCAGCACACTGCTCTCCCGGTCGTATGTCAGTTTACGAGAATGGAGCTCCTCAGTTTGCTTCAGAAGAGCTAAGTGCACCCCACTTGCCAACAGCGCTCGGCAAACCGAATGGTTACCCATCCAAGTGCTAGCCCAGCCCGACAGCGCTGAACTTGGATGATCTGACGGGAACCGGTGTTACCACTGCGGCAAGGCCGTTGGCTAATCACCTCCTCATCGTCCTCAAAATGTCTTCCACGGAGAGCATCCTTTAATGTCCCAAACAAGTGGAAGTCTGAGAGAGCTAGGTCAGTTGCTTCTGGTCTGACAGCCGTTGATGGTCTCCCCGACCGCTGCAAGTCGTGGAGCCTTCTGATGACCTCACCCTCCGTGCCCAGCGACTAACTGTACTTCTGCCGACAGCTGGTGCCCCATAGACTTCACACAAGCGTTTATGAATATTCCCCACAGTTTCTTTCTCTGCAGTGAGAAATTAAATGACGGCACATTGCTTCTGACCTACATCACGTGCAGATGCAATTTTGAAACTGTCCTCCAGCTACTCTCACTCAGGAGACTTCAAATAATACATATGTAAAGTTTCGCATTCTTAGCATTATTTTCTGATGAGAAAAAAAGTGCAGTGCATTACTTTCTGGGCAAGCCTTGTATGATACCGAGAGAAACATTTGGCAGGCATTGATTGTTATAAATGGGAACGTGACCCGCTCGAGTAGACGACGTCCCCGCAGCGCTATTGAGGTCTTTGGCAAGGCCAACCATGACTAAACTATTTAAATTAGTATACAAGACATATGAGTAGGCCAACGTACCTTTACACATCAAGAATAAAGTAAAACAGTGATAAGCAAATGTTGGAATAAAGTCGATCGATGTTTGTGGAATTAGACTAGGAAATGAGACACTAAGAGTAGTGGATGAACTGTACTATACGGGCCGCAGAATAACTGGGCACTACTGAAGCAGGGAGGATATAAAACGGAGAACGGTAGTAGTAAGGAAAGCGCTTTAAAAAAGAAATAAGTAAATAAATGACTGTGTTAACATCAAATACGTGTTTAAGTGTTATGAATTCTTTTCTGAAGATATTTGTGTGGAGTGTAACCTTCAATCTTGAACAAGAGTAAATCGTAGACAATCAACAGTTCAAACAGGAAGAGAAAAGAACCTTTTCAAATGTGGTGCAACAAAGAATGTTGAAGAGTATCTCGGTGTTTCGAGTAATTGTTGAGAAGGTAGTGAATAGAATCGAGGATAAAAGAAATTTACGGCACAACTTGACTAAAAGAAGGGTTCGATTGATAGGACACAAATTGAGGCGTCAAGGAATAATCAGTTTCGTAAGGAACGAAGTTTAAGGGTAAACATTTATGGGGGGACATCAAGACTAGGCAACAGTAAAAATAGCAAGTAGGTTCAAATGGATGTAGGTTCGGTAGTTTCGCAGAGATGAAGAAGATAGTTCAAGACACTCTAGCATGGAGCAATGCATTAAAGCAGTCTTTGGACTGTAGACTACAACCGACCTGGAAGGAAACAGACCATCGTCGTTCATTCAAGGGCTCTGAATCTATAAATTACAGCTGTTAAGAATGCTTACATCACGTCCTTCAAAGACTGGACATACGTCCCTCTGTACCACAATGGTTCTTATTTCGGCCTGTATGGGAATAAAGAGACGTCTAGGTAATTGTGCAGTTTGGCCAACTACATCAGTTAAACCATGTGCACATATCTGTGCCCAAAGCCGGCGGAACAAAGCTTTTCATATCCAGTCGCCGATGTTCCAAACAAAACGGGTCGATCAAGGAAAACTGCTTCCTTATACCGCGAAGATGACGGGGACATTATATGGACCATGTGGTATCGTGTTGTCTTCGTTAATTGTGGGATCAGAAACATGATGAAAAGAAACCTACAAAATTGCAACCCGTCGACAGCATCCATCGTCAGTAGTGTTGGTCTATATATATATATCATCCAACATAAGCCACCTAATGGTGTGTGGCGGAGCGTACTTTCGGTACCACTATCTGATCCCTCCAACCCGGTTCCACTTGCGACTGTCTGTTTGTCGGTAAGCCTCTGTATTGGCTCTAATTTATCGAATTTTCTCCTCCTGATGTATGTATGTGGGGGCGATGTAATATGTTGTCCGACTCCTCCTGAAAAAGTGCTCCCCAGAAATTTCAATAGTAAATCTCTCCGTGATGCAAAACGTCTCTCTTGTAACGTCTGCCACTGGAGTTTGTTTAGCAACTGCGCAACGCACTCTCGCCAACTAAACGATCCCGTGACGAAACGCACCGCTCTTCGTTGGATTTTCTCTATCTCCTCCATCACTCCTACCTGACAGGGATCCCAGAAAGATCAACAATACTCAAGAATCGGGCGAACAAGTGCCTTATAAGCCACTTCTTTCGTGTATGAGTTACATTTCCTTAAGATTCCTCCGATGAATCTGAGTCTTGCGTCTGCTTTTCCCACTGTCTGTTTCATGTGGTCATTCCACTTAAGGTCGCTCGGGATAGTTACGCCTAGATATTTTACGCCAGACGCTGTCTCCAGCTGTCTGTCATCAATAGTGTAGCTGTACAGTAGTGGATTTGTTTTCCTATGTATGCGCAGTATGTTGCACTTATTTACGTTCATAGTCAACTGTCCGAGTCTGCACCATTCATCAGTTCTCTGCAGGTCCTTCTGCAAATTCTTACTACCTTCTGGCGTTGCTACTTTGGTATAAACAACTGCATCATCTGCAAATAGCATTAAAGAGCATCCGACGTTTTCTACTATATATATATATATATATATATATATATATATATATATATATATATATATATATATATAGAGATATATATATATATATATAGAGAGAGAGAGAGAGAGAGAGAGAGAGAGAGAGAGAAAATCGGAGCAGACCTGCTATTGGATTCAAGACTTTCTTGCAGATAGAACTCAACACCTCACTCTTAACAGAACTAAATCGCCAGAAGTAAAGGTAATATTCGGAGTACCACAGGGAAGTGTGATAGGACCGTTGCTGTTCATATATATATTGTGAACAGCAACGATCCTATCACACTTCCCTGTAAATATATATATATATATATATATATATATATGTATATTGTACGTCTATACAGACACAAAGACACACAAACTACTGTCAGTCTACAATGTTAACTCAATACTAATTAAATACTAATCTGTTATTAGCACCTTCATACATCCTGTCCAGCAAGAAAGTGACTCTAAGGAAACGCAATTAAACTTCACGGGATGAGAGGCTACGTGATATTGTTTCAACAATTATTAAATCAGTTTGGCCTGGATACACGCATTGATCCGGTTCGTAAAAGTGTCATAAAGCTGGAGAATCCTTTCCTGAGGCAAGTTCATCAAAAGTCCTTGATATCTTATGATACACTGAGATGGAGAAAACGTCCGATCTGGTGCCAGACACGTTATGTAGGGAACAGGTCTGGGAACGTGAGTACTTGAATATAACGCAGACAGTTCATAGAAAAATATGCTATGTGTGAACAACCATAGTCCCGTAGAAAAAATGACACTACGACACCGTCGCTTGTGAGGTAACAGAGCAGGAAGCAGGGTGTTTGATGTACCGTTATGCCGTCAGTGTTCCCTCAGTCACTATCAACCATGACTGGATGTCATGCCCCACGCAGGCCTACGCCAGAAGTAACTTTACAGGTCGCCGCCAAACTCACAGATGATCGCCACTCACGGTGCTGGACAACCATGAATCATCGCTGAGCACAATGTAGTACCATCCACCGGCAATCCATGCTTTCTGTTCGCAACTCCACTCACAACGCAGTCGTTTGTCTTTGGATGTTAATGGCAGCATGTGCATGAGGCACTTTTCTACATAATTCTCACCAGTACTGAGGCACTCACCGTACCGTACAGTCAGCTTTGATTATCATCCTCGTAGATATCTACCGCCTCAAGATAACTTTCGATAGTTTAAACGTTCTGCATAAACCGCAATTCTTGAAAATTGAGGAAACTCGTCATACAATGTCGAAATAATAAAGCCTCTGTTGTCTCTCACTTTTCCATCAACGTCCTCCATCAAATCGTCAGTAATTCCTGAAGATCGCCCACTTCGTTCATCTACCCCTACATCTACATCTACATGGATACTCTGCAAATCACATTTAAGTGCCTGGGAGAGGGTTCATCGAACCACCTTCACACTACTCTATTATTTCCAATCTCGTATAGCACGCGGAAAGAATGAACACCTATATCTTTCCGTACGAGCTCTGATTTCCCTTATTTTATCGTTCCTATGTAGGTCGGCGTCAACAAAATATTTTCGCATTCGGAGGAGAAAGTTGGTGATTTGCATTTCGAGAGAAGATTCCGTTGCAACGAAAAGCGCCTTTCTTTCAATGATGTCCAGGACAAATCCTGTATCATTTCTGTGGCACTCTCTCCCACATTTCGCGATAATACAAAACGTGTTGCTTTTCTTTCAACTTTTGCGATGTACTCCGTCAGCCCTATCTGGTAAGGATCCCACACCACGCAGCAGTATTCTAAAAGAGGACGGACAAGCGTAGTGTAGGCAGTCTCCTTAGTAGGTCTGTTACATTTTCTAACAGTCCTGATAATAAAACGCAGTCTTTGGTTAGCCTTCCCCCACAATATTTTCTATGTGTTCCTTCCAATTTAAGTTGTTTGGAATTGTAATACCTGGGTATTTAGTTGAATTTACGGCTTTTAGATTAGACTGATTTATCGTGTAACCGAAGTTTAAGGAGTTCCTTTTAGTACTCATTTGGGATGATCTCACACTTTTCGTTATTTAGGGTCAACTCCCACTTTGCGCATCATTCAGGTATGTTTTGAAAATCGTTTTTCAGTTTGTTTTGATCATCTGATGACTTTATTAGTCGATAAACGATAGCGTCATCTGCAAACATCCGAATACGGCTGCTCAGATTGTCTCCCAAATCGTTTATATAGATAAGGAACAGCAAAGGGCGTATAACACTACCTTGGGGAACGCCAGAAATGACTTATGTTTTATTTTATGACTTTCCGTCGGTTGCTACGAATTGTGACCTCCTTGAACAGAAATCACAAATCCAGTCACATAACTGAGACGATATTCCATAAGCACCCAATTTCATTACGAGTCGCTTGTGTGGTACAGTGCGCATTCGTACGGCCTACTGTAAAAGCCCGTAAGTGTCAAGAAGTGTGCTTCACGCAATTCTTACAGAACGTTTAACTTATCGAAAGTTATGCTCAGGCGGCAGATTTCTACGAGGATGGTACTCAAAGCTGGCTGTACAATTCGGTGAGTGCCTTACTACTGGTGGGTATTATGTAGGAAAGTAGACTGAGTACAGGGTTCCATGTAAAAATAGAACTGCTAAGAAAAGTTTATTTGTTTGCATTAAAAAAAACAGGTAATTACTTAAAAACACACCTCGTATTACATACATTGGCAAATTTCGTGTGCCTAGTGAATCAGACCACATGCAATAAGTTTGCTGCTCAAACAATTTCGTATGAAGTTAGATTAGCTTTGATTTTATTGTCTTTAATTATTCTAATTTGTACTTTTAACGTGTTTGATTTTATAAACTGTCAACTTTATTGCTGGTTTATCATTATATCTTGTCCTTACGTTTAGCTTGTTTTGCTTCTTGTTTAGCTGAAACTAATCGAACTCCTTTTGATTTTGCTAACTAAGGATCTAAGATACATTGCCAGGCCCAGTAAGGGGTTTCGGTAAATTTTCGTTTACAGGAGGTTGTTGTTGCTGTTGTTGTTGTTGTTGTTGTTGTTGTGGTCTTCAGTCCTGAGACTGTTTTGATGCAGCTCTCCATGCTACTCTATCCTGTGCAAGCTTCTTCATCTCCCAGTACCTACTGCATCCTACATCCTTCTGAATCTGCTTAGTGTATTCATCTCTTGGTCTCCCTCTACGATTTTTACCCTCCACGTTGCCCTCCAATGCTAAATTTGTGATCCCTTGATACCTCAGAACATGTCCTACCAACCGTTCCCTTCTTCTTGTCAAGTTGTGCCACAAACTCCTCTTCTCCCCAATTCTATTCAATACCTCCTCATTAGTTATGTGATCTACCCGTCTAATCTTCAGCATTCTTCGGTAGCACCACATTTCTAAAGCTTCTATTCTCTTCTTGTCCAAACTATTTATCGTCCATGGCCGGCCGGGGTGGCCGAGCGGTTCTAGGCGCTTCAGCCTGGGACCGCGCGACCACTACGGTCGCAGGTTCGAATCTTGCCTCCGGCATGGATGTGTGTGATGTCCTTAGGTTAGTTAAGTTTAAGTAGTTCTAAGTTATAGGGGACTGATGACCTCCGCTGTTAAGTCCCATAGTGCTCAGAGCCATTTATCGTCCATGTTTCACTTCCATACATGTTTACACAGGAGGTTACATAGACACTTTTCCGTCCTATACTAAAAAATTTGCTAATTTTATTTGCACGTTTCCCTCTCACATACTCGATGTGTGCTGAGAAGCTCGAGCGCTCATCGACGTACTGTATGTCCCCAAATTCCTAACTTTGGAACAGCGTCTAAATGGAATTTTATTACTGTCAGGCTCCTGCACTATTTCTCGCGTGACTTTTTTTTTTACCGGAATTTTGGTTTACACGTATTTCGATAATCTATAAGTTTCTTAAGTGATTCTCACCTACATTTCTTTAATTGATTTCTGTTAATTTCCTGAGTTAATAACAATAGATTTCCTGCATTTACTGTGATTCGTTCGAACGCCGTTCTTCAAAAAAAGGTTTCACATATACGCCACCAGACACTGGAGTACATATTGAACCTAAGGACAACATGTCATTTCTATCTATAAGTAAATCACTGGTGTTAACAAGCTTGATGTAATGTTGGTGCCATACTTTCCGAGACGCTCAATGCAACGCCACTAGGACTACAATTCCTTCAGCTGAATAAACAGTCAAGCCGCGTGCTACAGATAACTTATATTCATTATAGCAATCAGAACGAATTAGTCAAAGGCAATTAGCTCCCATTTCCTGCTCTCGTAAAGTTTAAAAATAGAGATTATACTACTCGCAAGCAGACTTGGTTAATATCTAGGGTCAAAGCCATAAATTATCATTAGCTTAACTGTTACGTAATGTCCTTGCTGTGGAGGATCGTTAAACATCGTCCCAAAGAGGGAGAAGCGAGAATATATTTTTAACGGTGGGAGCGGGGCACATACTAACGTCACATAAAACTTGTTAATGGTGCTCCCTCGGAAGCGTAAATTTCTCTGACACTAAGCTGGAAACTTCATGAAAAATCTTCGTCAAAACCATTTTCTAAGTCCTGTAGGAAAGAGTTTTGAGGGATCAGAAGATAAATAAAACCACAGTCGCAATACATTTCTGTGACTCGTTCTACAGGATGGCAATGGATGAATTTAAATATCTTTCAGAAAGTCAAAAATTGTGCCATAGATCTATTCCTTGAACCCACCGAGAAAAGTGAACACATATAGCAAATACAATTATGTGCAGGAACAATGAAGGAAACGCTACAGAACTCAAAGACAGAAACGGTTTGGAAAGTCTATCATTTAGCCGGAAGACAGTCACTACTTTTACTTACTCAAATATCGGGTTCAGCTTTAATCTTACTCCATCATCAGGTCCATAAACAAGAAAAAGGTAAGCTAATATTAAAAAAAAAAAACTTAAATGTTACAGCAGGATAAGACAATGTTATTGTACACTTCTTGTTTCGCTTGGTTTCTGTCTAAATGTTTGAAAGCTACCGCAGAAGCTGCCAATTTAGTGAATCATGCCAGTTAATGTCATATGGTTAAACAAAAGAAGAAAAAATAATTTGTTTATCACGACGTTTTCCATAACAACAAATTCTATAACCTGTAAATTATTTTAAAATTAGAATATATTTTCTGTGGTTTAATGCCTTTTATACTTTTGATTACTGCTATTTTAATTTTTTTTAAAGGCTCCGATTTTGCAACTATTCTTCAAACGCAATAAGCGTAACGTTTTTAAAAACAGTGTTTTCCCCCTTAATAACTTGCAATTCTTTTTCTAAAAGTAGAATGGCAGTTATAAAAGTTGAGGGGCATGAAAGGGAAGCAGTGGTTGGGAAGGGAGTGAGACAGGGTTTTAGCCTATCCCCGATGTTATTCAATCTGTATACTGAGCAAGCAGTGAAGGAAACAAAAGAAAAATTTGGAATATGTACTAAAATCCATGGGGAAGATATAAAAACTTTGAGGTTCGCCGATGTCACAGACAGCAAAGGACTTGGAAGAGCAGTTGAACGGAATGGATAGCTTCCTTAAAGGAGGATATAAGATGAACATCAACAAAAGCAAAACGAGGATAATGGAATGTAGTCGAATTAAGTCGGGAGATGCTGAGGGAATTAGATTAGGAAATGAGACACTTAAAGTAGTAAAGGAGTTTCGCTAATTGGGGAGCAAAATATCTGATGATGGTCGAAGTGGAGAGGATATAAAATGTAGACTGTCAATGGCAAGGAAAGCGTTTCTGAAGAAGAGAAATTTGTTAACATCGAGTATAGATTTAAGTGTCAGGAAGTCGTTTCTGAAAGTATTTGTATGGAGTGTAGGCACGTATGGAAGTGAAACATGGACGATAAATAGTTTAGACAAGAAGAGAATAGAAGCTTTCGAAATGTGGTGCTACAGAAGAATGCTGAAGATTAGATGGGTACATCACATAACTAATGAGGAGGTATTGAATAGAACTGGGGAGAAAAGGAGTTTGTGGCACAACTTGACAAGAAAAAGGGACCGGTTGGTAAGACATGTTCTGAGGCATCTAGGGATCACAAATTTAGCATTGGAGGGCAGCGTGGCGGATAAAAATCGTGGGGACCAAGAGATGAATACACCAAGCAGATTCAGAAGGATGTAGGTTGCAGTAGGTACTGGGAGATGAAGAAGCCTGCACAGGATTGAGTAGCATGGAGAGCTGCATCAAACCAGTCTCAGGACTGAAGACCACAACAACAACAACAGAATGCAAATGGTGTATAACATTATAAAATGAATATCATATGCTTTAAAAATAATTGTTTACTGTTTTTTCTAGTGTTCGCTGTGCAGCAGACAACTAAAGTTAATGCGGAAGTGCAGGAAAAACAAACAATTAACGTTCGTGCTTGAAAAAGGCACGCGGTTCAAGCATCTGGGCGTAGCGTTGCAAAGAGATATGAAATGGAACGAACATGTGAGGGTTCGGGTAGGGAAGACGAATGGTCGACTTCGTTTAATTAGGAGAATTTTACGAGAGTCTGGCTCACCCGTAAAGGAGACCACATACAGGACGCTGGTGCTACCTATTCTTGAGTACTACTCGAGTGTTTAAGCTACGCACCAGGTCGGATTAAAAAAAAAAAGACATCGAAAAAAGTCAGAGACGAACGGCTAGATTTGTTACCGGTAGGTTCGAACAACACACAAGTGTTATCGCGATGCTTCGGGAACTCTAATGAGAACGCCTGGAAGGGAGGCGACGTACTTTTCGAGGAACGTTACTTAAAAACTTTAGAGAACCGGTATTTGAAGCTGACTGCCGAACAATCCTACTGCCACGAACATGCATGTTTCATGAGGGCCACGAAGATAGGAAATGAGAATTTAGGGCTCAGAAGGAGGAGTAGTGGTTTTTCCCTCGGTCCACCTGTGAGGGGAACGGGAAAGGAAAGGACTGGTAGTGATTCGGCGCCACGCACCGTAGTTGGCTTGCGGAGTATGTACGCAGATGTAGATGAAGAAGTTAAATAACAGCTACCATGTTTATGGAGTTGGGAACAGGCTGTAATTAGTTATTTAGTTCGTTGCGTGTTCCATTGATCAACCGCGCGGAACGGTAGCCGTTATGATGTGGAACGTGTCAACTGCACAAGGAACAGTACAGAGTTAAAGATTAATATTTCTATTATTCACCCCATTCCCTTAAATGGCACAAAATGCATAGACTATATTTATAGATTTATTTATTCCTATTCATCCTGTCTATGGTATAGAAGGAATTGTCAAGGAGATATGATTTCAATTTGTTTTTGAAGCTCTTACTGCTGTCTGTCAGACATTTTATTTCAACTCGTAATTTGTCGAAAATTTTTATAGCAGCATATTTTACCCCTTTCTGTGCCAAACACAGGTTGGGTAAAGGATAGTGCAAGTCTTTATTTTTTCTGGTATTATAATCATGAATGTCACTGTTGTTTTTAAACTGGTCCATGTTGTTGAGAACAAATTTCATTAGTGAGTAAATGTA
Organism: Schistocerca serialis cubense; assembly: GCF_023864345.2. Lineage (NCBI taxonomy): Eukaryota > Metazoa > Arthropoda > Insecta > Orthoptera > Acrididae > Schistocerca > Schistocerca serialis. Next base: position 477,852,825 of record NC_064644.1, on the reverse strand, counting down.
CTGTGAGGCTGTTGTCAGAATTCCCAATCTTTTAAAAAGATGCCTACAAGATGTACGACTATGTACCCCACACATTATTCTAACCACTTTCTTTTGAGCAGTGAATACTTTTTGTCTAAATGTTGAGTTACTCCAAAATATCATTCCGTATGACATCAGAGAGTGAAAGTATGCAAAGTATGTTAGCTTACTAATTGCTATATCCTCAAAACTGGCAATTGTTCTGATTGTAAAAGTTGCTGAACCTAGTCTCTTTAGAAGACCCAAAATATCAATTTTCCTTTTAAGATTCTCATCTATATTTACACCCAAAAACTGCTGCTCTACCCTGTCTACTGATTTCTGTTGATGTGTTATGTACTTTCTGCAGCAGAAAATTGGATGTACTGTGTTTTTTCAAAGTTGAGAGCAAGCCCATTTGCAGAAGACCAAATAATGACTTTTCTAAATACCTTATTTGTATCATTTTCAATTGGAGTTTCTTCTACTGGGTTAATAATGATGCTTGTATCATCAGCAAACAGTGTCAGTTCAGCTTCCTATTTCAGATAGGGAGGTCGTTCACATACATCAAGAACAGAAGGGGACCCATGCTTAAACCATGTGGAACACCTAATGCAATTTCACCCCAGTTAGATCAAGTGGCAAACTTATTTAAATCACTTGACCCATGTAAGGACACTCTTTGCTTCCTGTTCTGTGGGTATGAAAGAATGAAGCGATTAATAGGAAACCAATCAATTAAAAAAATAAATAAGTTGTAAAGCTATACTCATATTACCGCCAAAGCCGGATGGTTAAGTTCACTGACTTCGGTGAGGAAGGACCCGAGTTTGATTCCTGATACTTCCTCGGTTTTGTCGGAAGTAGAGTGGTATGGGGCGAACGACATTCAGCCTGGAGTGACCAGATGAGAAGCTGCTTGAATAAAGAAGCAGCAGCACCATCAGGATATGTCTACCGGCAATAAGGCCTGGAGGGATTGGCAACATTCTGATCACATTACAGATCGCAGCTGGTACTGCTTTATAGGCAATAATCAGCTAGTCGGAACAGTCCCAAGGCCCAATCTGTGAGTGGAGCTCAAACTTTTTATTAATCTATACACTGAGCAGCCAAAACTTTATGACCACTGCCAACCACGAGGTAGGATGCCGTCTGGTGGCGTTGTCGACGCGTGACGTGGTAACAAAAGTATCTAAGGAGAACAGACATGGAGGGGGATCATCCTAGTGAAGATACAGGCTGCAAATAGTGAAATCCAGTGAAATAAGCGACTTTGACAAACGGCAGATTGCTATTACGCAGAGCCGGTGAACGAGTATCTCAAATACGGTGAAGCTGGTCGAATGTCATGTGCTAATGTGGTGTGTGTACTGTAAGACCTTCAGTACACACGCCATCAGATTATTTGACTTGTCACTCTATCGAAGCAGGCGAGTGTCAGCAATACGTCTCGTGGTCTTATTGTGGCGTGTTTATCTTCTGCCGTTAGGTCAGACGATAGAAATGCCACTTGCACACTTAGAGTAGCAGACTGACGGGGACCAACTTTAAACAGAACTTGATTAATTTTCACACACATTTATTAAAATAATAACAAGCATAAAAATTACTTAACTTGGTTCTGCATGATATTTACAATTGACAATCTGAAGTTCCTTTGGTATTGGTACGTTAATCTTATTCTCACATATATCTCTGATATTGACAAAAGTGTCTATACATTTATCTTCATGGCTATGTACAGGAATACGGTAATCTTATTAGGCGCAGACTGAAACTTGACTATAGACTGGTACAGACAAATGTAGAACTCGTACAGACTAGTACACAGACTGGTAGACTGATGCAGACAAATGCAGACTGACTAATCGGAGGTCTGTACACTTGTTACAATACCTTGTGCGTTCATGTATCACTGCTCGAGTGTGATCCACGAGGAGGAAAGGTTCTACGGTAGCAGCAATCTCATTGGCTGCGTTACATATTAATACGTGCATCGGCGGAAGCAGAATTTGATCCATCTCTATGGCAGCGCCATCTCGTAGTGTGGAGATGGCCGAGCGCTGCGCCTCCGCTGTTGTGCTTAGCGGGGCGCGCTTTAGTGGGAAAGTTGTGTATGCGCTGACTACGCGGAACTATGTACACAACAGCTACTGTCGTAAGCATTTACGGAAAGGGGCAGAAAGACAGTGAAATTACCACTATGCGGCAAATGGTTGGACGATCGCGATTCTTCACAGAACGTGGGGTCGAAGGCTTGTCTGCTCGGTACATAAGAATAGATAGTAATCTGTAGCGTCTCTTCCGAAAGAGAACAATGCTCGTGCATGTAAAAGTGTTTCGGAGCACACCGTTCATCGTACGCCGTTGAATATGGAGCTCCGCAGCAGACCAACTCTACGTGTTTAGGTGTTTGCACGACGACATCGCCAGTTACAATTACAGTGGACCCAGCGCCATGCATGGGACCTGTGGTAGTAATCGAAGACACGCTGACAGTTGCGAACCATCTGCATCCCTTCATGTCTTCCCCGATGGCGATATCATCTTTCAGCAGTTAAATTATTCGTGTCTATGAAGCAGAACCGTGCTACAGTGGTTTGAGGAGCATTTTAGGGAACTCACGTTGATGTCTTGGTGACCACATTCGCCTGATATAATTCCTATGGAACCCATCTATGTCTATCAGGCGCCATCACCGCGTCCGCAAATCAGCGGTCCATTATTTACGCGAACTACATGACATGTGCGTAGTTACCTCCTGCCACATTCCTCCACAAAGCTACCAACAAACTGTCGGATTCCTGACATCCGAAATCAGTGGTGTATTCATTCCAAAAACGGATGAAGAAGCTATTAAGCAGGTGCTCATAATATTTTGGCTCATCAGTGTATTTTTAGTGAAGTAAGGTGCAGTATATCTCAGTGTCCTTGCCTGGAGTGTATATTATTTATCATAGGTGGGTCTTTGAGAGCAGTTGCGTTGTATTTCACAAACGGCCGTCTATCTGCTGAGCGACGTGCCGTGTTGCTCCTCCGTCGTAGTGTAGGCAGGTAGCATTCACTGTCTGACGACCAGATGCCTGTAGGCAAAGTCTCACAGACTCGTAAACTTGCCGTCAGTGACTTCCCGCTGACAGACATCTTCATGAGCTAGCAAGGACCGTCAGTGGGTGACCATGAACGCAGACATCTTGGTCGACTAGTGACAGCAGATCAGCAATGAGTGACCACGGACCGATTATTTCTTTTCTTATGAGTGTGACCCTTTTACAGTGTTCTGCCACCGCTTTTTTTGAATGTTCTGCGAAACATATTTTTTTTAGTTTATCTCCAATGCTGGAGACTCTTATTGATCTTTCATATTTCTTAATTTCTCCCAGATTATTCGTGATTCTCTACCACTTCCGTAAGTCATCAGTTTTCACATATGTGTCTAAGAACTTCCGAAGGCAGTTTCCATCAATCCCCATGTGTCCTACATCTTCTCATACAGGGAAATCATCAAAAAGGAGATGTTTCATGAACCCATATCGATTAGATAGAAAAGTGGTCAAACATGCCGCAAATGTACACAAAGTATTTGCAAGGAACATAGTGTAACTATTTATAAAGACTATTCTCTGAATGAGCTTAGCTTCTCTTTTCAGTCCACTACAAATGAAAGTTTGTTGCTTAGTCCAAAAATAATGAACACAATAACTACTTTATTATTAACTCTGCGTCATCAAATGTGTTATAATTTTGTAAGATTATTTTAATGAGTAGAAATTCACCCGCCAGGTTAGCATAGAGCACTGATGCGCTGCTTCCTGAACTCAGGTAGGCGCACCGGCTCCAGATCGAATCCGCCCAGCGTATTAGCGACGAGGGCTGGTTTGCCAGCCAGCCTGGGTGTGGTTTTTAGGCGGTTGTCCACATCCCACTTCGTAAAAACTGGGCTGGTCCTCCTGACCCGCCGCAGTTACACAACTCGCAGACATTCGAAAACGTTCGCACTATTTCGCGGTTTACACTAGACGCAGACAGCTGGGGTCCACTAATTATGTCCCAGGGGAGGGGGAGGGGGAGGCATGGGGTCAGGCCTGCCATCATCTGACACTAACAGTAACTTCGCCAAATCCATAGTAACAAGTCCGACTCGCGTTGAAGTGGGACAAACGCTCAAAGAAAATCATGATGATGATTTTAATAAGAATAAATTTGTGTTTGGTCTGAGGCATTTTTTGTAGTTTAGCCGATCATGCATCGAGGGGTTGAAATGGAATGAAACTGAATGGCCCCACACTGGTTGCTAAACTGTAGTGAATTTAAATTAAAATTCAATAGGGAACAGGAAAGACCAAAATACAATTCTATTTCTATCCTTTGCTGAGTTACAATCATAGTCATTTGTGTCACACCATCAGCTGATATCGGCCATGTATCATTTCCACTTGCTTACTCCCAACTGCGTAATTTTACACATTTACCCTGCGTGTTTTCTAATAGATGTGTGGCTGTGGAACCCAACACTAGAAAACAGGGAAAGAATCTGACAAAAGTTGACATGTAGGAGGAAGATCAACTATTTTCTCTTACATGTTGGACCAGGTAGAGGATGACGGTCTGGGTGGGTGATGTTATCACGATACACAGGTCTCCAGGCGAACTAGCGAGCTTTCTTGTGGTTGACACATCTACATCTAAATCTACATACACATTCCGCACGTCAGCGTTTGCTGCATGGTGGAGGGTACCCTGTAACACGGCTAGTCATTTCCTTTCCCATTTCAAGCAAAAAAAGGAGCGAGGGAAAAGAGTCTGTATATATTGCTCCGTACGGAGCCTAGTTTCTCTTATATTGTGTCCTTACTCGAAGCGTACGTTGGAGGCAGATGAGTCGTGCATCTCCGTGATGCTATCGAGTTGATGGCACTTACCGGTAAGAAATCTAGCATCTCGCTCCTGAACTGTTTCAATGTATTCCTTTAATCCGACCTGGTAGGTACCCCAAGCACTCGAGCAATAGAATTGATTGCACTATTATTTTACACGCTGCTTCCTTTACGAATGAGTTACACATTACTACAATTAGCCCAATAAACCGAAGTCGACAGTTCGTCTTTCCTATTATCGCCCTTACGTGTTCGTTCCATTTCACACTACTTTTCAACGCTACGCCTAGATATTGAATCGACCTCATCGTGTCAAGCAGCACACCACTAATGCTGTACTCGAACGTTGCAGGATCGGCATTGACTAATATTTTTCTACGTTTGAAGAGAGCTGACATTGATGACACCAGTTAGAAATTATGTCTAAGCAATCTCGTATCCTGCTGCAGTCACTCAACGATACCTTCGCATACAGTACGTCTTCATCAGCAAACAGTAGCCGATTGCTGCTCACTGTGTCCATCAGATCATGTATGTTTATAATAAACAGGAGCGGTCCTGCTACACTTCCCTGCCACCTGGCAGCTATTATCACTGCGTCTCCGTGCTCCACAACGTTTAGGATGACACTTGTGGTATCCATAGCTAAGATGCCACGACGTAGGTACAAGTTCGCAGGTTGGCACTATGACACCGACACAGACGACAGCGCCCTCTAGCCGGCGCTGTGCAGCTCTACGACCGCTGCTGCAGATATTGCCCATTTTAATCCGAGTAGACGACCAAGTAACTTTGTTTCTCGTTCAACGTGGGCGAGCCACTACAGATTTTGCCTTTGTAACTTGATGTACAGCTTCGCACCTATAAGCTCATCTCAGCCAAAGTTAAGTAAAACCTCTTCTAATTGCAGAACCAAGTGTTCTACCTCACCTGCTCCTCCTAGCTTCCTACATTCGGCCTACCTTCAGCTTTCAGGAGCAGACCCAAGCGCCGCCTTCCAGGCGGGATACAAAAACACTCAGAGCATAATAACCCACTTCCTGTCCATTGCTTTCTGCCTAATCTCTCTTCAGGTCGACGCTGTTTTTTATACCTGGCTGGAGCAGCCCCTGGGTTATTCCTGATGCGTATGCGACGTCTGTTGTCTGTGTCAATTAAAGTGCAGAGGCGGTGTCCCAATTATACTTGGAGAAGGATGTCAGGTGGCGGGAATATCCAGGTGTTTATATATTCAGACGTTGCACTGAAAGAAAGGATATTCACCACTAAACATAAAATGAGGATCTTACAAAATATCAATAGACATCGTGATTAATGCAGAAACCAGACTCATAGTCTGGAAACTGAGTATAAAACAGAATGACGTACCTCCAGAATGGAAAATGAGAATATGCTATTTTCAAACAGCATACAAATCACTTAGCGTGATCTCGCATGCAAATCATCTTAAAGAATCTCCAGCATGACTCTCAAAATGAAGATCCAAATACTTTGTAAAATTAAATTAAAATTGCTTTTTCCACCACAGCTTCGGACTGTGTATGCATTAAGAGTTCACTGGTAGCGGGTACGTGGCTGCACACCCTTTAATAAAAAATGTGCTTTTTGCACATCAAAAGTAGCTTTCCCAAGCCATCTGAAGCCACCAACAGCTTACCTGAGTAGACGAATATCGAATCATGGGACCGATCAGTTTTCGTATTTACCAAATATTTATTCATGAAACGCACAAGACGGCGTAAATCTACAGACATTCCAATGGCTGTTGGTTCAAATTCAAGCCGTGACAACGGTTTCGAAGAGGGATATCAACCCTTCCTAGGGTCAAATAGTTGGCACCGCCTCAGTAATGCCAACCCGTCCGTGAGCGGGCCTAACAGACCCTCGGCAGAAAGACTAACAAGGCTTAAGTCCCCTAGTGAAGTAGGCCGCAGAACACCTTTTGCTCTCGGAGGAAGCACACACTGTTCAAGGGCCGAGGTAAGAAAACGGCTGAGAGACGCCCACTCCGCTTCAGATTGTCACAGTTCTTGGTAGGCTTCACTTCGACACCAGCAGTAATGCTGTAGTTGCCGCCATATTCGCGATACATGTGTCTGTTTCAATCAACTTAGAAGCAAGCGTGCATTTTTACGTTTAGCTTTAGCCGAGATGTTCGAGGTAGAAACCTCATAGCACGTCCAATTTCCGTAGATTTACACCGTCTTAGGCGTTTTGTAAGCTACATACTCCCTTTGTCAGAAAAGTTCCAGACTGGCCTTTTATTTCTGAGCTTGCTATACTAACAAGGAACAGTTGTTGTGTTTATGTTACCTGGTATGTTTGCGTCCTTGAAATGACCTTGACCATGTTTCCGCGCAAAATCACTAGGTGACAGTCCTGTGCTTAGCGACACACTGTTTGGGTTCTTTTGAGCATTAGCCACGGTGACACAATGGATGCTGATTCTGAGCAAAGAGTGAACATGTTCAGCACTAAGCTCGGGGAAAATCCTAGGGAAACGTGGACAATGATCAAGCAAGCATATGCAGACGAGGCATTTACAAGAAGTCGTGTTTCCGAGGGGCACGAAAGGTTTCGTGAAGGCAGAGATTCAGTGCAAAACGATCTCAAAGCTGGTCGCCCGTCTACAGCACATACTAATGAAAACTTGGAGCATGTACGGCAGACTGCAAGAAGACTGACATACAACTGTGCATCCGACATCATAAACTTAATTTGAATTGTGTCATAAGATTTTACACGAAGATTTAGGGAAACGGAAACTTCATACAAAACTCGTCCCTCACACTTACTGACGAACAGAAAGAGAAAAGACGAAGAACTTCTTCTGAACTACTGGATAGAACCAGACGTGATGCCAAATCTGTCAAAGATTATTGCTGGGGACGAATGTTGATGCTACCAGTATGACCCCCACACGAAGCGTCAAAGTGCTGAATGGCGGAGTCCTGGACCACCAGCCTCTAAAAAAGTCAAACGATAACCTCCGGGAACAAATACAATGTCGATCATATTCTTCGATAGTAAAATATTAGCTCACCATGAGTATATGCCTGCAGGTCACAGTGAACCAAACTCTATACATCGATTTCTTGAAACGTTTGCGACAAGCAATTAGACGTCGCCGCCCTGATTTGTGGCACTCTCAGGACTGGTTCTTACTGCGTGACAATGCAAGACCCCATACTGCTTTATCCGTTACCGAGTATCTGGTCAGACATACTGTTATTGCCGTCCCACAGCCGCCATATTCGCCCGACCTCTCGGTTTGTGAGTTTTTCTTGTTCTCGCGGTAGAAAAGATAGTTGAAATATTGCAGATATCCAACGGGCTGTGACAAATGAGGCTTCTAGCATCGCAATTGAAAATTACAGTGTTTGCTTGCAATACCTTCAGAAACGTTGGTAACTGCGTATAGATAGCCAAGGGGACTACTTCGATAGGAGCTAGGAGCTTCGATAGGAAATAGGAGCTTATTTGGTAAGTGCCATTTTCTGTTTTTTAAAAAAACTATCTTGGATCTTTTCTGAGAAAGGGAGTGTTTGGTGAGCACGAAAATTGCTCCGCCTCCGCCATTCGATACTCGTCTACTCAGGCAAGCTGTCGGTGGCTTCAGATAGCTTGAAATAACTACTTTTAATGCACAAAAAAAGCAGATTAAGTTCTAAACTACGTCCGAACAGGCCTAGGAAGCCCAACGGTACGACCGGCCGCCGTGTCATCCTCAACCCACGGGTATCACTGGATGCGGATATGGGGGGGGGGGGCATGTTGTAAGCATACCGCTCTCCCGGCTCTATGTCAGTTTACGAGACCGGAGCCGATACTTCTCAATCAAGTAGCTCCTCAGTTTGCCTCACAAGGGCTGAGTGCACGCACGACAGCGCTTAACTTCGGTGATCTGACGGGAACCGGTGCGGTAAGACCGATGGCGGAGTACGATGTTTTATTAGAGGGTGTACAGGCACGTGACCCCTACCACTGAATTCTTAAATGGATAAACAGTCCTGTGGTGTAAAACGCGATTTTAATTTTATTTTACTCTCTCTCTACTTCTGTCTCTCTCTCTCTCTCTCCCTCTGTAACGAGACTGGGCTGTGCGGCTATAGAGCCTTCGCTACGTGCTCTAAACGTCTCCGAATATCTCTGCAACTACGGCGCTTTGCACAACGAGAAATTAGGTTCACGCTAATTAGAATGCTGGAGCGTTAATCTTTGTCACGCTGCCACTGACTGCATGCTCGCAACGCTTGTCTACTCGTGGCTCATTACCTTCGTTTGTGATTCACGGAGACTTTTCTAATTCTCTAGGGACAGGACTAACTACTGTTTCTCTGCTTTAACACAAACGAGTGAAACAACATCATAAACATAAAAAGCCACAGTAGCATTCTAAATAGCGAGATATACAGCGGATGTGAACGACACCAAAAAAAAAAAAAAAAAAAAACGAAAAGTCGGAAACATTTCGTTGCGTGCAGATGACCATCTATAGACTACACATATCAATATAGAATTTCACAATTTAATGTAAAACTAATACCTTTAAACATATTAATAACAATAAATGAGCTGCTAACTGCAGGGAACATAAGCACTTTTAAAAATTTTACAGGGGAGACTAAAAGCAACTTTATACAAAAATTATAAGGAAAAGAAAATGGTTCAAATGGCTCTGAGCACTATGCGACTTAACTTCTGAGTTCATCAGTCGCCTAGAACTTAGAGCTAGTTAAACCTAACTGTCATAAGGACATCACACACATCCATGCCCGAGGCAGGATTCGAACCTGCGGCCGTAGCAGTCGCTCGGTTCCAGACTGTAGCGCCTAGAACCGCACGGCCACCCCGGCCGGCTCGAAGGAAAAAATATAGTTTAATTTTTATTTATTTATTTATGTATTTTGTAAATGGACACATCCCTTTTTGCGGAAAGGAATGTGGAATCTGAGTTAAAAGCCATTCATTTCGCCGATACAACTTCATTTTTCATACTTTCCTCAAAAGAAATACATTTTAAACGTTATTACGCGTACATGAAAATAAGTTCAAAGGGTTAAACATCCTCTTCAGTTCCATCTCTCTTTTTGTTAGATATGTGAAAATTTCATTCCAAAATTGGATCTTTTCTTATGGAATGTAAATTACACTTCTTTTAATATCATCCAATTTAGGATACTTTTGGGTAGTTTGGCTTTGTAGGTAGGTTCCTTATGACGTTCTAGATTCATCTGAGTATAACTTAAGTAAAAATTATCAGCTCGCAGGACACTGATGTTTATTTTACACCGAGCTACGCATGGTGTGTCCCTTGTATTTGTCAGCGCTAATGCTGGTCTTCTTCCCTTTTTTGACCTCTGTTCCTTCCTCCTCCGTTGAACTCATTATGAACAGTAATAACTTGCTGATGAAAAGAATAATTCACGGAGCAAATTAATCAAAAACTCTATTCTGATGTACAAGTTTATGTTGTCACTGACACCGACTGCAAAAAGAGCAGCTGTATCAAATGCTGTCGAATCACGCGTTTCCAGAGCCATCCGATCTGGGGTGTTAACACACTAGCGCTGGCTACATGAAATATTGTTCAGAGAAAAAATGGAAAACATGTTCCCTTCCTGCAGCAAGCGGTGAGTTATATCTGTTGCCAGAAGCGATTTATTGAAGCTGGACGAGTTCCGTATCTGCAGTAAACGATGCGCCTACCCATTTGGACTTCTATGATGCAATAAGAAGATTTTTTTGTTGTTGACATGTTTCCTTACTACAGAAGCGATTCACACAGTGCCGCCATGAAGTGACTTGTGTCTTAACCGTATACTGTATGTAAGATTATGCAAAATGTTTTGCACCTAATGATCGCTACTTTTTGTGAATGTAAATACGTTTCAGCCAAAATTCATATAACCTACTCAAGAGGTTAACATGCACCAATTACACTCCTGGAAATTGAAATAAGAACACCGTGAATTCATTGTCCCAGGAAGGGGAAACTTTATTGACACATTCCTGGTGTCCGATACATCACATGATCACACCGACAGAACCACAGGCACATAGACACAGACAACAGAGCATGCACAATGTCGGCACTAGTACAGTGTATATCCACCTTTCGCAGCAATGCAGGCTGCTATTCTCCCATGGAGACGATCGTAGAGATGCTGGATGTAGTCCTGTGGGACGGCTTGCCATGCCATTTCCACCTGGCGCCTCAGTTGGACCAGCGTTCGTGCTGGACGTGCAGACCGCGTGAGACGACGCTTCATCCAGTCCCAAACATGCTCAATGGGGGACAGATCCGGAGATCTTGCTGGCCAGGGTAGTTGACTTACACCTTCTAGAGCACGTTGGGTGGCACGGGATACATGCGGACGTGCATTGTCCTGTTGGAACAGCAAGTTCCCTTGCCGGTCTAGGAATGGTAGAACGATGGGTTCGATGACGGTTTGGATGTACCGTGCACTATTCAGTGTCCCCTCGACGATCACCAGTGGTGTACGGCCAGTGTAGGAGATCGCTCCCCACACCATGATGCCGGGTGTTGGCCCTGTGTGCCTCGGTCGTATGCAGTCCTGATTGTGGCGCTCACCTGCACAGCGCCAAACACGCATACGACCATCATTGGCACCAAGGCAGAAGCGACTCTCATCGCTGAAGACGACACGTCTCCATTCGTCCCTCCATTCACGCCTGTCGCGACACCACTGGAAGCGGGCTGCACGATGTTGGGGCGTGAGCGGAAGACGGCCTAACGGTGTGCGGGACCGTAGCCCAGCTTCATGGAGACGGTTGCGAATGGTCCTCGCCGATACCCCAGGAGCAACAGTGTTCCTAATTTGCTGGGAAGTGGCGGTGCGGTCCCCTACGGCACTGCGTAGGATCCTACGGTCTTGGCGTGCATCCGTGCGTCGCTGCGGTCCGGTCCCAGGTCGACGGGCACGTGCGCCATCCGCCGACTACTGGCGACAACATCGATGTACTGTGGAGACCTCACGCCCCACGTGTTGAGCAATTCGGCGGTACGTCCACTCGGCCTCCCGCATGCCCACTATACGCCCTCGCTCAAAGTCCGTCAACTGCACATACGGTTCACGTCCACGCTGTCGCGGCATGCTACCAATGTTAAAGACTGCGATGGAGCTCCGTATGCCACGGCAAACTGGCTGACACTGACGGCGGCGGTGCACAAATGCTGCGCAGCTAGCGCCAGCCGACGGCCAACACCGCGGTTCCTGGTGTGTCCGCTGTGCCGTGCGTGTGACCATTGCTTGTACAGCCCTCTCGCAGTGTCCGGAGCAAGTATGGTGGGTCTGACACACCGGTGTCAATGTGTTTTTTTTTTTCATTTCCAGGAGTGTATTTTTCAGAAGGTACGTAACGAAAAACCCTACTGAGGATAGCACATAAAGTTCTGAAACATGTCTGGATACAACAAAACTATTAAATGATTTCTTTCAAAAGGTGGAAGTCCTCTTGAGTTTCTGCTTAGCAAGCACGAAAATAAGAAGAGTTACAATAACCAAAATAACGTTAAATCTCTTGTGTTTTATGTGTTTTCAAGTTTTTTTGGCTTTGCACACAGCCAGCTTGTGGATCGTTCGTATAGTCCAACTTTGTTAATGTTAAGTTCCCAGGTTTTTCTGTAAAAATACTGCTCACATTTCTGTATCTTTTCAGTAAAATATCCACTTTCACTTGAACTGTCGGATTCTTGTGGTCTAAAGTCTCCCCCCTGTGTCCTTCATTAATCAATTGATTTTAATCGGCAGTTGATATCTCTGTTAGACATGAAGCAGCCTGACGTCACCACGGTCCAGGGAACAGCACAGGTCAGGTGAGATCATTTTAATCTGATGGCAGGCAAGACGGTAACAGGCAGAACACTTCACTTTCACAACCCATTCGAAATCAACGATCTAAATCCCCCGGATCACCTGCCTCATTGAAGACCTCTATAGAACGCTCTCTGAATGAGTGGTTCAAATGGCTCTGAGCACTATTTTTTGATCTCTGTGTCACTTGTTGATTGTGTCTGACGGAGAACGGCGTTGTGTTAACGTGTGGCATTGTAGAGTGTCTGCGGCTTTTGCATTTTAGCGTAGATTAAGATTGTTTTTATTTGATAAGTTTTGTGAGGGATTTAGAATTAGTGGCTCGCCAGAGCAAATATCAGAGTGGAAATCTGTAGCATTGCGACGAGGAACAATAGAAATCTCTCGGAAGTAGAAATCTGAATGCATTATCACTTGAAGAAGGAACGTTTGCTCCAAAGTAGTGAGAATATTCGAATCTCGTCACAAATGGATGAAGGTCAGACTGGTGGCAAAGTTCAAGAGGAAGCTACGGAAAATTCTCAGTCGAATGTAGTAGCAGACCTTGCTTACAAGTCGAACGCGGAGTTATCTGATTACCACGAGGAAAGTCAGTCGGACAACGAGCGCGAATATCAAATCACAGCGGAGCGTCATACAGAATCTCCAGGCATAGCAACTGAGCGAAGTGGCGCAATGGTTAGCACACTGGACTCGCATTCGTGAGGACGTCGGCTCAAACCCGCGTCTGGCCATTCTGATTTAGTTTTTCCTTGATTTCCCTAAATCTCTTGAGGAAAATGCCTGGATGGTTTCTTTGAAACCTTCCCTAATCAGGCGGGACCGATGACCTCGCTGCTTGGTCCCCTCCCCCAAAAAATGGCTTTGAGCACTGTGGGACTCAACTTCTGAGGTCATAAGTCCCCTAGAACTTAGAACTACTTAAACCTAACTAACCTAAGGACATCACACAGATCCATGCCCGAGGCAGGATTCGAACCTGCGAACGTAGCGGTAGCGCGGTTCCAAACTAAAGCGCCTAGAACCGCTCGGCCACTCCGGCCGGATCTCTGAATGAGTGATCCGCTGAATTCGCCTGCTTGAGAATTTTATTCTTCTTCACCCAGTCTTGTCTTTCAGGGTACTTTATTTCCAAACGAATTGTCTTGTCACTGGCTGGATTCTTTAGCAATTTGACGCAATTAAATGTCGACGTCGGATGGCTCCACTATGTTGTCATAGGGTACCAACCTCTTAGATTTTGCTATGAAAAACCCCTGGATGAGGGCCGTCGTGCAGCAAGTGATTCAGGCGGCATTTCATCCAGCGTCCCCACTCAGCTTCCTGTCAAGGCGCATGGCAGCGCCCTTATTCAGGTGTTTCTCTGTGGGTGGCCGAGAAGGCTGCACCTTAACAGAAGATCTGTGTGTAATGGGAAGACCTCAGAGGTTCCCACTCAAGTGTCTCAGGTCCTCGATACCTTGGCAACACCCCTCAGCGATCAGTTAAACAGGACACCTCTTTCAGAACGGACAATAGCACTTGTAAGCCACACCTGTCGGTTGTCTACGTCTTTGGTGAAGTTCTCACGACAACAGCGCACGGCTTAACTGGAACCCTTTAGTCCAAAGTATAGAGCTGCAAAGTGTCACAGTGGCTAATAACAATCAATTATTTAAATAGAAGGCTCAAATGGTCGCGTTCACTGTTCAAGCTTCAAGCGGCGCTATTCATGACGGTCGTGGTATTTCGGGTTTCTATCAACTGCAAGATCCTCTACTTCAGTTGAGCTTTCTGACTAGTCTAGACATTCACGGCTTTACCCTGCTGCATGCTCCGTGATTTCATGGAAACGTATGCAGAGGATGTCCTGAATCTTTAGACATACTGTTCAATTTTTGGCTTGGATAATGGTCAACATTGCGATTATCTCCACTCTGGCGTACTGGGATATGTGCCTGAGATGAAATAAGTTATTCAACTTGCCACTCTTCTTTCATAAGAATGAAACACATAAAACCATCTAACCGCGATGGTCTGGTACTCTTGAAATGATTTACGAAATGGCGTGTTTGTCAGGCCACGACAAGAAGGAGAGGATAGTTCATAATCTTCTTGAGAACCACGAGGAAATTTTTCTTCTGCTAAATTGGCCGACTGGTGATCTTCAACCTTAATTCCCTGCACTGTTTTTTCATCCTTGTGATTACAACCTCAGTTGCATGCGTCAAGACATTTTGTAATAAATCATTTTCCTGTATGGTACTATGAAGGGTGCTCTTTATGCAGTAATAATCCGATATTCCTCTCAGACTAGTAACTACGCATTTCAACAAAATTTACTTAATCACAAGCTATGAGAGTGACCTTGTTTCATTCAGACTCAGATATCTGAACGATGCGCACAGGAAACAATGTAATCGTAAAAGTCTTTCAGTATACAATAAAATTTTTAATCATAATAAACATAATCAGCCAGCGTTAGGAAGAAGATTTTAAAAAAAATTATTGTTGCTGCCGTAATGTAATAGTCTTTAACATCAGCATTACTTTTCCACGATCCTACAAAACTGGTTTAGTTTCGCCCGAACAGACTGTTGTGAGGCTTATTCTAACATTGTTAACACCAGGCCGTGCTTTCGCAAATAGTGCAAGGAACTTCACATATTCATCTAGCTCCGTTATTTAAATAGAAGGCTTGAATGGTCCCGTTCACTGTTCAAGCTTCAAGCGACGCATTCCATGACGGTCGTGGAATTTCGGGTTCTTATCTACTGCAAGATGCTCTACTTCAGTTGAACTTTCTGACTAGTCTAGCCATTCACAGCTTTAACCTACTGCATCCTCCGTAATTTCCTCTTCTGAATCTTACACATACAGTTAATTTTTGCATTGGATAGTGGTCGACATTGGGATTATCTCCACTCTAGCGTTCTGGGATATTTGCCTGAAAAGAATAAAGTTATTCAACTTGCCACTCTTCTTCCATAAGAATGAAACTCATAAAACCATCTAACCGCAATGGTCTGATACTCCTGAAATAATTTACGAAATGGGGTGTTGGTCTCATCGGAGCCTCGCACTTACCATTTGAGTACCAATGGAGAGTGTGGGGAGTTTTATACCGTGATAAACACAATCCCATAATACGGCGAGTTCCGTACAGCTCAAATAAAGTATCTTTATGATTGGCGCGCATCCAACAGCGCATTCTTCATCAAAACAGCCACACAGCAAATTCATGGAGCTCGAGAAAGTATTGCGATTGGCTAGCTGCTAGTTCCGACTACGCCATTAGGCAAAACATCACATAACACTACTGATAAAATGGACGCTAGCTGACCACAAGCATGAAATGTGATACAAGAAGTTTTATCTGTTTTCAAATAATGCAACACTTCGAGTGCATCGTCAGTCCAATCCAGCGCTTAATCGTTGCGTGCAAGGGGTGAGTTCTGGTCTGAGATGTATACCTGATGTTTGGTGGGTACTCTTCGTACAACGCCTTGAGCCCATTACTTCACGCTGTCCATCATGACGGCATTTATATGTCGACTGGAGCCTTTAGGAACAGCCCAGTGCAAAGTACGTGTGCAGAGTCGTGTACAGAGGGTGGTGAGTAACCACTGGTGTCGGCAGCACCTCCTTCTGGCTCGAAACGCTCTGAAAATCTCAGTGTTGCCTCAGTCATTGGCATTTAGTGCGGCAGTTCATCCCAACTTTGAGCGGCTGTTCATGAATCGGCCTCTTGGGTCCAAGTCACTCGGGATACGTGCTACTGACTGTCTCAAGGATCTGGATATATAAGACCTCTGAACAAATAGCCAGGATCGAATTAATTACCGTCTTGGCGTCTTCAGAGGCCCAAAGTGTTTTTAAACTTGACACAGTTCAAGAAAACTGGTACTGCAGACTGCGTTTCTGCAACTCTTTTCTTTTTTTGTTAAAGTACACAGCACACTTTTACCTTAGTTTATGCGGATGGATCACAGCAAGGGAATGGCCTCAGTGGTTTAGCTGCTTTCCTTGATAGGTTTCGTAAAATGCACCTTCCGGAACAGTTAACGAATTATGATTTAGAGTTGTACGGTACTATGACGCCAGTGGAGTTTACAATATTCTAGTGGCTGTGTTATTCTGAATTACGATGTAAAGTTCCTTTGCACGTGCATGCTTGTCCAAAGGCACTTTGCATCGTAATTCAGAATAACACAGGCACTGCAATACCGTATATATCCGCCGACACCGGGCAAGCGACTATCAAGTAAAGTGTCTAGCCTGTACGACAATACACATAACGGATGCACGAGTGTAGGTTGATAAAGCGTGACTGATGACATATGGAAGTTTGGGTCTGGCCGCGCGTCGTGTATGGATACCCAAATGCTAAGGTGACCACTCCCGACAATCGGAGAAGTCGGAAACTGCCGAACACTGTCTGAATACAGGACATCACACGATTTATGAAAAGATGGAAGTTTTATCCTCGGCATCATCTTTCTGGGGCTGCGTCATTAAGGAAGCAATACACATACGTACAGCTCATAATCTCGTCAACAGGGACGCGGGATTTCAACTGAGCACAGATAACAGACCCGTCATAACATTTATCTAGTATGGTTTTTTTAGTGAGTAACGTCTGCCCGCATAGCGTACAGCACACGCGCAGGAGTGCCACTCCGCGATTTTTGGCAGAGGGAATTTGAGTATGCTGCTATCTATCTAAAAATCATCACGCATGCGTGATTTCCTCGCCTGCGCATTCTTCACGGACGTTTTCTATATACAGGTGCGTCACTAGCAAGGTTCAACCAACTGAAGACGTCGGACAGTTGCTCCCAAGAAATATTGTGGAATCTGCACATCGTCATCCTGGGGCAAACCCAGGAAGATTACATATAAGAATAGCTATGTTCGAAACGTTTACGTTCCTAGTTTGCTGAACTGAGAAATAATATCGAACGTGTACTAGCCTGGTGAATCAACAGATATTTAAAAAAAATGAGGAAATATATAGCAGTGGGTTAAATACGGCAATCAGCAGTCCCGTAATTTGGTAGCTCCACTAAATCTGTCATTGCGTGCCTATAGCTTACATAAAGTAGCTTGCGGACTTTCTTCCTTACCGGACTGAATACATTATCAAGGCTAGAGGCGATATTTCGCGTTATTACTATGAGGTTTCGTAGAGAGAGGGGCTGGGGTCCAACAAAAGGCGACAATGGCCAAAGACAGGAACAGAATAAAAATCCTGCAAGTAAATTTACTGTGATTTTATACTTCTCATGTGCACCAGTTTTCTTGGATTATTAGCCTATGTGAGACTGCCGAAGACGCGCGATAGTCCGCTATTGGTTTTCAGTTGCCTTCCGAGTCCAGACTGCAAAGTGTGCGCGCCAGGTTTCCCGGGTTCGATTCCAGGCGGGGTCAGGGATTCTCTCTGCCTCGTGATGACTGGGTGTTGTATGATGTCCTTAGGTTAGTTAGGTTTAAGTAGTTCTAAGTTCTAGGGGACTGATGACCATAGATGTTAAGTTCACTTCGGTTTGAATAGGGTATGATGCTTTAAGTTCATTACCACTAGCAATAATGCCAACATAGAATGGATTATCATTAAACACCTTATTTTTAGTCTGTTAGTCTCTTTAACTGTCCCTAAATTGGCGTAGGCCTATAAGTTACGATAGACTTCGATTGTAGAGCCACAACTCATCCTATTCCAAAACGGTAGCGGAGGCGTTGATCTTCTTTGCATAAAACGTTACTGCCAGAATATCCAGCCGTTCATCGTTTAGGAGGTAGAAATGCAATTCTTCACGTATCTGGGCAGTTTCTGATGTGGTCCAAGTTGGAATAAAAGAAAGCGGATACCAACATAGAATGGATTGTAATTAAACACCTTATTACTAGTTCTAAACGATTTCTAAATAGTAGCCTGGCCCGTGAACTTCTCCACAGATACAGATACTTCAGGCTTATTATACGTAAAAAGTCTATACACGCATTTACCAGGATACTTTCTCCAAGAAACACCAACGGAATAAAATCCTTGAATACTACTTATTCCTAAGTTATTACTAATACACAGCTGAACCTTCTCCAGTCGACTCTGTTCTTCAAGGAATTCTTTGTTTTTTTGGGTATCACTACTAACCCTCTCTAAATTAGCATTTGTCCTATACACTTATGTAACAACCTTATTTATTAAAGCCTTAGCACTACTTAAGCTTATTACCTCATCTTTAATACTGTAATGACTGAAACCGCGAATTTGGATGGCGTGAGAATCAAAAAATCTGGAAAAAATACTTTTCTCCTCTTGACCACTGTAATCAAATTCTGTATTAAATATTTCAGTGAACTGTGTACACCATTTACACATCTTCCCCAGCCGAGTATTACTAAGAAGAGGACGTCTACGGCGATTTCATCGCCGGCGTGTACGTTGACGGTATCGGGTAAACGGGGACATTCTAATTGGCAACGTTGTCAGAAGTTTCCATCTCCTCCTTCATAGACATGCAATGAGTAATGAGACAGCTTGCGTGCACTATACTCAAACTGCTTAACAACGCATCGCCCATCGACATTCATTATACACAAATATTACAAGACTCCGATGTTAATAACCATTCCTGACTTGTTTATAACATTGAGAGAGACAGGACGGCCCTCGATAATGCCTTGCCCTCGACAATGCGTTTCAATATATATGAATACTGTTTCCATCGTGTCCATTCAAATCCTTCGAACAGGATGAGATTGTGAGCACGACTGTTACAGCTTCCCAATCCGATTTCGGATTTACTTTGCGTGATATTAACTTCTCGACCAAATTATTTTTGTCATTATTTGTATCTCGACACAGATACGACAGCTTTTTCCTTACCTCCTTGGACAGAAAGGACGCATTATACCACATCACAGCTTTCTTCGGCCAACTAAAATAGATCAGTTCTTAGGCGCTGAGAAGATGTTATACTGCTAGGAGTGTACACAATTCTTTTTAGACAAGTAAAAAGTCCACGTTGGTGCGCCAGCAGAGTGGTCAACTTTCGTCGTAGGCTGATTGTGGACACGTTCAAACACGACTGCACCTTTGTGCCATTGTATCTCGTCCCCTCGTCGACACAACTATGCATGCTGATTCCAGACAAAGACTGCTACATGCGCGTAATTTCACACTCATGGCATACGTCAGTGAAGGATGCTGGGGAACTGGTACCAGTACAACGCTCCAAAGCGACCAGTATTCTCTTTTAAGTGTGCGATTAATATCTTGTTCTGTTGGCTTGCTGGTCCGTCCTCGCTATGTGAATCATCCCGCAGTCGACTACCAATTAAATCGTATGTGAACGTACAGTTGCCCACTTGCCGTTTCCTCGTTCGTTAGAGCTGCTAAATCAGTCGCCACTTGACTAAATTACTGCCGTAGCCTTGACCGCTGACCATAATGGTTGGCTGGCTGACAGCCTGTCCCAGAACGACGGGTCACTTGATTATGTCCTCCCTCGACACGTCGCGATGCGTCACGGACAGCAGCTCTGATCAGGACCACGATGTCACAGCAGATGGCTATCCTGCACACTTTGCAAATAGGTTCAAATGGCTCTGAGCGTGTATTCGTCATCGCCATACTGGCGTATCACCAGGCATGATGGTATGGGGTGCCACTGGTTACACGTCTCGGTCACCTCTTGTTCGCATTGACAACACTTTGAACAGTGGACGTTACACTTCCGATGCGTTACGACCCGTGGCTCTACCCTTTATTCCATCCCTGCGAAAACCTACATTTCAGCAGGATAATGCACGACCGCGTGTTGCAGGTGGATGCAGAAAATGTTCAACTGCTGCCCTGGCCAGCACATTCTCCAGATTTCTCACCTATTGAAAACGTCTGGTCAATGGTTGCCGAGCAACTGGATTGTCACAATAAGCCAGTTACTACTCTTGATGAACTGTGGTATCATGTTGAAGCTGCATTGACAGCTGTACCTGTACACGCCATCCAAGCTTTGTTTGACTCAAGGCCCAGGCGTATCAAGGCCACTATTACGGCCAGAGGTGGTTGTTCTGGGTACTGATTCCTCAGGATCTATGCACCCAAATTGCATAAAAGTGTAATCACATGTCAGTTCTAGTATAATATATTTGTCCAATGAATACCCATTTATCATCTGCATTTCTTCTTGGTGTAGCAATTTTAATGGCCAGTAGTGTATATGGATATGGTATCTGTTCTTTCCGTATATATAGTTCATGCTAACAGGCCATGACCTTCTTCTTCTGTGTGGAGGCACATGCATTGCCCGATCTCTTACGGGACTCGGTCAGATAGTTTGCCGCGAGTAATGAGTGTAGTGGGCAGGCACACTACGAATGTAGTGTGTGGACATTAATTTGGGAATGTGGGTCTCACGGGGAGCGTGCAAGGGATAAATACCTGCAGTCGCACTAACCTCTGCGCCCTCGGTGGCTCAGATGGATGCCGGCACGTTAGCTCAGCTTGCTCGGTCAGAGGGTTAGCTACCCTCTGTAATAAAAAAAAAAACTGAGTGAACGGAGCAACAAAGAACCTGAACAGGTGTCATCGGACGTCCGCCCCGAACAAATTGAGCAAACAATATAGAACAAAAATGAGATCTACAAAAAAAATAAAAATATGGATAGAGCGCCTGTCACCTAAGCAGAAGATCCCGGGTTCGAGCCGCGGTCGGGGCACACATTTTCATCTGTCCCCATTGATGTATATCAGCGCCTGTTGACAGCGTAAATAAAGCTTTAGTATTGTAATAAATGACGGCGTTCTCTTTTTTTTCTTTTTTTTTTTTACTCCAACTGAGGCGGAACCCTGCTAACACAAATGTGGAGTTGCCTTGTAGAAAGAGGATACCGGCCACCAAACAACATCCTCGGCTTGCTTCCCATGCTACAAGACTCTACAGTGGCAACGACAACACAAAAGTGGTGAGGAAGATAATTAAGTGCAGATCAAAGTTAATCGGCCGACGATTCTGCTTGCTTCTCTAGTGTTTTATCTTGTAGGGGTCATCATCTTGCTAATTTGTTGTTGTGTTCTTGCATGTATTCCAGGAGAACTAATAAAATTTCTCTTTTCATAGGCTTTGCTTTTTTTTTTGCTGTAAGACATTTGTGTAAACCATGGTTACCCCTCCCCCTCCACCTCCTGCCCCCGCGCCTCTGCCGTAGATGGTCAGTGTGATGGATCTAACACAAGCTTTTCAGTTTCAGAACCAATAAACGGGTGCGCTACTGATTAAGGCGCGGGGTTAGCCGAGCGGTCCAGCGCGCTGGAGTCATGGACTGTGCGGCGGGTCCGGCGTTGGTTCGAGTCCTCCCTCGAGCATGGGTGTATGTGTTTGTCCTTAGGATAATTTAAGTAGTTTGTAAGCTTAGGGACTGATGACCTTAGCGGTTAAGTCTCACAAGATTTCACACTTTTTTTTTTTTTCAAGCTGCGTCGAACACCTGACACACTTCCAAGGACATTGTGAAGTTCATCGCGTTCAAGGTACTGTAAAGCTACTATACTTTCTTTCGATTGTGAGGTCCCCCGTGTTGAGATTAATACGAAAACTATTCCCAACCCCGACACACTCAGCTATGATGAAGTAATCGCTGTATTAACTCAGTACTATGACCAGTAGTTCAAGTAGCTGCAGCCACATATCAGTTTTTTCTCTTGCAGAAAAAGCCAGAATAGACGTACCGTCAGTGTTACACATAATTAACGGATATGACAAGGAATTGTAGATGAAAGTGCAATTGTAGCGACTTTTACAGTGATTTAATGATAAGGGATGCTATAACATTCATTGTCCCAGATATCAGAATGCGGGAACTGATCTTAAAGTACTGTGATCCATCACTTCCCCAAGTATTGCAGGTCTTAGAGCAATATGATTCGGGTGCCATAGCCGCCCATAAGTTTGACCAGGCCCCTGTTTGTCGTGTCGAGTCGCCCCTTGCTTGGGACCGCCCTATGCAGCCACAACGACGAGTGCGTACACAGCCGCTCGGACAGCAACGTAGACATGTAAACAGGCCTGTGAATTTAGTGAAGTCTTGCCTCAGATGTTTTACTCTCCATATAAAACAGAAATGCCCATCACGTAATGAACGTGTGACACGTGTGGCAAACAAGGCCACGATATAGCCGTTAATTTCCAACGGCCCAAAAACTCCAATTTTGCTCGCTCCCAGAAAAAAACAGGCTCGTGCACATGTAGTGAATGTTGTGTTTTCAAAACCTATAAAAGGTTCTGACAAAAATAAGATTAAGATTGTTCCTCCTTGTCACCCTAGTGCTGTGCTCTGACGTTCAAACAAACTATTTGTCTCATTACGAATTGCTGACAGTCGCGTGAACTTTCAGTTAGACGCAGGTGCCTCAGTAACTTTGGTTAATTGTACCACGTACGAACACTTAGGCTCATCACGCCTTTCTGAATCTAGCAAGCACCTCACTGCTTACAACCGACAGGAAATTTTAGTGGTTGGACAGTGTAGTTAGCCTGCCACTTACAAATCTCACACTAGGATAGTGAATTTTACTGTATGATATCCAGAGCCAGTGAGTACATTTTCGGTTTAGATGCCTTTGATTTGTTTGGACTTATCATCCACGAGAACCTATTTTCCACATCGGCTTGTGATCCAAACTATTTTCGGAAGGAATGGGAAAAACTAATAACTTTGTAGAGCATGTTACATTGAAAGACAATGCATAGCTTAAGTTTTTTCGGCCTCTCCCTGTTCCAATTGCTTTACGAGACGAAGTAGCCAGTGAATTGAAAGAATTGCAACAAAACGGTGTAATTCCTCCGATTCAACCTAGTCAATGGGCAAATCCTCTCGTTTTGTTGCCTATCTACAGTCAACCCACAGACAGTAGTTGACACTTATCCGTTACCTCACCCTGGCGAACTCATGGACAGGCTTGGTGTGTGACGTCACTTTTCTAAGACAGTTTTGCGTGAAACCTACTTCCAAATTGTACTGGATGAAGAATCACAAAAAATGGTTCAAATGGCTCTGAGCACTATGGGATTTAACATCTGAGGTCATCAGTCCCCGAGAACTTAGAACTACTTAAACCTAACTAACCTAAGGACATTAAACACATCCATGCCCGAGGCAGCATTCGAACCTGCGACCGTAGCGGTCGCGCGGTTCTAGACTGAAGCGCATTTTTCAATGTTACTTGGAACAGTTGACTGCAAAAGTACCATTTTTTTCAAACTGCCTTGACGATATTGTCGTCTCAGGTCATACACCAGAGGAACACATTGCCAATTTATCCGCCCTTTTTCGATTGTTTTCGGAAGCAGGATTCAAGTGTCGCCTAGAAAAGCGTGATTTTTTCCAAACTGAACTACAGTACTTTGGTCATGTGATAAACAGTCAGGGTGTGCACCCCCGTCAAATCTCATTTTCATGCAATCCGTGACCTGCCTGTTCCTCGCAATGTGTCTGAACTGCAGTTAGTAGTAGGCAAGATGACATACTACGTTCAGTTCGTACCAAATGCCGCTCAGATCGTGGCTCCATTGCATCGCCTGCGTCGCAAAAATTTACCTTTTGTATGGATTAAACAGTGTCAAGACGCATTTCACAGACTCAAAAATGCCTTGCTTAATGACGGATGTTTAGCGCATTTTGACCCTGCAAAGCCGGTGGTTCTGCAAGTCGACGCTTCTTCCTACGGAACAGGCGCTGTGCTTCCGCACAGAATTGGTGCACTAGACAGACCTATTGCGTTTGCCTGAAAGTTGCTCACTCAAACTCAGTCCAATTATTCTCAAGTAGAAAAAGAGGCACTCGCTATTGTGCATGGTATGACAAAATTTCATCACTATTTGTATGGTCCCAAGTTCCATGTAGTGACAGATCACAAGCCTTTGCAGTCCTTGTTTCATCCGTCAAAGCCGGTTCCTAAACGCACAACTCAAAAATTGCAACGTCGGGCTTTGTTGCTTTCGCAATCTCAGTATGAAATTGTGTACAGACTTACGGCAAAGCACGGAAAAGCAGACGCCCTATCTCGCCCTCCTATTGGCCCAGACTCTGATTTTGATGCATATACCGCATCTTGCTGCCAGATCGATGCGCAGCACTCTGAACTGCTGGAATGTATTCCCTTGCACTACAAAAAAATTGGACAGGCCACAGAAGTGGACCCAGATTTCAAGATTTTGTTGCATTACATTCGCACGTCTTGGCCTCGTTCATTGAACAGTATCCAGACCTCAGTTGGGCGCCGATACTTTGCACCTTGTCATGACCTTTCAGTACAACAAGGTGTGATTCTAGTTTAAAATGACAATGGAAAATAGCCTGTGCTTATCCCCAAGGTGTTGCAAAAGGATGTGTTGCGGTTGCTCCACCAAGGACATTGGGGGACAGTTCGCACTAAACAGTTAGCTCGACGGCACTGTACTTGGCAGGGTATGGAGTCCCATATTGAACAGATGACGCCACAGTGTCGCGCATACGCCGATAACCAATCCACTCCGCCAGAAACATTCTCAGCTTGGGATAAGACTCAATCGCCATGACAGCGCGTGCATATTGACTTTAGAGAACCATTTTGGAACAGTCGTTGGCTCATAGTGGTATGCTCTTTTAGCACAACACGTAGCACCATGCAAGCGTTGACCTTCGCATGTTGCATGTTTTCCAGAAGTACTTGTGTCGGAGAATAGACCATAGTTCACTTCACTTGACTTTGAACAGTTTTGTGAATGCAGCGGCATTCGTCATCTAACATGTGCTCCGTTTCACCTACAGTCTGAATGCGAAGCACAACACTTTGTACGCACTTTTAAGCAACCGACGGCCAAGCTTCGCACCATCCACACACTGGGGCAGACGCTGCAACTCTTTCTCGCCTCCTATCGCTCCCACACACAACACGGACCATCACTGGCAGAACTTCTGAATAGCTACAGCCATCGGACGCTGCTACACTTGCTACACCCATCGCAGTATCCGGCGCCGCCAATGGTTAGCAAGTATCGCTTTGCGCCACGCGATCTTGTTCTTTTCGGGGTTAAGGGCAACCATGGGCGCTAGGTAAGAGGCATAATCCAGCAAAGCATCGGCTATTTTATTTACTTAATTGCAGGTCCTGATGGTTTGCAGCGCCACCACCAGAACAGAATTCGTGAGTGTCATTTACCCCGTGATTCTGCTGCTTTTCTCTTCCCAGATTCACAGCCTGACGGGACCGCGCGGCCTTGGCAGCCACCCGCTGGTGCTACCAGGGCATCGAAGATGGAGCTGATGGACGACGCGCCCTCGCCCCCGCCATCGCCGCTTGCCGGCCCCATGGACCTGGACCCTCCATCGCCGTAGCTTTCATCGCCCCAGGAAATTCCCTCAGGCCTGAACGTGTGCCCTAACAGCAGTTTTCCAGAGGACGTTCCTGTTGTCTCACAAGCCAGACGACAGGGTACACCATCCTCCACAGACACGGCTCCCAGCTCATCTCTACATCCTGCATCCTGACTCCCTCCCCATTCTCATTCGCAGCCTCTGTACATGACAGCAGCATTTCGGGGGGGTGGGGGGAGGGGATATGCTGGCGTAAGCTACCGCCAGCACATCGGTCGGCAAAGAGGTTGCAAGAAGATCGATAATAAGCGCTGAATCAAGCGCACCTGTCAGGAGAGAGGCCAAAGACAGACTCGTTAGCATCGCGCCGCCAACGCCCTCTCGACCGACAGTATTTAAGTCACCGCAACAGACTGGAGGATCCCTCCCGGATGATGAGCTTCGCCCTGACATCTACCCTTCCTACCAACTCTAACCCCCTCTTCCTGCCTCGTCCTCAGGGCTCCCTCTCCTCCCCCTCCCTCCTCCTGAGCGGCTTTCCCCTCCTACTCCCCCTCCATCTCTTGTGCCTCCTTTCAGTGTCTCTGCGCTCCCTCCTGCCCTGTCTTCCCTTTTCCTCTCCCGCCCCATGTGTCTCCTGCCTCTCCGTGAACCCACGGTTGCCCTCCTCTCTTCATCCCGCTGCTTCCTCAGCTGCCCCATGCTCTCCCCTCCTTTTCCATCCTGTCTGACCTTTCCCTCGGCAGGTCCCACCTGGTAGTTTTACTCTTCGTCGTGTGTGCTCCAAGTGGGTTTTAAGTGTGTTGTTTCGGAGTGTCTTAATACTGTGGCCAACTTTTAACCTGTGCGTTCGCATTCAGTGTCTTCTCTGTGTTTCAAGAATCGCCAACTGTGTTTTTTAACTTTCTGGTGACTTTTTTTTAACTGTCCCCCATGAACGTCTACATGTCCATGTCTTTTTACCTCCATTTTCTCCCCTTACTCTGTTTTATGTTCCCCATTTTTATCTCCTTATGTATGCATCATTTTATTCTTGTTTTAGTTGTCGTGTCTCTCGGCTGAAGAGCGGCGGATTGTGCCGCTGACAGCCCTCCCCTGCCCATATGGGCAGGGGAATGAAATCATAATAAAGAAGAAGAACTGGAGGACCCAGTCAGTCACAGACAGTCAGCCCAGTCACAGTCACAGTCGCGGTCTGTCGCAGTAACAGAATCAGTCGCTATTCTAGTTGGCATCTGTCAGTTCATATTACTGGCTACGAGAGTGTGGTGTTTATAGCGGGACTTTTTCTTCGCCAGCAGTGAGGCTAACGTGGACTGTTACAAAAGAACTTGTACCATAACACACGAACTAATTTAGGATAAGTAGATTCTTGTTCTTATGAATAAAGAACCATCTTAATACATGTGTACAGTTGCATTGTAGAAAGAGAATACTGGTCACCAAACAATATCCTCTCCTTGCTTCCCATGCTACAAGTCTCTGCAGTAGCAACGACGACACAAAGAAGATCAACGTCTCTGCTGCAGTTTTGGAACTGGAAGAGTTGTGGCTCTACAATCCAAAAGTGTTACAACTCATACGCCAATTTATTGATAGTTATATAGACTAATGGAGTGAAAATATCCTAGACGATAAGAACCAGAGACAAGTATCACGCCTTACCGATGATAATCAGTTTGAAATCCAACAGGAATTACTGCTGTTAGTGGATGAAAGTCTGTCTCATTAACCTCCGAGGGGACATTTCAAAGGGAACAGAATGCAGTGGGAATTTGAAACCTCACAAGCGGCCAGCACATAAAGCTCCACGTCATCCGTGGACCAAACAAGACAGAAACTGCAAACAAGTTCACAACTGGTGTCACGTAGTGTTGTCAGATGAGTCATCTGTTTTGCCTGTTTTCTAATGAGCTGTCGATTGCATCGATGGTCCAATGGAGTGTTTAATCTTCAGTGTGATGAGGGTGTAGGGCTGGCCGGTAGTAGCCGTGCAGCGTTTTACGTGTGTTTTTCGTACCATGACTTCAACCTCAACCACTCTGCCCTATCTTGACAGCCTCGTTATACCATCCTATGAAAATCCCGTAGCAAATGTGTGAGACTATTTGAAAAAGTGGGCAAACATATTATTCAACATCCCTCAAGTTAGTAATTCTCTGAGAATTTATTATCAGTGATTGGCTTCAACTGCGTACGGTATACATGAAGCAACTTGTAGTTGCACCTTCTCAAGAATGAACGCGTTATTAAAGTAGTGACGCATGATATTTGTATATTGCTAGCAGGTCTCAAGGCTGCGAGGAGTGAAAGAACCTAGACCATAGAGGATTCCCAACAACAAGCTTTATATACCAGTCATCAAAACAACCAAAACTGGCAATATCGCAGAGACACAATGATATTGCAACTTATTTGTTCAAATAATACACAAAGTCAAAAATCAGAAACCTCTTCCAAAGCAACAAGCGGAACGTTTAAGAACATATTTTAATATAAAACAAACAGCAGTGACTTCCTTCAATAAAAGATTATTTTTATCTTGGAACTTATGCTTTTGCTTGTGACAAAACTTGCCTCGTAATGCCAATTGAGGAGCTACTCGACCGAATAGTAGCGGCTCCGGTCATATAAAACCATCATAACGACCGGGAGAGCGGTGTGCTGACCACACGCCCCTCCTATCCGCATCATCCTCCGAGGATGACACGGCGGTCGGATGGTTCCGATGGGCCACTTGTGTCCTGAAGACGGAGTGCTGTTGTGACAAAACTTAGATGCAAAATACAGTTCTCTTTAAAAATAACAAGACTTCGGAAGAGTTTGAAATCTTTTGAATAATTTAAAATTACAAAACTTATTTACAAGCTATAGTTTTAAGTTAGAAAAAAATTTCTTAAAGGTAGAATACTTGCACATCAATTATAGTATTGTTCAAAATCAGCTACCATCCGCGATCTATGACCGCCACCACGTAGTTGTATTAGTCACGTGGCAATGCGTGAGGTGCTGCCCAGCTGTCTTGGGGGGGGGGGGGAGGGGGAGGAGTGGTTGATTTGGGGAAAGAGGCCAAACTGCGAGGTTATCGATCTCATCGGATTAGGGAAGGAAGTCGGCTGTGTCTTTTCAAAGGAACCATGCCGGCTTTTGCCTGAAGCGATTCAGGGGAAATCACGGAAAACCTAAATCAGGATGGCCGGACGCGGGATTGAACCGTCGCCCCTCCGAATGCGAATCCAGTTTCCTAACCACTGCGCCACCTCGCTCGGTGCCGGTTTGGAAAACTAGTTCTTTCTGTAACACTCCAAACAAACTATTAGAACATGGTCCCCTTTTACGCCAACTGTGAAGCCAGTCAACCATTTACATGCAAGATATTAAATCATATATTAACGTCCAGCCTTGAAACAGACAAGAAGCCCATAGTTCTTAAAGCAGATTGCAATACTTTAAAGCACACAAGACATTTTCATTGCAACTGTAACCTCAAATAATTTAAGTAGGAGGCTTTTGAAATACTCAGTTAAAGCATAGCTCAATGTAGTTTTAGGATAAAACTACAGCTTTAAAAGTGCAACGAAAACGGCATGATCTGAGATGCTTGCGCACACAGTAGAGCAGAGATAACCAGTAAGTAATTAAGTTCTGCAAGAACCATCTTACCAGTAATTTGACCAACTCACAATTAAGACTACACACGCTGCTATTCAGGACAACGTACTTCACATAACGTAGCAGACTTTACCACAGTCACGGTTTTAGAAATTTCCAGGAAATGGGCATCAAATATATTACACCAGAAAAATATCTCATACGCAAGCTCTCTACTGTTTGAACAATTTGCACAGCTTTCGTAATTTAGACTCAGTAAATTACGCAACAAACGCAGGTAGTATTTGTAAGCAAAACGGCACCTGCAGGGCAAGGAACTCCCACACACAAAAAAGGCTACATCTCAAAGCGAAAGTCGTAAAGGGCCACCCAGTAGTTAATCGTACAAGAACATCCTGGATGAGAAGACAGTTTACCGACTAGAATTAATGCAGCTGGAGGTGGCATCGGCAGACAGAAATCTTGACACGGCGATAGCATGAGGACGCTTCTACTCAGGTCTCTATATCGCTACACTATCCTCCACACATAGCAAAGCCCCAGTTCCGTTATTAGCATCAAGTCTCACACCACGTCGACCACTCACGAGCGTTGCTTCCGTACCGGGCCAAAACAAACTCCGCGCTCGCACGGCCCTCCACCGACCACGGCACGACCAGTGCTGCAACGACAATGACTGACAGGGTCACTGCCGTCTCTCAGTAACTTCCATCGCGTCTCGCTGCTGCGTCGACTCGCCTTCAAATCGTCCCGCGCGCGCCTAAATAGGCGATCGCTACCAATCGCACCGTGGCAAAGCGAAGGGAGGTCGACACACTAACCGGTTCAGAGATACGCTATTGGCCATGAACGCACATTGGAAGCGCGTATTCGTCATCGCCATACTGGTGTATCACCCGGCGTGATGGTATGGTTCAAATGGCTCTGAGCACTATGGGACTTAACATCTGTGGTCATCAGTCCCCTAGAACTTAGAACTACTTAAACCTAACCTACCTAAGGACATCACACACATCCATGTCCGAGGCAGGATTCGAACCTGCGACCGTAGCAGTCGCGCTGTTCCGGACTGCGCGCCTAGAACCGCTAGACCACAGCGGCCGGCGTGATGGTATGGGTTACCATTGGTTACACGTCTCGGTCACCTCTTGTTCGCATTGACGGCACTTTGAACAGTGGACGATACATTTCAGGTGTGTTACGACCCGTGGCTTTACCCTTCATTCGATCCCAGCAAAACCCTACATTTCAGCAGGATAATGCACGACCGCATGTTCCAGGTCCTGTACGGGCCTTTCTGGATACAGAAAATGTTCGACTGCTGCCCCGGCCAGCACATTCTCCAGATCTCTCACCAACTGAAAACGTCTGGTCAATGGTGGCCGAGCAACTGGCACTACTCTTGATGAGCTGTGGTATCGTGTTGGAGCTGCATGGGCAGCTGTACCTGTACACGCCATCAAAGTTGTTTGGCTCAATTCCCAGGCGTATCAAGGCCGTTATTACGGCCAGAGGTGGTTGTTCTGGGTACTTATTTCTCAGGATCTATGCACCCAAATTGCCTGAAAATGTAATCGCATGTCAGTTCTAGTATAATATATTTGTCCAATGAATACCCGTTTATCATCTGCGTTTCTTCTTGGTGTAGAAATTTTTGTGTCCAGTAGTGTAATTACTGCGCGGCGCTGCATTTTACCAATGGTTTGCAGTGTCAGTTGCTGTGTTACTGTGGCCCTTGATTTTCGTTCCGTACATCGCGGTAGACACGTACCTCCAAATAGACAAAATTTCAGTTTTTTGGCGGTATTAATGAAAACTTAACGAATACCTCTTGTAACGTTCTGAATCGCATGTGTGTTGACTCCATTAAACGGGTGACCTACTTTGTGCAACCTGCTGGCACAGGCGGGTGCCCACTTCAGGCGCCACACAATAACAGCCGGAGAGTCAATTTCCAGCTTTCAGAGAGCAGGCGGACTGCCGCCCACAGCCAATACACCCGACGCCGCTTCACGGCGCAAAGCACAAAGGGTGCGTTAATCTGCTGTCGGAATTACTGCAATTTAGTTACCCAGGTACTTACTCTCGCTCTTAGTCTTCCCTCGCTGTAACACGCAACTTGTGTGGCTTAATCATTATTAATCATAAAACTGTAACAATAATAATTGTAGCATAGTTTTGTAGAAAGTACAGTCACATGGAGTACAAATGTGGTCGCTGACAAAGAAATAATAAATTACATGGGTGTGCTAATCGCTATATTAAAATATACGCTGCACATTTTTCAAGTGGAATGTGCTTTACATCCATAGACTTTTTTTATTGTCAATTGCACAAAATCAAAATTTATATAGTTTCTACCACAGTCATGTAATTGGGTAATAATATGTATGTTATGAGAATTTGTTTCTTTTAAAATAAAGAAAAACAGAAACAAAACCGATAATACACATACTGCTGAACAAGAGTGTGAGCCCGATATTAGTTCGCAATGAAATCAATAACCAATTACTTGAAAATAGCCTGTGGAGTGTATTCATCAGTATTTATATATTTTACTGACCAAAAACAAAGAAGTATCCGTGAAAAGCTTTCCGAAGCAAAGGACAGAAGCGAAAGTAGTATTGTCCAATGTCTTTATGCTCAGTCAAAGCATTTTTATCATTTCTATGTAGTGAGAAAGAACACGCATAGAATACTGGAGGCACAGGCAACTCATTCTGTCGATGTCATGCGCTGAGGATACGGAAAGCTAAACATATATAGATGTCTTCGGGAGAAAGGACATTATGTCTAGGTATGTGGGTGACTGTAGTGATAATGCTAGTAGGATATTCACGTACTTCCATCTCTAGAATTTGCGAAAGCGCAGGAAACACTACGGATGAAGCTCGTGGAGCGTGGACATTTTATCCGTGCTGGAAGGCAGATTAGGCAAGCTTGTATACCAGAATGCAGTGTCAGGGAAACCAAAACTTAATCTGTGTACAAAAACATACCCACAGCAGCTACCTGTCTGTCTGCCACTGTTGATATGGTTAGTTGGGATTGCACGGATAAATTCAGTCAGGCTTTCTTTTACACCATGTCGGCCATACTGTCAAGACAGGTTTACATCTAATGCCTGTTCGAAAGATGTAATGCGCGATGTAAAAATTTTGCAGTGTAACGTCGTGACGAACAACTTCCTGGTCTTCTTTCAACCTGTAGTCGATATAGGAGGGTACTTCAAAACTAAGTTATACATTACTACACTCCTGGAAATTGAAATAAGAACACCGTGAATTCATTGTCCCAGGAAGGGGAAACTTTATTGACACATTCCTGGGGTCAGATACATCACATGATCACACTGACAGAACCACAGGCACATAGACACAGGCAACAGAGCATGCACAATGTCGGCACTAGTACACTGTATATCCACCTTTCGCAGCAATGCAGGCTGCTATTCTCCCATGGAGACGATCGTAGAGATGCTGGATGTAGTCCTGTGGAACGGCTTGCCATGCCATTTCCACCTGGCGCCTCAGTTGGACCAGCGTTCGTGCTGGACGTGCAGACCGCGTGAGACGACGCTTCATCCAGTCCCAAACATGCTCAATGGGGGACAGATCCGGAGATCTTGCTGGCCAGGGTAGTTGGCTTACACCTTCTAGAGCACGTTGGGTGGCACGGGATACATGCGGACGTGCATTGTCCTGTTGGAACAGCAAGTTCCCTTGCCGGTCTAGGAATGGTAGAACGATGGGTTCGATGACGGTTTGAATGTACCGTGCACTATTCAGTGTCCCCTCGACGATCACCAGTGGTGTACGGCCAGTGTAGGAGATCGCTCCCCACACCATGATGCCGGGTGTTGGCCCTGTGTGCCTCGGTCGTATGCAGTCCTGATTGTGGCGCTCACCTGCACGGCGCCAAACACGCATACGACCATCATTGGCACCAAGGCAGACGCGACTCTCATCGCTGAAGACGACACGTCTCCATTCGTCCCTCCATTCACGCCTGTCGCGACACCACTGGAGGCGGGCTGCACGATGTTGGGGCGTGAGCGGAAGACGGCCTAACGGTGTGCGGGACCGTAGCCCAGCTTCATGGAGACGGTTGCGAATGATCCTCGCCGATACCCCAGGAGCAACAGTGTCCCTAATTTGCTGGGAAGTGGCGGTGCGGTCCCCTACGGCACTGCGTAGGATCCTACGGTCTTGGCGTGCATCCGTGCGTCGCTGCGGTCCGGTCCCAGGTCGACGGGCACGTGCACCTTCCGCCGACCACTGGCGACAACATCGATGTACTGTGGAGACCTCACGCCCCACGTGTTGAGCAATTCGGCGGTACGTCCACCCGGCCTCCCGCATGCTCACTATACGCTCTCGCTCAAAGTCCGTCAACTGCACATACGGTTCACGTCCACGCTGTCGCGGCATGCTACCAGTGTTAAAGACTGCGATGGAGCTCCGTATGCCACGGCAAACTGGCTGACACTGACGGCGGCGGTGCACAAATGCTGCGCAGCTAGCGCCATTCGACGGCCAACACCGCGGTTCCTGGTGTGTCCGCTGTGCCGTGCGTGTGATCATTGCTTGTACAGCCCTCTCGCAGTGTCCGGAGCAAGTATGGTGGGTCTGACACACCGGTGTCAATGTGTTCTTTTTTCCATTTCCAGGAGTGTATGACAGGCCAAGTAACTTTTATTGAATGCTGCACTACATTTCAGAGTGACACAGATACATGGCACACACAATCTCTGTCAACAACGATCGGAATGTGCTACTAGTAGTTTAGTTCTTCGACGATAATAATCGGTTCGTTCATCACAGACCTAATCGAGAACCACTGTCCTAGTTGGTGCAAAATCTGTGATTTCTGTGAATCAGTTCATCCATTGCCTGGACATTGTGATCTCTGGCCTATGTCAATGGCGTTCCTTCCCGATCAGCATTACCAACGTATGTGCAGCCTTGGTCAAACTGTTGCCACCATTTCATTACGGCAGGGCACATCACAACTTGGACTTCATACTGTCATAATTTCACGGTGAAATTGTGTGTAGTTTAGACGTTTTTCCCACACGAATTGTACTCTCCCGTGTACTTCAGCTTTGGAGTACATTTTCAGTTGCTGCGTCATTTCATTCGTGCACTGTCTTCCAATCGTCAACCGTACAGCGGCAGAACTGTGACTGTTTGCAGGAAAGCCGGAACATGCTCTCCGTTTTGACAAAGCGCCACTCTTGTTGCGCAATGGCTTTAGCGTGGTACGATAACTGTAACTTACTATCTGAAGTCGTCTCGTGGGATGAAGAATGATAGCGTTGCCTTCAATTGCCTCGATAACAAAATACTTAGCACGACCTCAAACGTGGAACAACGATCATTCGCCAAAACAGCGTATAGAAAGTATGGGCGCTTAAAGTCTGGACAACTGGGGGGGAATTTCTGCTTAAGTCCTCTCGGAAGCAAGACCAGCTCTTTAATCAGTGCGTCTCCTCCCTATGCGGTTGAAAGGGGAAGCACATATGAAAGACTCGAGTTTCTGGAACTTGTTTCCTGGTCGTTAATGGCTGATGCCTGCCTTATAAAGGTATGTAGCCTTCCAAGACCATAATTTTCCTAGCACTACGTAAAAAGCAGTTTTGGGCTAATAAAACACCATAACAACTTATTACCTGTATTGGAATGGATGCAGACACGATAGATCGCCAGACTTGAAAGGCAGCAAGGCGCGGATCAAATTCACGCAGCGGATAAACAATTGTTGATCTGTTGAACCAGCTAACCAGGGTACACTCTGTAGACGTTTTTCCAAGGTCGTTTTGGGAACTCCTGCGCTGGTTGGCTGTAACAGCCTAACAAAATGGGACACACAAACAGTTAAATACGATAATTTACAAATTAAAGTTTACACGATTGTCAGGCAGATGAAGCGTGCGAGTTCTCTGTCTAACATTAACTGACAGCAAGGGCACCCTGCGCTAAAATTAAAACAAACATAAATTTGCCAATTCGTGGAGATGTTCAAATGTGTGTGAATTCCTAGGGGACCAAACTGCAGAGGTCATCGGTCCCTAGACTTACATACTACTTAAACTGACTTATGCGAAAAACAGCAAACATATCCATGTCCGAGGGAGGACGCCAACCTCCGGCGGGAGGAGCCGCGTAATCCGTGACATGGCGCTTCTAACCACGCAGCCACTTCGCGCGGACAAATCGTGGTGACTATTGTGACTTGGCAAGACAGCCAAGCCACTACGAAGTGAAGCCGAAAGGCACGCGTTTAAGCTCACGCAGGCTGACGTGAGGTCTGGAACAGGACACGGAAATGAAGTAGCAAAAACAGGAAGTAGCTGTGGAATACTTAACTTTAATCCATAATTGGTGAACATCGGTCTGACGGTACATGCATCACAAGATAAATAGCAAATGATAATGGCGCCTTGCTAGGTCGTAGCAAATGACGTATCTGAAGGCTATGCTAACTATCGTCTCGGCAAATGAGAGCGTAATTTGTCAGTGAACCATCGCTAGCAAAGTCTGCTGTACAACTGGGGCGAGTGCTAGGAAGTCTCTCTAGACCTGCCGTGTGGCGGCGCTCGGTCTGCAATCACTGACAGTGGCGACACGCGGGTCCGACGTATACTACCGGACCGCGGCCGATTTAAAGGCTACCACCTAGCAAGTGTGATGTCTGGCGGTGACACCACAGTGACAATAGACCTGTATTACAGAATAAACTCTACCATAGAGTGACTAAAACATGTAGCTACTGAATTCCAGCAATCTAAGAGGCGAGTTAAAGGAATGTAGCAAAACTGGAAAATCTTGCCTACAACAGAAAAGTTAAGACGGGATGTGGTAACCAACAGGTGATAACTCATGTTAGGCAGAGATGCGACAGTATCTTGCGGAGCTGTGGCATTTGGTGTCATTCCAAGTTTAGTGTTTAACGTTCCGTTGACGACGACATCATCAGAGATGGACTAGATGCTCCGATCGGGAAAGGCTGGGGGAGAAAATCGGCCGTTACGTCTTCAAACGAATCATCTCAGAATTTGCCTTTAATGACTTAGGGAAATCACGGAAAACGTTCATCTGAGTGTGCAGACGGGGTTTTGAATTGCCGCCTTCCCGAATGCATGTCTAGTGTATTATTACCGAGAAGGAGTTGTA
The DNA here is from genome assembly GCF_023864345.2 of Schistocerca serialis cubense. Lineage (NCBI taxonomy): Eukaryota > Metazoa > Arthropoda > Insecta > Orthoptera > Acrididae > Schistocerca > Schistocerca serialis. The sequence goes on along the minus strand of NC_064644.1, from coordinate 477,815,979 downwards.
TGGAAGAGTGTGTGCAGCCTTTCCATTCGTTGGGCATACACTCGACAGACCCAGTCATCAGAAAAATGTGACAAAGGTAAGTGTTCACATGGCACACTAATAGGAAATCAGAATCAAATACCTCGTAACAAGTAATACCCCTCGTACGGCATAATGAACACAGACAGGAAACGGTAACACCTGTGACAGCTGTAGTATCTGCTTCCGACGTGCATATGTCACTGGTTCAAATGGCTCTGAGCACTATGGGACTTAACATCTAAGGTCATCAGTCCCCTAGGACTTAGAACTACTTAAACCTAACTAACCTAAGGACATCACACACATCCATGCCCGAGGCAGGATTCCAACCTGCGACCGTAGCGGTCGCGCGGTTCCAGGCTGAAGCGCCTTTAACCGCTTGGCCACACCGGCCGGCATATGTCACTGGATTCCGTAGTGTTCGTTAATGGCAGATGCCACTCATATAGTGGAGTCCCACGAGCCTATATCTCCGAGCCGTTGCCAGTCTTCGGATGACACTTCCAGGGTGACAGTCGTACTCCACTCCCCTTTCTTGAAGACATTTTTGGCACTTGCATGTTGGAAGTGGGGTACTTACGGCGAGTACACACATCGCAATTATTTCAGACAGTGTCGCAATACACGATATTTTTAGATGAATTATAGTTTAATTACAGTCGTTGTGAATGGCCAGGAATGACATTAGAGTTAGAAGAATTTATCTGAATTCAACTGAACCGTTTACTGCACGTTCCAGAAAACGCACCACAAACTGTTCCCTAAATTTCACTCACAGAACGAGTATTGACAAAAAATAAATTGCAGATTTTCTGTGTTGGCCACTGTGCAGTACTTTTGAGAATTACACTCCTGGAAATTGAAATAAGAACACCGTGAATTCATTGTCCCAGGAAGGGGAAACTTTATTGACACATTCCTGGGGTCAGATACATCACATGATCACACTGACAGAACCACAGGCACATAGACACAGGCAACAGAGCATGCACAATGTCGGCACTAGTACAGTGTATATCCACCTTTCGCAGCAATGCAGGCTGTTATTCTCCCATGGAGACGATCGTAGAGATGCTGGATGTAGTCCTGTGGAACGGCTTGCCATGCCATTTCCACCTGGCGCCTCAGTTGGACCAGCGTTCGTGCTGGACGTGCAGACCGCGTGAGACGACGCTTCATCCAGTCCCAAACATGCTCAATGGGGGACAGATCCGGAGATCTTGCTGGCCAGGGTAGTTGACTTACACCTTCTAGAGCACGTTGGGTGGCACGGGATACATGCGGACGTGCATTGTCCTGTTGGAACAGCAAGTTCCCTTGCCGGTCTAGGAATGGTAGAACGATGGGTTCGATGACGGTTTGGATGTACCGTGCACTATTCAGTGTCCCCTCGACGATCACCAGTGGTGTACGGCCAGTGTAGGAGATCGCTCCCCACACCATGATGCCGGGTGTTGGCCCTGTGTGCCTCGGTCGTATGCAGTCCTGATTGTGGCGCTCACCTGCACGGCGCCAAACACGCATACGACCATCATTGGCACCAAGGCAGAAGCGACTCTCATCGCTGAAGACGACACGTCTCCATTCATCCCTCCATTCACGCGTGTCGCGACACCACTGGAGGCGGGCTGCACGATGTTGGGGCGTGAGCGGAAGACGGCCTAACGGTGTGCGGGACCGTAGCCCAGCTTCATGGAGACGGTTGCGAATGGTCCTCGCCGATACCCCAGGAGCAACAGTGTCCCTAATTTGCTGGGAAGTGGCGGTGCGGTCCCCTACGGCACTGCGTAGGATCCTACGGTCTTGGCGTGCATCCGTGCGTCGCTGCGGTCCGGTCCCAGGTCGACGGGCACGTGCACCTTCCGCCGACCGCTGGCGACAACATCGATGTACTGTGGAGACTTCACGCCCCACGTGTTGAGCAATTCGGCGGTACGTCCACCCGGCCTCCCGCATGCCCACTATACGCCCTCGCTCAAAGTCCGTCAACTGCACATACGGTTCACGTCCACGCTGTGCGGCATGCTACCAGTGTTAAAGACTGCGATGGAGCTCCGTATGCCACGGCAAACTGGCTGACACTGACGGCGGCCGTGCACAAATGCTGCGCAGCTAGCGCCATTCGGCGGCCAACACCGCGGTTCCTTGTGTGTCCGCTGTGCCGTGCGTGTGATCATTGCTTGTACAGCCCTCTCGCAGTGTCCGGAGCAAGTATGGTGGGTCTGACACACCGGTGTCAATGTGTTCTTTTTTCCATTTCCAGGAGTGTATTATTGTTTTATCTTAAGTCAGAAAACTCGTCGTATTTCTACGCTGGTCTATCGTATCTAAGCCCTTGAATCCCTATATAACCACTGAAACTCAGATCTATTTTAAAGTGCTTGCTGTATTTAGGCGTTGGTCTGGCTCTACATCTTTTACTCTCACATTTCCCTCCGCTACCAATCTGACGATACCTTGATATCTCAGGATGTGTTATACATACTGAGCCATTCTTTCAGTTGAAGTGTACTATAAATTTCTTCTCTTCTGTTTTGGCTACACTTATTATCGTCCATGCTTCACTTCCGTATACGGGTACACAACAGACGAATACCTTCAAGAAAGTCTTCCTACACATTTGTATCCGACGTTAACAAGAATGATATTTTCCTGTTGCCAGTCTGCAATTTATATCCTCTCCACATGTGCCATCTTTGGTTCCAAACAGCAAAACTCATTTACTAGCATTACCAAATTGACGGTTCCCTGATGCTTTGGGTTTGTCCCCTGAGCCAATCCCCTCATATAGTCAAGTGGTGCAACAAATTTCTTTTTCCCAACTAGATTCAGTACCATATTCGATCTACCCATCGAATCTTCAGCAATCTTCTGTAGCACCACATTCAAAAAGCTTCAATTCTCTTCTACTCCGAACACATTATCGTTCACGTATCACTTCCAAGCAAAACTACAGTTCATACAAATTACCTCCAGAAAAAACTTCCTAACACCTGAACTTTTCTTTGCTATAGCCAGTTAGGATTTTATATTCCCTCTGCTTTGGCCATCATTAGTTCTCTTTCTGCTCAAACAACAGAACTTATCTAGTATTTTTAGTGCCTCATTTCCTAATTACGGTTCCTCAGCATCTTTGATTTAATTCGACTACCTTTCATTACCTTTGTTTTACTTCTTGTGGTGTTCATATTATAAACACTTTTCAAGACATCATCCATTCCGTTCAACACCCATACAAGCCCTCTGGCCTCTCTGAGATAATTACAACGTCATCAGGAAACCTTAAAGTTTACATGTGTTTTCATTCAAAAATCGATTCAGTAACTCTTCATTCGTTAATCCAACTATCATCAAGTATTTACTCTCCTTCCGTACCAGATCATTTCAAAACCTTCTCTTCCAGTCTTGTAAAAGTTTATTGTCCATTTCAGACTTCAGATGAATAACTTCTGAAAACACTTCCTGAACTTTAATCCAATTTCCAAATTTTCATTTTGTTTCCTTTATCCCTTGCTCTATGTATAGAGTGTTTAACATTTGGGTTAGGCTACAACCTTGTGTCATTCGCTTCTCAGTTGCTGCTTGCAATTCACATTCCTCGAATTTTATAACTGCAGTTGGATTTCTGTTCAAATTGTGGATGACGTTTCGTTCCCAGTATTTATCCCTGATACCTTCTGCGTTTCAAAGAGCATAGTCCAGTCAACATTGTGAAACGCTTTCCATAAATCTCTAGAAACGTAGGTTACACTTTCTTCTGTCATCTTATAAGTCGTAGAGTGAGAATCGTCTCATGTGTCCCTACATTTTTTCCCGCACTAATTCAGGTACTTCTATAAAGCTATCGGCACCGTTCGTTAACACTACTGCTCTTTGCGTGTCTCAATAATTACGAAATGGTAAATAAATTTAGACCCTCGCCCATCCATATTATATTAATTGTAAATATCTTCTGTGTTTCGATTCATCATTTTCTTTAATGGCAGCGGCTCGTCATCTTGTTCTTGTGGTTCTGTCGCCTCGTTTTTTCTTTTAATTCGATTTACTGGCGTCACTAGGTTGCTGGTTTGCTTGCCCGTGAGTGGCAGCAGCAGCGCTTATCGGTAAGTGCACTGTCGTATCATCTCTGGAGCGACCGCTAGTATTCCCGGGTCGCCGTCCGTCAGAGTTCAGCCCGGACGCAGCAGCAGTCAAGTCGGGGACGGAGCGCCAGTGAGGTGCGGACAGCCAGTGCTCGCCGGCCGCTGGCGACACTCATGAACTGTCCGACGGAAGGAGATTGGAGCGGGACGACTGTTGGTCGGTCGTTTGGTTGGTCGTCTCATCCGGCGACGTGTATTTGGGCCGTTGACCGTTTCCGGGCCTCGTCACTTGGTCATCTTGCTGGACGTGGGTCGGTTCCTTCCTTGTGCAGAGATGTCGTGGCCAATGGGCAAGAGTTACCTCTGCATGGATGGGTGGGAGCCAGGGTGCCCGGGTCCCCGTGTATCTGAGTTCCGAACGGGCATAGAGTTGAGTCAGATTGGAGCTGCAGTCATCTTCGGACAGCCAAGACTCGCCCCACCGTCGCCGACACGTAGCTTGAGTGGGAACGACCTGGCTTGGTCGTTCGGTCGGTCGTCTCATTGGACGACGTGTATTTGGTCGCCGACCGCTTGTGGAAACTCTCTGTGTGTCGAATTGCTTCGTCCTTGCTGTTCCGCAGTGATTGCTTTTACGATTGTTCGAGCTCTAGTGCAAGTGTGTTTATGTCGAACTGTGTGTAGCTTCTGTGATTTTCACTGAGCACATGAATGCTATCTGCGTACTGGAATAGGCAGTTGATCGGTTGCGACAGAGGGAATTGATTAGGTTGTTGGTTGGTTCTTCAGCCGTCCCTAGGTCGTGTTGCAACCCGTTTGTTTAGTGTTACACTTGACTACCTATCTCACCTAAAATGTGGCTAGAGTTTGCTCTCCAGGCCGACCCTTGAAACACTTCTGAGCACCACTTTGTGGTTTGTCATTTTATTTGGTCGCAGGTACTGTGCCAGGCTTTCAGCCGCGTATTAATATTGTCTGTTTTATGTTTAGTATATGACCTTATTTTAAGATTAGGCCTTCAACCGTGTTTTATTTAAAATTCTTGTTGCCCTGTTTTTAGGCCTTCAGCCGTGTTTGTTTCAGAATCTGTCTTCAATATATAAATCCTTGCCTGTAAGGTTTCTCTCTAATTATCTTGAATTTTTGAAACGGCCTTCAGCCGTGTTCTGTAAATTTTTATCTTACGGTGGTCTTTTATTATTCTTGAGTAACTGTTTGGGCCCTTAACCAACAAGATACTTCAAGCTTTCTTAAGATGTTTTTTCTGTTGTACTGTGTAATAGCTTATCTTTAAAGCCTCTCTTTTATTATGTAAAATATTTTTATTGGGCTTTCAGCCGAAGAATTAATTTGAATTTTCCTTAATATGTCCCTAGCCGAAATATGTAAATGCTAGGCTTTTAAAGAATTTCCTTAGCTGATCTGAAATATTATTTCAGCCTTTAGTCTAGAAGATATTGCAATTTTATTTAAGTAAGGCCTTCAGCCGTTACTCTATATCCTGCTGTTTTAAAAGGAATCATTTAAACTTATTCTACAGAAGTTACGTTGGCCCTCAGCCGTGAACTGATCTTTGTTGTTTTAAAGAGAAAACTGCGCATTGGTTTGAGGAATAAAGCTGTTTGTGTTCTCGTATAACTAACAGTAATTGACCTTGGCCCCTTTCCACAACCTGTTCCGCTCTGTCCTGCGAATCCAGATTTCAGCTTCTCTATAAAAATAAATTTTACAAGCTACCATCTTTTCTTAAAACTACACGAAAATAAAATAACATCCTATCTCGATTTCGGAACGACCATCAGCCCTGGTCACCGGGCGAACTAGCTGGCACGAAACTGCCTCATTGTCAGCAACACGAGAATGACCCCTAACACCAAAACTTGCGAGCTGCCTGGAGTCTCTTAGCAAACAAGAGTGGTGCCCGTAAGAGTATGATTCGGTATGTCTATTCAGGTCGTTATTGGTACTCCTACAACACTCAAAGATGCTGAGACAAGTTTATTTCTGGCATTCGGGGCATACGAAGACTTTAAAACTGAAAAATAGAGTCCCAGTGCCGTCTTTCTGGAAGTTTTTTAAGTTTTATTTTCTCTTTGGAGTAGACGCTATCAGACGCGTACACAAAACTGGAAGAATAACCCCCACTCCTCATGTGTGAATCCGAGACTAGGCAGAGTCGAGATAGGAGCTGTTCATGCTACTGGACAGTATCTTGCAAAGATAGATCATGTTCTCCAGCACATGACAGAATGTAAACATGAGCGACTAGGGAGGAAGTATTTGACGCAAGTGAGCTATGTAACAGCATGTTGCGTATCGGTTTTCTGATTTGGGTGGATTTCCGGGGCGAAATTTTCTGACACACAGACAGACTTTGGAAAACGCCCCATGAACTTACAGTACTCTGAAACAAATTAGAGAAGTTTACAGTTTCTATGAATTAGGTGGGCATCTACGTTTCCTAGTCATTTCATGAACGAATGGGATGTCTCCACCGCAGTTCGTGTCATATGACGGACACCAATGACTGATAAGAAGTCCATATGTAAGATTGACAGCTGAGAAATGAATGGAAAGAGTAATCAAAAGAACGTTAAGCTGTCTTCGTGCAGAAACGAAAGGAAAGTTCTCCCCACTGAACGAAAGAACACGAGCATTAGGATTTATTCTCGACAGAAGAGGAGTTTTTATAACTGACCTGCAATATTATAACAAGGAGATTATATAACTTTTCTCTACTGGATTGTATTAATATTTCATGAGTTACAGTTAGAAATTCTTCACAGCACAGAGCAATGTGAGACAGCGTTCAGCAATAACTCTGCACTTCCTTGAATTACGGCCAATGACTGCACGCTATGAATTGCTTCTCACTCATATTAGTATTAATTAATTTCTCTCCTTACAAAAACAGACTAATTTTTTCTCAAGCCGAGTGACTGAGTAGTTCCGGCTTCTGTGGCTGCGTTTAAAATATAATTACTGAATGAATGATATACGCCGAGTAACCCGATGAAACATCGGGCATCGTCAACAAATAAACTCTGTGAATGTTCTAGTAAACGGAAGATACAAGTAGTGACTACTGAAGCTGGAAATAAATCAATACCGTTACGCGAAGCCCACACTAGTTTCCGCTAGTAGAATTACAGTGACCACGTTTAACCTAAGGTACTCCTGGATAGTAAATGTCAGGAATCAACGTAAAGTAGGTTTGAGGGGTCCTTCAAATAGCTGTTATTTCAATGAGAAGTTACACTTACATTCATCAGAACAAAGTCAGCAATCGTATGGACCAGAAAAGGTAAAACAACGATAAAGGACCACTCATTGTCGTGTAATAGCATAGTAAAAAATGAAAAACTGAGAGCGCCATCTCCATACTGTACGTTTATTCTTAGACAAATATGACACTTTACATAAATTACGAACACTTTAAGCTACATCTGTTTCTTCATACGTACGTAAAATAACTTGAAACATGCGAATATTTCTTAAATTATTTAACAGTTGTAAAAGAGGCGTCACACGTTTAACGGTGCTGACGAGGAGGTCCTGAAGCCCAAGTGGAAAATTATTGGCATTATGTACTGATATGATGTGGAAAAGCTGTAAACAGAAATTTCCGACTGCTGGATAGCGTTATGCTGCTGCGATTGCTTCAGATCAAAAGGACTTCTGTAATTCATCGTTAGATACAGAGATGAACGTATCGTCTCGAATTTAAGAGTGGCCGTGCGAATCACGCGGACAGCCGCTGTCTCCATCGTTAGTTTCGAAGGTCTCTTGTGACAAACGGAAGCTTATTTCGTATCTGGAAGCATCTGACGGACAATGTGGGCTTAGCGACATTGCTCTGCTTAGTATTTAAAGCGAGGAGTCAGCCATATTTAAACTGGGTGGAGTGATAGTTTAATCTGCAGCAGAAAATGTACTAAAGATGTTTTTTGTCTCTCAGACTCGTGAGTAAGAATTCGGTGGCAACTCTAGGTCCAGGCCATCCCTCAGGCTGCGGAGGTGGCGTGGCCAGCTCTGCTGTGAGCACAGGGGTGCGATGCTCTTTCAGCGTTCGCAGAGCCCACACAATCTCGTCAGCTCATGTACACACACACACACACATATAAAATTCAAAATCACATTTTTCAACTCTTTCTTAAGGCACCATTCCACGCCAACTCCCACAACTCTCATCCTCCACCCCCCTCTCCCTCCCTCCCCTCTCTCTCTCTCTCTCTCTCTCTCTCTCTCTCTCTCCAGAAATCTGGAGCTGAAGGGTTTCAGATTAAATCCCCAGCATGCTTAATTTTTTGGACAATTGCAAAAATGCCAACCTGTCTACATCAGTGACACGAGGGTCTCCACTTGAGTTGCAAGTACAAGCAAATGCTGAAAATAGGACTAGAAGTCGATGACGACCACAGACTGAAGCGCTGTCATTTTGGATCTTTAGATGTTATAGGGTCTTGATAGCCACAACTGATCAGTATTCAATGGCAGCGGAATGTGTCAGCACGGGTTCCTCCAAAATGCTTAACTTCCTGCAGCTAATAGGAAAGAAGACGAGGTTAGTGGTTATTGTTGGACAATTTGGGCTGCCTTGCTAGTGACATTGGTCACAAAAATAACACCGTAAGTGATATGTGTTTAGCAAGAAAAATTAAACTTGAAACTTCCTGGCAAATTAGAACTGTGTGCCGGACCGAGACGCGAACTCGGTACCTTTGCCTTTCGCAGGCAAGTGCTCTACCATCTGAGCTCCCCAAGCACGACTCACGACCCGTCTTCACTGCTTTAATTCCGCCAGTTCCTCGTCTCCTACCTTCCAAACTTCACAGAAGCTCTCCTGCATACCTTACAGAACTAGCACTCCTGGAAGAAAGGATATTGCGGAGACATGGATTAGCCACAGCCAGGGGGATGTTTCCAGAATGAGATTTTCACTCTGCAGCGGAGTGTAGAGCACTTCCCAGCTAAAGGCAAAGGTCTCGAGTTCGACTCCCGGTCCGGCACACAAATTTAATCTGCCAGAAAGTTTCATATCAGCGTAGACTCCGCTGCAGAGTGAAAATCTCATTCTGGAAACATCCCCCAGGCTGTGGCTAAGCCATGTCTCCGCAATATCCTTTCTTCCGAGTGCTAGTTCTGCAAGGTATGCAGAAGTCTGTGAAGTTTGGAAGGTATGAGACAAGGTACTGGCGGAATTAAAGCTGTGAGGACGGGTCGTCAGTCGTCCTTGGGTAGCTCATATGGTAGAGTACTTTCCCATGATAGGCCAAGGTCCCGGGTTCGAGTCACGGTTCGGCACGCAGTTTTAATGTGCCAGGAAGTTTTATATCAGCGTACACTCCGCTGCAGAGTGAAAATCTCATTCTGAGAATGTAAACTTGCTTACACCCGTTACAGAACCGCTTTCTAACAATACTATGGTCATTAACTTCTGTGATCGAGTGAACTGACAAGAACAATTAGAAAAGAGACGTCGTGTAATGTTAAAGAAGGAAATACGAGGGTCATTTAGCAGTTATCTACATGATAAATTCTCCAATTTTATCTCTGCAACACATGATGCCAAACCGAGGCTACCATTTCTTCTACACAGGAATGACAACGTGACAGAAAGACAAATACTCGAAAATATCACCAAGAAAGTACTGGAAACTGTTTCGAGGAAACATCAGAATCCTGTGTGGTTACAAACTATCTTGTGTGAGGGTCAAACAAAGCCCTACGCAGACATCTTGAACAACAACCACTTGCCTGCTCATGTAAATAATTTGATGACCGGTTTCATAGGTTAGAAGCTGCATCATTAGGTTGGGACTGTTTCATTAGAAAAACTGTTCGCTATAATTTTGGTCAAATATAGTTACGAACAATAGCGAGAAAAAGAGCATATTATTTGCCTGCTAAATCGTGGCATTACACTTGCGACATGGACAGGACCGAAAATTCCCTATCTATAAACAAATGACACAGTTAGCGATTCGTCAGATAGGCAGAAAACGTGGGTCAGCGATTCCGCAAGCGTCCCATAAAAAAGAAGACTGTGTGAATCTAAAAGAAATATCCGCCCAACCTAGTGTGGCATAAAACCAATAATAGGCAGGACCACTCAGTGAAAAATTAAAAAGGCGTACCATGAATCCCATAGGTCGACAATAGACCGAATATAATCGGTTACCAAGTGGATCGAGGGTCACAAACCATCAAAAGTGCCTAGAAAGTAATAAAAATGTAGATAGTATCGACAAGCACCCGTTTGGTAATAAAAGAAGGTATAAAAACGATAAATGATGGAGAAATTTATATGCTGCTGAAAATAACGTATTATAAACACAGTAGACCATGATGTATGGAGATGTATGCGAGAGACTGCCCACCTGAGGATTGAGCGAGAAGTCGTGTCAGTGGTGGAAACAGGGGCCACTCATGCGCAGTAATTTGCTCTATTTCTCACTATTGATTGTAACTATATTCGACAAAATTGTAACGAACGCTTTTTATAATTTAACAGATCCAGTCCGATGATGTGGTTCTAAGGTATGAAACCGGTCGTTAAATAAATTGTTTACAAGTGCAGACAAACAGTTGTTATTCAAGATGTATATGGTGGAACTGGGTTAAGTTAAAATGACTTTACTAGTACACAAGCTTCCTGAGCTCTTGTAGAAACTTTGTGTAGAGGAATATTATTTTAGGGATCTGAATACGACACAAGATTAGTTGGGACTTTTAACAAAATAGTTATGTGTGACTGCTTAATATCAAACTAAAAATTTGTGTGCAAGGAGACTACAATGGAAACAAAAACATAACTTTGAAGAATGATAAGTCGGTCGGAACGCACTGCTCTACATGGATTAGCTAAAGTTGTGTATAAAATTTATACGTCAAATCACATGTCCAGGAGTGAATAAAGTACTGTTTTTCAGGATAAAACTCAGTCATCTGTTGCAAATTAATTCTTATTGTACTTTACCGGTTTTGACAAATTAATTTGTCATCTTCAGAAGCCTACCAAATTAGGGCTGTTATAAATCTTTAAATCCTGGCTATACATTTATGTGAAGCTTAAAAGTATATTACAAAAACTTACTTAGTACTGATTTAACAGCTGTCAGTATCTTCTTCATACAAGCATAACGCCGTGGTATACGCAGAAAGGTACATGTTGTATTTCAGTGTTTTAAATACTGATTGACAGTTTACAGTAACTGAATTACATATATGTATCTGTTGTGCTACCAGCAAGGAACATACATAAACGCATGTATAAAAAATATAACCAAGATGTGTAAAGAAGTTGTACACAATACATTTTAACAGAAAAAACACGACACATAGTTCTAATATACAAAAGGAATGGGCTAATTTTCATATTTTGTAAGAGATGATATGCAGTTAACACTGGTGGCAAGAATTCATAAAAACCAACATTTGTAGATTATCTCAAAAGAGAGAAACACACACTTCCTCCTCCATCTTTTGGTTAAGACGGAAATTTTACATGTAGTTGACAGGGGCTACAAAAGGAAGCTTTTAGAAGAATTTGAAATATACAAGCATTTCCACCTAAATTCAAAAGATTTGTTGAATGATCAGTTTGCTTTAAAAAACAGGCACCATTTTGACTGTATACCATCTGTTACAAAATCTGAAAATTTGTCCATTCCTTTTATATGTATATTACAACTGAGTTCTTTAATTTTTTTTTTCAAATATATTGTACGTAACTCCTTGGTTATATTTTTATATGTGCTTGTGTATATGTTCCTTGCTGCTAACACACCAGAGACATAAATCTGATTCATTTATTGTAAAACATCAATCAGTGTTTTAAATAATCGCACGCAATAAGTACATTTCTGGAGATACCATGGCATTATTGACCTATGAAGAAAATATTGACGTCTGATAAACCAATACTAAGTAAGTTCCTGCGATACACTTTTTATAGTTCGCATAAATATACATCCAAGGTCTAAAGTTTTATAATATCCTAATTTTGTAGGCTTCTAAAGACGACAAGCTAATTTGCCAAACCGGTAAAGCATAACCAAAATTTATTTGCAAATGATAAAAGAATTTCATCCTAGAAAAAAGAAGACAGTTCAAGGTACTGTATCTGCAGTCATACGGTACACGGCGACATCACAGGAGAGCACCACCAAACAGGGGCTCTCCACGCCAGGCGCCTCGAAGTCCCGATCAGTCACCTCCTAGATGGCGCTCATAAACTGGAACCAATTTACGCTTCCACTACGAAATCGGAGAGTCAGCTCTATCCGCCGCTAGTCTGGTCACCTATCACACGGGGCGCTGATGGCCGAAACCACTTTGTGCTATCGTCAACGAGATCGCAGATGCAAGACTATTCCGGGCCTCGCCGATAAAGCAAAATGTGCGGACGCACTCAGACAGTTCTTCCACGCTACAGTCCTAGTTTATAGTTCCAACCGACGCCGATCATCCGCTACTGAAGTTGTAGCCAGCAAGAGGTCGTCGGACTGTTACGCGCCGACTGTCAAGCGGAAAGCGATATTCCACTCAACTACGAAATTATTGCACTTAGCCTCCCGTGGCCGTTATCGAAAACACTCGGTGACGTTACAGTAAACAGGTGCAGTGGTTGGTAAGGAAAACGCAATACACTGACCGTAGTTTCACGTCAGTTGTGCATATACAAAGAGCTCTTATTAGACGCTGACTCACGACAAGCAAGCAGAAGAGCCCAACTCCAAAGTGCAATAATATTGTGGCCGACTAATAACTAGACAGAGCCAAACTATGAGATACAGATGGCCTTACTGATCATATTTGAAATAGATAGTTCACTCTGAAGTAGCTCATCTCCTGTAAATTAATTCCTTTTCCAGATTATAAGGAAGCGTAAAGTATCAAACAAAAGGCTCCACTACAAAGGCGATAAACAAGAGGAAGTGCAACTATTCTCATTTGTAACTGAAATTATTTAAATTCTAATTATTTTTAATTTAAACGAAATTATACTCATTGAATTTCATAGACTTTATCAAAATTAGTTACTTTTGGTTAGCGGCGTGCTCGGTGACGAATGAGTGTGTAAGCAGCAATATTCTTGTAAAAGTTAACTGGACTTCGAAGTAAAATACGGGTTCGACTTTTTAGTAATAAAATAACTAATCACAAAGCGCTTACGGCGCTCTAAAGGTACGTCACCAAACCACTCGCTTCTAACTTAATTTAAACGGCCAAAAATTAATTGCCTGGTTCATGTAAAACAAGAGAACCGAGAGGTTTGCCGTTTTAAAGAATAAAACATGTTTAGAACGCTATATTCCAGTTATTGCTCACAAAAATGTACATCGAGTGCAACTTATATCCGTATCGCGCATGTGACAGAACAAGAAGAAAAAGACAGTCTAGTGTAGAATATGTCTCAGAACAAATATCGGAGAACAAAGACGGGTATAACATCAGCGTGTTAAAGGTAATGGCTTCTCTAAAATATTGCCAAAAAAAGAAATAATTGTTGCTGTTCACTCCTTATAATTTGGGTAAAATTTCAAAAATATAACTGAAATATTATTAGTAGATGTTACGTGGCAGTCAATAAGAAGAATTATCAGTTGATATTGTTACTATAATGTCCCTTCAGGATTATTTAAGTAGGCAGAAGAGTTCACCCTTGCATCTTTATCAAAAGATGTGTTATAACTCTTCAGTGTGTTATATTAGAGTATAGGGATTGAATTTCACTGGCACACACTATTAATGATAAAAGCTTAGTATTATGTATAATTATTTTAATAAATGCTTAGTATTTATTTAGTATTATGCTGCGTTGTAGTTTTTCTGGAGATTGTACTCTGTGAGCACATTCACTGAAAGCGTGCAACCCAGCTGCATTGTGTTTGTCTATCTTTTTCGTTTCGTATCAGAAGTGTTAAACAGAGACAGTCACATTTAACGCTTAATGATTTTGCCGCTGCAGATTCATTGGGTTGTTGAACATTGCACTTTCACTGATCATTCCATGGATTATGGGGAAGATGAGATACTGCTACACGCTCATTCTACTGTGCTTTAGTGCTCAAGGAAGCTGTGGAAATACTAGTAATAGACAATCTGCACGCCGAAACGAAGGTTTCGGGCTCGATAAATCATGGAAACACCTTATTTCACATCTGAGTTATCAAAGCAAACATTGTCAATGTTCTAAGTCTTCGGCGCCTAGCATTCCAAGATATGCCACCCACAATAATCCATCACCCAATTAGTAAGGAGTGTGGATTTGCTGGCTCTGCACTTGAGTTGTTTAACTCAGACGCATCAGGTTTGATCCATGGCTAATGCTCTTTTTACCGTGGACGTAAGAAATAAGGGGAGACGGCGATACAGACTTACGCTGTACGTTCTTCTGAAGGCAGCGTCGCAGTGTTAGATGTCCCGAAACATTACCAGATTGTCGTTTACCTGGAGACTTTTTACCATTTCTTTTTGTTCGTAATTTCTGTTGTGTGCACGCGACAGTTGCTTTAAATAGTAAATACCATAGAGAATTATGTAATGTAACAGGACGATTTTCGTAATCCATTCAAATCCTCTTTTACTGCATTTCCATCGATAGCTGATAGACTTAACTACGAAAACAATGCTTCTTTACTTACTGGTATTGATTCTTCTCGTTACATTTTCAACTTTCAAAAAAAATTTACCAGACCGTAAGTGTGTCCGATGGAAAGAAGTAAGTAAGGCATGCTATCATGAGCTGCGGGTGTCAACAAGGTGAAAGATTCTTTAAATGTCGAAGGAACAGAACTGCATGGAAGTATACCTCCACGCGAAACTAATCTCTTGTTTCATTAGACTGTCAGTGCTTCCCTGTCCTTTTAGGTTACACATCTTACTTCGAAATTTTACATACGAAGTTCATTTAGTGTGTGGACAGTAGTAGCAAAGCACGATCCGTTCTGACGGCATTAATGAGTATTTAAACTAATACCTTCTATATTATTTAGTGCAAAACACCGCACTGTGAACAAAAGAATGGTCTCGATAGGCTAGATCCTGTAAAATGGATATTTTACTTCAAAAATATGTAATTTATTTTTAGTAATGGTAGCCTGACGTATGTACCTCATACATGCTTCTTATACAGGTGATCACATCCATTGTAGTAAAGATTTAATGAATACCATATAGTTTCACACTTGGTTCTCACATAAATCACTGTATCTTATTAATAGTAGTCTATTTGCTTCATTTCTCAGAAGATTTCTTTCCAGGAGCACTCTGTGACAGTTTTTCAGGAATAACCTACTAGATTTTACTTTTGAATTTAATTTTGAGGTTTTCAAAGTACCAAGTGTACACCAAGCTTTGTGATAAACCAATAATAATACTAGATGCCAAGCAACTGCTGCTTTTGTTTATTCACCCATCTGTCTTACAAGAGATCAGTTTGGTAAAATGCACTTGTCAGATACAACCATTCAGGTAAGTGTGCATGATAATTCATATTATGTATATATGAAGAGTACTCCGGAATAACGACCAAAGTCTGTCAAAATTTAAAATCTGGTTCTTAACGCTGTCTCATAGAGGAATGAAAATACTACAGTATAAAGTGGCAAGGTTTGTTTTTGAGAAACTATCAAGGTGATCTAAAATTTGTGCCAAGGTTGTCATGTACTTGAGCAAAACGATTAAAGTCCACTCGTTGCTGAGGAAGAAAGATGAAGATCCACTTTCTATTTAGAGATTTTTTTTCTTCTGTTTCGTGTTTTATATTTTAAAGCTGTAGCTTCCTGTTACTGGTTTTCCAACAATATTTACCAGTCCCTCGTACATTGTAAACGAAGCTCGAACTGTTACGCTGTTTAGTAATAAGGCAAAGGTAAAAAATTGCCCCACGTTTTACATTCAGAGTAGACTGGAAAAGCAGTTTTTCTCGGTAAGTTGAGCTGAAACACTCATGTCGTACGGTTACCGATATTGAGCAAAAAGTTATTTGTTAAATGAAAAGAAGGTGTCAGGAACGTCGGAGAATAAAGTTGAACATTCAAGTCCTGTGCGGAATACAACTACAAGGAAAAGTGTTGAGCATATTTCTGATTCTTCAAAAAGATTACTGAATATAAGTCACGTTACAAGCGACGATTGTAAGTGCTTACGATGGTGAAGTTCGGAGAGTATTCAATGTATAGAAAGGAATAGATTAATAAAGGAATTCAATCAAATGGCTTCTTGCGATACACGAAACTCAACTGACCGGACATATCAATGTATATCCTGTGATGCGAAGAAGACGTAAGGAAACTCCAGATTTCGTAAGTCTGTAAGGTGCGTATTAATAGAAAGGGACAAATTCATGTCATCAGGCAGCATCACCAATAGATGTCTTATTGGCTACTACAGCGAAAGCACTCGTGGAGAGCAGAGGAAAACGTAACACGAGACCAAACAAACTTAAAGCAGAAACCGTATCTAAAGTGCGTCAACATATGCACTCGCTGAGAGGCTGCAAATCATATTATAGCGTTCATGATAGGAAACCTTATATTTACCATAAGAAATCAATAGTTGAAAGTTACACCTGTCATATTCAGAAAAAAATCCTCCAAACCCTATGTCATATGAAAAGTATTGGCTGGTTTTGGTGACTAACATAATATTTGGCTACCCCAGACTTGACACGTTCGACAAATATAGAGCTGACTGTTCTAAACAGATAAACAAAGAGAAAGATGCAACTCAAATGTAAACTTTGAATTATCAGAAACAACATCTAACGATTTAAAATGAAGTGCATAAGAGGAAAGCAGACAAGTCGTACGAGATAAAACGTCCAGAAAATCTCTGATTGAGAAACTGACCTGTTCGGGTTACCAGTAGAAGTTTCAACTGTCATAATAGAAATAAATCCTCCAAAACCTGTGTCATACAAACAGTATCAATTGATTTTGGTAACTAGCTAAAACATAAGTTTTGGCTACCCCAGACTTGACACATGCGACAAATAGAGAACTGACTGTTCTAAACAATGTTTACAGGTAAACAACGAGTAAGATACAACTCAGATGCACACTTTGAATTAGCAGAAACAAGCAAAGAATCTTTCGCTTCCTAAGACTTCAAACTATGTAGCACATCATTGCAGGCAACTGTCAGTTTCTTCATTCAATATACCTTTGCTTTCTTTTGAGACACATGTATTTTGTACATATGACAGAACACTTTTCAGCAAACGACCTGAAGATATAGCCGTTGAACGAGGCCACTTACAAATGAAATGTAATTCCTTTACTACGATCAGAATGAAGAATACACTCATAAACGACGCAAGCTAGCATTTTTATCCAACAATTTTCACAACTTGAAACAATAAAACGCCTGAAGGCAATCTTTTGGGGCAAGTAAGATGGTGAACGTCGGCTTCAAGTTTTTGACGTCATAACAACTGTCCCTATTTTTATCTCCATCTTGTTACCAACAATGTTACCTTTGAAGCATGTATGTTTACTCCACAGTACTCAATTAATTTACAAATCTTGCGTGCGAGTCGCCTTGAGAATGGCTGTAAGACTGTCAGTCGAAATATCGGAGCAAGAATTGATAATATCTCGGATGCACGCCCGAGAGATGACGGAATATTCCACCCACCGGGAAAACTATTTTTTACTGTATATCTTAGTGTATGGCCTTCGGTGAGAGCCTGACGCGGACCGCTTCAAATACAAGGAAATACCATCTCTGCAGAAACTTAACAGTTTTTGCCACACACGACTGGAATTCCAGGCCAAAAAAAAAACCCTGAGAAAACACCATTCCATCTTTGCGAGAATCAACGAGTCGTTCTGTGCCCTCAAAAGAGTAGAGTTGCAAAAAGAGCGTACTACTTTAGATTTTTCATGAAAAATGAATCAGCAAAAATAAAGTCGCCAGTCGTTAATTTAGACGAACAGTGGATTCATTCAACTTACACTCTCAATAAATGATACAAAGTGGCGGTGTACGAAGTGTATTGCCAAACAACAGTGGCAGTAAGCGTTTCATTTGTTTTGAATGGAGAGTTTCGTTTCGTGTCCATTTATCCTCTATGCCTACAACTGGAAAACGTCCTACTATGTAGAATCTAAGAAAAAAAATAAAAATACATTGAGTCAAGGAAAGCCAAACTTTTGGCATTAAGGAGAAGCACCCCTCTTGTATTTATTCCACTGACAAAATTTTGCCATATCTTATAGGATATGAACCCTGAAGAACGGGTTGAAAACCTTCCACAGCATAAGATCCGAAGTCGTAATTCGTCGGGCATCTTCCTACCTAGCACAAAAAATAATGGCTGATGCTTTTGCTTTAGTACCTACACTGACACAAGACTGTGGACGTAAAACGTAACTTCGGGAGCTTGTGTGCCAATGTCGCTGCTCTTATATTCAAGCAGCCTTTCAGTAGACTTCTCGAGACTGAGAGGACCTACTTTGCAGACCTCTTTACCAGAAAAACTGGCAATAGTCACCGAGAATCTAACCCGGGACTTTTGCGTCATAAACCAAAGACACTTACAACTAGACCACGCCGTCAGTTTCCTTTCGCTCCAGTTACAGTTGTTTTAGTGTTGTGACACTAGAAAACTAGAATGACCATTCCAGCCATAAAAGTGAGTGATATTAATTTTCGACAGATGCTGTGACGGATGGGGAATCTGAAAATATAACAAAGATGGCACAGCCTCAAGCAAAGAGTCGGCATTATCATCATTGAATGAAACAGCAGACGACCAGTCAACATACAGAGCTGTGGCAAGTAACAGCGTCACCGGGGAAGGTAGTTTTACGGACATTACGAGCGAAGCGTCGTGGACCGCATACAAGGTGAGATTTGCAGGTTGTAGAGATGTCGAAGAAGGAATGGTCGGTATTCAGGGATATATCAGGAAAGATCAGGTAAAACAAATAAAGCTGCTTACATTTAAGTAAGATCTCGCATCTAGTTTCAGATGTTCGTATGAACATATGCCCCATTCGGAATGGTTTCCGAGATAGAACACATTTGATCTACGTCGTTATTTATTTTCTGTATAGTTGAATACAGTGTCAGGTTTACACATGTACAGAGATAGTCAGCATTACAACATATGTTTTACAAAGCATCAGCTGGAAAATACGTATTTTAACACAGACACATCTCAACTTTAGCATCCATGTCACAGTACAGCTGTCGTACAGTTCGCAATAAACGTTGGAATATCCCACCGTCAACCTCAGTGTATCTGTGTTCCTTGTCTGAGTGACTCTGTTCGTCCCCTAATGAGGGCAGCAGTGACCATGAAGAGACCAACCAGTCCATCTCGCTTATTCACCTCCCGTTTGAACACGTCAGGCTTCATACAATCATGTAAAAAAATCTAATGGCGGAAGGTCTTGTGATCCTGGTAATCATCTAATTCTGCTAGGGAGATACGCCAAGCGTGTCCCACAGAATTCACTTCTGCGTCCAGTTCTATGCCCTATAAATGTATTCTCTCTCGGAAAACATTCGGAATAGGGCATACGTCCTCATGAGGTTTTTTTGCTTTAAATGAGCGTTCCTGTCATATCCTTGAATAATGTCCATTCATCCAGGGATACGCTGCGTTCTACGCCCTTCTCCTGTTCTTGTTCCAAATGAGCCCATTATTCACCCAGCTTGTAAGAACGTTATTGGCTCTCCTCTCTGCTTTTTGGGGGTAAGCAAGACAGACTTGCCACCCTGGCAAGGTAATCGGTTCGCTTTGCCTGGTGTCCTTTAACATGAACCAATGCGATTATTTCAACATTCTCGATGATCAAGTGTTGACCTTTCTTCTACATCTTCGTGGACTTTGTACTATGGATAATGGTCTGCTAAAATGACGACTGTCGTGTTCACAAAGCTGATTTCACGAACTCTGTCACGCTAAAGCACCTGGCCGAAATCTCGTAGTTATTGTCTGGTAGTAATAAGAAAAGCGTATCGAATGTAGCAGTCAACATCGCTGCGATTTAGTAGCTGTATTGGATGTAGTGGCTTCGGGTGCATGTGGCATACCTACCTCTGCATCTACATCTACATCTACATGGATAACCTGCAAATCACATTTAAGTGTCTGGCAATCTCGTAGTGCGCGCGGAAAGAACGAATACCTACATCTTTCCGTAAGAGCTCTGATTTCCCTTATTTGATCATGGTGATCGTTTCTCCCCACGTAGGTCGGCGCCAACAAAATATTTTCGCATTCGGAGGAGAAGGCTGGTCACTGGAATTTCGTGAGAAGAATGTTGTGGAGTGTCTTGATGGACGAAGTGAGACCATTATAGATTCGAAAGGCGGGACCACACGGCATCAGGGTGATGTATCTTTCGATAAATAATTTTTATTTCGATATGCTTATCTCGCGAAAATATTACGAAATTATGGTTAGAGAGACTCGGTGTCCTAACGAGTTTTCCCAACAGCTGTTGCTTCCGTGCACCGTTGGTGGCTGGTAAAGGGAAGATTGCAAGCGACAGCGGCACCCGAAACAGTTACCGCCTCACACCGTAACATGGACTGCGCAGTGTAGAAGTAGATATAGAGCAGGGGAGACTCGTGGAATACCGACACCTTAAGAGATTTTTCGTTTTGTTTTAGAATCTGTGTCTTCCGTGGAAAAAATCATGACACACTCTGTGACCCAGGAATGTTAGACGTATAGGTGTATCGGAAAAACTGATATACATTGAATACGTTCGAAGCTATATATAAATTTCTCCAAGTTTGCAACCTGTCATTGTTGCCTCTAGAATCTGTATAATAGTGACGCTCTCACAGCGTGAAGCCAACAGTATGAAGCACACACCGAATAAAACTCCTACTTTAAGAAAATTACACGTTTTATCATCTTCACGTGTATCAAAATATGTACAGAGCTTGTTTTCCGACAATGACGTTCAAGGTGGAAAAAAACAAAACAACTATTACTCTATTGATACTTCTCAGTAAATTTCTTCTGAGCATGTGAGCGCATTGTCAATATGTAAAATTCTCCGACGTTTCTACCTGTATTGCAAAAGTCCTTGCTCAGGCTTCTTTTACACTTTTGATCTGATGTGGTATTCAGGAAAAGGAGGAGGGGTGTTAAACTTCCTTGATTGGTGCTTGATTTATTTTTTCCATCGGTGGAAACAGGCGAATGAGAAATCGGACAGCAGATTTGCGATCTTCAGGAAGGACATTTACAACAGTCACCAAAACATTGGAGATTTTTACAAGTTGATGATGCAGTCACACACCCTCAAGAACTGTACAGTCAGTGGCAAGGGTCGAGGAAGCCTACTCTTACACATGTTGATACTTGTGCGATGGTTTTCTTAAGCTAATGTTAGGATTTCTGTTTTTAAAACCAGAAACCTAGCTTTCTACAGCCATTTTGGCAATTTTGTTGAAATTCTTCTTAAGGCCGAGTTTTTTGGCAGGGCCATCTGCAGTTCGCCGCAACTCATCCAAGGAGACGCCACAGAATAATTGCGCCAGTGTATCCATGTGACAGACTAGTTCTTGTTCAGGAGTAGAAACAGATCTTCTACCCCCTGGAGATTTCTCGTCTGAACTTCATTTTAATCGCTCATAAAGTGCAATTTTAGTACGCTCAACTCTCGTGTCACGCTGTTCAGTGATTTTCCCGACTTCACAGAACTTAACGCTTTTTTCAGAGACTCTTCAGTCCATTTAGCCCTCTATGATTTTCTTAATTTTTTTGGCCTGTCCATCTGAAATTAGACACGAGATCTTAGTTAAGTGTAAAAAACTTTGTTTCTGAAGTTTATAGAACATGGGGAAGTATAGATATCCTGTAGATATTTCCCCTATTCGTCTGTCGATGTACCCAACTAAGATACCATAGCGGAGAGCAGATTTTAATGGCTTCGCTGATTCTCGAAAAGTTACAAAATCCATGCTAAAAGACGCACTAGGGAACGTACTACCTACGAACGTTACAGTTATTGCCGTTAAGAAAGTACTGAAACGCTTACCTCAGTTTATGCACAAACGAAAAATTATATGAAACTTCAACAAAAATTAAAAATTTTGTGACTGAGTAAGAGTCGTTTACAAGAACTCGTAGCTTCTGTACCCTACCTCTGGCGTCAACCCATAATCCACTATCCTACAGTACTACCTCACACTGACTGCAGTGCCACTCAGCTGAAAAAAATTATGATGTCGGTACTGCTTGTTATGCCGGTATTGTCCCGCTCTCCCCTGTCGTTTCCCTGGAGACGGGAGTGGCTAAGCGTAGGGAGCCCGTTCGCCGGACGGTCCGCGTTGTCGCCACCGGTTGCCGCCTCCGCCGCCTCCAACGCCACCGCCACCGCCACCAAAATCAATAGCGACGCCCACGCACAGGCAGCAGGCAGCAGGCGCACCGCTCTCATTTCGCTGCGAGATGTTGGATGGCCGGGGAGGGGGGAGGGGAAGGTGGCGGGGGTGGTTGGGGGGGGGTGGGGGGGAGGGGAAGGGGGACAAGGCTTCCATCAGTTTCCGCGAGCTGACAAGCCACGCTTTGCTCTCCTTTCGCCACGAAGCTGGCCTGCAGCGCGCTGATGAGACGTTCACCTCCGTCCTCTACTACAGTCACTTTGTACCAACAGTACTCTCATACCGCCACGTATCTGCGGACTGGGGTGAAATTTTTGAATATGATGTGTGGAGGACAAATAGACAGGTGTAAAGGTAATATCCGGAGTACCACAGTGAAGCATTACAGGACCGTTGCTGCTCACAATATATATAAATGATCTAGTAGAAACTGTCGGATGCTCTTTAAGGCTATTCGCAGATGATGCAGTTGTCTATACCAAAGTAGTAAGTCCAGAAGAAGTAAGAATTTCCAGAACGACCTGAAGAGGATTGATAATTGGTGCAGGCTCTGGCAGTTGACCCGGAACGTAAATAAATGTAACATTTCGCATATATAGGGAAAGAAATCCACTACTGTACGGCTGCACTATTGTTGACAAACAGCTGGAGGCAGCGTCTGCCGTAAAATATCTAGGCGTAACTATCCAGAGAGACCTTAAGTGGAATGAGCACATAATACAGATAATGGGAAAATCAGACAACAGACTTCATCAGAAGAATCTTATGGCAATGTAACTCATCCACGAAGTAAGTGGCATATAAGGCGTTTGTTCGCCCGATTCTTGAGTATTCTTCATCTATCTAGGACCACAATCAGGTAGGACTGATAGAGGTGATAGAGAATATCCAACCAAGAGCGGCGTGTTTCGTCAAGGGATCGTTTAGCTGGCGAGAGAGCGTTACGGAGATGCTAAACAAACTCCTCTGGTAGACGTTACAAGAGAGACGTTGTGCATCACGGAGAGATTTACTATTGAAATTTCGGGGCAGCACTTTTCAGGAGCATTGGGGTTGGGTTCTTTGGGGAAGAAGACCAGACATCGAGGTCATCGATCTCATGGGATTAGGGAAGGACGGGGAAGGAAGTCGGCCGTGCCCTTTCAAAGGAACCATCCCGGCATTTTCCTGGAGCGATTTAGGGAAATAACGGAAAACCTAAATCAGGATGGCCGGACGCGGGATTGAACCATCGTCCTCCCGAATGCGAGTCCAGTGTCTAACCACTGCGCCACCTCGCTCGGTTTTTCAGGAGGAGTCGGACAAAATATTACTTCGCCACCACATACATCTCGCGTATTGACCACGAGGAGAAAATTCGAGAATTTAGAGCTAATACAGTGGCTTACCGACAATCATTTTTCCCACGCACTATTCGCGAGTGGAACAGGATACCGAAAGTACCCTCCGCCACACATCATTAGGTGGCTTGTGGAGTATGAAGTAGATGTAGATGTAGATGAGGAGAAGAAGGGGAGGCGGAGCAGGAGTGTGCTGAGAATGTCGATAATTAACGTTTATAATGCATAACAAACGTCATTGTTGCTTCACGATCTTCAGAATTTTATATAAAATAAGTTACTACGCGTTCAGAGTTCATGGTAACATTCTAGGAAGTATCCTGGTAGGTTAAAGCCGTTTGTTCTTATAGGACTCGAACCCATAGTTTTACATTTCGCTGTCAGTCCTTTTACCGACTGAGCCACCCATATGCGACTCACGATCCGACGTCACAGCTTTCCTTACACCAGTACGACTCTCCTACTTTCCAAACTTCAGAGACAGTTTTCTTGCTTGTCTAGCACTCCGGTAACAAGATGATGCGGAGAGTATTGGCTTAGTCATAGCGTACGGGACTTTGTGCTGGTTTGAATCTTCCTGGTACGGTAAAAGTGTGTGTCGTATGCAGGAGCCAGTCCCTTAGACTGTGACTAGCACGCTTTACCAGAATGTCCCACCTTATTGACTAACAATGGTTTCATCTTTGATATCGGAAATTCTGCACTCGATTTCTGACTTGATATCAAAGCACAGCGGCATCCTGCTAAGTGAGTATTAACGATTTAATCCTAAGAGATTTGCTGAAAGTAAGACATTCAGTACTGCCTAAATTTCTTTTATACATTATGATGTCATGGGATTTGGCAATTTGTACCACGTACTTATCAATATGGCTCTAATATTAATCCATGTGGATAGGTGCAGGGTATAAAAACATAAAAAATGAGTTATCACATGCATCTTAAATGATGGAAGAATGATGACAGTCAATGGTATTTACTGCTTGTAAGTTACACCGGCGATACGTGAGTTAACAAGATACAAAAATGTTGGACAAATCATTAAAACTTCATGCAGAATAGCCTGCAATGAATTATTAAAGATCCACTGATAAAAATTGTAACCGGAAAGTGTACGAACACATTTGGTGGTGAGATCTCAGCACAAACCCGTAGTTAAGCCACGTGTTTTTCAGCCTGAAGAATAACTGACAACAAACAAAAAGTACTGGCATGCGGCGTCAGTAATGCTTCAGCACATATCGTAGGCTATAACTTACATTAGAGTGGTCTTAAACCCTGGAATCATCAACGCACATCGATATACTGCTCTTTCTCTAATTAGACCCTATTATTCACTATTAAAAAATGATTAAATAAACATTTGTGCCCCTTATGGTCAAAGGGAATCAACAGAAATGAATGTAATAAACAAGTGATGTGTTCCATATTTGTAATTCTAATCCCCTCCGTACTTGTCGATTTCGAGCTACACGAACTCTATCAGATTCCAGAAGAGGAATGACGAAACATACTACTTACTTAAAGGAATCTGATATCCCGAGTGACCAATTTAACATTTTCCTCTAGCTTATCGATGAAAAAATACATCAAGCATGAGTACATGCATAGGTCAACGTGTGCGAGACGATGAAAGGAAAAAGAAGCGGACTACACTTCTTTCAAAGTGAGCAAATATAACGAGTACGTAATATGACAGATTGGCCTACCTTGTAACATGCAGGTAATTAAAAAAATCTATTCAGAAGCTCTGTAGGTGATAATTAAATAACAGAAGCAGTCTTGTACTAGGAGACAGTAGCTTTATGAGGGTAGCTTTATGAGATGGTCACGGTTAAGTAGTCACTGGATTTTCTTATAGCGGATAATAAAATTGGCGTGAACTGCGCTACAATTCATATTACGTATTCGTTTGAACTACTGTTTTGACATGGGTCAGGCATCCTGGTGTGTGCAGATTGCTTGATTGTGATTATTTGGAGTAGGCGTCTGCATTGCCTACGTCTATAACGGTAAATATCGTCCTTCCTTGGTCCGATCCTCTAAGAAATAATTACTGAAGAAGATTGTGAGAGCGTTAGTTGAAGTTCCCCCAAATAAGATGTCATGTTCAGAGATGAATTAGCACTTCCAGCTCTGAAGTTTTGAACAAATTTCCAATGACGAGAAAATGAATACTACCACGACTTGATGTCATAGCTACTGCTGAATCTACCGTGTTGTATGGTCGTGATTCATGAAACTCTTTCGTTCCTGAAGTTTCGTCCAATGCAACACTGGACAACTTTAAAGTGCTCCTGGTTCTGGTAAGAATCAACGGAACCAGGGTATCTTTGAAGTTATTCAGAGCAACTCCGAATGAAACGTCAGGAAGGGAAAAGTTTCGCGGACGACGTCCATGCAACCCAGAATATTCGCCAGCAGATGAACTTCTGATTAATTTAATCATCATTACTGTTAGTTTGGTAATGTGATATACACTGATCAGTCAGAACATAATGACCACATACTAAATGGCAGATATGTCTAACTTTGACACGGATAACAGTGGCGACACTTCCTGACAGGGAAGCAATGAGGCCTTGATACGTCGATGGTGGGAGTTTTCACCACATCTGCACACACAAGTCACCTAATTCTCGTAAATTACAGGGAGGGAGGCAATGAGCTCTGACACTAAGTTCAGTTGCATCCCAGATGTGTTCGATCAGGTTCACATCTGGCGAGTTGAGGCGGCCAGCACATCAACTGGAACTCACCACTATATCCCTCGAACCACTCCATCACACAACAGACCTTGTGAAATGGCGCATTAACTTGTTGAAAAATGCGACTGCTGTCAGGAAACATGATCGTCATGATGGGGTGTATGTAGTCTGTAATCAGTGTGCGATACTCCTTGGCCGTCATGGTACCTTGCACGAGCTCCATTGGACCCATGGATGGACGCGTGAAAGTTCCCCAGAGCAGTACGGAGCTGGCACCAGCTTGTCTCCGTCCTGCAGAATATCTGTCAAGGAGTTCTTCCCCTGGAAGACGCCGGATTCGCACCCTTCCATGGTCATGATCGAGAAAGTATCGGAATTAATCAGACCATGCAACGCTCTGCCACATCCAGTGCCGATGCTCGCTTGCCCACTTCAGTCGTAGTTGCCGATGTCGTGGTGGTAACATTTGCACATGCATGGGTCGTCGGCCATGGAGGCTGATCGTTAGGAGTTTTCGTTGCACTGTGTGCTGAGACACTTGTACTCTGCTCAA
This sequence comes from Schistocerca serialis cubense, assembly GCF_023864345.2. Classification (NCBI taxonomy): domain Eukaryota; kingdom Metazoa; phylum Arthropoda; class Insecta; order Orthoptera; family Acrididae; genus Schistocerca; species Schistocerca serialis. The sequence goes on along the minus strand of NC_064644.1, from coordinate 477,788,912 downwards.
AACTAAAATCTGATTTTCGTTCCGCCACAGTTCGCCGCCTCTCCCGTTTTACCAGTCTGCCCAGCCTGCGAAGTCCGACAGTCACCACATGTTGAAGACACTCACCGCAGCACATCTCGAACACCTGGCGAGTCGTGCAGTTTCGGAAACGCTCGTGCGGAGCCTCTGGGCCATTACAATATGTCCTTGGTTAAACTTAGATAGACCATGCGCCTTTCCCATTGTACACACGGACAGAACGCTCCCTGATGCTGCATTAACCGTGTGTCTGTCTAGCAGTCATTCCTCGCCAGGTGGAGATGCTATCACATGGACAGTAGGTCGGTGATCATGAAGTTCTGGCTGTTTAGTGTACTCTGCCTGACAAAAACAGTTTAAAAGATAGAGAACAGAAGGAGGAAACAACATGAAACTTCACGAATTGAGAGGATATGTAATGTAATTGTAGTATGGGGTCACCTATCAGGATGACGTTCCACGGCCCCTTGTGTGAAAGCATTAGGAAGGTTGTCATAAAGTCATTGTGTACTCTGTTGAGACAAGCTGCCCGACCACTGTTGTAATTGGTCGCTGATATTCTGGATAGTGGCACTGAATTGGAGCTGACGTGCAACATCACGCCAACTGTTTATAAAAGAACGTGCCATATGTGGACGAGCATTGTACTGTTGGAAAATGGCATCACGATACTGTCGCATAAGAGGTGACACGTAAGAGTGCAGGATGTACCGTTGTGCCACAGGTACCCAAATCACTACCACCTGTGACTTGAATCATACGCAGTGGCTCTCCTTGCAGTGACGCCAGTAACAACTTCGCTGGGCCTCTCCAAATTATTGGAACAATAGACCTCTTCCCAGTCACCACCATACACGCCGACGATGGTCGTTTAGTGTAGTGCAGAAGAGGAATTCATCACCGAACACAATATGCCATTTATGCTTCTTGGTCGTGGCAATACTCAAAACGTGGACGTTCGCGTTGCGGCGTTACGGCAGCCTACGCATGGGACGGTAATTCCCTAGTCCGGTTGCTGTTAGTCTCCGACCAATGATGCGGGTTGCCAGCGAATGTTGCAGGGAATGCATTTCTTGTTCTCGTATGGTAGGCGCGGAAGTGAAGGGTTTACGATATGCTTGGTGCACAATATGGTGAGCCTCTCTTGTGGTGGTCAGGTGTGGTCGAAATGAACCTTGATGTCTAGTACGCCTGCCCTCGAGTTCCCCTGCAGTCCAACATATCGAGCCGCAGTCACATCCAAACGTTCCATAAATCTGGATAGTGAACGATTCGACCACCTGGCCAATGGAGACCCATAGTGAGGCACCTTTTAAACTCTGTGTGGGTCCTGACAATGCTGCCTCAAATGAGTATACAGCATCTCCACCACTTTTGTAGTGATCATTCCACGTCTGACCCTGTTCACGCCCTTTACACAGTATACTCTGAAATACCCAGTTAAAACACTAAATACGAAAGGCGCATCACATTCTAGTGGTCGCTCTACTCGCCAGAGAGATTTGCAAAAAAAAAAAAAAAAAAAAAAAAAAAAAAAAAAGGTTCAAATGGCTCTGAGCACTATGGGACTCAACTGCTGAGGTCATTAGTCCCCTAGAACTTAGAACTAGTTAAACCTAACTAACCTAAGGACAGCAGAAACATCCATGCCCGAGGCAGGATTCGAACCTGCGACCGTAGCGGTCTTGCGGTTCCAGACTGCAGCGCCTTTAAGCGCACGGCCACTTCGGCCGGCCAGAGATTTGCAGCTCTAATCATTTACATACCAGTCGACGATGTGTATGAGAAGATACACTGATGTCCGACATTTTCTGAAGGCTTCACGTTTTTTTTTTTTTTTTTTTTTTTTTGGTTATGTGATATATCACCGAAACAAACGGTAAGGTGTTTAATTGCCTTTATGGCCACAAGACCATTGCGGAGATCAACAAATTGCAGTGACAGAATCTACAAGAACGATGTTGTGTATCACTGAGGTGGCTATTATTGAACTTCCGACAGCTTGCATTCGAAGAAGCGTCGAGCGGTTCATTACATCCTCCCACATATGTCTCGTGAAATGACAACGGTGAGAAAATCAGAGAAATTAGATCTCACACGGAAGCTAATCGGCAGTCATTTCTCCCATGCACCATTCCCCAGTCGAATAGGGACCGATGACCTCAGCAGTTTGGACCCATAGGAACTTACCACCACCACCCAATAGACCAGATATGGTGAAAATTATAGTGCTAATTTCTCCGCCGCACACCATTAAATGGCTTCTAGAGTATATCTGTAGATTACACTGTTTGTGATAATTATTGAAAAGGGTCACAACAGTCAGGAGTCTCCGTGTGCCGGACCGAGACTCGAACTCGGGACCTTTGCCTTTCGCGGGCAAGTGCTCTACCAACTGAGCTACCCAAGAACGACTCACGCCCCGTCCCCACAACTTCAATTCCGCCGGTACGTCGTCACCTATCTTCCAAACTTCTACGAGGTTCGCAGGAGAGCTTCTGTGAAGTTTGGAAGGTAGGAGACGAGGTACTGGCGGAACTAAAGCTGTGGGGACGGGGCGTGAGTCGTACTTGAGCAGCTCAGTTGGTAGAGCACTTGCCTGCGAAAGGCAAAGGTCCCGAGTTCGAGTATCGGTCCGGCATGCAGTTTTAATCTGCCAGGAAGTTTCATATCAGCGCACACTCCGCTGTATGAAAATTTCATTCTAGATTGTCTTGAGTGCCGCTAAAGAGTCTGGAGTCCTTAGAAGGTTCTTTCCATTCATATCAGAAGTACTACAAGGTTACGATTAACAGCTAACATAGAGTACAGCCAAAGATGGCAATACTTTTACTTGCGTGGTCATCTTCCATAGTAGCTACTACATACTGCAATCGTATCAGCACTGCAGAAATCATTATCATCCACGATGGTTGCTTCTGCACCAGAATGGCACATGCAGGACAGTGGGTTGGATTCAACCATAACATGGTGAGTGAGCAAATGGGAGAGTATATTTATCAATAATGTTCTTTATTCTGCAAGACTTCTGTACTGTGGTTGTGGAAGACGTCTCGGTGGCGTGTGTTGTCCCCCAGCTACCTCAACATAACTCCCAGTGGTGTGCATGGCTCGCCGGCCGAAGTGGCCGTGCGGTTAAAGGCGCTGCAGTCTGGAACCGCAAGACCGCTACGGTCGCAGGTTCGAATCCTGCCTCGGGCATGGATGTTTGTGATGTCCTTAGGTTAGTTAGGTTTAACTAGTTCTAAGTTCTAGGGGACTAATAACCTCAGCAGTTGAGTCCCATAGTGATCAGAGCCATTTTGTGCATGGCTCATGGCAGTGTGTGTATATACTAGACAGGGGTGTTGCTTCAGCAGAAGGCCATGAGAGATGCAGCAGCTGTCGTGACGTAAGAGAGACTCTCTGGCAGGCATTAGGCTTAAGCCACCCATTGACAGACCCACCAGTTGGCAAATCCGCCGCTCCCCCTGCCTTTTGAGTGGGATGCCAACCCGTCTGACTGTGTGGTCATACTGCGTTTGCATGGCAGACGCAACCAGCACCAGCCCTGTGGCAGCTTAGACCATGCCAAAATAGAAAGGAAAAGGGTGGATGGTGGGTTGGCAGGCAGCGGTAGGAGCTAGCAGGTAGCTGTGTGCAAGTGGAGCCAACGCATGCAGACCATGGATACGACCACTGTAAAGGCGAATGTGTCGGAAGAGACCCGCTGGGCAATGGGTTGGAGGACTGGGCGTCCTTTGAATGGGCAGCATTTTGCAGTAGCAGTCATGAACGGAAGGCCTGGATGACAGACGCCCAGCGCCGAATCCTAGACCCCTGTAATCACATATATAGCCGATGAAAGCCACTTAGCGGAGTTGTTCTCTTGGTGCCATTGCCTGGAGTCCCCAAACCATCAGCCTAGGAGCAGCTTGTAGACTATCGAGTAGGATGATGATGCTATTAGCCTGAGCTCAATTTCGACCATCGGCAGGAACTGAGAATCGTACAGCGTCGGCTGTAGACGGAGGTCTTGGACCCAGTTGTGGTACGAATATCACTGCTGCTAAGGACTACTAGGAGCATATTTTTAGTCGCTCTGGTCAGCTATTTTGTGACAGGATTCCGCCCCTGGTCACGTAGGTGACAGCGTTGTGGCACAGCTTGTGAAATCCGGCCCTCTGGTGCAGTATACCCGCCGTAACGCACTATTTTGTCACCCGGCAGTACATTTCGTAGGCAACTCGCCTTTACACCTCTTAACAGGTTGCCAGGACTGAACTGCAGTTGTTACCAAAATAATATCTATTACTGTATGTTTTGTTGTCTTAAGCACATTGCAGCATAACAGCGCTTTTAGATTAAACACAGCAGACTTTAACGTCCGCTATCAATGAGGGAGGAACCTATCTATTCAGGTCTGGTCAAACGGTAAACAAACACCATAAGCTTGTTGTAGCCGGGAATTATAGTCAAAAAATTTTTTGAAGAACATCATCTTTACCCCAGTGACTGTTCAAAAATGGTTCAAATGGCTCTGAGCACTATGGGACTCAACAGCTGAGGTCATTAGTCCCCTAGAACTTAGAACTAGTTAAACCTAACTAACCTAAGGACATCACAAACATCCATGCCCGACGCAGGATTCGAACCTGCGACCGTAGCGGTCTTGCAGTTCCAGACTGCAGCGCCTTTAACCGCACGGCCACTTCGGCCGGCCAGTGACTGTTATAAGTTTTTATTACACTACTGAAATTTCGGCCTTAGGCCATTATGAAGTGTTAATATTATGGCTTTAAGCCATGTCAACGTAATGTAAGCTGGCACATTTGAGAATGACAACGGCAACGACCACGACATACAAGTGTGTCAGTTTACATTACGTTGACATGGCTTCAAGTCATAATATCAGCACCTGATAATGGCCTAGGGCCGAAATTGGAGTAGTGTAATAAAAACTTATAACAGTCACTGGCGTAAAGATAATGTCCTTCAAGAAACACCATAAGTAAACTGTACACCCATTTTATAAAGAAAAACGCTTCTTACTCTATAAATAACGAAATGAAGAAATGTATCTTATTTATTGTATTATCAGAAAGAATACTAATGATGCTTTGTGAATACAAGCGAAACAGATGTGTAAATCACACTTAAACTGCAGTACACATAAGGAAAAAACAACAAATGCTATTACTCATTTAGATTATTTTTCTGCTCGGGTTCATGTGTCAAAAACACCGCTTAAACATATTCATAAACAATTAACATCATCGCATTTCAGTCGCTATTAGAATGTTTTAACAGCCAACGTTGATTCCTATTTATTTAATAATTCTGCTTAATGCAATGATTGTAATTAAAGTGAACTACCTCAGTTGAGAGCTCTACAAAAATATTTAATTTCGCTTTGTCTGTTTCAAAAGATTACTCTGTCATCTACAGAATTTCGGTACAGGCTTCAATCAAAGTTAAGCCGACATCAAATAATGATCGGAAGATGAAGACGTCCTTCGCTAAAAGTGTACGGTCCCTGCATGATACTTCACTCTTCACTGTTCCTTTAAAGAAGACGTTTTCATCGTCCGATCCTTTTTCTACGTCGGATTACTTATGATTTAAGCCTGTATCAGCCGTCTGAAAACGACAGATCAATCCGTTGAAACCCAAGATGTGAAATTAAAATTACTTGTGCAGTGATTTAACGGAAAAACCGAAAATTAATGAATATTATACGAAGATATACTGTATTTTCAGGAAATTTGAAGTTGACTTTTCCTTTTTACCACTATATTTCAAGCTGCAACAACGCGGTCACGGTGGTCTCTTCTAACCGAATTAGGTTAAGTTATCTGCTGGCGTCAGTCGTCTGTAGTCTCGAATCTGACGTGAGAGTTAAACGGCCTTCCAGCGGTAGTTTCGTGATGACGTCGGAGTAGCAACTGGATGCACTTGGTTCGTCAAGAATTCGCTCAATGATTACGTGATACTGCATTCGATACGATGCGATACAGCAAGACAGTTTTCCCTACACGACGAAAGAGAACTATAAAGTTTGTGTGCACGAAATTCCAGACGAAAATAGCATCGGAAGGCCCTGAAATCCGTTTGTAGTTTGTCGAACCCATTTCTCGAGGCCATGTTCGTCTCGATACGCGGATAGCAATCGGTGCAGAGGAATATTCTTCCGATATACGCTAGAGAAACCGCAGAAATTGTTTTCCGATACCAGCAGCCCCGCCGGGAAGGTAGCAGTCAGCGAACGATAGCTCCCTCCCCGTCTCCACTAAGTGTTACGTTGCAGCATGTGTGGACGGCTGCGAAAATCGCTACTTTTACTTCCTTTTCCGTCGGCTTTTTTCCCGACCTTTTCCTCGGGGAGAACAGCTATAATACGTTTTCAGTGACAAGGCTGTGATTTTGGTATACGACGGCCGGCTGAAAAGTAATACATTCGTATTTCTTATTCTATTCCCAGTATCGGTTGAAGTATTACATGTCGTGCATATTACTCGGTCGACTTACAGATTTCCAGAAGGCTTTTGACACCCTACCTCACAAGCGGCTTGTAATCAACTTGCGTGCTTGCGGCGCGAAAGGATGCGTGATTTCCTTGTTCTTAGTAATCGACGCAAAGTCATCGTGTATAACGAAATGTTTTCTGGCAATCTCAGAGATAGTGTTATAGACCCTCTGCTGTTCCTTCCCTATGACCGGCCAGTGTGGCTGAGGGGTTCTAGGCGCTTCAGTTTGGAACCGCGCGACCACTACGGTCGCTTGTTCGAATCCTGCCTCGGCCATGGATGTGTGTGACGTCCTTAGGTTAGTTAGGTTTAAGTAGTTGTGAGTTCTAGGGGCTGATGACCTCAGATGTTAAGTCCCATAGTGCTAAGAGCCTTCTGAACCATCCTTACCCATGTAAACACTTCAGCAGAAAATGTAAGCCGCTGTCCTAGGTTGATTGCGGGTGATGTTGTCCTTTATCGTCTAGTTAAGTCATTAGAAGATCAAAATCAACTGCAAAATAATTTAAATATGATATCTGTATGGTGCAAAAATTGGCAATTGGTCCTAAATAATGAGAAGTGTGAGCTCATCCACATGAGTGCAAAAAGGAAATCGTTAAACTTCAGTTATAAGGTAAATTAATCAAATCTAAAGGCAATAGATTCAATCGAATACTCTGGAATTACGACTGCAAAGAACACACAGAAAATGTTGTAAAGAAGGTGAACCAAGGACTGCATTTTTTCTATAGAACACTTAGAAGATGTAACAGACCTACCAAAGAAACTGCTTACACTAAGCTTGTGCGTCTTCTTTTGAAGTACTGCTGCTTGGTGTGGGATCCTTACCAGTTAGGATTAGCGTAGTACGTCGAGAAAGTTCAAAGAAATGCAGCACGTTTTGTATTATCGAGATATAGGGGACAGAGTGTATCATAATACAGGATTTCGGTTGCAAATCATTAAAACAAAACCGTTTTTCGTTCCGGTGGAATCTTTTGACGAAATGTCAGTCACCAACTCTCTCCTCCGAATTCGAAAATATTTTGCTGTCGCCAACCTACCTAGAGATAAAAGATCATCAAGATACGAGGGCTATTTTTCCGCCAAATTTCTAAACTGGCCTACAGCTCGTTGTCTGTTCCAAAATGTTGCCTTCATAGCCAGCGGTTCATGTGAGCAGAGATGAAACTCAGAGGAGACAATTACGGGCTGTATTGTGGGTGATCAAATATTTCCAATTGAAAACGATGCAGGAGCATCTTCATTGCCCCTGCAGAATGCGGCTGAGAATTGTCTTGAAGAAGAAAATGCACAACAGTTATGTAATGTTGGCTGCATAGCTTCAGGCGAAATTTCTCACCAGGCCCTCGGACTTGGAGGGAGACACTATTGTTCTAGGTATCTATATGTGCTCCCTGTGTGCTCAGAACTAGAACGAACGACGTAACGCGATTGACGGGCATATTAGAGACACTGCCCAACACATCTGTGCAAAAGTTCATCGCATTTTCACTGTGGCTTCCATTTCCTTACTTTCCGAATACCCCTCGTAAAATAAGGTAAATCAGAGCTCCCACGGAAAGATGTAGGTGTTCGCGTTTTGAACCCGCTGTTCGGAAGTGAAATAATAGAAAATTGTTGTGAAGGTGGTTCGATGAACTATCTGCCAGGCGCTTAAGTGTGATCTGCAGAGTAGCCACGTAGATGTAAATATAGGTGTAGACTTTGCCACTTCGCTGACGCAAGTTACAACCTTCTACCGTTCAAGGGCTCTGAACTGCAACTTGTGACATGATGGTGTGTAACGTACCTATGTCGGCGTGTGAGAAACAGCGTACTGCAATCGAGTTTCTAACCGCAGAAAACATTCCACCAATTGAAATCCCTAGAAGAATGAAAGCAACGTATAGGGATGATTGTATCGACGTCAGTAATGTGCGACTTTGTGTTGTTCGTGCTTGTACTGAAGAAAATGGTGGTACTAACCTCAAAGTTTATGACAGAACTTGGAGTGGAGATAGCAAAACAGTTCAACACCATGACATCAGCAGAAAAGTCATGCTCACAGTTTTCAGGGACGTTCAATGTCCGGAGCATTTGGAATTCATGCCTAAGAGCACTGCTATACATTCACGGAAAACTGAAAGGACGAATACGAAGAGTTCGTCCGCACAAGGACCGTCGTCTCCTTCAATATGACAATGTCTGACAACACACGAGAGCTTCGACATCTGCAACAATCCTACTCCTTGAGATCACTGTGTTCAATCACCCTGCACTAGGTCTCGACTTGGTCCCCTTCGAATTTCATTTGTTTCCAAAATTTCATGATCACCTTTGACAGTGATGATGCGGTGCAAGCAGAGGCAATGTGAAAATGAAACATTTAAACAGATATACTTGAAAAAAGAGACAGCATTGGTCGTATATTTTTTACTATTGCAAAATCGATTTTCTGTCACTGAGTGACCATCTTCAGTGCTATATTGTATAACTTAAATTGGGATGCACTGTTGTCACTAAGCTTACGGCAATCACATAGAGTCTATGTGATTGCCGTAAGCTTAGTGACAACAGTGCATCCCAATTTAAGTTATACAATATAGCACTGAAGATGGTCACTCAGTGACAGAAAATCGATTTTGCAATAGTAAAAAATATACGACCAATGCTGTTTCTTTTTTCAAGTATACCTGTTGTCTGGTCGCAGTGCACAAGACAACATGGAGTCGCCAATCAATAATTTAAACAGATGGTATCAATAAACTAGTCTCTCGTTGGGAGAGATGTGTTTGTCGTGAGGGTGACTATGTTGAGAAATAAATACATAGACACGAAGAACAAAGATGTGGAATAAAGAAGTTTCGTCTGCTTATGAAGCCTTAAGAGTTTTTACGTGAGTAATTCAGAAGCATTACTTTCCAGCACCCCCTTGTACATCGATAATCACATGATGCAAGAATACTGACTTTAGAATTCAACTCAACAAAATAAAAGCAGAAAGACACTGGCAGTCAGAAGAAAATGCGTTCTATACTCTAGGACGTGATCTAATAGTCACCAACATTGATTTATTTCAGGTTATGCCTCCACCATAGTCTGTAGTAGAAGGCGGGGGGCCTATACCTGGAGGTATGGAGTATTTCTAATATTTTCGACTTGCAAGTATCCATAAAAAGTTCCAGTTACGACCTAGTTAAATGCTTACGTAATACTGGATTTTAAATTACTTCCTTGGAAGAAAAACACCTGACTACACTATAGTTTTTACTTTCCCTGAGAGTTAGAGGGGAAAGGCAATAGCCCTCTGGTATGGGCGCCCTTGCGTGCAGCGTACATTGAGATGAATGACACGACTCAAAACGGTTATACAGGATGGAACAAGGATCCATTTCGTTACAATGAGCTTTATAAGTGAAGATGTCCGCGCTCAGGCACGTATTGGACAATAAACTATGAACAATAGTTTTTTTTTTTTTTTTTAATTCTCACTTCTGGCAGGTTTGGTGCGGCATGCTACGACATACTGTCTTGTGCCAATCTCTTCATCCTATAATAGCACTAAGAAGTACTGTGGGTAAGTAAATAATAACGAAAATAACACATGAAGAGTTTAGCAATTCGATCACTGTTAATTCAATGCATCTCACAAGGTGAGCAGAAATTCAATGGTTCACCAATTTAACTGATCTTTCACTCGGTTTTAGTACGTACTTAAATGTAAGAAGTGTCGCTCTAGTGCAATGCACTTCTTAAACGTTTGCTAAAATCAGAGATTTATTATCAAGATGAAGGTGATACGGCAGCGCCGAACGTCGTCATGTGGCGCTTGTGCAAGTACGCCAATGCTAAAAATTGAGAGGACAAGATTTTTTTTTTTGGTGGGGGGGGGGGGGGGGAGGGGCGATCTCGGTCAGAAGCACGGAAATAACGCATCAGATAAGATTAGAGTTCACGTAACAGGGTAACCCTCTCGTGGCAAATCTTTTGTTGTGCCCAACTTGACTACAGTCGTCGTCCTAAGGATGGCTCTGAGCACTATGGGACTTAACGTCTGAGGTCATCAGTCCCCTAGAACGTAGAACTACTTAAACCTAACTAACCTAAGGACATCACACACATCCATGCCTGAGGCAGGATTCGAACCTGCGACCGTAGCGGTCGCGCGGTTTCAGACTGAAGCGCCTAGAACCGCTCGGCCACCCCGGCCGGCTGCTGAGGATGGATTTTCTTACAGAGCAGAAGGCAGTAATGGATATGGATCATGGTACCATTGTACTAGGGAAAGGTGGGAGATCAGTATCCGGTTTGACGAGGAAGTAGGAAAAGGTCAAATTCTGTACCACTGTTTAAGATTGGAGAATCAGGATAGTGAATAAATTGACCAACATTCATGCTGCAACTGAGGGTTAAGTAGAAATACCCAGGTTGATACATCATTGTGTGAACTCCATCATGCTATTAAATAAATTAACTAAAATAGGCGAAAGAGCTGGGCCAGAATTAGAGGAAATACTCAGGCGCAACGCCGAGGTATTTCTACTGAAACCTGCTCCCTTCAAAGGATTTCAGTACCGGTTACAACCATTTTGGGTACCGCCCTACGCTATTCCTCTGGCGTATCAAGAAAAAGTACGGCTGAAATTGCAGAAAATGATAGATGACGGTATAATAAAATATACAACATCAACATATAATTGTCCAGTGTGGGTCATGGATAAGCGAGATGGGAGTATCGGCCTTGTCCTCGACTCACGCCAGATAAACACAAGCATTGTAGAGGAAACTGACCGTCCAGAGAAATTGGAGGAGCTACTGCAGCATTTCCATGGCGTTTCAGTATTCACATCCATCGATCTTCTGTCCAGTTTCTGGCAGATTGAGTTAGTGCCGAAGTGTCAGAAGTACACAGCCTTCACTGCATTCAGACGATGTTTCCAATTCAAACGCCAACCATTCAGACAAAATATGTACTCTGCAGTGTTTACTCGCGGTCTGGGAACGATTTTGGACCATAATCTTAATGAACAGATAACATTCTATGTGGATGACATTTTGTTAGGAGAACGCAACTGGATTAGGCACAACGAAGTACTTGGGACACTGCTAGCCAAAATGAGATAACATGGTGTGGCTGTTAATATTACAAAGTCCAGTATAGGGGCGAATCAGGTACTTTCCTTGGGGCATATAATTTCATTTGATGGGATATCGCCGGACCCAGAAAAGATGACAGTGATAGCCGAATTTGGCATACACCAGACTAGAAAAGAGATCCTGTGGATTTTTTAGAGCGATCAGTTTTTATAAAAAGTTCATTTATGTGGAGCACCCAGACATCCAAAAACTGTGTTCCATGACCGGCAAGAAAACATCATTTGTATGGGACAAGATCGCGGATCAGGTATTTCACAGTTTACAGGCAACCTTGGTCGCAGCCTCGATCTTGTCTCATCCAAACTTGTCGGACGACTTCTGCATGGCCACAGACTGCTCACAAGCAGGTCTCGGTGTTCTCATCTTTCAGGAATACATGGAGGATGGGTGGATGACACACAAAGCCATCGCCTTCGGAAGCAGAGTGCTCTCGAAGTGCAAACGAAACTATTCTGTAACAAAACTGGAAGCTCTGTGGGTGGTCTGGGCATTCCAGAAATATACATATTTCTTATTTGGCTGAAAGACCCGTGTGTACACACCATAAGGCACTCGAGTTTCTTATGACGGGAAATTTGACAACAGGGAGATTGGGACAGTGGATTTCCATACTCCAGGAGTATGACTTCACACCGATTTACGTCACAGGCCCCACAAACATCATCGCTGACACACTGTCTCTGTCTTCCATCAGAGCCACGAATCGAAAGGGTGGAGATGCTGAGGACGAACCCTTCTCAATTTACCATATCAAAAAGGTGGAATCCGAAAACTTTATAACAACATCAGCGAGGAATATACAGGCAGAAGAAGACAAACTACTAAAAATAAAAACAAAATATATCTATTTAAAACAGCAGATAAAAACTCGCTTGATGCCCTCCTAAGAGAGAGTCTCCATTCCTTCCGAGCTAATTATGTAAGTGTAGACCAGATACGGCTCAAATTCAAAGATACAGTATCGACAGCAATAGATAGATTCATACCAGCGGGCCGCTGTGGCCGAGCGGTTCTAGGCGCTTCAGTCCGGAACCGTGCTGCTGCTTCGGTCACAGGTTCGAATCCTGCCTCGGGCATTGAGGTGTGTGATGTCCTTAGGTTACTTAGGTTTAAGTACTTCTAAGTCTAGTGGACTGATGACCTCAAATGTTAAGTCCCGTAGTGCTTAGAGCCATTTGAACCATTTGAAGATTCATACCACATAAGTTAATAAGAGACGGGACTGATCCACCATGGTACACAAAACACGTCAGAACACAGCTGCAGAAGTAACGAAAAAAGCATTCCAAATTCAGAAGAACGCAAAATCCCCAACACTGGCTAAGTTTCACGAAGGCTCGGAATTTAGTGAGGACGTCAACGCGAGATGCTTTTAACAGTTTGTCTCAAAATATGGTAAAAAACCAAAAGAGATTCTGGTCGTATGTAAAGTACGCCAGTGGCAAAAAACAGTCAACACCGTCACTGCGCGTTAGCGATGGTAATGTTACCGATGATGGTGCCACTAAAGCAGAGTTACTAAATACAGTTTTCCGCTAATCCTTCACGAAAGAAGACGAAGTAAATATTCCAGAATTCGAAACCAGGACAGCTGTTAGCATGAGCGACATAAAAGTAGATATCTAAGGTGTTGCGAAACAACTCAAATCACTTAAGAAAGGCAAGTCTTCCGGTCCAGATGGTATACCAGTCAGGTTCCTTTCAGAGTATGCAAACACAATAGCGCCTTTATTAGCAATCATATACAACCACTCACTTGACGAAAGGTCTGTTCTTAAAGACTGGAAAGTAGCACAGGTCACACCAATATTCAAGAAAGGAAATAGGAGTAACCCATTGAATTACGGACCCATATCACTGACCTCAATTTGCAGTAGGATTTTGGAGCATATACTGTTCTCGAACATTATGAAACACTTTGAAGAAAATGACTTATTGATACATAACCAACACGGATTCAGAAAATATCGCTCATGTGCAACACAGCTAGCTTTTTATTCCCATGAAATAATGAGTGCTGTCGACAAGGGATCTCAGATCGAATCCATATTCCTAGATTTCCAGAGAGGCAACGGCCTTGCCGCAGTGGATACACCGGATGACGTGAGATCAGCGAAGTTAAGCGCTGTCGGGCGTGGTCGGCACTTGGATTGGTGACCATCCAGACCGTCATGCGCTGTTGCCATTTTTCGGGGTGCACTCAGCCTCGTGATGCCAATTGAGGAGCTACTCGATCGAATAGTAGCGGCTTTGGTCAGGAATACCATCATAACGACCGGGAGAGCGGTGTGCTGACCCACGTCCATCCTAGCTGCATCCTCCCCTGAGGATGACACGGCGGTCGGATGGTCCCGGTAGGCCACTCTTGGCCTGCAGACAGAGTGCTTTTAGATTTGCAGAAGGCTTTTGATACCGTTCATCACAAGTGACCATTAATAAAATAGAGTGCATATGGAATATCGTCTCAGTTATGTGACTGGATTCGTGATTTCCTCTCAGAGCGGTCACAGTTCGTAGTGATAGACGGTAAATCACCGAGCAGAACAAAAGTGATATCTGGCGTTCCGCAAGGTAGTGTCGTAGGCCGTCTGCTGTTCCTCATTTACATAAATGATCTTGGTGATGATCTGAGCAGCCCCCTTAAATTGTTTGCAGAAGACACTGTAATTTACCGTCTAGTGAAATCATCAGACGATCAATTACAATTACAAAATGATCTAGAGAGAATTTCTGTATGGTGCAGAAAGTGGCAACTGGCACTAAACAAAGAAAAGCGCGAGGTCATTCAGATGGTTACTAAAAGAAATATAATAAATTTTGGATATACGATAAACCGCAAAAATCTAAGGGCTGTCAATTCTACTAAATACCTAGGAATTACAATTACGAGCAATTTAAATTGGAAACCACATAGATAATATGGAAGGCGAAATAAAGACTGCGCTTTGTTGGCAGAACACTCAGAAGATGCGACAAACCCACCAAAGAGACAGCCTACATCACACTTGTCCGTCCTCTGCTGGAATATTGCTGTGCGGTATGGGGTCCTTACGGAGTAGGACTGACGGAGGACATCGAAAAAGTACAAAGAAGGACAGCTCGTTTCGTGTTATCGCGCAATAGCGGTGAGAGTGTCAATGATATGATACGCGAGTTGGGGTGGCAGTCACTGAAACAAAGGCGGTTTTCTTTGCGGCGAGATCTATTTACGAAATTTCAATCACCAACTTTCTATTCCGAATGCGAAAATGTTTTGTTGACACTCGCCTTTGTAGGAAGAAATGATCATCATAATAAAATAAATCAGAGCTCGAACAGAAAGATTTAGGTGTTCCTTTTTCCCACGCGCCATTCGCAAGTGGAATGGTAGAGAAGTAGTATGAAAATGGTTCGATGAACCCTCTGCCAGGCACTTAAGTGTGATTTGTAGAGTAACTATGTAGCTGTAGATGTAGATAAGGACCTACACCTACTCAGTGTGAAAGAAAATATGGAGATAGGACACAGACCTTCTCAGCAAAAGGAGTGCTTTTCTATAGGCGTAAGGTGAATAGCACCGTGTGGGTACTGTCTGTACCAGATCACATTGTAAACAAAGTAATCTGGTACACGCATATCAGTAGCGCTCACATTGGCTCGGAAAAGTGCTTCTTAAATTTGAAGAACCTGCGTCACTTGTGAGGAGAGGAGAGGAGAATACGCAAGGTACTGGGCGTTTGTAAACTTTGTCAAAGAGGCAAAACACTTACGGTGCGCACGCAGGCAGCAATGTACCCGATTGTTCCCTCCAAATTGCAGGAAACAGCAGCGCCCGATCTCGTGGGACCCTGCGTAAAACATCATGAGGGTATACATACATTATGGTTGTAACTGAGTTGACGTCCAAGTTTGTGACGCTGATACCTCTAAAAAAGGCAACAGGTACATCTATCAGCAACCCATTGCGTCTGGACTTCTTGCAGCAATGAGGGCGCGTCAAACAATGCTGTCAGATAATGGTCCACAATATCGTTCACAGAAGTGTAAGGACACATTGCACCAGTACAACATCAGACCGACATACATCAACAGGTATCATCCTAGTTCCAATCCAAGTGAGTGCGTTATGACGGACCTGGGGGCCCTTTGCAGAGTATATTGAGCTAAGAAACACGCGAGCTGAGACGCGTACTTGCGAAACTTCCAAGACGTAATCAGTGAGTTGCCACACGGCGCGACAGATTACCCTCCGGTCACAGTGCTAAATAACAAGCACCTTCCGGAATTAATACGTGACATTGTAGATTTCCCCCCAAGACTCAGACGTAGGTACGAGGAAATCGTACGTCAGGTGCTCCAGAATATAAAAAATAGCAGGGCAGACACGCAAAGAACAAGCAGACAAACAGGGAACAGTCAGGGAATTTCGGATAGGCTAGAAAGTCCTCGTGAAACCCCACCGTCTGTCTAACCGGCAGAAAAGACTGTGCCATAAATTCTTTGCTGCCTGCTATGGACCTGTACGTGTACGAGGGATCGCCCGTGCGAATTCTGTTGAGCTCGAAAGTCTGAAGTCCGGAAAATCTCTTGGTGTACATCATGTCACGTAGAATAACAAGAATAATGTGGGGTAGTAGTAGTAAGGTATTTTATCTTTAATTTGGAAAATAACATTTTGAAACATCATAAGAAATTTTTATATTCTAATTGTAAATGTTAAATGTAAGTGGTCAACTGTGCAAGTCAGGATTTTGTTTGAGTAAACATGTCAGGGAAGAAAATTTGGGTAAATATCACTGCTGTTAAGGTAAACTGTTGCCTGAATAATTTTGTTTTGAAGAGTAAATTCATATTTTGCTTTTGTTTATGGACAATGGGCTTCTTAGGTGTGTTTTAGAACTATGAATAGATTTCCACTCTTGCCCATTATAATACAGGAAGAGGTAAATACAGACGGTTGTTTCAGATAAGTCAATAGGTAAAGAGAAAGAGGTGTTAGGATGCATGGTACGACTTGACAAATACAGTTTTGGATAACTACGAGGTGTTCGGCCTACTGAGTAGTTTGGTGTGCCTTGGGCAAGTCAGCGACTTGCGTTTTTTTTTTTATTTATTGTTATAAAGGGTACCTTCACTGCCAAGACCAGGCATAAGGAACTGAACGGAAGTAGGTAGGCTCTTTGCAGAAGCAAGAGCGATGTTACGGTCTGTCTCAATGCCAAGACTCGGTAAAGACAACCATGATGTATGAACGTGTGGAGGAAGGCCTGGAGCATTGAGCGACAGAAGAATGCAAGGGCACAGGACATTAGATGGAGGAGGAAGAATAAATCGTGAATGGCAAAATTGTATAGTCAGGTGCCCTGTTCGGCGGAATGATCAGAAGTTTTCAGAATGTATCTGTATGTATGTAATCCATCACCAATTCGACAACTAATGTTTAAAAAAATTCATTTCACAGGAAAAAGTATATAACAGTGCAGTTTTTGTAAGCAGAGGATGCAGTGGAGACAGCTATTCTGACCAATGGAGTAGCTACACGTTAGACAGCAAGAACATTGTAAAAGGAAGTTTACATTTTTCTTAGAACAGGACTAATTTGTGTACATGCCTTCCATGGTATATGACACTAACACATTAATATGTATGTAGGAATGCGACAGAATGGAGGATCCTCGCCATGTGTTTTTTCATACTTATACTAAATATATTTTCTTAAGCGGTAAGATCATATGTAATACTTAGACGATGTAAAATTGATTAACGGAAAAATATATTTTAAAGACTTTTTTTTTATAAAGTTAAGCAGTTTGGTTCTTAACTTAGAGATTCTCATTTCACTTTTGTAAATTTATTTGTCATTTTTACTTAATTCAACCCGTTCACATACGTGAACGTATTGGAGCTGAAAACTTAGACGACTGTGGTAGTTTGTGCAGGCAAACCGTACCGGAAAGAACAGTAGAGGTTTCGAGGATTCCCCTCGGCCTAGTACAGTGAGAGCTTTCACGTGGCGCACAGTTGAGCTCGGCGGCCCAGGTCGACAACGGAGCCGAACATTTGGCAGAGGGTGGCGGCTCACGTTATTATTATATGGGTAATAGAGGCTGTGGTACAGTCACCACACACACCCACTACAGACAATACTAGTGAGCCCACCTGAATGACTAACAGACCTCATTAGTGAACACCTCTCACAACGAAACAATTCTCTTTTGACCTCGCAGAACCAAACGTCAGTCCAATAAACGATTACCTGCAAACTTATGTGTCAAGCTTCCATAAAGTTTGAGTAGATGTTGTCAGTGCAGAATTTCATTATTTATTTTGATGTTTTGGGTAATTTTCATATTTAAGTTTACCATTCTAATTATATGTTTCCACCTGAATGACTAATAGACCTCATTAGTGAACACCCCTCACAACGAAACAATTCTCTTTTGACCTCGCAGAACCAAACGTCACTCCAATAAACGATTACCTGCAAACTTACCAGTCAAGCTTCGATAAAGTTTGGGCAGATGTTGTCAGTGCAGAATTTCATTGTTTATTTTGATGTTTTGGATAATTTTCATATTTAAGTTTACCATTCTAATTATACGTTTCCACAAGTTTGTTTTGTTTTTGGCACTAGTTGTCATTACCCTGTTGTAAAGTTGGGGCACATGTTGCCATTGCAGAATTTCACTATTAATTTTGACTTTTTGTGGGGTTATTTCCAGATGTGTTACCATAATGTTTTTACGCATGTTTGTGAACAAGAGTCATTTACATTTGGTAAGTCCAATGCTAACAAAGATATTCGAGGTACAAGTTGCCATTTAACTTCTTTCAGAATGGATTTAAGCCTTAATTTTTGTAAGATTTTATTCAAGTTTTCACACAATGTCTTGTCAAACAGATTCTGTTTTACATGGTAACATTTTCACATAATTTCTTAATATCTCATACCAGACTTTTTGCTTTACATATAATTTCAAATTTTGTGCAGCGTGTTGTCTGTATTTTGATGTCTCCTTATACTTCTGTTTTATGTTCTATTCAGTTAATGTAAACTATTTTTTATTTTATTGTTTTGATACAGATGTTAGAATTGAATGTTGGCCAGAAAAAGTCCATATTCTTGTGGATAACACTTGTAGCGCGAATATGCTCTGTTGTGATATTGTTACAATCCACATTACACCTTTTCAATCATTCAATAAATGCAAATGCACATCACATAAGAAAGTGCTATGTAAAACTGTTAAAGTTGACCATTTTGTGATGTTGCTTGTTTGATGGTTTAATACAGCTGCAGAAACGTATGCATATCACCTTTGAATCATTGTTTTTAGTTAACTCAAGTGATACTGCTAGTTTAGTTGTAAATGTGCAGGTCACAAGAATTTAACATAGAGATAAGTCATGATACTGCTGCGTCTCTCGTTTTGTCATTGTTTTCATATCAAAACAATCTTTGAAAAGAAACATCAGATAACTAAATTGTAATATTAGAGAGTGGTCATGCTTTTTATTTAATATTAATAATTTTGCATATTTAAAATTTTAGTTACATTCCATATCAAAATAATAAATTCAAGGGTGGACTGCCGCAGGTATTAAGAAGTCATGTATAATTAAGTTTCTGGGTTACGATAAGTGAATGTTTGGGAAGGATAGCTGAAGTATGTAAGGGACGAATGAGTGTGGTAGCTGAGCTACGTCTGAGGCCTCGAATAAGTACTTGGGGACTACCATTGAAATACAGACAGAAAGCTACACTGTTTATTATTAGTCTGATCTGTTTTAAATATTTTTGATACTTTATTGCTCACTGGGTGATCTGGTTGGACGTGTATCCATTACGAGCCACAGAACAGATAGTTCTATCAAGAAGTGACCAGTAGACAAGTAACTGATGACCACAGATTAAATTTTTGAATTTAGAATCTTCCTGAGGTAGTCCCCATGTAAATATGGATGAATGTGGTAGATTGGCACAGTGGAAGTAAATAAAAAAAAGATTAACTTCGAATTTGGTCACTCAATACTACCACTCCTCTCCAGATACAAGTCGAAATTTGTTTGCGTAGGGGTATGTTGTGTAAGGTGGCAGATTTCAGCACCGTACATGAATTAATACAGAAAGTAAACGACAGATACCATACGGACAGATACAGCCGTTAGGCCGAATAATACTAATAGCAAAACCAAGGACCGTACTGGTACGTAAGATTTTGAGAACTTCGCATGTTATCGTTGGGAAGGTGGTTTGGACGGACACAGGAAAGAGCTGTTTTGAGCTGTAGAACAAGCGAGGTGGCCGGCGGCTGGCCGAAGCTTCACACGGTGGCTGCTTTGGTGACAGAGTGGCACCAGTGACTGCAGGGGGCACCGGACAAGCCTGAGACCACACATGTGGAAGGAGAGAGGGAGGGAGAGAGAGAGTGTACATGTGAGACAGGGAATACGACGCGCCCATGGAAGGTGGGAGAACCACGCGAAATCTCAGAGTCCTGATTGCCCGAAAACGCGTAGGGGTACATGTGAGAGGGACTGGAAAGTTTGGCGGCAACAATACTGACTCGGGTGGTTAGTGAGGTGCAGGGCAAACACGGAGTGTTTGGTCGGGGAGTGGAGGCCTAGACATACGTTTGGAGATATTGCTGGTAATGCGACCAATGATCCCTCTCCAGTTGTTCAGAGTTAATGCATACATCTCCACAAAAGCAGAATCATCTGTTGCTCTGAGAAGAGAAAACATTTGTGCTCACTTGTGGCGTTCGAATGCAACATGAAGTTCTCCTCTGCTGCTGCGCACTTGAGGTCATCGACTACTCGTGGCATTTGTGCAGGTAGATTGTGAATCGACTCGTGACGGACTCTGAGTTTGAGCAACTTACGGTCAGGAGTTTTTCGGATGGGAATCACGTCCAAGTGTTTAGATAAAGTGAAGATTTCACAGGGTAAAGACAATATCACGCCGGTGCCTGGGTCGACCGTCGTGATCTTCACACTGAATTACGGTGATATTAGCGCAAACAGCTGGCAAAATAGGACACTGTAATTGTAAATGAACACGTGTCCCACTATCTCTTTGCCTGAGCCCTCTGAGGCTGTCTAGGTGGGGCTTCAGTAGATCAACAACTTGCATGAACAGTATGAAGCAACACAAGTTAGAGAAAGGGACACGGTGAGGAATAGAGTTTCCATTGTGCCAATGGTAGGGTAGTTAGCTTAAGAAGTTAATTTGATTGCTATTGTAATGTCTTAGATTAGTAATATTGCTCATCCTCTTTTTAATTAATATATTTGTTATTTAATTACACACCATAATTAAATTTATTATCATTTCCGTAGGTAGCCAATCACTTATTGAGAATAAGAGTTTTATTAACAGAAATTATTATTCAAAATTGATGCAAACATTATTGCGGATATTATTCGCGCAGTTAAACAGAGCCAAAGTCGGACAGCACTAAAGTAGTAAGGATGTTTTGATAGACATTATACCTCCGTGTGTTGCCCATTTGCTACTTCCAAGTACCTACTGGAGTCGTGCAAATGGTGATGAAAGTCGGTGATTCGTTGGGTGTGTGTTTCCCATGTAATTACCTTAATTTACGGCAGGAGATTGCATTTGTCTGAATATAGGAACGAAATGTGCTGCACCAGAAGGTTTAGACTTCGATAAAGACTATTAGGAGGTCAGTACCTGACCGACGTATACTGTATCGCTCAAAAGTATTTTGTACAGACAATAAAATCGGAAAATAAATTCTTTCGGAGAAAGTTTAAATGAAAGAAAATAATTTTCAAATTTTTAAAGCGTGCACTTTATTTTTTTACACATATTATATAATTCTAGCCTTTACATCAATAATAAAACATAGGCTCAAAAGTATTTTGTTAAAATTGAATAGAATAAAAGCAATAATTAAGTCTTTACATATGATGTTCTTGTCTAAATATTTGGTTTCATCGCGGTATGAATGTATTACTGCAGCTCACCTGGATGGTATAGAATCCACGAGTTTGGCAGTCGCACCTGAGGAATCGTCTTCCATTGTTCACACGTTTCTTTATAGAAATCCTCCTTATTAGTGCGGTTTTGTTCTATTCAACTCGCCCCAAAGATGTTCTACGGGATTTAAGTCTGGAATTTGGTTAGGCCATTGGAATATCTTTACTTTCCGCTACTTCAGAACGGTCGTCACATGGCCAGATAGGTGTCATTCTGGAATTGGAAATTACAAGACATATTTCGTATTCCGTGAAGTATCATAAAGTCTGTTAACATTTTACGATACTTCAAACTATCCATTACCGGATGCGTTTCGACGAGAAGACTTATATCAGTTATTGAGAAACTGCCCCACGCCATGATACGTCCTGGTCTGTGCTTCATGGTGGGTGCTTGGTACATTCTCTCATTCCTCTTGTAATTCGGCCGCCGTCGAACGTACTGTATCCTGTCTGATGAGGAGAAATTAAACTTGCTTTCATCACTACGTTTCATTTTTGAGTAGTCTGCAGTGGTCCATGACGCGTGCCACGTAGCAAACTGTTGTCTGGCCTTCCTATTTCTTGAACGTATCAGGTTTTCCAGATGGTCACTTGCTATTCAGATATGTAGTTGCTGAGCGACTTTTAACTGTCGGAACATGGACCTCCAATCCCTGTTTTACCTTTAGATCATCATGTATTACCCGGACTGATCTTTTTTTTTCTTTTGGATCAGCGATCGATTGTCTTTGGATGGTCCTATCTTTTTTTGGGTGGTTTTTAGGGGCAGGCTACTTCTCCATTTGTTCTCTATCGCCCCCCGTTTTTCATGAAGTCGGGCACAGACACTCAGAAGCTGATGTGAGATGTCACAACACCTTCACAACGAAAGACTGTGTGTGACCTTGACTCAATGCTGTTAAGACAGATCGTATACCATCTACTGGATATTCTTTAGTTTTAAGCATTGCTGTAAGTAAATTAAAATATTATAGCTATATTTGCTTCATGTAGTTTGTTGTAGTCTTCCCATTCTACAAAATTGTTATGAACCCCTTGGGTACACTGTTTGTAGCTAAAATCCATGCGATGCTTATCTACAATCATCAGTCAACACTTGTAACTGCGGCGAGGTCAATCGGTCTTCTGTCTGAAAAACTGACGACTTGTTTTGATTCCACGTATTGATAAACACGCATACCAACCTGTTAGTTCAGTTACAAATTACTTTTGAGTGGTACTGTGCGTCCACCTCAGTCCTACATTGAATGAGACGATTTCTCATTGATAACGCACTTTCTTTGGTTCCGTAAGTGTGATTCAGGTCTTAAAATTTCACTACATGTGATATTTTAGCCTCGGTTCTGGGATCTAAGCGAGACTGGCGATCCTTATCAACGTTTTTCACTAACGTAATGGTGCAGGTAGTGATGCAGTTTCACTTAAAAATGTTCCTTCTCCGACAGCAGTAATATAGCGTCGCATAGCGAGGTCGCGTGCTTCGCAAAGTTCTGGAGTGAGGTTACCGAGGCACGAACGTACTTTCGTGACTTCGGACATGCCAAGAGGATGAGAACAGAACTGTCATAACGTCCCGTTACACACGCCTCTAGTCTCTTGTTTTACAGCGCTCGCCATCACGTATACTATTAAAGTAGATGCGGGGACGCTAGAAGGTCGGATGTATTTATGGGCGCTGCTGTTATTTAGACGTCTCCGAAGTGTTGGACAGCGTATGGCATAACGGCCTGCTATGCAAACTTCCTGTATTGCGGATACCAGTATCAAAAATGGTTCAAATGGCTCTGAGCACTATGGGACTTAACATCTGTGGTCATCAGTCCCCTAGAACTTAGAACTACTTAAAACTAACTAACCTAAGGACATCACACGCATCCATGCCCGAGGCAGGATTCGAACCTGCGACCGTAGCAGTCGCGCGGTTCCTGACTGAGCGCCTAGAACCGCTAGACCACCACGGCCGGCGTACCAGTATCACACGTGTGCTTCGGTCTTACTTCAGAGACAGAATATTTAATGTTCGTTCACGTACCACAGCACGACCGATGAGGGAAGGAGTCCCCTAAGGGTCTGTGCTCGGACCACTGTTGTACTGCCTGTAGATCTCGATGCATCGAAAACACAGAAGAACAAGTGGCTCTTAACGCCGCGATATAGCGCTTTTCGCGCCCAGTATCAATGTCCATATGCTTGGACGTTGTCTCCAGCAAGCCTGTGACGTACTAGGCTGGTTGGTTGGTTAGTCGGTTGGTTGTGGAAGTTAATGAACTAAATAGAGAGGTCATTAGTCTCCCTACTGAGAGATTGTTTATTTCAAATTAATCATGTCCGCCATAGATGCGTTCTATGGAAGTACATAGGAGCAGTAAGACAGAGGCATTTAAGGAAAAAGTAATGCCAGAGCTAAGAAATAAATTACAGACACTAGAATTGGAAGGAAAATCAGCATTGGCCGTATTTTGTTGTTTTATTGTCAGCAAAATCGATTTTCGGTCACTTGGTGACCATCCTCAGTGCTGTAATATACAATTAAAATTGGTAGGCACTGGTATCAAGCTATCTATAACCACAAGCTTAGAGCTCTAAGCTTGTGGTTATAGCTTGATACCAGTGCCTACCAATTTTAATTGTATATTACAGCACTGAGGATGGTCACCAAGTCACTGAAAATCGATTTTGCTGACAATAAAACAACAAAATACGGCGAATGCTGATTTTCCTTCCAGTTCCATCCACTGTTTGGTCGTGGTGCACACAACACGCCATGGAGTCGCCAATCAATAAAATTACAGACAAGTCTAGGGAGCTGGCCAGTAAGAACACCAGAGCAGATGAGGGTTCAAATGGCTCTGAGCACTATGGGACTTAACATCTGAGGTCATCAGTCCCCTAGACTTAAAACTACTTAAACCTGACTAACCTAAGGACATCACACACATCCATGCCCGAGGCAGGATTCGAACCTGCGACCGTAGCAGCAGCGCGGTTCCGGACTGAAGCGCCTAGAACCGCTTAGCCACAGCTGTCGGCGCAGACGAGGGTTCTCCAAGGGCTCACCCATGGTGAGAAAAACCCTATCCGATCCTCACCAACTCGAACCAGGGCGATAACAGTTACAAAACAAAGAATATCTTCTGGTCGGGGGATTCAGAACAGTAAAAGTAACAAGTCTAAACTGTAACAGACATCAGTTCGACCAACAGTAATAAATATAGTATGAAATAAATGGGAGAGGCAGGAGGTGGGTGCACCCGGGGCTAGAGGTGCGAGGGGAGCCATGCCACCCACAGCCACCTCCAACCCATCACGGTCAAAGCGTGAAAGGGCACCTTTTATTCAACAGAAGTACCCCTAAAATAGAAAATTGAATACGGCAGAACAAGTGGCAAACCGCATCTAAAAGCAATTAAAACAGAATAAAGAGAGATGAAACAGCGATGAAAGAGCTAGCTAACAAAGGAGGTATGGTCGAGTGTCCCTCTGGTCCAGACACCCCAACCCCAAACGCTCTGCCCTCACCCAGAATACCGTTTAAAACCGCATTTCTGAGAACAAAACGCATTTTCACGGAGGAAACAGAGAAACAGTTCAACTGTGGATCGTCTGCCAATATTAGAGACAAAAAATCGGAAGACCATGATTACTGTGGAGCTCCAGATGGAGAGGGCATCCCATCAGAATATGAGCTACTGTTCTTAAGACTCCACCGGCCAGGGTGGCCGAGCGGTTCTAGGCACTACAGTCTGGAACCGCGCGACCGCTACGGTCGCAGGTTCGAATCCTGCCTCGGGCATGGATGTGTGTGATGTCCTTCGGTTAGTTTTAAGTAGTTCTACGTTCTAGGGGACTGATGACCTAAGAAGTTAAGTCCCATAGTGCTCAGAGCCCTTTGAACCATCTTAAGACTCCGCAACCACAATGTGAGTGTAGCTCGTTACATAAACTAAAATCATGCGTTAGTATGGTATGACCGGTATAAAGGTGACATAAGATCATTGTTTCCTTCTGGGAGGAATGCAAAGAGGATCGCCATGAAGCAGTGGTCTCCTTGATAGTTTATTGTAGCGGACATTTACCTACCATATGTTGTACCATCTCTGAATGATGAGAGGCGTTATTTGCACTCACAAATCCGAACCTGGGATCATCAAATTGAATGCTGTGCAAGAAATCGCCTCTCTAACCACACAGTCTGCCATTTCATTCCTTGGGATACCCACGTCACTTGGGACACACAGCAAGACACCTGAGCATGCAAAATGACTACGGTAATAGAGGAGCTCATGAGTGGCAGGTACCACAGGGTGGCAAAAGTAACAGTGACCAATGGTCTGGAGACTGCTTGCAGAGCCACTGCAAATTGGAACGCGGTGAAGAGAGGCTTGTTTAATAAAATGTGGGACTTTGTTGATGGACATCCTCTCTAAAAACTTTACACGTTCCCAGAAACGAATGTTTTTTTACTAATTGGCGGTGGAGATAAGAGCATATCCCCCCTTATCCACGGTTAGACAGCTGTCAGTGCAAAGGACAGTAGCAGCCTATTACTCTCAGAGCACTGAAAGGAAGGGACGCTGACAGCCACCTTAGTACCGAGACGCTAACGCACGCTTGTGTGGTGGCGCTCGACCAAAGGATTTGGTTTCAATCCTGGGGGTAGAAAATAATTTCGCTGACACTATTTGGCCAGCAAGGGGAGGGGAGATGATGGCTTAAGATTCCTGGTCACCAGATTTCGGGCTAATGTCCTGGTTTAAATACTATCTCGCTCTACAGTATCTCCTGAAGTGGGGCATGTGACACTGTTGATGGTGGTCCGTCAGTCGGATGGGGGCGTTAAGCTTGGCCGCTCCCTTGTGGCCATTCGTGAGGAGTAGACTATGCACTGGCACCAGATGTCACCCACTCCCTTCTCTCGTCGTCATACAACACAAACATTACACTACAACCCAAACACAAACACACACACACACACACACACACATACATGATACAAGTAGTATGTAATGGAAATAAGCAACAAATACAAAAGTCATAAAGCCGACAGACGTTTCGACCGTGGAATAACTCACTCCTAATTGGTGGCATGGGTGCCAAACAAGGGGGAGCGCGTTGGAAATAACGGGAACGCCATTGTTAGGAGGTTATGCGGAGATCCCAGCAACAGGCAGCGAGGCAAATAACGACTGGTAATCCCATCTGAGGATGAGTGAGGGGGTCGATCCCGTCATACGCAAAAATAATGTGGTAACGAGATTGTCGGTTGATGATTGTGTAAGTGGTAAACAGTTAGTACTGTTAGAGCTTAGGGGAGAAAAATTCCTGCTTCAGCAAGGAGGCGGACTATGAGACTAGTCCACAAGGCCTCAGGGGCCAGTCAAACGCCATGATGATAGACTGGGTGCTACAGTGTCAAAGCTGAAGGAGCCTCTAATCACAAACCTAGCAACCACAGTCCAGTTGGAACGAGATGGACGCAGTAAATACGGGGATGAGTAGTATGGTCTGCACCGCAAGAGCAAGGAGGCCGAGAGTGATAAGCATTTGCATGCACCTACTCTTTAATTGACGATTGTAGAGCAGCCAGTCGGGTTTCTCTCCAGGAGGAGGCCCGAAATACGAAACTGTTCAACAGCCTCCAGCTAGTCGTTACTCATGTAGTGTTCTTGGTCAGGATGGACTGTGGTACTTCAACAGAAATGCCCCGCACGCGATTTTGCAGGAAAGAATTGGAAACCACGTGAACAGATCCAGGCAGAGCTCTTTCAGATGGCATCCTGAAGCAAGCGTTTAGGTGAGGCAGCATAGTGGTAGGTGTACCAAATCCAAAAGTCGCCGAAAAACAGTGTGAAGATGATCAGTAGCTCACTTTTGGAGATGACGAAGGCTGTGGTACACCACACAGAGTCCTGATGGATGCCTTCTTCTTGCACCATATCTAACCATGAACAACTAGTGAGATAAAGCTGACGAATAAAAATCTGTAGGAGAGCTCGAAAGTCCAGTCGTGGAGGGTAAGTAGAGTGTGATGGCCCCAATGGGTATCGTATGCCTTATGTAGATGAAAAAAGACTGTGATGTATTGGTAATTTAGGAAAAACCTGTCAGATTTCCGTTCCAATCTAACTAGATGGTCGGTTGTGGATCATCCCTACTGGAAAGCATAGTGATAGAGGGACGAAAGACATCAGGATTTGTGAACCCAGCATAAGATGTGGACAACCATCCTTTCAAACAGTTTGCAGAAGACGTTGGTGAGGCTGATTCGTCGGTAACTATCGACAGACGTTGGGTTTTAGCCTGGCCTACGGATTGGGACGAAGATGATCTCTCGCTATTGCGAAGGGCAGGTATCTTCGAGCCAAATACATTTGTAGACCCTGAGTAGATTTAGCCTTTAAGTAACACTCAGATATTGGAGCACCTGATTATGAATTGAATGAGGGCTTGCGGCTGTATCATGAGACGAGACGAGAGCCTGACGCAGTTCTAGTCAGAGAAAGCTTCATTGTATAACTCATTTTGGCGGAAGGTGAAACGTAGGAGGATACCTCCGACTTGTCGTTTCTGGGTTATAAATGGAGCTGGGTAAGCTGAGGACGCCGGCGTTGTTGCAAAGTGAGTCTCAGTGCTTCATTAGACAGCGATCCTTCGCGAATAGTTGCTTAGACGTGAGGAGGAGGGACTGTGAAGGATATTTGCTGCGCCCGGAATAGGATGTCCACCTGGGACGGTCTGACTGCCTGTAGAAACAGGAATAGCAGTTACAGTCGCGTCGATGTTTGCATCAGAGAAGGCTCTCGAACCTCATTGATGCAGTCAAACATAGTTGGGGGGGTGATTACAGTAGGAATACACTGCACAACAGAATTAAAGGATTCCTTTTTCCACATCCCCCCTAATTTCCACCCACTGCGATGCTTAAGATTGAAATGTAGCTCAAAGGTGCGTACAGTCCTCCTCTGAAAAGGTGCAAAAGCGTGGTACCCTGCGACGTCACCCTTGTGCCCTACGACGTTCAGACAGCAAGGTGTCGACACGTGCGAAAAAAAGGTCACATCTCATATGTTCATGTGACGTGTAAGCGGTTTAACGGTGTAACCTTGTCACCAAGCTTCGCGACAAGTATACCAAACGCCACTGTGCCACTGTGGACGTGCCACACGATGGGAAGGTAGTTACAACCGCTTTTTTCACACATTTCATCATTTCGTTTGACGCGTCTGCGATGCAGATTAGAACCGCGGCGCACAGCGTTGAAATAATGAAGTTTTCTTATGAGTTGTCGTGGATAACATTCCGGACACACCATCTCTCAAAATCGGCACGAAGTGGTCTCACTGAAGGGGGGTAGGGGGCATAAAGGACCTCAATGAAACCACCTCTTCCCCTGAGGCATTGCTTTCCACACGTTTCGCGCTCGGAAACGACAGTTCGCAGTGCAATGAGCTACAGGAAGAAGTTCTTGACAACTGACATTGATGACAGCCTCGGGCGTTTCAGCCCTGCCTAAGGACATTGTGGGGCTGCATCCCCATTTAAACGTGATCTGACCTCTTTGTCGCAATTTTTGCTCTGATATACAGTGTCAAACCACTAGTGACCGTTCAAGACCATTCGACGATATGTGATCGTGATCCGAAGCAGCAAAGAATGCTAACGCTTTTTCATCTTCCTATATCTCGTCCTCCTGTAGCGTGATCACAGAAGGATGCGACATTGACACAAGCAATAATAAAACGGCAAGGGGACCCTCTAAAACACCCCAGTTCGGCCAAACCCTCGGTGCCACCCACCCGTCTATCTTGAGCACGTTAAAAATGTCTTAATAGTAAGTAGTCAACATAATTGAAAAAATAACATTTAAACATTTATACTAAAAACTGTAATAATAGTAACTCTAATCCCGCAAGACTGTTAGCTTATCTCCCACGCTATGAGAGCCCCCAAAAAAGCAAGCACTGAAGGAAACCAATGAGCAATGTGGGAAAGAAGTTGGAGCTTTGGGGCAATAAGCAGAAAGTTTAAGATTTAAAACTATTGTAATTCTATTTCAGATGACAAAGTATTTGGCGACGTCTTCAAACCCATTTAATGATGAACATAGACCAATGTAAAACAATGATAACGGGAGTGTCGTAGGACCGTTGCTATTCACAGTATACATAAATGACCTTGTGGATAACATTGGACGTTCACTGAGGCTTTTTGCGGATGATGCTGTCGTATATGGAGAAGTTGTAACAATGGAAAATTGTGCTGAAATGCAGGAGGATCTGCAGCGAATTGACGCATGGTGCAGGGAATGGCAATTGAATCTCAATGTAGACAAGTGTAATGTGCTGCGAATACATAGAAACAAAGATCCCTTATCATTTAGCTACAATATAACAGGCCAGCAACTGGAAGCAGGTAATTCCATAAATTATCCGGGAGTAGGCATTAGGAGTGATTTAAAATGGAATGATCATATAAAGTTGATCGTCGGTAAAGCAGATGCCAGACTGTGATTCATTGGAAGAATCCTAAGGAAATGCAGTCCGAAAACTAAAGAAGTAGGTTACAGTACACTCGTTCGCCCACTGCTTGAATACTGCTCACCGGTGTGGGATCCGTACCAGATAGGGTTGATAGAAGAGATAGAGAAGATCCAACGGAGAGCAGCGCGCTTATCTACAGGGTCATTTAGTAATCGCGAAAGCATTACGGAGAACTCCAATGGAAGACTCTGCAGGAGAGACGCTCAGTAGCTCGGTATGGACTTTTGTTGAAGTTTCGAGAGCATACCTTCACCTAGGAGTCAAGCAGTATATTGCTCCCTCCTAAGTATACCTCGCGAAGAGACCATGGGGATAAAATCAGAGAGATTAGAGCCCACACAGGGGCATACCGACAATCCTTCTTTCCACGAACAATACGAGACTGGAATAGAAGGGAGAAACGATAGAGGTACTCAAGGTACCCTCCGCCACACACAGTCAGGTGGCTTGTGGAGTACGCATGTAGTCGTAGTATATAGCAGAATTAAATCACGTGGTACTCAGAGAATTACGCTCATGCTCATAAATTAAGTGTGATGCTGAGCCGGCCGGAGTGGCCAAGCGGTTCTAGGCGCTACAGTCTGGAACCGCGCGACCGCTACGATCGCAGGTTCGAAACCTGCCTCGGGCATGGATGTGTGTGATGTCGTTAGGTTAGTTAGATTTAAGTAGTTCTAAGTTCTAGGGGACTTATGAGCTCAGCAGTTGAGTCCCATAGTGCTCAGAGCCATTTGAACCATTTTTTATTTTATGATGCTGATACATGGTGAAACAACGCTCTGGTGGGCGGTTTGCGAGATTAAATCACCTCAGGGTGTGGCCATTCGGTGCATTTGACCTGCGGTCGTCGCACGGTGGCACTGGCAGCAGTCCGCATACGCAGAGGTGTGTTTGTGTATGTCAGAGTACGGTGCAGCGAGTAAGTGTGCAGACGTTTTCAGACGTGCTAATGGTGACTGTGTGTTGAAAAGGGCTGAAAGAACACATATGGACGACGTTATGAGGGGTAGACAGCGGATCATAGCATGGGCCTCCGTGTGCCACAAAGTGTGGTCTCAAGATTATGGCAACGATTGCAGCAGACAGGAAACGTGTCCAGGAGGTACAGTACGGGATGTCCTCAGTGTACAACACCACAAGAAGACCGATATCACATCATCAGTGCCTGCAGACGGCAACGAAGTACTGCAGGTAGCCTTGCTCGGTACCTTACCGCAGCCACTGGAACAGTTGTCTCCAGACACACAGTCTACAGACGGTGGTTTATTCGCCCGGAGACCTGAAAGGTGCATACCACTAACCCCTGGTCACAGGGGAGCCCGTAAAGTCTGGTGTCAAGAACTCGGTCATTGGAACAGTGGTCCCAGGTTATGTTCACGGACGAGTCCAGATAGTCTGAACAGTGATTCTCGCCGGGTTTTCATCTGGCGTGAACCAAGAACCTGATACCAACCCCTTAATGTTCTTGAAAGGGAACTGTAACAGGTGAGGTGTATCGGGACGTCATTTTCCACCAGTATGTGCGCCTTTTCAGGGGTGCAGTGGGTCCCACCTTCCTTTTGATGGATATAACACACGGCCCCAACGAGCTGCCATCGTGGAGGCGCACTTTGAAACGTAAGATATTAGGCGAATGGA
The DNA here is from genome assembly GCF_023864345.2 of Schistocerca serialis cubense. Classification (NCBI taxonomy): domain Eukaryota; kingdom Metazoa; phylum Arthropoda; class Insecta; order Orthoptera; family Acrididae; genus Schistocerca; species Schistocerca serialis. The sequence continues at coordinate 477,757,081 of NC_064644.1, read as the reverse complement.
GTGGCCTGACTGTTCTCCAGACCTAAACCCCATCGAACACGTCTGGGCTGCTCTCGGTCGACGTATCGCTGCACGTCTTCAAAGCCCTACGACACTTCAGGAGATCCGACAGGCAATGGTACAAGAATGGGAGGCTATTCCCCAGCAGCTGCTCGACAACCTGATCCAGAGTATGCCAACCCGTTGTGCGGCCTGTATACGTGTGCATTATGATCATATCCCATATTGATGTCGGGGTACGTGCGCAGGAAACAGTGGCGTTTTGTAGCACATGTGTTTCGGGACGGATTTTTCAACTTGTCACAAATACTGTGGACTTACAGGTCTGTGTCGTGTGTGTTCCGTATGTGCTTATGCTATTAGATCCAGTTTTGTGTAGTGCCACGTTGTGTGGCACCACATTCTGCAATGATCCTTAATTTATGAGCATGAGTGTATGTAACAAAATGAGACGCTGAAAGTAGCACACTTGTTTTGTATTTTGACAGTGGACAACTATCAACGGCAATTCAAGAGTTAGTAAGACTTTTCTTGGGGGTGTATTGGTTGGGAATGTAGTGTTATTTGGAAATAAAACATAGAAGACAAACAGTAAAGACAACGATAGTAGAAGCTTTTGAGATGTGGTGTACAGAAGAGTGCTGAAGATGAGATGGGTGTATCTGTTAACTACTGAAAACGTGCATCATCGAATTTGGGAGAAAAGAGGCTTATGGCGCAGCTTGACTACAAGAATGAATAGATTTATAGCTTACAGTCTAAGGCAACAAGAAAAGCACGTCACTGTGAAAAGAACACAAAATATAGGCAATAAAATAAACTTTAGCTATATAAATATATCTCCCAATCAGAGGCACCGAAAAAAGGAAAGCATTTACAAACAAGAGAAGAGTGAAAAATCGAGGAAATCTGAAACGACGTAGCAAGCGGAAAAGATTTCAAAACAAACGCTTCTCGGATTACAGCAAACTTCACTGATTAATATCACCTATCACGCCATGAGTCAATACAAAGTCGGCAGCAACAGATTCTTCAGATTAACCAACACTTTTATTCTTTGAGTCTGGTTCAGAGTTTTTCAGATTGTTTATCTACTGGCCGCAGCATAAAAATTCACTGCATTATTCTAATTGAAAAGGTGTACTGAACGGACTTTGCGGATATTTTCCACCTCGCCATACAACACACCATGAAATATGGCTCCTCGCTGACTACTAAAACTGACGCGTGAATTTCCGGAACTCATTTATACGCGTCATGTCTGCGGCTGCTGTCAGGGTAGGAATAAATGGGGGCGCACGTATATCTGCAGCGGGGGAGGTGACAAAAGATGCAGACTGCGGTGACTGATTGCGCAGAAATCCGATATCACTGCTGCGAAATTTAAAGAGTTCCATCGGCCCTACGCTACGCTCTTGTGCGGCGAACTAAGCGGACTGCTAAAAGTCACTGGTAGGTAATACTGCAAAAGAAGTAAAGAGTTGTGAAACTACCGCAGGTTACCGTAGACTACCATAGGTAAGCGTAGACTATGGTAGTTTTTCTAGTACCTTTGGTCAGTTAAGGTCGTACCCGCGTTACCTGTACGGTAGCTGTGTTGCACACAAATAAGGAATTACGTCATAACAATAGATTTCTTTACGTACGCGATAAGGGTCTTACTAGATTCCACTGAAAACCAGAAGAGGTAATATTTTTGTTCCACATAGTTGTGAACAGTATTTACAGCAAAATTGAAATTGTCAATATTTAATTCTGGTTTTATTCGAAAATTGTTGATTTGTAACGAAAAGCTGACGAATGTTGTAGTAAAAGTAAAGAAAGTGATACTGGTTTAATATATCGCGCTTGAAAACATAGTTTTCTCAACAGTAAGGTTAAATAACAAAAACGGCAAAATAAAAGTATGTCAAACATCGCTTCAGTACTCCGTCGAAATTATATAAAACGTGTTTCTGTTATTCATAAACAAAATTTCGCTTTTATCGACAACAATAAGAAACGCCTGCCTTTGATCATGAAAAGGAAAGTTCTACTGTTGCGTGTGTGTGTTCATTTAAAATGTATCTGCATCAAAAGTAATTGCTTTGGTTACATAAAAGAACAGAAGTTAGGCAATAAACTAATTTTTGATACTTATAAGGTGTAGTTAACATTCCTTAGTGATGTACAATACACAGTGGACTAATACTGAGTGATGTGCGGTTCTAATTATATGTAAAACAAACAAACAGAGAGAAATCGCCGGCTCCTAGTTTCTCTCATACATATTCGCTGACTTTTCTTTGCCAGTTCTACCATTTAGTACGTCATATATGTCCTGTACCAAAAGCACAGAACGGTACTTTGGTAGAACGCAACTCTAATCAGCACCGTTAGTTCCCAGAAAAATTTGCGCTGAAGCCAGGTGATATAGTTGTTATGCTTCTGGAACAGTATCCAAGAGAAAGAGATTTTAAAGTTTCATTCCAAACACCCCTAGTCAGATTTATCGTTATTCAACAAATTTACAACGTGCGTAGGCCTTTGATATGGCAAGGAGCAGTAGAATCTTCTATCTTAATCCAGTTCATCTAGTGCTGAGTAACTACCTAAGTGGCGTAGTCATAAAACACCACGAAGCTATCATGAAACTTGGTGGCGATGTTATCCCTTATCTACATATTCACCCTTCGTCGCGACACTCATTTTCCAAGTATGAACGACTTGACGGCCATCTCCTTCTGTATTTTGTCTGTTTCTACGTTCTAGCACAAAAATCACGTGGTCGTAATTCTATAAATACCTACGACGCAATGGATTCTTCATTTAACAAACGAGTAAGAAGCCTCTAGATTCCATGTCAGGACGATACGAGAGGCCAGCTAAAATTTGACTATCTCCTGATCAAAATGAGCTATGGCGTTGTTTCGCATAAAAAGCATTCCCTTGGACAGCTTTCGGTGAAGCTTCTTCTTAACAGTCTCCCATAACCTCTGAAGGGTCTCTATCTGAGCCTATTCATGAGATATTATTGAAAGTAACCTCATCTCAATGCCACTGGTATCTCATTTTACTGCACAGTCAGCAAATTTCCCCCGGTATAAAAATAGTGAGCAACTGAGTGTGTACATTCACACTCATGTTTAAAATACCTCGGAGCCATATTCCATTGTAACCTGTCCTTTCTTTTCCCTCTCGGAATATTGGAACGAATAAATATGTGTGAGTAGTTACCAATTGTGTGTGCATAACCTTGCGAGCTATTAGACTAGTATGGTCAACTTTAATAGATGCTTGCTGAGTACCATAGAGATTTGAACGAGCCTTTTGTGTAGGTTGGCACAACACAGCCGGCCTTCTCTCCAGTCACTTCGACTTGAAGGATAAACCCTGGTTTTGTGAGGGGAGTCCATCACTTTTCGCTGGGAGCTGGATAAGATCGGTTGCTAGTAAGAGCTGTCCTCGACAGTTCAGTTAATGTTTGAATTTTTGTAAGTTTTCAGTGTAACTGAAGTCCCAACGCTTTTCTCTCGTAACTTTATGGTCTATTAGTTCGTCTTACGAATTTCATTTTAACGTCGCTAGTTTTGAATAATTTGAAATATTGGTGACTTCGTATTGTTCGATTCTACTAGTGACTTGAACACTTAGAGTTGTGTTGAGTGGGTAACGATTCAGTTCAATCAGTTTCTCATTTTTCTAACAGCGAGTGCTTGTGCCTTATAGCACTGAGATTTGCCACTGATTTTTCATTCCGTTTTACTCCGTGTCCTCGCACATCCTGTTACCTGTGTGATAAATTCAGTGCAGCTCTAATTGGTTTATCCTGAACTTCCTATTTGTTCTGTACTTGCTTAGTTCGTTGCGCACATGTTCTGGTTCAAGAGTCTTTTATGCTGTAATTTGGGTATCTTCCTTTTACAGTGTGCATTTAAATTAAGTGTATTTCTTGGCTCATGTTTTGATCTTCATTATTAAAATCGAGGGAGCACATCTCTTTGCTAGCCACGTGTGGTCATGTTGAAGGGCCCTTGTTCTTCTCTTTTCTCCTCTGTGTAATCTTCACCAACTGTACGATGGTGTTAAGTGCGTGTATGGTACCCCATTCCTTGATTATTTCCGTTCCATAAACCGGGAATTTAGTAGCGGACTCGGAACCATGGTTTAAATTTTATCGCCGGCCGCGGTGGTCTAACGGTTCTGGCGCTGCAGTCTGGAACCGCGGGACTGCTACGGTCGCAGGTTCGAATCCTGCCTCGGGCATAGGTGTGTGTGATGTCGTTAGGTTAGTTAGGTTTAAGTAGTTCTAAGTTCTAGGGGACTTATGACCTAAGATGTTGAGTCCCATAGTGCTCCGAGCCATTTGAACCATTTTTTAAATTTTATCAAGTATGGAACTTAATATATATCAGGAAACAGCCATCGCCACATTTTATTATTTTCACAAGTGTTTTTAGTTAAGTTACCGACATCAATAAATGTTCATTTTGCCGATAATTATATCAAGGCATTCCATAAATGAAATTCAGCCCTCCCCACGCCCCCCTCCAGTCCACCACTGATCCACAGTGAATCCTTCAGCACTTCCTTACTCGACAATTGAATAAAGGCCATTGGTTTAAATACGAGTTATTTAAGATATCCCAAAGTAAGACATTTTTAAATACATGGCCACAACTACCAAACAAGAGCCAAAATTCTGGGCTGCAGCCACAACTTTATTTAATGTTGCGACCTTTTACAACCTACGTAAAAAACTTTTAGCTCGTAGTATGCACGTGTGACGGTTTGCTCCTTCCGAGCATAATCGGTTAGCACCCAACCATGGCAATATCATAAAACGCTTACCACCCACTTGCCCGGAGATTTTCACCAATAGTGAATCAATGTGTCTGCACTGCTTGCTTTGGTCCATTGTCTCAGGGCCATAGTAACCTACACCGCACTTGTCTATGGTGGCTAAAGCAGCCGTCTTGCTTGGCTTAACGGACACAGCTGCAACATTTCCACTCGTATCTCGGTTACGCGTACTTTTCGCATGGGTGTGAGCAGTCGCGGATAACAGCGGAAGGCTACCTCTGAAATGTTCGAACGTCGTGCATGATGTTGAAAACTGATCTATGAATGATTTTCACTTTTTCCACTACCGCATCGATTTTGGTATGTAGGACTTCGAACACCGGGGTTTCCAAGCCTCTTGAGATACCCGGCTCTTTACACAGAGATCTTTCACCATTTCGTTCTTCGTCGGACTTGTTTGAGCACACTGGAAGTGTCTATGCCCTGTGCCACCAAAGCACTACGCCATATAATAGTGCGTCCTTAGAGTACAGTTTCATCATGTCAGAATGGACTGTTGCTGCGTTGTTCCCCTTGAAATGCAGAAAACAAATTAAAGCGCGATACGCTGCTATATGAATGAGCTCAGCCATTTTGCTTCGAATCCTGCTGCGCTGTAGTGCAGAGATTTTAATGTCTACGAGAACTTCAGTCGTATACCTGCAAACAAACCAAAAAATAGTGACATAACATTATTTTTTCGAGGTGATAGTAAAAACCTTACGAGTAGCCATCTAAAGAGATCGTTACCGATAATACGTAAAATATTAATACACGAGCGAGATGATGCAGTAGTTAGGTTTCTGAAGTATTATTCAGGATCAACGTACTTTAAAGTCTCTTGCAAACAGTCTTAGTCAAATTTCCTGTTGTTCAACTAATACAGGTAACTTGTAGGCCTTGAACATGGCGAGCAACAACAGAATCCCCTGTCTCTCCCTAACTCAGCTAGTGCTAAGTCTCTGATGACAAACATGTCGACAGGCCGTTCAACTCTACCTCTCTTTCACTCGTAAAGATGGTATCTCATAATTCACTGATGAACTTGGTATGACTTCTTTATGAGAAGAATACGTGAAAGACGAGACAGACGGTTAAATGGAACAGCGCCGAAGAAAACGGGCTCTAAATGGTATTAAAAGCTACACATGAGAACAGATGTAAAAGTACAACAACCTTATCAGCCTGTCACCACACAGGCGAACATTGAAAGGAGAATTTAGTATAAGGTAACCCAAGTATTGTATCTGGCAAAATCATTCATAAATGTCAGTCCCTCCACACTATAAACTAAACTAAACTCCGTCCGAGCAGGCCTTGGAAGGCCCAACGTTACCGACCGGCCGGCATGTCATCCTCAGACAACAGGCGTCACTGGATGCGGATATGGAGGGGCATGTGGTCAGCACACAGCTCTCCCGGCCATGTTAGTTTCCGAGACCGGAGCCGCTACTTCTCAATCAAATAGCTCCTCAGTTTGCCTCACAATGGCTGAGTGCACCACACTTGCCAACAGCGCTCGGCAGACCAGATGTTCACCCATCCAAGTGCTAGCCCAGCCCGACAGCGCTTAACTTCGGTGATCTGACGGGAACCGGTGTTACGACTGCGGCAAAGCCATTGGCTCCTCCACACTACACCAGCGATAATTTTAAAAGAGTCTCACATTCAGTGTAGTTCAGTGATAGTTGCACTGCTTTCATGCACATTAGCCTGGAAGAGAGCTTTTAACATTCATTGCAGGGAACGCATGGCATATTTTGTGGTGTCACCGCCAGACACCACACTTGCTAGGTGGTAGCCTTTAAATCGGCCGCGGTCCGGTAGTATACGTCGGACCCGCGTGTCGCCACTATCAGTGATTGCAGACCGAGCGCCGCCACACGGCAGGTCTAGAGAGACATCCTAGCACTCGCCCCAGTTGTACAGCCGACTTTGCTAGCGATGGTTCACTGACAAATTACGCTCTCATTTGCCGAGACAATAGTTAGCATAGCCTTCAGCTACGTCATTTGCTACGACCTAGCAAGGCGCCATTATCAATTGCTATTTATCTTGTGATGCATGTACCGTCAGACCGATGTTCACCAATTATGGATTAAAGTTAAGTAGTTCTGAAGCTAGGTACTATTTTTGCTAGTCTCAATTCCTTGTCATTTTCCAGACCTCACGCCATCCTGCGTGAGCTTAAACGTGTGCCTTTCGGCTACCTCGTAGTGGCTTGGCTGTCTCGCCAAGTCACAACATATTTCGCCTTGAAAAAATACAGCAAATAATTCGTAGCTACACACCACTGTGACACAATGATAAAAATGGAGAATCTGAAGAATACTCTAGTCATTGCACTGTGGTAACCTAAGTGAATAAAACACAACCTAATAAGCCGACCAGTGTGACCGATCGGTTCTAGGCGCTTCAGTCTGGAACCGCGCGACAGCTGCGGTCGCAGGTTCGAATCCTGCCTCGGGCATGGATGTGTGTGATGTCCTTAAGTTAGTTAGGTTTAAGTGGTTCTAAGTTCTATGGGACTGATGACCTCAGATGTTGAGTCCCATAGTGCTCAGAGCCATTTGAACCATTTGAACCAGAACCTAGTACAGACTCTGCAGGTACACAGACACCAGATAACACAATCAAACAATCAACTGAATCGATGCAACGAACGTACTATTGGCAGACACTAAAACTAGAATAGTTACATTTTCCAATTATTACTGAGTCTTCATGTGTGAAGCTTCCGTCAGCTGTAAGAAATTAACAAATTAAGTAAAGTGTAAAATAGCTGACTGTGTGTCAGAACGTGTCTAGTGTGTCTCCGGGAGGTGATTGTTTACTGAAACGAATTTCTCTCTTCTACAGATATATGCATATATTAAATACTAAAGGAATATTTTTATTAAATAATATCTGCTCGTGCATTCGCACATCTGAGACTTTACTTGTTGCTTTACATGTTACTAAAATTCCTCCAATTTCATCTTGTTGGATCGCAACTGTTGTTGGTTTTGTTGCTGACATTCCCTGTTGTCCTCCCAATTGTTTCTTTACTGCTGAAGTTCTCCGGTACCCCGCTGAAACTAGTTTGAATTTTGTTGTTCTCTCCAGCTTCCGTTTTGCCGTTCGTTGTAATTACTGTAATTGCCTCGTCTACCTCTCTTCTCCCACGGTGGCTGGTTGCTTCCTCTATATTTCGAGCTGTTGTTTTCCTGTGACTGATCATTTCCCCCACTTTGTCTCTTATCGTTCCTTTCCGACGAGCCTTGACAACTGCGGTCATTGTTTCTAATCCTGTCTCTTAAGTCTTGTATTTCATTGACATAGTGTAATTCACGTAGCGCTCTTGGATGATTCGATGGAATCGTTGTACCTTCCGATGAGGAATTGTTGATAGTGCAGAGGTCATGTGACGTAACAGTGACTCATTATTTCCTTGGGACTGCGCGGCTTGTCCAAAAACAGATTATTCTTAATTAACGACTCAAAGAACTTCACTGGACTACGAAATTCTGACGCATCTAGATCTTCGCCCAGCAGCCTGATGCTTTCTCGCGAGTCTTGCGACCAATATGTGTTAAGAAACGCGTCCCTGAACTCCTTATATGAGCGACAGCTCTCAGAAACTATGCGCATATGATCCGCAATTGATCCCTCTAAAAATCCGCAGACAAATTCCAGCTTGCGTTTCAGTGGCCACGATTCCGGTAGCACTTTGTGGTACTGAGCTATCCAACTTTTTTGATGTGATATATTGTTGTTCTCTTTGACACTTGGAAATTTTGAATGGATAAGGAATGTTTGTGGTTCGACATTTCCTGTGAAAGAACATTCTCTCATTTCTGAAGCACGCGTCTTCATAAATGGAGACGCGTGCCTCCCCTTGTGCCTCCTCTTGTGTCGTCAGATTCAGGGAATAATGTTTCATTTTGCCGAAGACGTACACAATTGTGTTATGGTTCGGTTTCTGTCACTCCTTGCTTTATCGTGCACCTTACGACGCTGGCGTGTTCTCCTGCGACATTCGCCTCTGTGCTGGTGATGGACCCTATATTTCGCATTGAAATGCCTGAATACATGCCCTTCTGTCCTTCCCTGATCATGCGGGAGCGAACCAGACCGTGATTCGCATTCGGGAGGACGACAGTTCAAACCCGCGTCCGGGCACCCTGATTTGGGTTTTCCGTGATTTCTGTAAACCGCTTCAGGCAAATGCCGGGATGGTTCCCTTGAAAGGGCACGGCTGTCTTCCTTCCCCCGTCTTCCCTAACCCGATGGGACTGATGACCTCGCTGTTTGGTCGCCTCCCCATATCAACCAACCAACCACATCGTGATTCTGATTGTAATTGCGCAACCCGCTGACGTGCTTGCTGGACGTCCTTTGGTAGCTCGTTTTGCTGTGAGGTAATCAGAGTGGGTTCTTCTTTAGCTTCTGGTAATTCTCTCTGTGTGTTCTCTATCTGTTTGATGTGCGCCGGCCGGTGTGGCCGAGCGGTTCTAGGCGCTTCAGTCTGGAACCGCGCGACCACTACGGTCGCAGGTTCGAATCCTGCCTCAGGCATGGATGTGTGTGATGTCCTTAGGTTAGTTAGGTTTAAGTAGTTCTAAGTTCTAGGGGACTGATGACCTCAGAAGTTAAGTCCCATAGTGCTCAGAGCCATTTGAACCATTTTTTGTTCGATGTGCTTCACGTTCTTGCTAACTTTTTCTTGCGTTTTCTGGACGATACTTATTCCCCTTTTTGGAGCATGACAACAACCTTTTTGGTTTTGCGCATTTCGGTCTTGGCCTGTTTTACACGTTCTTTAGCCAACAAAGCGTCCTTGCGTGCACCATGGGTTACTAAATTTGACGCGCTGGCAAAGCGTTTTCCCTCGTCCTTGACTTCTCGAGACCCTGTCGATGTTTCTTGACGATTTCTACCTCTTCCTTAACCTGCTCTATTCTTTCAACAAGCTGTTCAGCTACGATCCATATCTCCTTCGTCTCCTTAGTGACTAATTCCTTCGTCTCCTTTGAGGTTATCTTCTCTCGATCCTGCCTCCTCTTCTTCATGTCCCTTTTTCTTCGCTTCCTGCATAAATCTTATGAGGGCCTCAAACTGGGATCCTTCGCTAATACGTCCAGCGATTCCATCGCGCTGCGACGCTTTGTCTGTGAGTCTGATCTGCCACTCTGACAAAGGGTTCGTCTTGCCTGGTTGGTTGGTTGATTTGGGGGAGGGGACCAAACAGCGAGATCATCGGTCCCGCCGGATTAGGGAAGGTTTCAAAGAAACCATCCAGGCATTTCCCTCAAGAGATTTAGGGAAATCAAGGAAAAGCTAAATCAGGATTGCCGACGTCCTCCCGAATGCGAGTCCAGTGTGCTAACCACTGCGCCACTTCGCTCAGTTGCCATGCCAGAAGATTCTGTATGACGCTCCGCTGCGATTTGATCTTCGCCCTCGTTGTCCGACTGAATTTCCTTGTGGTAATCAGATACTTCTGCGTTCGACTTGTAAGCAAGGTCTGCTACTACATTCGACTGAGAATTCTCCGTAGCTTCCTCTTGATATTTGCTACCATTCTGACTTTGATTCATTTATGACGAGATTAGAATATTCTCACTACTTTTGAGCAAACGTTCCTTCTTAAAGTGAGGATGCATTCATATTTTTACTTCCGAGAGATTTCTATTGTTCCTCGTTGCAGTGCCATAGAATTCCACTCCGAAACTTTCTCTGGTAAGCCACTAATCCTAAATCCCTGACAAAGCATATCAAATAAAAACAACCCTAATCTACGATAAAATGCAAGAGCCACAGACACTCTACCATCCGACACGTTAGCACAACTCCGTTCTCCGCCAGACACAACCAACAAGTGACACAGAAATCAAAACAACTGACAATACCAACAAAAAACGCAAACAAATCATCAATATACACTCCTGGAAATTGAAATAAGAACACCGTGAATTCATTGTCCCAGGAAGGGGAAACTTTATTGACACATTCCTGGGGTCTGATACATCACATGATCACACTGACAGAACCACAGGCACATAGACACAGGCAACAGAGCATGCACAATGTCGGCACTAGTACAGTGTATATCCACCTTTCGCAGCAATGCAGGCTGCTATTCTCCCATGGAGACGATCGTAGAGATGCTGGATGTAGTCCTGTGGAACGGCTTGCCATGCCATTTCCACCTGGCGCCTCAGTTGGACCAGCGTTCGTGCTGGACGTGCAGACCGCGTGAGACGACGCTTCATCCAGTCCCAAACATGCTCAATGGGGGACAGATCCGGAGATCTTGCTGGCCAGGGTAGTTGACTTACACCTTCTAGAGCGCGTTGGGTGGCACGGGATACATGCGGACGTGCATTGTCCTGTTGGAACAGCAAGTTCCCTTGCCGGTCTAGGAATGGTAGAACAATGGGTTCGATGACGGTTTGGATGTACCGTGCACTATTCAGTGTCCCCTCGACGATCACCAGTGGTGTACGGCCAGTGTAGGAGATCGCTCCCCACACCATGATGCCGGGTGTTGGCCCTGTGTGCCTCGGTCGTATGCAGTCCTGATTGTGGCGCTCACCTGCACGGCGCCAAACACGCATACGACCATCATTGGCACCAAGGCAGAAGTGGCTCTCATCGCTGAAGACCACACGTCTCCATTCGTCCCTCCATTCACGCCTGTCGCGACACCACTGGAGGCGGGCTGCACGATGTTGGGGCGTGAGCGGAAGACGGCCTAACGGTGTGCGGGACCGTAGCCCAGCTTCATGGAGACGGTTGCGAATGGTCCTCGTCCACACCCCAGGAGCAACAGTGTCCCTAATTTGCTGGGAAGTGGCGGTGCGGTCCCCTACGGCACTGCGTAGGATCCTACGGTCTTGGCGTGCATCCGTGCGTCGCTGCGGTCCGGTCCCAGGTCGACGGGCACGTGCACCTTCCGCCGACCACTGGCGACAACATCGATGTACTGTGGAGACCTCACGCCCCACGTGTTGAGCAATTCGGCGGTACGTCCACCCGGCCTCCCGCATGCCCACTATACGCCCTCGCTCAAAGTCCGTCAACTGCACATACGGTTCACGTCCACGCGTCACGGCATGCTACCAGTGTTAAAGACTGCGATGGAGCTCCGTATGCCACGGCAAACTGGCTGACACTGACGGCGGCGGTGCACAAATGCTGCGCAGCTAGCACCATTCGACGGCCAACACCGCGGTTCCTGGTGTGTCCACTGTGCCGTGCGTGTGATCATTGCTTGTACAGCCCTCTCGCAGTGTCCGGAGCAAGTATGGTGGGTCTGACACACCGGTGTCAATGTGTTCTTTTTTCCATTTCCAGGAGTGTATTTAGCCCCGGCAGCTCATATGGTTACGCAAAAGTAAACTACCCCAGCGCACCAACTGAATTTCAACATGGGAGACCAGAAACCTTGTAACGGACATCTTATCTGATTGTCACAGAAGGGCCGGCCAGCGTGGCCGAGCGGTTCTAGGCGCTTCAGTCTGAACCCGCACGACCGCTCCGGTCGCAGGTTCGAATCCTGCCTCGGGCATGGATGTGTGTGATGTCGTTAGGTTAGTTAGGTTTCAGTAGTTCTAAGTTCTAGGGGACTGATGACCTCAGATGTTCAGTCCCATGGTGCTCAGAGCCATTTGAACCATTTGTCACAGAAGGTGTGATCAATTCGGGATCCGGTCAGCGGTCGCCAAATTGTACAACTACACTGGACCACTGGACTTGCGGTATGTTTTGAATGGCTGCTGGCGACTATGAGTTTACGCCCTGACAGCAATTACTTTAACTGGTAAGCCCTGCACTTGACTATTTGGCCCATGTGTCGGCTAAATTGATATTTCCCTTTGACTTTGTTTGTTTTTGTTATCCTGCATTTGAGGTTATCACATTTATCAGAATCTATAGAAGCTAGAGTGCCAAGATAATATTAATGAAAAGGTGGCCCTGTCATTATTTTAGTCAATTTTTGATGTGTAATTAATGTATCAACGTAGGAGTGATCTTTTATAAAAATTGTGGCACAAGTTTATTGATTAAAATAATCGGACAAACAACACATGTTAGCGTGATGGTTCAAATGTCTCTGAGCACTGTGGGACTTAACATCTGAGGTCATCAGTCCCCTAGACTTAGAACTACTTAAACCTAACTAACCTAAGGACATCACACACATCCATGCCCGAGGCAGGATACGAACCTGCGACCGTAGCAGCAGCGTGTTTCCGGACTTAAGTGTCTAGAACCGCTCGGCCACAACGGCCGGCTGTTAGCGTGATAACTAATAAAACATGAACTGTTGGTAACACAAATAGACGCAACAAACAGTTAACAGTCCATTGGGTGGCGACTGGTAGACAAACGCTAAGTTTTGTCAGACTGAACTGTTTACTCTGGCTCAACACATGAATAACGCAATCTGAAATTATCTAACACTGAATAGACTTTGATGGATTTATTCTCCGTACAAGTTACACTACGTTGGTGCAACTGAGAGCAAGGGCGAGACGGTGGCTCCGTTTGCCGTAACAAGCCACAGCAGTAATACTGTACCTCTTTCTCTATGTGCAGTGCTGTCTCACGTGACGCTCTTGGTTCAAGCGTCTGCAGAGCAGTGATGTGTTATGCCTGTAATTCGATACTGTGGGCACGAAATATGCAAAGTCGCAGCTGAAAATCTGTTAGACCGATCGCATTCTTCTCTACTGGACCCTGAAATCTTCGCGTGTGACACTCTCGTTGGCCGGTAATAACATGGAAGAAATTGACTCATTTACATTCCAGAGTGCACAGGGAGATCAAACGTCAAGGTATCAGACCTGTCACGAACAAGATTGTCCTTGGCATAGCGAGTCGTCCAAGAAGACTGAGGCCTAAACTGTCGTTACAGGTGAGTCCTCACCAAAGGCTCCTCAGTCAATATCAATGTTACTGCGATGTCACGATCAGGAAAAGTGTCCCAAGTGCAACTAACTATGACAAAAGTAAGGACCAGAATCCTCTCCAGACCAGAGTCTAAATTAGAGGACCCTCTCCATACTGAAGTGGAGGGACGTGTACGGGTATGGAGAAACCTCATGAATCCATGGACCCTGCATGTCAATTGGGGACTGTTCAAACTGGTGGAGGCTCTGTAATGTTGTGGGGCGTGTGCAGTTGGAGTGATATGGGACTCCTTATAAGTCTAGCTACAACTGTGACAGGTGACATGTACTTAAGCATTCTGTCTGATCACCTGCATCCATTCATGCCCATTGTGCATTCCGACTGACTTGGGCAATTCCAGCGGGACAATGTGACACCCCACACGTCCAGAATTGCTACAGAGTGATTGCAGAAACACTCTTCTGAATTTAAACACTTCCGCTGGCCAGCATATCTGGCATGCCTTGCAACGTGCCCTTCAAAAGAGATCTCCACCTCCTAGTACTCTTATGGATTTATGGACAGGCCTGCAGGGTTCTAGGTGTCAGTTCCCTCCAGCATTACTTCAGACAATAGTCGATCCATGCTACATCGTGTTGCAGCCCTTATGCGTGCCCACGGGGGCTCTACACGATATTAGGCATACAAGTATGTAGCTCTTTTTTGGCTCTTCAGTATATATATATATATATATATATATATATCCTTCGTCAGCTAACTGTCACGTATTTCACATGTAGAAAAGTGCTATCTCTCGTAGCTTGTAACGCTTAGCGCCTAAACTGTGCCAACAGAAGTTGTTAAACAAAGAACATCTAAGTGTCGGTGTATAATGGATCGGTTTATAGTGTGATTCATTGCTAATATTGAATATGACATTCACAGAAGACAGAATATGGCGTTTAAACTTACAGAGTATATGAATAAAATGGATAAAGGTACTGGAAGCGATAATATAGTAACAAAAAATAAATGGATGCACCACTACAGAAATTTATGGTATGATGAAGACAGTGAAGAAAGTTGTTTAACTCTGTAGATCAAACAAACAGAAAGGAGGTCTTCATTGGAACAAAATTGGAAAGGTACTGCCCTAGAGGGCAGTAATGCTGAGTTAATCAAATATGGAGAAACCATTTTAGAATTCTGCCCCCTCCATTTTGAAATACATGTTGAGTGAACTGTTCTGTACCTGAAGAATGGAACACAGCTAAAGTTATTTCTGCATTCAAAAAAGGTAATATGAAAGATATGGGAAATTATAGAGCAATAAGTTTATTACATGCAAGATATAAAATTTATGGCAAAATTCTTAATCAAAAGCTACAAACTATTTCTGATGCAATGATCTCAAAAGATCAATCAGGCTTCAGAAAGAGCCATTTGTCTAATGATAATATACTTGTAATAAGATAAATTATTGAAAAACGTTTGGAAGTTGGGTTAGAAACGCGTTTACCATTAACGGATTTTGAGAAAGCCTTTGATAAGGTGAAAAGATTCTTTTGCGAAAATAGTGCAAGTAAAAGGTCGTCCAAAACATCTTATTAATACTGTAAAGAATCTGTATGTAAATACAAATATCGTTATAAGTTCAGGTTTGAAAATGTCAGATGAAATTTTAATAAATCAAGGTTGTTTGACAAGGATGTAGTCTATTACCTACTTTATTAGGAATCAGATTAGCATCTAGCATACCATTAAATACCCTGTTACATGCTGATGACTGGATGATTATACAGGAAATAGAAGTTAATTTACAAAGATCAGAATACAGACTGTACCAAAACGTCATATTTTAAAACTTAACTATATCTGAAAGTAAGACAAATATAATGAATTTCAAAAGAAAGAATCCAGTCAGATCGAAAATAATAGGAAATGAGAAAATTTTAGAAGAGAATTCGTAGTTCAGTTATCTACAATGTCATATTGGTTTTAATTATGACAAAGTCATTAAGATGGATGTTCATAAATAATTTGCTATCTGTGGAACAACTGGAATAACCTTGGGAAGAAAAAAAAGAAAAGAAATATAAACGAAATTCTATTCAGTTATGGCTGTATCTACTCTTGAATGTAATTCCAAATCATGGTTAGTAACAAAAACAGAAAAATCATGTAGACAAGTAGCAGAGATGAACTGCATGAGATATGTAAGACACTATGAAAAAATGGATAGAATGAGAAATGGAACAATAAGATCAGATCCAAACTTTTTTTTCAGTTAATGATAGAATAGAAGGGAACAGAATGAAGTGGAAAGGACATGTTGATAGAATGACAGAAAATAGCTTTCCAAAAAAGATAATGAATCATAGGCAGACGGGAAAGAGAGAACTAGGTAGACCTCCTATGAGATGGATGGATGCTTGATAGACACAGGAACACTTAATTACAACACCTCATCCTTAGAAGGAGATGATGATGATGATGATGAATTTCTAAATGAAGGCAGTTTTTTATGCCCAAAATAATTAAGCCTTGAGGAAATTAACTTTTTAACCCTTCATTTACATACCTACCACCAGCTTTTCGTGAAACATTTTAATTTTTAATTAAGTATTTCATTCCAATTTTGCAAAAGTTGATCTGATATCACGTCTGTTCATTTCTAGCTATTCATTTGGCTATGAAAATTCGTAGAAAAATTCATTTTTTAGTTTCCCCTTAGTCATTCATTCAGTTTTTCTTTGATTACTTTCAAGTATTTTTTAATTTAATCTCTCTAACCAATATCATTACCCATTTCTCTATTTAACAGTCGTCTTTTGGCTATGAAAAATCCGACAAAGTCAATTGTTAAATTTATAGGAAGTCTTATTTTCGCTCCATTCAAACATTTGACGAAATAGTCCTCAATAAATGACGTGCAGTCTTCTTTAATATATTATATTGGCTGCAGTATCAATTTCTTCTTTGTATTTTCTTGGGAAATAGATTATTTTCTGCTGCTAGTACGTATCATGCCTAAGAAATTGATGCAGTCCAGGGCACCGCACTCATGAAAATATGATTAGTACTTCAATTAGTACTTCCAAATTTTCCACAAGCGAAACTATTGCAGTTAGCTGCACCTGGTTCAAAATCCAGAGATGAGCCTTTAGCAGATAGGGAGTTAGCTAACTGAGGAAAAAATTTGAAAAACTAAGTGTTATAAAAATAATGGATTGCAGCATTTGTTTAAAGCATTGCTAATGAGCTAGCTAGTAAATTGGTCCTTACCTTGTTTCATACCAGACAGACGTTAGTCAGAGGGAGAGCCAGTAACACTACGCGAAGACAGCGATGCTGCAGGCATTGCCGAAATTTGGCAGTCATCGAGCGCAGTGATTAAGACACGAAGAAGGACGCTAGCGGCAGCCAATCATGGTTCCCGCAAAAAAACATTGGACGACGCCGAGGGATCCCTGCAATATGAACCTAGAGGACATACAGAGTAAGAGTCGATGGCGATGAGGCATGACGTCGTAAATCAAACGCTGTAAATTTTTATACCCCGCTATATAACGCCAGTTATATAGTTTATAGTTATATAGTTTGGACAAGAAGAGAATAGAAGCTTTTGAAATGTGGTGCTACAGAAGAATGCTGAAGATTAGATGGGTAGATCACATAACTAATGAGGAAGTATTGAATAGGATTGGGGAGAAGAGAAGTTTGTGGCACAACTTGACCAGAAGAAGGGATCGGTTGGTAGGACATGTTCTGAGGCATCAAGGGATCACCAATTTAGTATTGGAGGGCAGCGTGGAGGGTAAAAATCATAGGGGGAGACCAAGAGATGAATACACTAAGCAGATTCAGAAGGATGTAGGTTGCAGTAGGTACTGGGAGATGAAGAAGCTTGCACAGGATAGAGTAGCATGGAGAGCTGCATCAAACCAGTCTCAGGACTGAAGACCACAACAACAACAACATATAACGCCAGAACCAGGGCTATGCAAGTCACTGCAAAAAAATAAAATAAAACGATTTCCACCACTCTCTCACTGATGTTGCAGCCACTTGCACAGTATTTTTCTCACTGACTTGTCATTGCTTTGAACAGCAGCCACTAAAATTTCATGTTAAGAGTGTGATGTTGCAGAGTATCTGAATTTCCCAGTTTTCACAGGAACCTTTTCTCATGCACCCTTATTTTAATGTATAACGGCACAGTAGATACGTCTCTTTTGAGACTACGTATGGTTGTTTCATTCCATAGGCGTTTGGCAGATGTCGAACGTACTTGGCAGAGTTGAACATAGAGGATAGTGTACCTAGGAACACGTGATGTTTTTGGTCAGTACTTGAGACTAATTACTGATCACAGAAGGAATATTCACTATAGACCACCACAAGCAGTTTTTCGGTATTTCCTACACTTCCTATTGTTGCCACATATGAGGTTGTGTTTTTTGAAGCATTTGTGATTATTCGAGTTCTACACATTTCAGTGCTGTGTAATACAGAGTGTAATGGTTACAACTGTATATCCTTTTACATGAGGTACGTTAATATGTACAAATATAAGTGTATTTGTTTTTTCCTCTGCATCAAAAGTCTTCCTACAAACATGACACTAACTCTGTGACCTGATATTTTCTGCACGGCTATAAGCACCATTAAGTGGTCCATGCATGTCAGTACAGACTAACCGTTCTTCATCCATGCATCCACACTTCGAAACCTGACCTGCTGGCCAAGGGAAAATAAGCATTAATGGTTTGCACTTGCCACCTGTACTTGGATGTACTAACCAACATAAAAACATACGACTTGTAATAGCTATAACTATTAGCCTGCATATTATGTAAATAATGATGTAATGTTCTTCAGTACACCACCCTCAGTCACCATAAGAAATATCTGCACTTATACCAGTTCCATCCTGCTTATTAAAGCTATTTGGAATATACTGTTAGTTCTTCACTTACAGAATTTTGTGGTGAGTAATACGCTATAAATTTGTGAAACTAGTTATACAATATGTGGACAGTTAAGCATTCTTCATCGGCTGTGCTGCATCTTGTACCTCAAAACAGAAGAAGATATTTAACACTGAACATGCAAAATTTTCAAATTAATGTCTTAAAAATTGAAATTTGAGTTAGTTTTCAATAGAGTCAGTTTCAAAATGTATTTAACTTGTATCTGGTTTGTGGCAGTACTTCTGCTTAATCTGATTTCACTTACTGATTATTAGGGTCTAGTAGAGGCATAATGTAGCAGAAAAACCTTTAAATACGGTATTGATTAGATTTTTTTGATAGCAATGCTTTTAAATTTCAACAGAATATTTGCTCCTATGTACGTGACCATATTGAATCGTGGAACATGCTTTCACATTTGGAAAAACTTTAATCCTCAGGAGTAATATTTTTAATTGCACAAAAAGACTGCAGCGCATAAAAACTGATTGCCAGCATTTAAAGATGGAATATATACAATTACAAAAATGAACGTGTGTGTGGGTATGTGTGTATGGGGGGGGGGGGGGGGGGCGATTTCAACCAAACTTGGTACACATATCCCAATCGCTCTGGAGTTATGAGTCATCTATCTATCATATTTCAGGAGAAATCACGCGATAGGAAATGAGACACGTGAGAAATTGCCGTGTGATGCCTTACGTTTAAAATTATTATTTCTGTGCTACTAACGCCGTTAGCAATAAATTTCGTAGGCAGTATCTGCATATGTCGCTAAATGCCCCTACTGAATTACATCATGGTACCATACATAATTCATGAGATTTGACGTCTTTAACTGTAGTATTGTGCATGACGTTTAGATTTATTACTTCTTTGCTATTTACTCGAAACAAATTCTGGAGACGGTATCCACATATGTCGCTGAATATACCTACAAATTATATCATTGTACGACAGATACCTCATGAGATGTGACCTCATAAACACAGATTCGTGAACTCTTGTGCATCATGCATGACTTATAAATTTATTGCATCTTTGCTAATAACTCTGTTCACAACATATTTCGCCGACAATATCCAGATATGCAGCTGGATGTACCTATGCAAAAATATCACTGCACGACACACGGTGCAAGAGATATGGTGCTATAAACACTGAAATACGTAAAAACGCCGCATTATGTGAAGTACCTGCGCTATCGGAATAGAAATGCGGAAAATACGAGTCCTAAAACAATTTATTGGACTCACCAAAACGAAACAATAATACAATCACCAAAAAAACAACCGACTCGATCCAAACTGCGGATCAACACAAATACAAAATAACAAATAATAATAAAAAAAGACCGAATTCTCCACGGGTAGCGAACACAAACAGTTCTACATCGTCCAGATGTTCGCCGACTACACCAAAAGATTGGCCAGCTAGAAGAGGCGTCTGGCCGTAACTGCCGGGGCGGCAGTTCTGTATCCTTCCGAGTGAGGAGTCGAACTGCCTTTTCCTGGCAGTGCGCTGCCTTATAAAGCCCGTTGGCGGATGTATCTGCCGGAACTATTTGCGATCACATGCCTGGCGTATCAAAGTAGTTCATAGGCTATCTGCGACTTCTGGTGAATGTACACCCTGTGATAGAGGCATCCCGCGATGTTTGGACGTAAAATGAGATGCCGATGTAGTAGGATCTACGATGTCCGAAGTGTGCGGCCACAGTATCATGCATTAAGTTTTAATAGATTTATTCTTTACTACTAACACACTTTTACAGTCCAGCCAACCTAAGGAAATCCTTGACACCTGGCAGTGATTTTGAAGTCTTTCGACTGCGATGTGAAAAAGACGGTAGCCGAATACAAAAGCCGTCTGTAGAGTTATGCAGAGGCGTTGCCAAAGAGATGTTTGCAAAAGCAGCTCCATACAGCATCCAAGAACTGTCCAGGACCTTCTCACACGGCGTATAATGTTTCGTGTCTGAAAGGAAATTGGCAAAATCAACATCCAAGCAATGCCACGTTTCTCAGCTAGCAGGAAAATATATTAAATATTTATTACAGTACTGGCAGGAGGCAAATGTCTGTCAACCGTTCCAAGGCTCAATCCTGTCCTCTAAAGAAATGTGTTCATTTGTACAACAACCAGCAAGCCGAAAACATCTGATTCTTTACATCCTCAAACTTAAATAGAAAGTTTAGTTGGACGACGCTAAGGGCTCTCTTTCATAAATACTGGATGAATATTGTCTGGGTAATTTGCATGTATTCGGTCAGTAGTGACATTAAATACTGACATCAGACGTTTAATATTATACAAGGTGGAAAACCCCCCGAAGAGACGTAGACGACGCTGACACAAGTAATTTAATATGAGACAAATGGGTCCGCAAATGTCGGGAAATACTGCAGAAGTGGATGACAAACGTTAACATATGGCGTCACCATTTGACATATATCGCCGCACGTGCACTGGTGGGGCCTAATCTGTCTGTGGATCCTGATGATTCCAACCCAAGTCAAGTAAGTATACTTATAGGTATAGCTCCGTCCATGCGTGCTCGATTTTAACTTGTGGCGCTCAGGGTTCGAGTGTTGCGTCCAGTAGACAGTATTTTTTTACATTGCTTTGGACAATTATGTACATACATTGGAGCAGCAGCTATTGTATTATTTACCGGTCTCGTGGTCCCTGTTCGATAACTACAAAGTACAGAATATCAAGAAGTTGCAATGTTGCGTCACCGGTAAATAAACATAAGGTCCCGAATTGTGCTGCTAGCAGTAAATGACCTACGTGTTCTTCACTAAATAGTGTCTGTAAACAACCAAAAGAAGGGGCAAACGAAAAAAAAACGCAAAATTAGAATAGTTTTTGCTTGGTTACAGAGAAGGCAATAACTTCGTAACTACTACGTTTACTACACATCACATTTACAAAAGGTGTTCCAGAACAGTTGCCTAGTGGAGCGATGTTCAGCACTGTCCCCTACTGGCGTGGGTAGGATCGGCAAGCCCCATCGCTCCAACTGTTGCGAAGTACGTCATCTGATGACGTCAGATGGAATTTTGATTCTCTAAAGAATCCGGGCTTCAGAGGTTGCTGTTTGTTGTATAAGTGAACACATTTAGGGGAGAGCGTTGTGCCTGGGAAACCTGAGCCCCTGGCGCTAATGTGACGCACGTAGGTCCCGAGGCGCACCGACGTTAATGTTTACCTGACTTGAGTTGAACTGAGCAGATGCCACAGACTGATAGGCTCCACCACTGCACCTGCGGCGAGATATGTCATTTGGTTACGTCACATATTCAACATTTCTCTTTCTCTTTTCGGCCATTTCCCAAAATTTGCAGCCCCATGCATCTTATACGCCAACGGCTTGGCCACAGTGGTAACACCGTTTCCCGTCAGATCACTGTCGGGCTGGGCTAGCACTTGGATGGGTGACCATCGGCTCTGCCAAGTTCTGTTGGCAAGTGGGGTGCACTCAGCGTTTGTGAAGCAGACTGAAGAGCTACTTGACTGAGGAGTACCGGCTCCAGTCTTGGAAACTGACATGCGGCCGGGAGAGCGGTGTGCTAACCAGATGCCCCTCCATATCCGCATACAGTGACGCCTATGGGCTGAAGATGATACGGCGGCCGGTCGGTACCGTTAGGCCTTCATGGCCTGTTCGGGACGAGTTTAGTTTAATGTATCTTATACAAGGTGGGGAAAGTAAAAGTGGCCCGGAGAACCACATAGGTAACGCGCACAACCGCGCTTCGACATACAGCTCTGCACTGCGGTACGCTATCAAGCTCCGACGCACCAAGGTGCTCAATGATGCCTTCCACAGCACCTCAGAGTTCCCCTGAGAGGTACAGTACCAAGAGTCGATTCTCTTTAACATACACACACGAAAAAAAGTTTTGCATCACCTCGGTTCCGTGAGTTCCGGAACCTGTACAGAAAATTGGAATAGACATCAACATAAACATTAGTTCCGCCCTTTTTATTGCTCATGAAAACCACACATTCCATGTTTTACCACCATACAGAGAGACCATCAGAGGTGGTGATCCAGACTGTTGTACACACCGATTCCTCTAATACCCAGTAGCACGTCCTCTTGCATTGATGCATGCCTGTATTTATCGTGGCATACTGTCTACGAGTTCATCAAGCCATTGTTGGTCCTGATTGTCCCACTCCTCAACGGCGATTCGGTGTAGATCCCTCAGAGTGGTTGGTGGGTGACGTCGTCCATAAACTGCCCTTTTCAGTCTACATCTACATCTACATTTATACTCCGCAAGCCACCCAACGGTGTGTGGCGGAGGGCATTTTACGTGCCACTGTCATTACCTCCCTTTCCTGTTCCAGTTGCGTATGGTTCGCGGGAAGAACGACTGTCTGAAAGCCTCCGTGCGCGCTCTAATCTCTCTAATTTTACATTCGTGATCTCCTCGGGAGGTATAAGTAGGGGCAAGCAATATATTCGATACCTCATCCAGAAACGCACCCTCTCGAAACCTGGCGAGCAAGCTACACCGCGATCCAGAGCGCCTCTCTTGCAGAGTCTGCCACTTGAGTTTGTTAAACATCTCCGTAACGCTATCGCGGTTACCAAATAACCCTGTGACGAAACGTGCCGCTCTTCTTTGGATCTTCTCTATCTCATCCGTCAACCCGATCTGGTACGGATCCCACACTGATGAGCAATACTCAAGTATAGGTCGAACGAGTGTTTTGTAAGCCACCTCCTTTGTTGATGGACTACATTTTCTAAGGACTCTCCCAATGAATCTCAACCTGGTACCCGCCTTACCAACAATTAATTTTATATTCTCATTCCACTTCAAATCGTTCCGCACGCATACTCCCAGATATTTCACAGAAGTAACTGCTACCAGTGTTTGTTCCGCTATCATATAATCATACAATAAAGGATCCTTCTTTCTATGTATTCGCAATACATTACATTTGTCTATGTTAAGGGTCAGTTGCCACTCCCTGCACCAAGTGCCTATCCGCTGCAGATCTTCCTGCATTTCGCTACAATTTTATAATGCTGCAATTTCTCTGTATACTACAGCATCATCCGCGAAAAGCCGCATGGGACTTCCGACACTATCTACTACGTCATTTATATATATTGTGAAAAGCAATGGTCCCATAACACTCCCCTGTGGCACGCCAGAAGTTACTTTAACGTCTGTAGACGTCACTCCATTGAGAACAACATGCTGTGTTCTGTTTGCTAAAAACTCTTCAGTCCAACCACACAGCTGGTCTGATATTCCGTAGGCTCTTACTTTTTTTATCAGGCGACAGTGCGGAACTGTATCGAACGCCTTCCGGAAGTCAAGAAAAATAGCATCTACCTGGGAGCCTGTATCTAATATTTTCTGGGTCTCATGAACAAATAAAGCGAGTTGGGTCTCACACGATCGCTGTTTCCGGAATCCATGTTGATTCCTACATAGTAGATTCTGGGTTTCCAAAAACGACATGATACTCGAGCAAAAAACATGTTCTAAAATTCTACAACAGATCGACGTCAGAGATATAGGTCTATAGTTTTGCACATCTGCTCGACGACCCTTCTTGAAGACTGGGACTACCTGTGCTCTTTTCCAATCATTTGGAACCTTCCGTTCCTCTAGAGACTTGCGGTACATGGCTGTTAGAAGGGGGGCAAGTTCTTTCGCGTACTCTGTGTAGAATCGAATTGGTATCCCGTCAGGTCCAGTGGACTTTCCTCTGTTGAGTGATTCCTGTTGCTTTTCTATTCCTTGGACACTTATTTAGATGTCAGCCATTTTTTCGTTTGTGCCGTCTATCCCAGGCATGTATGACAGGGTTCATATCTGAAGAACATTCTGGCCACTCTAGTCCAGTGATGTCGTTATGCTGAAGGAAGTCATTCACAAGATGTCTCTCTGTATCTCCTCCATGTTTGAACAAAATCGCTTTGGTTCGAGACGCCTGGACACTTCCCTTGATGAGAGCCCTTCCTGGCACAAAGTATCAATGCGGACGAGAATGGACTTTGTGTTACGACTCAAACTGTGCGAAATAGGTTGCATGGTGCGCAACTTCACTCCCGAGCTCCATGGTGAGGTCCATCTTTGCAACCACGACACCAGGCAGCGCGGTGCATATGGGCCCAATAACATGCTGAATGGACCGTTCAGGATTGGCACCACGTTCACTTCACCAATGAGTGTCGCATATGCCTTCAACCAGACAATCGTCGGAGACGTGTTTGGAGGCAACCCAGTCACGCTGAACGCCTTAGACACACTGTCCTGCGGGTGCAGCAAGGTGGAGGGTCCCCGCTGTTTTAGGGTGTCATTATGTGCGGCCGACGTACCCCGCTGGTGGTCATGGAAGGCGCCATAACGGCTGTACAATACGTGAATGCCATCCTCGGACTGATAGTGCAACCATATCGGCAGCATACTAGTGAGGAATTTGTCTTCATAGATGACAATTCGCGCCCCCATCGAGCACATCTTGTCAATGAATTCCATCATGATAACGACATCGACTAGAGTGGCCACCACGTTCTCCATACATGAACCCTATCGAACATTCCTGGCATAACTTGAAAAGGGCTGTTTACGGCTGACATGACCCACCAACTGCTCTAAATGATCTACGCCGAATTGCCGTTGAGGAGTGCGACAATCTGGACCAAACAGTGCCTTGATGAAGTCATGGATAGTATATCATGATGAATACAGGCATGCATCAATGCAAGAGGAACTGGAGCGTACAGCAATCTGGACCACCAACTCTGGAGGTCTCGCTGTATGATGGTACTACGTGGAATGTGTGGTTTTCGTGAGCAATAAAGACGGAAATGTTGTTTAGGTTGATCTCTATTCCAGTTTTCTGTACAGGTTCCGGAACTCTCGGAACCTAGGTGATGCAAAACTTTTTTTTGATGTGTGTATGTACTGACTTCTAAGAGTTTCTCATTTCCTTTTAGGCTATTTTGAAAGCTAAACCACTTACAATGCCGACGTCCACCTTTTGCAGCAGTCTTCTTCAGAGCGACTAACCATTTGATTCCTGCGGGTCCTAAGATCCAGTTGTTTAGTCACTCTGGAAAAAACAACTGAAAAGGTCTTGGGAACGTTCATTTTAATAGTGATTTCAGCTCAAAATGGCGCGGAGCTCGCCCAAAATTATTTTATTCGTTTTCATTGGGCATTATTTCCGTTCCTCATGCTAATCTTGGGTCGTGTTGCGGTCTTTTTCTGCTCAGATAGGGATTTCTTCCTATCGCAGCCAGTGTTTCGCACTTATTGCCGACGTTTTTTCATCCATTTGTTCTCCAATCTTCCTATCCCGTACCACCACTACCGATCACTCTCACTCGTTTTTCACTTATGCCCCAAAAATGGTTCAAATCGTTCTGAGCAGTACGGGACTTAACATCTGAGGTCATCAGTCCCCTAGACTTAGAACTACTTAAACCAAACTAACCTACGGACAACACACACATCCATGCCCGAGGCAGGATTCGAACCTGCGACCGTAGCAGCAGCGCCGTTTCAGACTGAAGCGCCTAGAACCGCTCGGCCACAGCGGCCGTCCCATTTGCCTCAGAATTATTAACTTTCTACCACAGGTACAATAAAGGCTGTGTTCGTCTGGTATGTCGATCATTATATGTGCAGACCGTATTGATGTATCTGGCACAAATGACATCAGTGAAACTTGTGACTCTTCTTCTTTTAATGTTGTGAACTGAAACTGAAGTTACCTTAACTGCTATTCTTTATAACTCGTGTATCTGCGTTGTAATGCTGAACAATACAAGTCGTATAATTCAACTAGGAATCCTAAACTGTAAACCAAATATTCTGAAACTAAGGACTGTGCAGGAATGAGCAGTGCTACAATGCGTAACGTCACAATATCTGACTTGAGATTGCAGCACACGAAACAAACAATAAAAATGCCCTATAAAGTCACTAATCGAATTTTCAAAGAATAAACACCAAAACGTTTTTATAAAAATGCCTTTTGAATTTACGTGCGCAATGTGACTGACAAAATTGTAGACACAGAATAATGCACACGCAAGTGTAATATTGCAGTGCGAACGAAAACTGTCTGTTTATGAAATGAAATCTGAACTGAATTTTACATAAACTGATCTGGTAAAGAATTTCTAAAAGCAATGTTTAACACGGGATAATCTTACTGTACCCTGACTGTAACGAAACTGTCCCTAACAATTTTTGTGGATTACCTGTGCCGACGGAAACTTGCTACTGATCGAAGTGACGAACAAAAAATATCCAGCCCAGCAGCAAACTAGGTAAATAAAAGAAAAGCCGCACAGGAGAGCTTCTGTAAAGTTTGGAAGGTAGGAGACGAGGTACTGGCAGAAGTAAAGATGTGAGGACGGGGCGTGAGTCGTGCTTGGGTACCTCAGTTGGTAGAGCACTTGCCCGCGAAAGGCAAAGGTCCCGAGTTTGAGTCTCGATCCGTTTCACAGTTTTAATCTGCCAGGAAGTTTCAAATATCACACTGCTTGTACACACAACCTTGTGGCGTAACATATCATCTATTTCAAACTTCTGTTTGCGAAATATACAGTATGTACATGTGAAATATGACACACCGAACGAAAATATAAATCTTACGTCACTTTCCTTGAATACCATGGTTTGTGCTTTCACTGTAAATGGCATTTACACGCCTTATTTAAGCACTATTCGCGAAATCGTGGCGTGTCGTGCAGCTGTCAGAGACATTTTGTCAGAGAAATTCATGATTATTTGACAGTAACTGAATCCAGCTAAGACATGATACAAGTTTGTTGCTCTACTCAAAACTCGACAAGTTTCCGTGCCCGTGATGAGTCTGAATCACGTGTTATAACCTGCTAATCAATTTGGTATCGGGGTGGTATTCTCCTATTATTTACAACTGTGACATTATTTCGTATTATGACCTCTCACAAATTATCGGCGTTCGTAGCTCGGTAGACGAGGTCGCTGAGGCAAGCTTGTACGGTGGCAGTGAACTGGGAGGTAGCCAGTTCGAATACTGATACTGCATGAGATTTACAATGAATGCACTTTATCAGCTAGTTACTATTGGACTGCATTGCGATCAAGGATATCAACATTAGTAACAAAGGGAGGGGCCGTGGTGTTGTACAGATCCAAATTTGCGTCCCTGCCCTGGGTCAAATACCACACATCTCCGTAGCGTCCCATAGAGAGGTAGCATGTGACATCGCTGATGGTCACCTTGTTGCTTTCCGAGGGGAGCTGGCTACGTGCCATCATCAGGTTTCACTTTACTTTTCACATCGTAATCAACAATACTAATACTACGTTAAAACTCCACAAGCACTCATCACAGGCACGTAAACTTTCTTCTATACTTTAGACACTAAATTCACATCTCCTGAAGGTAATCTGCAATTATTTTCATACGATCTAATCCATATTTAATAGTTTATCCGTTTTGATGCGAGCGGCATTCAATAATCAACAAACGCTAATTTTCTCGTCCTGTTTCTGTTTAAAAAATGCAGAATTTGTTGTGCAACGTCGTGGAATACTCCCGATTCATCGCCTATAGCTTCTTGAAGTTCCGACAGGTGGCAGCGCTATATGTAGCCTTCAAAATGGCGTCTGTAACGAAGGTACGTTGCAAGCAGAGCCGTCATTCAGTTTCTTTTGGCGCAAGACCAGAGCATCGCAGATATTCACATGTGCTTGTACACTACCGGCCATTAAAAATGCTACACCATGAAGACGACGTGCTACAGACGCAAAATTTAACCGACATGAAGAAGATGCTGTGATATGCAAATGATTAGCTTTTCAGAGCATTCACACAAGGTTAGCGCCGGTGGCAACACCTAAAACGTGCTGACATGAGGAAGTTTCCAACCGATTTCTCATACACAAACAGCAGCTGACCGGCGTTGCCTGGTGAAACGTTGTTGTGATGCCTCGTGTAAGGAGGAGAAATGCGTACCACCACGTTTCCGACTTTGACAAAGGTTGGTCGAGATCCAATGACTGTTAGCAGAATATGGAATCGGTGGATTCAGGAGGGTAATACGGCTGGATCCCAACGGCCTCGTATCACAAGCAATCGAGATGACAGGCATCTAGTCCGCACAGCTGTAACGGATCGTGCAGCCACGTCTCGATTCCTGAGTCAATAAACAGATGGTGACGTTTGGAAGACAACAACCATCTGCACGAACAGATCGACGACGTTTGCAGCAGCATGGACTATCAGCTCTGAGACCATGGCTGCGGTTACCCTTGACGCTGCATCACTGACAGGAGCGCCTGCGATGGTGTACTCAATGACGAACCTGGGTGGACAAATGGCGAAACGTCATTTTTTCGGATGAATCCAGTTTTTGTTTACAGCATCATGATGGACGCATCTGTGTTTGGCGACATCGCGGTGAACACACATTGGAAGCGTGTATTCGTCATCGCCATACGGGCGTATCACCCGAAGTGATGGTATGGGGTGCCATTGGTTACACGTCTCGGTCACCTCTTGTTCGCATTGACGGCACTTTGAGCAGTGGACGATACATTTCATATGTGTTACGACCCGTGGCTCTACCCTTCGTTCGATCCCTGCGAAACCCTACATTTCAGCAGGAGAATGCACGACCGCATATTGAAGGCCCTGTACAGGCCTTTCTGGATACAGAAAATGGTCGCCTGCTGCCCTGGCCAGCACCAATTGAAAACGTCTGGTCAATGGTGGCCGAGCAACTGGCTCGTCACAATACGCCAGACACTATTCTTGATGAACTGTGGTGTAGTGTTGAAGCTGCATGGGCAGCTGTACCTGTACACGCCACCAAAGCTCTGTTTGACTCAATGCCCAGGCGTATCAAGGCCGTTATTACGGCCAGAGGTGGTTGTTCTGGGTACCAATTTCTCAGGATCTATGCACCCAAATTGTGTGAAAATGTAATCACATGTCAGTTCTAGTATAAAATATTTGCCCAATGAATATCCGTTTATCATCTGCATTTCTTCTTGATGTAGCAATTTTAATGGCCAGTAGTGTAAAAAGTGTTCACTGTTCAGTGAACAAAAGTACAATGATTCGTTGGACGAGGCATCCGTCAACATCGCAAGAAGGTCGCGCGAACTTATCAGTTAAAAAAAAAGTTCAAATGTGTGTGAAATTCTATGGGACTCAACTGCTAAGGTCATCAGTCCCCTAAGCTTACACACTACTTAACCTAAATTATCCTGAGGACAAACGTACACACCCATGCCCGAGAGAGACTCGAACCTCCGCCGGGACCAGCCGCACAGTCCACGACTGCAGCGCCTAAGACCGCTCGGCTAATCTCGTGTGGCTTATCAGATCTCTCTCATCCCAGCCGGCGGCACACAGCTGTCACACCCTCAATGTTGGAGCGTAGGACACCCTCATTCGAGGTGATTGACAGGTGCAAGCGGACTTCTTCATGACAGCGCATGGGCTGTCTGTGTACCCTAGAGGAGCTCACTAAACTTCATTGGGCTGTTCTTCTTCACCCACCCTACAGCCCGGATCTCACACCTTCCGACTTCCATGTATTCGGTCCAATACAAGATGCATTCCGCAAGAAGCAGTACGTGCATGATGCTGAGGTAATTGATACAGCAAGACGTTGGCTCCGACGTCGACGACTATAGTAGTACCATGTGGGCATATAGGTCCTCCCATTAAGGTGGCGTAAGGCCGTTGCATTGAACAGAGAATATGTTGATAAAAATGGATTTTACGCTAAAGAGCGGGAAGTAATTTAATATTGAATGAAAGTATCCTGAATTCAGAAAAAAATATGTATTGCATTATTTATTGGAGGCCCCACGTGCATGGTCGATAATTCAGTACTATGCTGGGAATGGATATTATAGCCACTGCACGATGTTTGTGTGCTTGCGCAATCTGAAATATTTTCAAGATGTTAAAACTCCACATTCGGCATATTCATTTGATCACTGAGGTAACACTGCACCACTCGCGACATGACTGGTTACTGCCACTGTGCACAAAGAACCCTTCTCACTTAGGTGGGTGAACCTACCCGTCGTTATCTTACAATATGGAGCCAACAATTTCATACGTTTCCTACCACTCCTCATACATTTTGCAACTAATCTATCTTAGAACATTATGAATCGTGACACTGAATGAATCCTTTATAGGTACTGCTCCTAAGATACGTAGTGGAGGATTTATTATAATCCTGAGGAATACGGAGGAGAGGGTGGTTCTGATGGAACTAAAATAATTATCTATAAAACCCAATCAAGCCAATGAATGGCTTGAAGAGAAACCTACGAAGCCCAAACCCACTGTGCATATAAAATTAAATCCATAATTTCTGTAACATATTACGATTGGTCGACAGAAGATCTTGCGAACAGTAGCTCACTAACAATAGCCCGCGTACGAGCAACCCACTGCGAGTTCGAGTCCTGAATTAGATATTCTCTCGAAGGGCTGCAGCGATTCCATTACCGAACTACTGCGGCTGAGAGCGGGGTGTTATTGCACTACTAGACACCGGCGGAACTGAAAGAACGCGCGGAATACGTAAGTAAAACGCAGCGGCTGTTCACGCCGTAATGGCAAAGGGCACTCTCTGAATGAAATGAATACCCTGGCGTTTTACACCTTTCAGAGTAAAACTTGTAGAATAGAAGCATCAAAACATAGGACGACCGACCCATCAGCGTTCTTGCGCTTTAATTACTCGGAAACGGATACGTTTATGATAGTACGGTGGTAAAAAGGTTCTGAACGGTATTCAAAATTCTTCATGGGATCCGTGCTTATCTAACACACTTTTTAAAGATTTTGGAGTATTATTAACGTTTGATTGCCACGTAATGATGAAGGAAACCGCGAGCACCATACAAATCAGGGAAAAATCTTCCAATGTGGGTAATGAAATGGACTGTGGCGTCTTACAAAAATCTTCATTGCCAGCAGGTGCAGAATGGTCCGCCTGTCAGAGCGATATCTCTTCAGCCCGCTTCTTACTCAGTGTAAATATTGTTCATTCAAACGCTTAGTTTCTGTCAACGCGTCAAGATGCAACATACGATCAAATCCTGCACACAAGAGGAGTCATTGGGTAAAACCAAAGGGGTGTTAGGAATGAAATTTTCACTCTGCAGCGGAGTGTGCGCTGATACGAAACTTCCTGGCAGACTAAAACTGTGTGCCGTACCGCGACTCGAACACGGCCTAGGCAAAGGACCCGAGTTCGAGTCTCGGTCCGGCGCACGGTTTTAATCTGCCAGGAAGTTTCAAGGTGTTAAAAATTTAACCACGCTTGATTATCCACAATATTGCACCTTCGGTGAGACCAAATTGTTCGATTAGAATTTTTATGGGTGTAATCGTTTTTGAAAATAACGTAAAATTATAGCTCAAATGATCAATTTTGCTACGGAGCTAATAAAATGATTAATAAGTTAGCTAATAAAATAGTAAAATATTCACAAATTTTGTTTCAATTCGTATGTCAATAATGTTACGTTGAAACAAAAATGAGTCAGTTTGGTACTGTCTCGAGTTGATCGACAGATTATGATCATCTCTGTACGTTATGGTTGCAGCGTCCACTACGTGAGGTGGTGGAGGTGGCGCTACGAAGACGTTGTGATTCCGTGTCGGCGTAGGGGCCTCTCTTGCAGTCTCTGCTGCCGGAGACTCATGTCTACGCCCCAGTGACTAAGTACAGGTATTCGTGGGTCAGTGTGTATTCAGCGATGCCGTAGTGACGTCACAAGTCCAGAGGTTGCGTGGTGACGATTTTAATTTGAGTTGCCACATGTTTGTCACATATGGTGATAAACTTCTGCCGACTTCTACCTTCAGAGCGTTAATCGTTTCTAACTACAATATAGTTCCATATTATTTTATGCGATCTTTCAATGACGAGGTGTTTATCTTTGGTCTGTGCATGTAGCAACTTCTTTGTGTCTCCTGAGCACAGTACCTGGCACTAGTGCTAATTGCATATGTCTTGCAGCAGCTCTTCTTTGGCTGTTGTCATACCTTATACATTAACATATGTAACGGTTACCTGTGGCCATGAAAAGGGTTCAGATTTTAATGTTTCCCCAAAATACCTAGGAGTGGTTCTGGACAGATCTCTAACTTTCAAGAAAGAAAAAAAAATGTGTGTGAAATCTTATGGGACTTAACTGCTAAGGTCATCAGTCCCTAAGCTTACACACTACTTAACCTAAATTATCCTTAGGACAAACACACACATCCATGCCGGAGGGAGGACTCGAACCTCCGCCGGGATCAGCCGCACAGTCCATAACTGCAGCGCCTAGACCGCTCGGCTAATCTCGCGCGGCTTACTTTCAAGAGACATTGCATGAATTGTAAGTTGAAATTTTCCACCATGAACAATCTGTTAAGAAAATTGACCGGGTCAAAGTAGGTCAGCCAAGCTGAAACCATCCGAAACTCTGCACTTGTAATAGCCTATTCCGCAGCAGAGTACGCTTGCCTGTTTGGTATAATTCACCACACGCGAAACAGGCAGACGTAGATCTCGACGGCACCTTCAGGGTTATAACAGGTTGTTTGGAGTCTACTTCTGTCGAATGGATTTACCACCTTGCACATACATCACCACCTCCCCATGTGCATCAGTGAAAAAGACCAATAAAAAGGTGTTAGCATATGGACGTAATGTGCTGTTCTAGTCTCTTCTGTACCTAAGGTCCATCACCGTTCCCTTTGGATCCCTACGTAATTCGGTGCTCTCCGATACACACGATCGAACAACGGAGGAATGATACTCAAGCGTCAACTTTAGGTTACAATATCTCCGGATGTAATTAAGATTTTACAATGCAACAAATGGCACTGATTACGTATTTGTTTATATGTTCAGATGTGCTAACAAAACTAACGTGGTTCCATTTAAAAAAAGGAAGTTTGTGTTAAAAAACATACTTCCGTGCATTTTTTATGGTTTGTATTAAGCAATTACACTAGCCCCTCTCCTCACGTTCGGTCTGTGGAATCGGTTAGTCAGTATTTGATGTGGTTTACGAAATATATCCAGTGGTAACGTTAGGTGACTCACCCTGTATTGTAGAAGACTCCCATCAAGTGACATAAAATGGACTGGAAGCGGTCAAATTTTGGTCAAAGACTATATGATAGGTCCACTGTGCACCTTTGTATGTTCGTGACAAGAGAATATAAGACATTATAGTTCCGTTTGTCTGCCATTACTTCACTTCACAAATCAAGTTCCGGTAAGCGCAGGGCTTATCGAGATCAGCATGCAGTGATCAAACGCCATTTACGAATCTGTAGCATGTTGGCTGAAGTTGACCTTTGAAGATTGCCACAGATTTTTCGAGCTAATCGAAACCTGTGCCAGAATTCACCCGGCTCTGCTCATAAAAGCGAGCATCACATGTGTTAGACGCATTGGCTGTAATAGTATACAGCTGTGCCAGAAGTCGTGTCCGGAAACGTAATCAGACGACGCTACAGAATGTCGAAGTTACAGGCGTCTGGAGCCGCCAGTAGGCCATCCCTTCGGCAGCAAACATGACTTTTTAAGCTGACTGTTCGTGGGCGGAACGATTCGCAGTGTTGTCTGTTCGTGATCACGAGTCATTGCCACGATTGCCAGTGGAGAAGATGGAGCTAGCTGCTGCGTAGGAAGGCCTTGCCTCCTGTGAAAGCAATGCTCTGTTGACTCGGCGGAGGGCGGTATCGGACACAAGTTTCCATTTGCAATTTATTTTTGTCCTGGAACCCGCTGAAATCGGTGTACAAGAGAAAAATACACTGCTGATGGAAACCCATTTCTGAAACCATCATCCACCAAAGCAACAGAGAATTGTGAGCCGTGCACAGCTCCAGTTTGTCCCATTTATGGTTTGTCACCTTCTATTACGGTACTGCCGCCTCGTTTTCTTATTCCGTTTACAGGCGTCACTTACTTCCAGCCTTACTTGCCCGTGAGCAGCTGCAGCAGCAGCGAGTATCGAGAAGTGCACTGTCGTACCATCTCTGGAGCGTCTGATAGTATTCCTGGGTCGTCGTGTGTCTGTCAGTCAGTAGCAGACGGACCAGCAGTGCAGTCGGGACGCAGCAGCGGTGAAGTCGGGGGGACGGAGCGCCGGTGAGGCGCCGACAGCCAGTGCTCGCCGACCGCTGGCGAGACACATGAACTGTCGGACGGAGGGAGATTGGAGCGGGACGATCGTCTGTTGGTCATTCGGTTGGTCGTCTCATCGGCAGACGTATATTTTGTCCTTTCACCGTTTCCGGGCCTGGTAGTTGGTCGGTTGGTGTGGGGAAATCTCCACGGCACGTAGTTTGGCTGGGCCTGCTGGCGGCCTCTATGCGGGGTCGAAGTGTGTGGTGATGTTCCCATTACTACGAGGTTTGTGTCTCACCAATCCTGGACATGAAAGTTGTGTTTTGACTGAATCTACCAGCAAGTCACGACTGTCCATATTGTGTCGTTTGGAGTTCATTGTCGGCTGTTGGGATATTCCCGCGAGCAACAATGTGTATTTCAAGTTGGTAAATTTTAGCCACCCTCCGGTGGAGTTTAACGGGACTTGGTTGTTTGAACTGAAGTGCACCAGCGGAATCTTCTGTCTGATGGCCGTTAACTTTCCAGTCATCTGCCCTGGCCGTTGACATAAATTCAGGCAGTGTACTTTCCTCGTCATGTTGTTGTTGTCCAGCACAGTGTGTAGTTGACAGCTCAATGTACAATTGGTTGTGGGCGCCAATAACTTCTACGTTGTTCCATTGAACTCCCTGTTGTGTGGTGGTCAGGTGAAGTGGTGGTTATCTTGTCGGTGGTTCCCTTGACTGTCTGTCAGTTGGGGTGTTGTCAGATCGACAATGGTTGGGCCGACTGCCTGTCTCACCTAAGCGAGCGTCAGTAGTTGAATTACAGGCCGACCCTCAGAGCTTCTGAGCGCCCTTGGGTGTACTGCCTTTTCTTGTTTGTTGTTGTTGCTTGTATCTGTATGGTTTCTAGCCGATTTTTAGATTAAGGTTGTTTTGCCCTTAAGGCGTCAGACGGTTTGGGCCTTCAGCCTAATTTAAGAACTGTTCGACGAAAAGCCTTTGGCATTTTTAAAATTAATGTTATTGAGTCTTAAGTGTTGGGCCGTTCCCCGTTTTTGAATTTAAGTTGTTTGCTCTTTATTTGTCATAGTCTTTGGGCCTTCAGCCTAATGAAGGAACTGTTTTAAGATAAAGCTTTGCCTTTTAACTTTCAGCCGTTTTTAAATTAATTTGGACTTGCCCTTAAGGCATGACGTTGTACCGTACATTCAGCCGCTAATTAAGTTCCAAAACTAAAGCTGTGCTTTTTTTTTAAAAAAAAATTCTTTTCTGTTGTAATGTTTGATCAAATAAAAGGTTGTATGTTCGAGTGTAACTGACAGCCTCATATTTTGGCCCCTTTCCACAACTTAAACTACCTGTCCCGTCCTACAGGTCTAGCTGGGCCTTTCACATTTGATTCACAGTCCTGTCTATGCAGCAGCTAGCTCCACCTTCTTCTATGACGATCGTGGCAATGACTCGTGATCACCGAATAACAGCCAACATTGCGAGTCGTTCCGCCCACGGACAGTCAGCTTAAAAAGTCACAGTCGTTGCTGAAGGGATGACCTAGTGGCAGAAGACGCTGCCTACAACTTCGACGTTCTGTAGTCTTGTCTGACGTTTCCAGACACAGGCTCCATCCTCAGTTTGTCCCTTACGACACTTTCGAAGAACGACGCAAAATTTCTGGGACACCCTCTGTATAAAGATTAAAGTTTTATCCCAGACAGATTTTGCTAGACACATTTGTTTTAAGCGTTTTCTTTTTTGAGATATATGTTGTTTTTGTTTCAAACTATGACTCATATTAGCATGAATTTTCTTGCAGGTAGTTAGGTGGAACTTCAGTTGTGTAGTCACCAGCTTGTTATGCTTCACATAACAGTTTTGTACGCACAGCTATCAGTTCTGTTAGTTTACTGCAAATGCTTTTAACATTCCTGTGTAATCATTAGATTTTACGCCAGGTGTTGTGCTTTATAAAACAGTTCTGTATGGTCAGATATTAGTGTTATTGGTTTCATTATAAACTGTCTTAACTTTTCTGCTATTGAACTAGAAGAGTTTGAATATCCTAATGTTTTAAATTATTGTTCTGATCGCCAGTCACGTTGTATTGAGAGGAGTAACCCTAAGCGAAATCACTTCCCTTTTCTGCTTGGATAATTACTGTTTTTAGCCAATTAGTTTAATGTCAGAGTGCTTTTCATCTATGTTCCCTTCCATTTATAAGGTACATCTTTTCTGCGTTTTAATTTCATTACCTAACAGCTTTGCCATTGAGCTGAGCCTAAAAATGAACTGTTTCCGAAGTGCTATGATAAAATTGTTAAGACTAATAGTATACAAGAATTCAGATCGTCGGCATTCCTGTTGTGCTTACTATTTCAAGTTTTTGATACAGCTCGGTCAAGTTGGTGCAATTTGTAGTGGCACTACCCGGTCTTTTAGATAAAAGTATTACATCCTTAGTGTAAGTGCCGCCGCTGAGTATTGTGGTAACAGCGCTGGCCGTCAGCCACGCTATTTCGACGTGTAGGGATCAATGCCAGATGTCTAAGTGAATTACAAAGCGAGGATAGCTGAGAGCAGCGGTAAACTGCTCCATGCAGCAAAGAACGATGTAGTAAGCGTATTGTTGCCACCACACTCGAGCAAGTCTCTTTGTTATGAGCGACATACCTAGACATTCCTACATTCCTCCCCCCCCCCCCTGTTCCTCTCATGAACCATGGACCTTGCCGTTGATGGGGAGGCTTGCGTGCCTTGGCGATACAGTTAGCCGTACCGTAGGTGCAATCACAACGGAGGGGTATCTGTTGAGAGGCCAGACAAACGTGTGGTTCCTGAAGAGGGGCAGCAGCCTTTTCAGTAGTAGCAGGGGCAACAGTCTGGATGATTGACTGATGTGGCCTTGTAACACTAACCAAAACGGTCTTGCTGTGGTGGTACTGCGAACGGCTGAAAGCAGTGGGAAACTACAGCCGTAACATTTCCCGAGGGCATGCAGCTTTACTGTATGTTTTAATGATGATGGCGTCCTCTTGGGTAAAATATTGCGGAGGTAACATAGTCCCCAAAGAAAAGTGGCATTCTACGGATCGGAGCGTGGAATGTCAGATCCCTTAATCGGGCAGGTAGGTTAGAAAATTTAAAAAGGGTAATGGATAGGTTAAAGTTATACACTCCTGGAAATGGAAAAAAGAACACATTGACACCGGTGTGTCAGACCCACCATACTTGCTCTGGACACTGCGAGAGGGCTGTACAAGCAATGATCACACGCACGGCACAGCGGACACACCAGGAACCGCGGTGTTGGCCGTCGAATGGCGCTAGCTGCGCAGCATTTGTGCACCGCCACCGTCAGTGTCAGCCAATTTGCCGTGGCATACGGAGCTCCATCGCAGTCTGGTAGCATGCCGCGACAGCGTGGACGTGAACCGTATGTGCAGTTGACGGACTTTGAGCGAGGGCGTATAGTGGGCTTGCGGGAGGCCGGGTGGACGTACCGCCGAATTGCTCAACACGTGGGGCGTGAGGTCTCCACAGTACATCGATGTTGTCGCCAGTGGTCGGCGGAAGGTGCACGTGCCCGTCGACCTGGGACCGGACCGCAGCGACGCACGGATGCACGCCAAGACCGTAGGATCCTACGCAGTGCCGTAGGGGACCGCACCGCCACTTCCCAGCAAATTAGGGACACTGTTGCTCCTGGGGTATCGGCGAGGACCATTCGCCACCGTCTCCATGAAGCTGGGCTACGGTCCCGCACACCGTTAGGCCGTCTTCCGCTCACGCCCCAACATCGTGCAGCCCGCCTCCAGTGGTGTCGCGACAGGCGTGAATGGAGGGACGAATGGAGACGTGTGGTCTTCAGCGATGAGACTCGCTTCTGCCTTGGTGCCAATGATGGTCGTATGCGTGTTTGGTGCCGTGCAGGTGAGCGCCACAATCAGGACTGCATACGACCGAGGCACACAGGGCCAACACCCGGCATCATGGTGTCGGGAGCGATCTCCTACACTGGCCGTACACCACTGGTGATCGTCGAGGGGACACTGAATAGTGCACGGTACATCCAAACCGTCGTCGAACCCATCGTTCTACCATTCCTAGACCGGCAAGGGAACTTGCTGTTCCAACAGGACAATGCACGTCTGCATGTATCCCGTGCCACCCAACGTGCTCTAGAAGGTGTAAGTCAACTACCCTGGCCAGCAAGATCCCCGGATCTGTCCCCCATAGAGTATGTTTGGGACTGCATGAAGCGTCGTCTCACGCGGTCTGCACGTCCAGCACGAACGCTGGTCCAACTGAGGCGCCAGGTGGAAATGGCATGGCAAGCCGTTCCACAGGACTACATCCAGCATCTCTACGATCGTCTCCATGGGAAAATAGCAGCCTGCATTGCTGCGAAAGGTGGATATACACTGTACTAGTGCCGACATTATGCATGCTCTGTTGCCTGTGTCTATGTGCCTGTGGTTCTGTCAGTGTAATCATGTGACGTATCTGACCCCAGGAATGTGTCAATAAAGTTTGCCCTTCCTGGGACAATGAATTCGCGGTGTTCTTATTTCAATTTCCAGGAGTGTTTATAGTGGGAATTAGTGTAGTTCGGTGGCAGGAGGAACAAGACTTTTGGTCAGGTGAGTACAGGGTTATAAATACAAAATCAGATAGGGGTAATGCAGGAGTAGGTTTAATAATGAATAAAACAATAAGAATGCGGGTAAGTTACTACAAACAGCATAGTGCACGCCTTGCTGTGGCCAAGATAGACACGAAGCCCACGCCTACTACATTAGTACAAGTTTATACGTCAACTAGCTCTGCAGATGAAGAAATTAAAGAAATGTATGATGAAATAAAAGGAATTATTCGGATAGTGAAGGGAGACGAAAATTTAGTAGTTATGGCTGACTGGAATTCGATAGTAGGAAAAGGAAGAGGTAGAAACGTAGTAGGTGAATATGGATTGGGGGTAAGAAATAAAAGAGGAAGCCGCCTGGTAGAATTTTGCACAGAGCATAACTTAATCATAACTAACGCTTGGTTCGAGAATCATGAAAGAAGGCTGTATACATGGAAGAAGCCTGGAGATACTAGAAGGTATCAGATGAATTATACGATGGAAAGACAGAGATTTAGGAACCAGGCTGATTCTGAGACCCAGGGAGGGACTCGACGTCACAATGCCATCCGCCGCCTGTCCAAGGGGCGCCCAACCGCCTCCGCCACGCATGGGGAAGAGCAGCGGGGCCGTCGCCTGGCGTGTCACTCCACCAGGACGCGCCGCTGTCGCAACTGGCGGTGACCTTGCCTTCACTGGCAGTGACCTTGAATTCACCGCAGATCGAAGTCCTGACGCAGCATATCTGGGCGCTGTCCTAGCAGCCGACGACAACTGCATCGTCCAGAGCTTATGATGATAGTCCTGCCTGCCTCATGTAAAAGTGAAGATACAATAAAGTTATGTTGTTGAACTGTCCATAGCCTTTCCACTGGATCGCCACTACCTACGGTATCACCAAACATGCACCAACCCCTAAGGAGATGCTACTACAGATTAGTGTAAATGATTACAGTTCATATATTTTGCTATTTCTTGTACAGTTTTGAAAATAAAATTTGAAATAAATGTTTCTCTTCCA
Organism: Schistocerca serialis cubense; assembly: GCF_023864345.2. Classification (NCBI taxonomy): domain Eukaryota; kingdom Metazoa; phylum Arthropoda; class Insecta; order Orthoptera; family Acrididae; genus Schistocerca; species Schistocerca serialis. The sequence continues at coordinate 477,716,631 of NC_064644.1, read as the reverse complement.
TTTTTCTTCCTGGTGCCTTTCACTTATACAAATCTTCCCTAGAAGTTTCAAAACAGTTAAGAATATGAAACAGGAAAAAATGTGGACTGACAAAATACTATTGGATATCAACAACAATAGTCAACAAGTGCCTTCGACTAATACATGTCAACATTGAAAATGTGATAACAAATTTCAAAACGTTTTTATTAAGTTTCACTGTAATCTGTAACACAGCTCACACTAATTCTTCCATATTTCATTTCAATCCACTTATTGAATTGTTTGCATGTTTTGTGCATTTTTGACATTGACTGTTGTAGGTGAAGCTTCACAAACATACGTTGGTAGCGACATTTTAATGTTGCTTGCTTAACGGATAATCCAGGCCAAGCATTAACCTGAATGAACGTAAGAAAGACCAGTTAAATTCCTCTATGTTTCAGTTCTGTAAACGAACAATAAAATCCCATGCCTTAGGAAGTAGTGAGAGATCATGAAAGGAACCACTCGAATTTGGAGAGCAGCCTTCGTTTCTTTGTAAGTCTTTCCTCCTTCCATGTTTTTCAACTCGCTACTGTCCTCTGCGCGGCGCCTCCCGCTGGATGTTCGAGTCCTCCCTTGGACATGAGTGTGTGTGTTCAAAAATTGCTCTGAGCACTATGGGACTTAACTTCTGTGGTCATCAGTCCCCTAGAACCTAGAACTACTTAAACCTAACTAACCTAAGGACATCACACACATCCATGCCCGAGGCAGGATTCGAACCTGCGACCGTAGCAGTCGCGCGGTTCCGGACTGAGCGCCTTAACCGCGAGACCACCGCGGCCGGCGAGTGTGTGTGTTGTTAGTATAAGTTCGTCTAAGTAATGTGTAAGTCTAGGGACCGATGACCTCAGCAGTTTGATCCCTTAGAAATTCACACACATGTGAACATTTGCTACTGTCCTGCACGACCAAGGAATACAGGAAAAATACTGCTCTTCTGAGAGACGCAGAACATCGATTGTCTTCCGGGACATTCTATCGTCTAGATGAATATAACGGATTGTTGCTCTGTTGGGGTAACGAACGCCACAGGATGACTTTCGTACGTCAGGCGCTAAGCAGGGCAGAGTTGGACATCTTAGTGTACACAACAGCGCTATTTCGTACTGAGCAGTGTGTTAATGGACGTCTCGCGAGAAACGCTAAGTTACGTTGAGGCCTGACCACTTTGCACCAAATCATAGATAATTCAAGCTGATGAAATGCATTTTTATAGCGGGTAAATCTTTAACACTGTCCAGTCTGATTAACGTGACCACCTGTCAAAAGTCTGAGTAACCAGCTCTAGCAATGCGGTCCGTAGTGAATCGGGCAGAAAGAATCAGTAGGTGTCTGGAGGTATTGACAGGGATGCGAGACCATGCCGACTCCACTGCTGTGGCCATATCCTTTAAGTTTCCTGGTTGAGGATCCATGGCGCGAACAGCTCGATTGAGTTGATTCTGCAGATTCTGGTTGAGTTTAAATCCAGGAGCTTTGGTAACCGAAGGAGTACCGTAATTGCATCTTGATGCTCTTCGAGACACGGACGTAAATTGCAAGCTATGTGACACGTTGCATTGTCCTGCTGGTATGCCATCTTGCCAAGCAAAGACAAACTGAATATAGCGGTGGACAAGATCCCGAAGGATACGTCTATACTTGTGCGCATCCATTGTGCATTCCAGAATGACGAGTTCATCCAGGAAATACCACGAAAACATTTCCCAGACCATAACGCCCCCTCCTCTGGGCTGAACCCATCCGATGACTGTTGCAACGGCCATCTGACCGATGATTCATTTGAAAAGACCACGTGTAGTCACTCAGTGGGCGTCCAGTTGCCTTACTGGTGTGAAAATTCCAGCCTTCGTCGCCGACGAACAGTAGTCAGCATGAGTGCACGAACCAGGCTCCTGCTGCGGAAGCCCATACGCAGAAACGTCCACTCAACGATCGTTCAGGTGACATTGTTGGTAGCCCCTTGGTTCTTCTAGACGGTTAGCTGCTCATCAGTTGCGTGTCTGTTCACACGTACACATCTCCGCAACCGTCGTTCATCCCTGTTATCAATGCCAGGTGGTGCACCACAGTTGTCCCTGCGCCAGTTTTATATAGCGCCTTTTTTCCATGTGTGAGACGCTTTAATTATGGATGGACGCGAACAGTTTACAAATCTAGCCGTTTCGGAAATGCTTTCATCCTATGATCAAAAGCCAAGGATTATGTCCATTTGGAAGTAAGCTAAATACCGACGTTTCCACGTTACAACGCACTGTTGTTCGTGTCCGCCCCCCCCCCTTTCCCCCATCTCGACACACTTTATATACCCTCCCGTGCCAGTGCTGCTACCAGCCTTCTATGAATGGTTAGTGTACGCTGACGTCGAACATAGGCGGTGGTCATATTAATGTGACTCAACCGTGTAGTATCGTCGTAAACAAACAAGTACATCCATGTTTTCTACAGTGACTTACAAGAATTATTCACCTTAAAGAATCTTATGGAAGAAGAATTCCAGGCTACTAAAATCTCCACTACAGCAGACTATCGTTGCACATGCTAATACCTGCACTTACATCCAAACATTGGCATCACGAAACTTTATTGAGATTTTTGAGTCCAATGAAGCCTTCCCTTTGTTTTAGAGTTCCATAATATTTCTTCTCCATCTATCCTAATTTGTATCTTCTGTAAATTCAAGTAGAACATGCTATACTTACTCACCTCGATTACGTTTTGTTAATGCGTCAGATTTGGCCAGGAGGCGAAAGCAGTAGGCACCCGTTGAGGCGAAAAATGATAGTTTTTACTGTATGAATGTTTACTGCCGTAAAAAGAGAGGCAGGCCTAGAGAAGCCGTCGAGACTGAATTGGCATCCGCCCAAGAGAGCAGGAGATGAGAACGACTGGTCAGGTCGGAAACTGCCAGCAGAAGAGAGCGAACAGCGTGTTCGCTCCCAGCAGCTGGCCGCCGTTCCACACCAAATTGACCACCTCCAAGCCTCCCTATTGATCGGCCAGATCGTAAGACGCGCAGTTCGAAAGCGTTACCTCGTGAGCAACACGTGAGTTTAGCTGCTGATGGTTCAACACGCGAGTTTCAGAGTGGTTCTATCCGGTTCTGGACAACGTGACTGAGACGCTGCAACTAGCCTCCAGGCAGAAGGCAATGACGAATATTAAGTGAAAAATAAAAACCAATTTTTTATACTAATAAATCCATCAGTAACGGCCCCTACTTTACAGTTTCCTTCAAATTTTGTACATATTTGTCCAAAGGAAGCAATAACAAAAGCATTAAATATTTGTAATCGTATGTAAAGAGAATAAAGCTGACTCACAATGAAAAAAAAATTTGTGACCTTGCGGAAAATGGTTATCGTCTAAAAACTCAAAAATTTTAATTAGAATATAAAACATGGTATCTGTAATCGTAGTAGGTAAATACGCAGACGGCCATTAGTATTGCAACTTGCAAAAAGACTTATTGTGCATCTGAAGCATATTAAGAAGAAAAGACGATTTAATTTGTAGCTGATTTGGGGCTCTACAAGGTGCAGCATTTAATTATGAGATCTATAATCTTTTGCAGCAAAAAAGACTAACTCACCTTAGCACTGAGTGGAACTGAGCTTCTGCGGTAGATAAGCTTACATTGTACCATGCTGCTGCTGCTGCACTTCATCAACAGTAATGGCTGGCGAGAGTGGTGGCCCAGCCTATCAGAGGTTTATGATCAGGTGTGGTAAATGGATGACAGTTAATCAGATATGCTCAATGGATGACGGCTATGTACAACGTACCGGCCAGGGCAACGGTGCAACACCACCCGATGTGCTAGGATAGCGGGACGGAGGCTGCTGTAATAGAAACATGAGGCCCAAGTCGAGGATGCACCAAGAATATAATTTTTTTATTTGTGTACCAGACCCTGGTAGCACGCATGAAACAGTTAAGCAGCATCAGGTTTTACAGACAAGTTCCACTATCTGCACAGTCAGAGCAAACATTTAGACAGACATTAATTAAAGCAAAATTTACTTGAAGCAGTTAGGCAAAATTTGATTTTGCAGGCAGGCTCAGCAATCTAAATAGTAGCAAATTCCATGCTTAAACAGAGACTTAACCAAAGCAGAATTTGACTAAAAATAATGAAGCAAAATAAGATTTTACGTGCATGCTCAGTAATCTGCATAGCTAAAGCGGCTCAAGACCAATGTTTAGACAGTCGACCAATTAAAGCAAAATTTAACTTGAAACAATTAGGTAATCGTTATTTTACAGGCAGGCTCAGCAATCTGAACAGCAAAACAGACTCCAATCCAATGCTTAAACAGAGCTTAATTAAAACATAATCTATCTAAAAATTTTGAGTACGTAAAACTGGGTTGGATTCAGATACTTGAAAATTAGATGGACATAAATCGATAAACTCACTGAAAATTTAAGTGAAAGATAACTTCTTCACCATATTAAGAACAATATATGACATGCTGATCGAGTGCCGGTCTCCTTAATTGTTGAGTCGATCTAAGCAGACTAAACAGCAATTAATACAGTCTATTCTACCAATACACCAATTAGTTGGTAGCATTTGATCGAGACTTATACTTAACTTTAGCATAAACAAAAACAAGAGCACAAGAAGAACCTTAAAATTTGATTGAAACTAATGATTACAGAGGGCCTAATTCACACTGAGCCGCTTTTAAAAGGAGCAAAAAAATCCTTTCCAAACTTGGGTATAAATTTATTCATAACCATCTTTAAACGGTGGATTAAACTAGAAAAAAAATCTTGTAACAGCTCTAAAAGTTAATTTTAAAAAAACTTCTCAATGTTAAGCAACTTTCAAGCGAGCCTTGCACCTTTAAATAGCGCGAGTGTTCAGAACAGTCGTTAAACGTAAAAGACAATTTCAGATCTTAAACAAAACAATAAGTTTACACTGGCCCACTCAAACGACGAGCACTTAATCATCTAGATGCTCCTCTGGATGAGGACAGAAGTTTCAGAATTACAATCCAACTACCAATTAGCAAACTGGAAGTTTCGTAGAATGTGAGACGCTGGAGGGGACTAAGAAGGAGGGCAAAACAGTTAGAGAACAAATAACAAGTACGCTGACGTGGTGCAGAAACGCAATACACCGCGGGTAGTGGAGCTTTAACAGTAGCCACTAATGATGAGAAACGAAGAACAGCTTGTAATACAGCATTCAAATAAATCGGATCACCAAGAAGGGTAGTGGTCATCAGAGCAGCTCGCACAGACTCTATGCTGCAAGCAATTCCGTGAGGCTTTGCAACAACCACTAACCATTCCAAAGTCACCCTTGATGCGCCACCAAGGCTTTCTGCTCCTTCACAGACGTGGCCGTTCCACCGACAGTCCCCACTGCCCTCTGTATATCGTTCGTGAACAGACTCTCTCAAACTCCCCGACGGCTTCCACTTCAGGCCAGGTTCTCATTCAAGCAAAAAATAAGGAAAAACCTGGGATTTTTCTTTTGTTGAGAGACAATGAAAGCACATACAAAGGATCTGTTTGGTAATTATGAATGATCATACTTTGAACTTTATTTTAGATTTTCAGTACAAAAAAATGGCGTCCGTAATTATGGTCTGATCAAAGACTTATCTGAAATAAAAAATTGTTCATTATTCTTATGGGAGCTCATACCTAACCACAATCAAATAACCTTAAATTTAACGATATGGCAGGGACTCGAACTATGAGTTCGACTCTTAGGAGTTTTTCACTGTTTACGACTTTATAAAAAATAGTTAATACTTACAAATTTCGTATATTCCAGGTATAGGTTCCCAAGAAAAGTGTCTCCTTTTGGGAACTCAAAGGTAGAACTTAGTAGGTTGAACCTTTTTTACTTTACGCAGTTTTGATAAATCGTTTCCCGAGAACAATTGTTTAAAGTTTAGGGAAACCTTTTACACGCATTATTAGTTCAATTTGCATAAAAACTACACGTTATTATACATTTTTGATGTAGCTGAACACAAATCTGAAATTAGATTTTCAAATTTCAAAATATAGTGGGCCAAAATTTAGGTTTTGACCAATTTTTAAAACTCTAGAACCTTATACCAACCCTTCCTCTAACTCAAGAATTGTTCCTGGAGAGCAATTCCGTCGTTCTTGTGGCGAGAAAATCCGATCTGGTTGAACTGGACATGTTGCGTTCGGCAGCCTGCAGACGTTGTTCCTAAGGCTTTCCGACGAATATGTTTGCATGCGTACTACCATACCAATCATTGTGTGAACGTGCGTCACGGCACGACAAATTTTCTACCTGACCCAGGCGTCTGTGGCTGGCTCAAAGGGCCCCCGGCAACCGTGACACTGCTTCGACCAATGTTGTTGTTGTTGTTGTGGTCTTCAGTCCTGAGACTGGTTTGATGCAGCTCTCCATGCTACTCTATCCTGTGCAAGCTTCTTCATCTCCCAGTACCTACTGCAGCCTACATCCTTCTGAATCTGCTGAGTGTATTCATCTCTTGGTCTCCCTCTACGATTTTTACCCTCCACGCTGCCCTCCAATACTAAATTGGTGATCCCTCGATGTCTCAGAACATGTCCTACCAACCGATCCCTTCTTCTAGTCAAGTTGTGCCACAAGCTCCTCTTGTCCCCAATTCTATTCAATACCTCCTCATTAGTTATGTGATCTACCCATCTAATCTTCAGCATTCTTCTGTAGCGCCACATTTCGAAAGCTTCTATTCTCTTCTTGTCTAAACTATTTATCGTCCACGTTTCACTTCCGTACATGGCTACACACCATACAAATACTTTCAGAAATGACTTCCTGACATTTAAATCTGTAGTCGATGTTAACAAATTTTTCTTCTTCAGAAACGCTTTCCTTGCCATTGCCAGTCTACATTTTATATCCCCTCTACTTCGACCATCATCAGAACAATAGGCTGTAGGAACTTTTCTAACGCACGGATTAAGAAGCCTTTACGTCTCAACATTCTAGACCCATATACGATTCAAAAAACGCAATAAGAAATCGAATTTTCGACCATTGTGAATGAGAAAATGGCCAAACCAAACAGCCCACTACAGAAGAATACCTGCGACGTAAATACTCTGACTAATGTTGCGGGCCCTACGTACTCTGAACGCATGCGCGAGTAACACAAGCTGTGAGAACGTCAGCAGTACAGCACATGCAACATACTGAAAGATAAAAGTGGTGACATTACCAACATAGCACAGTCAGCAGCGCTCGTTCTCCTCAGTGCTGCCTCACGCAGATGTGTACACAGAGACGCCGTACGCAAAACGGGCCTCATCCTAGAAAACAACGTGGTGCCACTTCTGTGCGCAGTGTTCATGTTGTGTGCACCAATGCAGCAGCAACAGTTGCTCTACGGAATGTCCGTGATGCTGCAGACGTAATCGCGTTATGTGGACACTTCTGTTACTCCAAAAAAGTTAATTTCTTGACAAGCCAGGTAACGTAGCTGTACGATCCTGCACGGCTGAGCGAACAATATGTCTGTCCTCTCAGGCGCAAGTCGCGTTGGGCCGTTGAGGTACTGCGTGACGGTTAGGCACACCTGAACCCTTAAACACATTGATTCCGTATTCTCATGACAACTGCGGGATCCTAACCAACTTGATGAGCAGTAACGTGGACGATAAATCACAGGCTCGGTACCCCGCGCTGGTACTTTCGCATTAATACAAAAGTTATAACACGATTTTCACACAAAGAAATATTTTAATGCGACATCTGAATGATTAACCCTCTTAGTAATCTTTCCTTGTACACGGAGTGCAGAAGGCGGTCCTGTTCAATACTTCCTGAGACTGGACTGAAATGATAACCAGTTGCAAAAATCCTAGCATGTGGTACTCTTCGATTTGACGTTTCTTGTTCGTCGCTTTCTTCGTGTTTGTTTAAACGTTCAGCAGCACAAACAAAATTAAAAGAAAAAATTTAAGAAGCATTTGCATAAATGCTAGATAAATGTGTGTTTCTAGACCTTTTACGTTCAAAATTGACTGTTGCAATCATCATATCCATTTTTTTCTGTTTTGGTAATCGCATGGAGATGTAATCTTAAAAGACTGCGAAAGAGTGTCACCAAAACACTTACAACAGTCCAGTTACAAGGTGAAGAGGAAGAGGTGGAACCTGCGTCCGTGGAGACACGCCGTTGTTCTACTACAACGTCTAAACTCCTTGCACCCATGACGATTATTATCACCTAACTTGTCTGCCTATTCCATAGAAAAATCAACTAAATTTGCTTTTGTCTCAGTATCTTTTATTTATTCTCTGGTGAAATATTAATTTTACATACAAGGTTACGAAAATGAATGCCAAAGTGTCGCTGAGTGATAGTAGAAGGGCGATGAGTAGTAAAATAATCGGTGCGCACCTAAATAACATACTGGCAACCGACCCAACAGAGGGCGCTGATTATTGATCTGTCCCTTTTTCAGCAGTCATATAGACATTTTCTTTCATAGGCAATTTATAGGTTCCTACAGGCAATGTAATACGTATATTAATTGTTGGCCGTAAATTCACCATAAAAAGGATCGGTCCTATTCTGTTTACATATTTCCTTTTAATAATATAAAATGGATAACTGTTGTTGTTGTGGTCTTCAGTCCTGAGACTGTTTTGATGCAGCTCTCCATGCTACTCTATCCTGTGCAAGCTTCTTCATCTCCCAGTACCTACTGCAACCTGCATCCTTCTGTATCTGTTTAGTGTATTCATCTCTTGGTCTCCCCCTACGATTTTTACCCTCCACGCTGCCCTCCAATACCAAATTGGTGATCCCTTGATGCCTCAGAACATGTCCTACCAACCGATCCCTTCTACTGGTCAAGTTGTGCCACAAGCTTCTCTTCTCCCCAATCCTATTCAATACTTCCTCATTAGTTATGTGATCTACCCATCTAATCTTCAGCATTCTTCTGTAGCACCACATTTCGAAAGCTTCTATTCTCTTCTTGTCCAAACTATTTACCGTCCATGTTTCACTTCCATACATAACTGTATTCGTCCTTTAATGTATCACAATTGTTTTCTATGATAGTTATCAATCTTAAAAGTCGGCTACATGTATCTTATATAATGTTGTTTTTATCAGATTATGTTTTTTGCGTAAGTAATGACTACATCTGCCACACGGGATTAGCCGAGCGGTCTCAGGCGCTGCAGTCATGGGCTGTGCGGCTGGTCCCGGCGGAGGATTGAGTCCTCCCTCAGGCATGGGTGTGTGTGTGTGTGTTTGTCCTTAGCATAATTTAGGTTAAGTAGTGTGTAAGCTTAGCAGTTAAGTCCCATAAGATTTCACACACGTTTGAACATTTTTTGACTACATCTAAGCCGACAGTAGCAATATCTTTCTAGGGAGTATGTAGGCAAACAGGTTTCTGGTAGGTACTGTACTTCAGCAGCCAGTTGCAATAATGACTGTGTGGACGACGCGGCCTATTCTACACCTTATTTTAGATCTATATGACGATGCTGTGCTGATTATATTTAAATGTTTTGACGATGCCATTATGGCCTTATCACTTTAGGACATGGTGTAAAAAAGGTCCGTTTTACTGTATTTACTGTATATTTCCCTGGTTGTATGATAGTATATTGTGATACGTATTGCTGTATTATGTTGAAAGACACACTGCTCACTAGGTGTATATATTTGTATATTATAGGTCTGAGTATGGTCATTACGGACTGAAACCGGTCATCGTCTAAAGAATTTATATTGTGATCGAAGACTGGAATAAAAAACATTTGTAAAATAATGTTTTTATTAATAATTAGGGGGAAAGTTAATTGTTCTGGGTGGTTATAATCAAAGTGCGGCTGCTCGCAGATGTCCATTGTGTGCTGTAATTATTCCATAACTGCGAACCTTTGTAGATATTCTAGTGCGTTGATGTGGAACCGATTTACGCTGGAAAAAATTACTTCTAATTTTGGCCACCAGTTGAAAATCTTGAGATATGAATGTTGGAAAAACGTATACTAGTGTTTCCATATGTAATGGATTAGGACCTGGACGTGAGTAGAAAAGGTCAAAGAACTGAGAAAAGCTTTATGTTGTTGTTATCATCAACCGCCGCTTACAAAGTTTGTTCAGTATGAGTACCGGAGACGGCGAGATGGTGTACAGCGCCAGGTTTTCACCCAGTGGCCGGAATTGGAAGCAGTATTTCTTTCAGTGAAAATCGGTTCCGCATTAACACATAAGAATATCTATCAAGTTTCGATTCCATACGATAATTATAGCCCACACTTGACCTCTGTGAGTAGCTGCGATTCAGTTATTACCACCTGCTGAGTTGTCTTCTAAGAACATTGGAGCCGCTGGCAGGTTTCTTGTTCTGGAGAATGTAGTACCGAGGAAACTGATATGAATGCGCCACAGGCGTGGAACAATGGTCTAAGAGGAACTGAATCCTATATCAGCCTTTGCCTTGCAAGAAAGAAGAAAAAGGTGAGAATGTCAAAGTCAGTGATTGTGTTGTACTCGCTCTGGACTGACCAAATATAGAACTGCTCCAGGACAACTGCAGTTATTATTGATATTTTTAAAGACTAATAGGCAGTTATTTCTGCGAGGCGAAGTGCCTGTAATGTTATTCAAAGAACATACGTTAAATTTTTATCTGACTGAACGAAGGTTTAATATTAGATGATGAACTGAAATGAAAGTATTTTCATTGTATTTTCAGGGCTCTGAGCAGTTTGTCCGTTCTCGCTTTTTTTTATTATTATTTTTGCGTGAATCTGTTACTATCTCTTACCCTTTGATTTGTCGTTTGGAGTTCCTTGGTTTGGTTAACAGTACCCGTAGTGGCAGAAGATTGCTGAACGCAGTCAAATGGGAAACTAAGGCCCCTTTGCGATTTTCAAACTTGTAAACTGATTTTCCTGTTGCATGTGAACTGCGCACACCGGGTTCCATCCCATTATGTTTCCGTGTCAACTGGACCGAGCCACCTTATCGGATTATCGACTAATCCGATAATCGCCCCTCGACTGTCACTGTCGAAACTTAATGAATTGCGGACAGTCATTTAATCACGTTCAACTAACGCGTCATTCTGCTTGTACACTCAGTTTTACTCACTTTTATTTCCTCGCTGCTGATGTAGGTGTTTCACATTCTCGATTCATCATGTCCTATGTGTGGTATCATCGCCCACCGATACCACAGCGGAGAAAATCTATTCAGTCACAGAGGCTAGCAATGAAGAGTTTGGCAGCGACTGCTAAGGGAGACACAGTGCACGTCGCCCAATCGCTAGAGGCGGAAGTACCATGCCTCTGCGGAAAGCGCCACCACAGAACCACAGACCAAGTGTGTAAGACGCTGTCAATCGCATTCCAAGGGGTAGTTTATCGACAGCACCCTTATCGCGTGGAGAGCAGGTAAGCGTAAATAGAAACGGTTGTTAAGCTTTCCATTCTAAACTGAACGGCTCGTTTCATTCTGCTCATCCTGTCTACCGTCTTGCGGATGTTCTCAACGTGGTGGTAAGTTCCTATGGGACCAAACTGCTGAGGTCATCAGTCTGTAGGCTTATACACTACTTAATCTAACTTAAACTAACTTACGCTAAGGACATCACACACACCCATGCCCGAGGGACGACTAAAACCTCCGACGGGGGAAGCCACGCGAACCATACAAGACGCCCCAGACCACGTGGCTACCACCGCTGCATGGAGGTTCTAAGAAAAAACAAATACCTATTTAGAAGGAACTATTTTAACCTCAAAAGATGGAAGACTTGAGGATAGGAGACATCGATTGGTCCGGTTTTGTTGAAAGGTTGAAATGGCTCTGACCACTATGGGACTTAACATCTGAGGTCATCAGTCCCCTAGAACTTAGAACTACTTAAACCTAACCAACCTAAGGACGTCACACACATCCATGCCCAAGGCAGGATTCGAACCTGCGGCCGTAGCAGTTGCGCGGTTCCGGACTGAAGCACTTAGAACCGCTCTGTGTTGAAAGAATTAGCTTCAAGTTTTATCCCCGAGAACTGAAGAAGAAGAAACCAGATGCCTGACTTTGACGATTTGACGTTTGCTAGTTAAGTGTTAGATGACTGATGTTTTGGTTGTAATTTTGGTGGTTAATATGGGAGACGATCAACCAACCTTCTCGAGGAGTCTAACTGCTTGACTAATCGCCCGACCGCAGTTCTAATGTTCCCAGTTCATCCCTGTCCGCAGTTCACATAATTAAGAGAACGCTCTCCGTGGTTCACAAGTTGTAAATTTTTTGTTTTAGGTGCTTAGTAGCGGTGGTTCACCAGAGATATACTACACTAATGTACGGACAACAACAGAACGCCTTGAATAACAAGAGATAGAACGTTGATATTCGCAGCACAGGTACATTAGTACGTTCTGCAGAAATAGTTAGCATTTGAACCATGTCGGCCTGAGGGATTAGGGTCAACATCGATATCGCGGCGCAACACCACCTACCGGTAAAACGTGCCTGCAACTCTCGTGTCACTATAAACTGAAGTTAACTGATCAGTGTGACTCGAACAGACGTGCAGGATGCCTCGCAGACGTAAGCGCTAACTGTACCGTCAAATCAGTGAGTTTGAAAGAGGGCGCAGTATCGGCATGAGAGGATGAGACGCATCCTTCCGGATAATTGCTGCTCGCGTGGGACGAAGTATTTGAGCAGCGCATCAAATGTGTACAGAATGGTTAACGGAAGACCGTAGAATATGACGAGAAGAGTCAGGTGACACCATCCAGATCACCTCCCCAGAAGATCGCCATCTCATCCGAATGGTACTGCAGGCAAATCAGTGTCCGCCTCGGCTCTGGCGCAACAGTGGCTCAGTGTAACACGTCGTACATTATCAGGAGTGACAGTCCGTCGCCGTTTATTACGGCATGGATTACGGACGCGTCTTTCTCTTCTCCGTCTACCTTTGACAAATGTGAAGAAATATGCTAGGTGGCAACGGTGTATCGAACGACGTCACTAGAGACAGGAATGTCACCATCTAGGTTTTCGGACGGACCCAGATTGTGTTTGTTTGAAAATGATGCAGGCAGTGGGAGCGGCGTCACAGTGGCTCCGTTGACACAAGACATACAGTGCCAACTCAAGATCTTATGGTGTGGGATGCTATTGGGTACAACCACTAACCACAGCTGCGCGTGTCCAGGGAACTGTGACCAGTGTGACCTACGTGAATGACATCCTGTGACCCATAGCTGTACCCTTTGCGCACAACACCCCAGATGCCGTTTTTCAGCAAGACAATGCACGACCACATGTTGCTGGACCAACAGTGACTTTTTGGTGTCACAGGACGTCAGCCTTTTGCCATGGCGCCCCAGATCGTCGGACTTGTTGCCAATCGAAAACATGTGTGATATGGTGAAACGACAGGTGCAGCCCAGATGAACTTTCGGAACCAGGTGAATGCAGCCTGGGGCACCACTCGCTCCTTATATGCGTCGATGCCATCACGTATGGTACAAGTTATCACGTCCCATGACAGGCCCTGTGCCTATTAGGGAACAGGAAACATGCTGAACTGTGGTCAACGCTAATCATTTGTGCAGAACGTTTTAATGTACATGTCCTGTGTATATGAACGTCCCATCTCTAGTAGTTCAAGCAGTTCCGGTTTCTCTCTGATCACAATAATATAGTAACCCAAATTTTTACTGGACCTTAGCGCTCGGGTTCTGAGGCACCTAAAATACCGTTTATTGCTCGTCATCTTGTTTGTGGTTCTGTCGCCTCGTTTTTCTTTCAGTTCTATTTACTGGCGTCACTAGCTTGCTGGTTTGGTTTCCCGTGAGTGGCAGCAGCAGAGCTTATCGACAAGTGCATTGTCCTACCATCTCTGGAGCGACCGCTAGTATTTCCGGGTCGCCGTCTGTCGGGAGTTCAGTCGGGGACGGAGCGCCGGTCTGGGGCGGAAAGTTAGTACTTGCCGACCGCTGGCCACACACTTGAACTGTCCGACGGAAGGAGATTGGAGCGAGAACGACCACCGGTTGCCGGCCGCGGTGGTCTAGCGGTTCTAGGCGCTCAGTCCGGAGCCGCGCGACTGCTACGGTCGCAGGTTCGAATCCTGCCTCGGGCATGGATGTGTGTGATGTCCTTAGGTTAGTTAGGTTTAAGTAGTTCTAAGTTCTAGGGGACTGATGACCATAGATGTTAAGTCCCTTAGTGCTCAGAGCCATTTGAACCTTTTGACCACCGGTTGGTCGTTCGGCTGGTTGCCTCATTGGGCGACGTTTATTTGGCCTTTTGACCGTTTCAGGGCCGCGTCAGTTGGTCATCTTGCTGGACGAGGGTCGGTTCCATCCTCGTGCAGAGATGTCGTCGCCGATGGGCAAGTGTTACATCTGCATGGGTGGGTCCGAGCAGAGTGCCCGGGTCGCCGTGACCCCGAGTTCCGAACGGACATCGAGTTGAGTCAGGTTGGAGCTGCAGTGAGCTCCGGACAGCCAAGACTCGCCCGACCGTTGCCGACACTCATAACTTGAGTGGGGGCGACCTCGGTTGGTCGTTCGGGCGGTCATCTCATCGGACGACGTGTATTTCCTCGACGACCGCTTATCGAAACTCTGTATGTCTGTGACCTGTCATTTCTCCTTGTTCTTCCACGGTGACTGGTTTTAGGATTGACTGAGTTCTTGGTGCAAGTGTTTACGTAAAACTGTGTGTAGCTTCGGAGATTTCCGCTGGTCGGATGAATGCTGTCTGCGTACTGGAGTAGCCAGACCGTCGGTTGCGAGAGACAGAATCGATTAGGTTGTTGGTTGGTTCTTCAGCCGTCCCAAGGTCATGCTGCCAATCGATTATTTAGTGTTACGCTTGGCTGCCTGTCTCATCTAAACTGTTGTTAGAGTTTCCTCACCAGGCTGACGCTTGGTACACTTTTGTTGTTTCTGATTGTGATTTGTCGCAAGTACCCTGGCAGACCTTCGGCCGTGTATTAATTTTGTCTGTTTACTGTTCAGTATATGGCTTCAGCCGAACCTTATGTGAAGTATCTTAAGATTTGGCCTTCAGCCGTGTTTTACTTAAAATTCTTGTTTGCTCTGTATTTAAGCATTCAGCCGTGTTTGTTTTAAAATTTGTGTCTTTCAGCCGTAATGTGTATATTCTTGTCTGAAAGGTTTGGCTTTAATTATCTTGAATTCTTGAAATGGCCTGTGTAAATGCTTGTCTTGAGGTTTGTCTTTAATTATTGTGAATAATTGTTTGGGCCTTCAGCCGTCAAAATATTTCAAGATTTCTTAAGATGGTTTTCTGTTGTACAGTCTAAATGATTGTTTTTAAAGGTTGCCTTTTGTTATGTTGAAATATTATTGGGCTTTGAGCCGAGGAATTAATATAAATTTTCATCAATACGGCTTTTAGCTGAAATTGGTAAATGTTTGACCTTAAAGAATTTCCTTTGCTGGTCTGAAATATTATTTGTGCCTTTAGATGAGGAGATATTTTAATTTTACTTAAGTAAGGCCTTCAGCCGTCTAAATTCTTGTGCCATAAAAGAAATTATTTAAGGCTATTTTAATTTTACTTAAGTAAGCCCTTCAGCTATTTCTCTAATTCCTCGTGTTTTAAATGGAATTGTTTAAACCTTATTATTGAGAAGTTAGTTGGGCCCTCAGTGGTGAATTGATCCTTGGTCAAAAATGGTTCAAATGGCTCCGAGCACTATGGGACTCAACATCTGAGGTCATCAATCTAAGGACATCACATGCATCCATGCCCGAGGCAGGATTCGAACCTGCGACCGTAGCGGTCGCACGGTTCCAGGCTGAAGCACCTAGAACCGCTTGGCTGCAACGGCTGGCTCGATCCTTGTTGTTTTAAAGAGAAAACTGTGCATTGTGTTTTCGAGGAATAAAGTTGTGTGTCCTTGTGTAACTATCAGAAACTGATCTTCGCCCCTTTCCACAACCTGATTTGCTCTCTACTGCGAAAGCAGATTTCACTCATTTTTTTACGAAAGAGAGCCGTCATACCTCGCGAATAGCACCGCTACCTCTCGCCGCGCTCGCCGGACACCGCTCGCAATGCGGTGCTTTGTCGTGAGGCCTCGCTGAGCAAGGGGCCGCGAGTTTAGTGACCTGTAAACAGGCGACGCGAGAAGGGCAGGGGGGGTGTGTGGTCTGGCGTCTGCAGCTGGGGAGCGGTTCAGAGCGCCGCAGTAGCAGAGCGCGGCCGCGCCTGTCTGGCTGGCTGCCAGGCCAGCTCGCAGCCGCGACCGCGTGCAGCGCCACAGGCGCGCGCGTTTTAATCAGCGGCGGAGAGCCTTCTGGGGCGGAAGGCGGCGCCGCCACCAGCCGTAATCGCCCGCCGCAGCTTCACGTGGGAATACTATTCGCAAGCGAGCGACGTAAATGAGCACGCTCTACAAGCTGGTTAGGCAAAACTCGAAGGCTGCACCGAACCGAATAGTTTTGTACTGGTACAGTCATATTCGTTTCTTTAGGCGCCACTAAAATATTAATCTGAAATGTAAAAACTAGGATAATGCACTCAAGTTGTTGCTGAGTGATACAAGGGAATGATTTGGGAAAAATGCTACTATAAATAATTTTGATAAAAAACTACTAAATGTATACTATGAATTCGGGGGAGGGCAATATGTTCTGTGAAGATACTATGCACTGCCACGTGAATATACACAGCCAGGTGACAGAAGTCCTGAGATGGTGGTATGAACATACAAAGATGTCGGTAGTATCGCGTACACAAGGTATAAAAGAGCATTGCATTGACGGACCTGTAATCTGTACTCAAGTGAATCATGTGAAAAGGTTTCCAGCGTGATTATGGCCGCTCAACGGGAATTAACAGACTTTAAACGCGGAATCGTAGCCGGAGCAAGAGGCATCGGACTATTCAGAAGTTATTACTACGGGAAAAGTGCCTGTAGTTTATTGGGAGAACGTTTTTTCAATTCGGTGAACAATGGTTTAATTTGCATCGTGAATTTATCCAAAAGAGTGGTTGCTTATTCGCAGTTGCTTTGCGCAGTTGTGGTTTTTAAATCGCTTAGTGGAGCTAAGAGAAATATTTATTCTTCGTTTTAATATTTTGTTTTCTTCTGATTTGTTAAGCGACGCCCGCAGGGACGGAACATATTTTAATGGAAACAAATGCTAAAACTATGGCGTCCTTTTAACTTTTATATCGATACATTACCTTTTTCAAGGGGATTTCTGTTTGGTCCCTGTGAGTATCTCTTATTCTTCCCCTTCCATGTCAGGGCGAAAAAAAAATGCCAGATTTGAAGGAAGGCATGTGATTCGTCGTCCAGATTAAAGACAAAAATTTGTCTAACAAAATCAGATTGGACGGATTTTGAAAACACTTGTGTGAAAACGAGAAGCCGGCAGCGCTCTTACATCGTGCAGCGGTTTGGAATGCACAGAGGAACGTTTATCACTCCGGTTTATTGTACCAGCCATAGTAGCTAAATGAGTAGATTTGTAGGACATGAAACCCCATCCATCATGGAGCTATGGGTCGTATCCTTGTCAGGTTCCTTTCTTAGTTTTTAGACGTCCATTCCCTAGGTCTCGTCGTTTAGAACCAGAATATCGTGTTGCCACATAACAATAGCCAGGCACATGACAGTGGGCTCCATTAAAAGAGATGCAACTGTCTTGTAATCGCGCAGTACACAACCACAACAGGTCCTGTCAAGTTCATGTTGGGCAGCTCCCGCATGGAGTACACAAACGATGAATACGCCGATATGCTTCCGGTGCTGGACGCATCCGATAACCAGGCTGCTGCTGCTGCTGCTGCTACATCTACATCTACATTTATACTCCGCAAGGGTGTGTGGCGGAGGGCATTTTTGGTGCCACTGTCATTGCCTCCCTTTCCTGTTCCAGTCGCGTATAGTGAGTGGGAAGAACGACTGCCAGAAAGCCTGCGTGCGCGCTCGAATCTCTCTAATTTTACATTCGTGATCTCCTCGGGAGGCTTAAGTAGGGGGAAGCAATATATTCGATACCTCATCCAGAAACGTACCCTCTCGAAACCTGGACAGCAAGCTACACCGCGATGCACGGCGCCTCTCTTGCAGAGTCTGCCACTTGAGTTTGCTAAACATCTCCGTAACGCTATCACGCTTGCCAAATAACCCTGTGACGAAATTCGCCGCTCTTCTTTGGATCTTCTCTACCTCCTCTGTCAATCCAACCTGCTACGGATCCCACACTGATGAGCAATATTCAAGTATAGGTCGAACGAGCGTTTTGTAAGCCTCCTCCTTTGTTGATGGACTACATTTTCTAAGGACTCTCCCAATGAATCTCAACCTGGCACCCGCCTTATCAACAATTAATTTTATATGATCCTTCCGCACGCACACTCCCAGATATTTTAGAGAAGTAACTGCTACCAGTGTTTGTTCCGTTATCATATAATCGTACAATAAAGGATCCTTCATTCTATGTATTCGCGATACATTACATTCGTCTATGTTGAGGGTCAGTTGCCACTCCCTGCACCAAGTGCCTACCCGCTGCAGATCTTCCTGCACTTCGCTGCAATTTTGTAATGCTGCAACTTCTCTGTATACTACAGCATCATCCTCAAAATGCCGCATGGAACTTCCGACACTATCTACTAGGTCATTTATATATATTGTGAAAAGCAATGGTCCCATAACACTCCCCTGTGGCACGCCAGAGGTTACATTAACGTCTGTAGACGTCTCTCCATTGAAAAAAAAAAAAAAACATGCTGCGTTCTGTTTGCTAAAAACTCTTCAATCCAGCCACACAGCTGGTCTGATATTCCGTAGGCTCTTACTTTGTTTATCAGGCGACAATGCGGAACTGTATTGAACGCCTTCCAGAAGCCAAGGAAAATGGCATCTACCTGGGAGCCGGTATCTAATATTTTCTGGGTCTCATGAACAAATAAAGCGAGTTGGGTCTCGCACGATCGTTGTTTCTGGAATCCATGTTGATTCCTACAGAGTAGATTCTGGGTTCCAGAAATGACATGATACGTGAGCAAACAACATGTTCTAAAATTCTACAACACATCGATGTCAGAGATATAGGTCTATAGTTTTGCGCATCTGCTCGACGACCCTTCTTGAAGACTGGGACTACCTGTGCTCTTTTCCAATCATTTGGAACCCTCCGTTCCTCTAGAGACTTGCGGTACACGGCTGTTAGAAGGGGGGCAAGTTCTTTCGCGTACTCTGTGCAGAATCGAATTGGTATCCCGTCAGGTCCAGTGGACTTTCCTCTGTTGAGTGATTTCAGTTGCTTTTCTATTCCTTGGACACTCACGCACATGTAGCATGGCACCCTTACAGGCACCATCCTGATAACCACGTATTTCGTCGTCCGGTGAAACGACCTCGGGAAAATGGTAATCTTTCTCCACAAGTAAAGGGTAGAGGTCGTCCAAGGATTATACGTACTCCACAAACAGAGGGCGCGATTCTTGAAACCGCTCACCAGTCACTTCGGCGAAGTACCCTTGATATTGCAAGGCAGATCCAGGTATGTCAAAGACTGGTCGTTGAAATGTTGCACGATGGAGAACTGCATCCACATCATTAAATGCTGACTCAACATCACTGGCCAGAAGACCGCATTTGACGAGTACAGTTTTTTGAATGGCTTTTGCACCAACCGGAAGATAGCAAGCATGTTATAAATAACGTGATATGAACTTATGGATCTAGCTTCACTCGCGAAGGTGTTTTCAACCTCCACAACAGCCACTGCGGTCGGAAGATAACCGAAGTGTCACCCGTGAACGTGACTTTCAGGCACACTTTGGCATGAACATGTAGGCTGGAATCGTGGGAAGGCTTTTGGACCCTTGTTTATTGTCAGACACGTTGATGCGACCCTGTATCGTACGTTTCCTTGCAATACTTAGCCTGACACGTTAGAAAACGTTCCGCTTAGTGTTCAGCGACAGCTGTGGTTTCAGCATGATGGTGCACCGCCACACTTTGCAATCGATGTTCGCATCTATTTAAACAAAGAGTTTCCAAGTAAGTGGGTTGCCCATGGAGGTCCAATGTTGACACCTACACGATTCTCGGACCTTAATACACTAGGTTTTTATTTGTGGGGACACTTAAAGCAAAAAGTTTATAATATTCCACTTATGGATGTACACGACCTAATAGCTCGGGTGCACGCCGCTTCAGAAATGATGGATGCAGGTGTGTTGCGTAGGGTCCAGGGAAGTATTATTCGCCGGCCGCGGTGGTCTAGCGGTTCTAGGCGCGCAGTCTGGAACCGCGCGACTGCTACGGTCGCAGGTTCGAATCCTGCCTCGGGCATGGATGTGTGTAATGTCCTTAGGTTAGTTAGGTTTAAGTAGTTCTAAGTTCTAGGGGACTGATGACCACAGTAGTTAAGTCCCATAGTGCTCAGAGCCATTTGAACCATTTGAAGTATTATTCAGCGAATGACCAAATGTTTGAAAATGCAAGTCGGTCATTTTGAACATCTTCTCTAAAGTAAACAATGCTCGTACGTGTACGTAAAAGCTGTAAAGAAAAGCCCGGACGTCAAAGGTACGGAATGGAATTACTGTGTGTATTATAATGTGTACTATAATGCGTCTGCCTACTGAGCTTTGTGTACCTCATTGGATATAGGCGATGTCACTGTATCCACTATTATTTTCTACTGCATTTATTTGTGTCATGAACGAAACAAAGTGGTCATTTACGTCTGCAAGAAATTCACGTTATGTTTTAATTTCGAAATAAAGGCAACAGTAACAGAAAGATATACACAAGATACTGCATAGTGGAGCTGTAAAGTGGATACTATTTGATGCTTTAACAAAAAATAAGTTTGGCGAGAACATGACTCGAACATTGGCGCGTCTGCATATCGTTCCCCAGGACATTGCCTCACCTCAGGGAACTAACGACACAGCTCAGGCACACCACAGTGTTCATGTCTCTTGTTCTTGAACTTGGTGCATGTAGTTACAGTGTTTCCAGACCCTTCTTTTTTCAATTGCATTTTTATTAAACCCTTTGGCAGGACAAAGTTTAGCTAGATGCACTTTTGCCTTGAATTGTCATAAAGAAACGTAGCTGCGGCATTTTTATCGCGCCCTCTATTTGTCATTCTTTGGGACACTGGTGGTAAGTTTATAGATTTGCTTCCCAGCAGATTATGTATTACGTTACAGTAACTACCGCAGGCTTGGCTGAATCCAGCATTTTCGTTGTGAGGTAGTGATTGGTTTTTCCTTGGCGTTGCATTCTAGCGGTTAACTTCAGAACGCCGTATGTGTGTGTGTGTGTGTGTGTGTGTGTGTGTGTGTGTGTGTATGTGTGTGTGCCACCATTAGCTGGACATGCTCGCCAGTATGTTTTCGGGATAATTATCAGTTCCGGGTTCTGACGGTCTTACGGTTTCAGTGTGAAATGAGTGTCTTACGGTGACAAGTTGGACATTGCTGAAGCTGAATGTATTTAAAGTGCTGAAATGAGCAACAATTTCGGTAATAAACCGTACATTCTGTGTTTCGCTAATAACTGTTCTCAGAGGCATCTGTAATGTCCACTTTCTCTAATTTCTGGTCAAAGAGATAGTATAATTGTACCTTGGAGAGGAGAGAGGCTGCACCATCATTCAATGCAGCACACCAACATGCTGTGGTAGGGGCTCTTATTGCTCTGGTCTTCTTCTGTATTTGCTTCGCCTTTCAAGAACGTGAGCAATCAGTACCATGATCTGTTGTTCACCAATGCCAAGCAATTGGCTTAAATTCTTTAGGCAGGATAATGTTCTATACCTTGGACCACATCTACCATCAACAGTTCTTGAACTGTTAGTTGCAACAGCTTGTATTTGTTGTTGCACATTATGTGGCGTAGGTATTCGAGATTCTATCTCTTGATGGTATCGAATTATTCTAAGTCTTTGTTCGGATGCTCCAGTATAGCCACATTTACGACTTTATCTGTCTATGGTTGAGAGGTGGCATGAGCCCCTCTCATATTTCTATCTTACGATTTTCGTCTCTAATTGCATGCGGTGAAAAGTTGCCATTCCTTCACAAGCGGACTTCCCACGCAGCGTCTCTCGTCACCCAGGTGGTCCGGTGACAGGCGGGCTCTGCGGATCTCGAGAGGGTTAAGCCGACGAGTGTGAGGGAGTCGAGTGAATGCTTTCCAGACGCCGACACTGTCAAGAGACACGCCAGCAGGGGCCTGAAGTAGCGGCTGGGGTAGAGGCTCCGTTACTTCGCAGAAACTTAGCGAAAACACTTTCTGGCGGGCTACCAGCGAGGCGTGGGAATGACTTGTGTACCCAGGCAGTTGTGGCGGGAAAATTCCCGCGCTTTCTGCAAAATAGTAACTGTGATTGGCTTGCTCATGGCATAGCTCCGTGACGTAGCAAAATCAGCGCAGAAATTGGCGCCAAGAATCTCCATTGGTGGAATGGTAGTGCTCCGGCAATGGAGTGGAATTTTCCGCCGATTTCGAGTTGCCGATTGGAACGTTTAACCACGGCCACTGTCGTGGGGGCGGGAATGTTGTGTGTTCGGCCTGTACGGGTGCTCTTGTGTAGAGTCGGCTCTCGCCTTTCGGTCGAGGACGTCGAAGCAACCAGCCATCGCCTCCGGTACGCCAGATCGTGTTCTGGCAGTTAAGAAGACAGTTTGGTAACGTATGTCCGCAGCACCGGCAGATAGGGATTTTCCTAGATGATAATCAGAGCTCAGCAGAGCGCGCCTGTTCGTCTTTTTCTAACTTTGTTCTGTCTTGAGTAGCAGCAATTAATGTTGGGTTAGCTGTGTGTCTCTCTTAAGATTTCAGTGGCAAGGAATTGGCTCCACATACCACTTCGTCATAAACCTCACAATCTAGTTTAGCGACAACTTCACCTTCACAGCGTTTGTTTGAGTATCCAATTTTAGCCCATTTGATGTATTATAAATGTTTCATGTGTTTTTGTTTATTATTTTGTGTTTAGTCTTAATAAATCATATTGTTATTTTGGACAGAACTTTCATTCTGTTAATCGGTAAAGCAACCCATCATTTCTCACTACGTTAATGAAACCTTCCTTTATTTAACTTATGTATCAAATTAAATTATTGCAGGTGCCAAACTCTTTTCTACTCCACTTGCAGGGTTGATTACAGTCAGTTCGCGTATATTTTCTAATCCTTATGCAACAGCAAAAGTCGGAGTTAGAATAGGGGGGGGGGGGGGGGGCTTAGAGCATCATTTACATATGTAGATTCTAGAATTTAGTGTTAAATACACTGCTAGCCCCCGCACCTCGCATAAAATGGCGACCCTTAGCCTCGGATCTTTCCTGTGAATCGCTGATAAGCAAGTATTATTAGTAGTAGGGACACTCAGAATTTTTTTTTGCTTAATTTTTTTTATTGATTAATACCCAAGTTTTTTCTGGTAGTTCCGCGTTTAGTTTTAAGTAGCGGCGCATGATTACAGTTTTTGTTTTCAGTGTATATATTCTTTTGTTCATTGTTTTTGTGTTCCTTTGATGGTGTGTCCGTATCACATCACACTTTATCGGGTTTGTGTGCGGTTTCTGTATCACAACAAATCGTGCGTATAATTACAGGGTTGGAGAGGCGTTGTTGAAATTTTATGTCTATGTGTACAAATAGATGGAGTGGAGTAATTTTATTGTGCATTTTAGATAAATTTTTTTTTTATGAATGATAACGAGAAGTAAGGCACGACTATTATCGAGCGAAGCTAAAACAAAAGAGGATAGCATAATGGATAAGGGGCAGTTTACTGACGGGAATAGATTCAGAGATGAGATGGACACATTTTTAGCAGGACAGGACGCCAGGGTCATTGATGAGGAAGGTGATTTGGACGCGATCTCAGAGCAGCGTTGCGGCCGTGATTATGATAGTGAAGTAGAGGATGAAACAGAGACAGGCACACAGGTCGAGACGGTAGCAGAAGTTTATAATCAAATGAACGAGAGCAGACAGGGCCTAGCTCGGCCACGTCAGAGCTCTAGCGCCCAGGTGTCCAGAGTTACATCTCCCACGTTTGAAGAGGATCAAAAAGATGACGTAAACCCAATACTGAGCTTCCTACGATCAATGAAAGAAGAAGCTGACGAACAACGTAAGAAGGAAAAGGAAGAAGATGAGAAACAACGTAAGAAGGAGAAGGAAGAAGATGAGAAACAACGTAAGAAGGAGAAGGAAGAACCTGACGAACAGTGTAAGAGGGAGAAGGAAGAAGAGGAGAAACAACGTAAGAAGGAGAAGGAAGAAGCTGACAAACAGCGTAAGAGGGAGAAGGAAGAAGAGGAGAAACAACGTAAGATGGAGAAGGAAGAAGCTGACGAACATCGTAAGAAGGATACTGAGGCAATAATTTCGCATATAGGGGAAATTCGTGGGGAATTACTAACAATAAAGAAAGAATGTGGAGAAGTAAAACAAATGTCAGTGGCTGCACAAAAAGTAGCAGGCCTGGCCAAAACGGCAGCAATAGGGGCAATGAAAGTCGCGGAAGCAACTTCTAAACTCGCAGGGCGCTTGCGACGGACAACACAATCCCACTCAAAATCCCTATCATTCTTAAAAACTCAAGGTAATATCGCGGTTGCGAACACCACGAAACGAATGGAAGGAGTAGAGAGTCGGATAGCAAAACTAGAGCAAAACGGGCACACGAGCACTGCGCGTTCGGATACCAATGATGGAATACACAGAATTGTGTCTCCGAGGAAAAGCCCGCCGTGCTCTAGCCCAATGACCGAGTGCGGAACTAACAATGCACACGCAGAAACACCTAGTAATAGCTCCAATAATTGTAGCCCACTTAGGAGAGTGAATTCTGAGTGCCACTTCCACTGCGATACAGAGGTAGCACATCACAGTTATCAGCAAGATAGAACAGGAGACTCAGCAGAAGTGCAAGTATCGGAAACGAGTGACAACACCAGTGCGAGGAACAGACAGGATTTTGATCACAATCACTTCCTGTCGATACTAAAATTCCAGAAGTTCAAAGAAAATGGAGGGTCGATGCATCCGAAGAGCTGGGTGATGCAGTTTACAAATTCATTACCGGCATCATGGCCAACCCAGGCAAAAATAGAATTCATGTGTGGACACATCGAAGGCCAAGCCGCGGAAAAGATGCGGGGTGTGGCAGTGACGTGTCGGACTTATCAGGAATTTGTTGGTGCATTCCTGCGGACCTACTGGTCAAAGGAAACGCAAGACAGGATTAAAGAGGAAATAATATTTTGTCCTGAACTGGAAGTGTCCGGGCATAGGAGCGCAACCAAATTTCTTGATGATTTACTCAAGAAGAATCAATTTTTAGATAGTCCATTTAGCAACGGAGAAATCATTAAATTTTGCTTTTCCAAATTGCCAGTTAGGTGCCAACAGACACTTGTCGGGAAGTGTGGATCTGACACAGAAGCATTCAAGAGTCTATTGCGCGAACTCGAAGTAGTCTTTGATAAACAAGACGCAAAGGACAGGAAGAAGGGGCAAAGTAACAAATACCACGGGCCAGGAAGGGAAGACGACAACAGCTCGCATAATCGCACTGGTCAGTTAGGAAACCAGGGTTACGGAAGTCAAGGTTACGCTATTCAAGGTTATGGAAACCAAAGACACGGAAACCAGAACGTCAGGGAGCAGGGTCAATCTAGACAAGGAATCTGGGATAGGAGGAATAACGAACGGCAAAGCGACCGTAATTGGAGAGAGCCAAACCAAGGACAACAGTGGAACCAGGAGATTGAAACTAGACCCGCAAATCCTAATGCACGTCAGAGGAGGGGGAGCTTAACAAGGGATTGACGCCAGACCAGTGCGAACACAGGCCGCCGGAATTTCGCACGTAATCTCGGACCTGGCCAACTACGGATGACACATTACGAAGATTTATCAGAAATCCTGCTCAAGGAACATAAAGCAACTCCTCGACAAGATCGGCAGCCTCTTATCACAGTAGCAATAGCTGAAAAGAGTATGAATGCGATAATAGATAGTGGAAGCTACATAACAGCAATATCTGAGGCAGCATACAAGAGGTGCTCTCAGGAGATGGACTGGCCTGTCCTATCGGTTAAGAAAACCAAAATAAAAGGGGCATTAGCGGGTAAATGTACGGAGGTCACCCAACAAACAAGACTGGAATTCTACTGCCAAGGACACAAAATAGAGTCTAACTTCTGGATCCTGCCAAATCTGGCGATCGACATGATAATAGGAACGGACTTCCTAAATGAACATGAAGCGATAGTTGATCTAGGACGAGGTGAAGTGGTTTTGAGGAAAGGGAATCCCGTCCACATTAAGCTCGACGACCAGCTGATCCCAGCTCAACTACCGTCTAACTGTGTACGGATAAACTATGCGTGTCTGAAAGACAGAAAGGAAGAACAGGTCGACGTTGCGGGTAGGGGAGAGGACACGGATGAGAATGAAGTCGGAGTAATGGGAGAAATAAAGGAGAAAATAGGAGAAAAAGTGGAAGCAATAAAGAATATAAGGTGCGACCACCGCAAAGAACTTCATAAATTACTAGTAGAACATGCGGAGGTCTTCCTTCCCAAGACAAGATCAATAAAGAACTTCCAATATGAATTTCGTGAACGTCCGCACAACCAGTTTCGTATGCCACCCTATCCAATCCCCTTGGCATATCGACAGAAAGTAGCAGCTGAAATTACGCGAATGCTGAGTGAAGGAATAATAGAACCTACGGCTTCAGCCTATAATAACCCGTTAAGAGTAGTCGAGAAGGCAGATAGTCTTGGACTCGCGACAAATTAATACCATAATAGAACCCGAAACAGACAGACCGGAACGATTAGAGGAACTCTTACAAAACTTCCATGGAATATCAATCTTCTCATCAGTTGATGTAAAATCGAGTTTCTGGCAGATCGAGCTCCATCCAAATTGCAGACAGTACACAGCCTTTTTAGCATTTGGAAGATGTTACCGGTTTCGTCGTCTACCATTTGGTTTGAACGTTTCATCTGCCGCATTCATTCGGGGGCTGGACGGCATACTAAGCGATAGTTTGAAACGTCATGTCACCAGCTATGTGGACGATTTGCTGATCGCGGAGAAATCTTGGGAAGAGCACAATGCGGTCCTCGGTGAACTCCTTGCGACATTCAAGGAATACGGAGTGACGATCAATATCGAAAAATCGAATTTTGGGACGTCCTCTGTCAAATTTCTAGGACATATCATCACGGGTGAGGGCATTGCGCCAAATCCCGAAAAGATCGAAGCGATTGAAAAGTTTCCCATTCCTACGACAAAGAAGCAGTTAAGGGGGTTCTTGGGGATCATAAATTTTTACAACCGCTTTATACATGTCAAAACTCAGAGCAGTCCTAGGTTGCATCAACTTACCGGAAAGAAGATTCCTTGGGAATGGGATGAGGCGGCCGAATCCGAATGGAAAGCATTAAAATTCGCATTATTACAAGCACCCATCCTATCACACCCTAATTTAGCAGAAGAGCTTTGCATAGTAACGGACAGTTCATACTCAGGTCTGGGTGTCATGGTGTTCCAAGACTATGTACATGAAGGAAACAGGGTGTGGAAGACAATTGCGTTTGGTAGCAGAGTACTAGCCAAGAGTGAGAGGAATTACTCAGTAACCGAGTTAGAGGCGCTGGCTATTGTATGGGCGTTTGAAAAATTCAGATACCTTCTGTTTGGTCGCAAGACGAGGGTCTACACAGACCACAAGGCACTCGAGTTCCTGATGACTGCAAAGCTTAATCACAGGCGGCTCATTAGGTGGGCATCATCTCTGCAGCAGTACCACGTTTCGATAGAATATATCCCCGGCAGTCAGAACATTATTGCAGACGCCTTATCACGGTCACCGATCGGATTTGAGCACAACATTGAAGAAGATCTGGAGGAAAATCACTACTGCCTTTTCTGTATGCAGAAAGTAGCCTTTGAAAATTTTATTACCTGTAGTATGCAGGACATCAAGAAGGAGCAAGACAAGGACCCTGCCCTAGTGTTATTGAAACAGAAATGGATAGACAGAAGACATTCCACCATCAGGCAGTTCTACTTCTTGCGGAAAGGCATAATTTTCCACCGAAATTATGCAAATGACACTGAATGGGGGTACGCATCCCTGAACACCTAATAAACAAGGTTATCTGGCATACTCACCTCAGCTATGGACACTTCGGACCACGCAAGTGCAATCTCAAGCTAAGGACCATGTGTTACTTTCGAAACATGGAGCGTCGAATTCGGAGGGTACTGTCGGTGTGTAAAGACTGCCAAAAGGCTAAGCACACCACTGTGAGCATGCAGGCACCATTATACCCAATCGTACCGACCAAATTAAGACAATTAGCAGCAACAGATTTGATGGGACCTTTGCCAAGAACAAGAAGAGGATATACTTACGTATTAGTGTTTGTTGAACTAACGTCCAAATACGTTACCTTTACGCCACTGAAGAGGGCGACAGGACGAACTGTATCACGAGCCCTAATCCGGGATTTCCTACCACAGGTTGGTCATGTGAGTAGAATTATTTCTGATAACGGGCCACAGTTTAAGTCAAAAACATGGAAGGAGACGTTGCGTCAATGTAAAATTGATCCCATTTTTATATCTTCACACCATCCGAGCTCGAATGCTGCAGAACGGGCTATTAAGGAACTCGGAAACTTGTGCCGGTTGTACTGTAACAAACAGCACACGACATGGGACGTTTTCCTTAAAGACTTCCAGGAGGTGATCAATGAGGCACCCCATGGGATAACAAAATTGGCACCCATTACAGTACTGAAAAACCGGATTCCTAAGGACTTGATAACCGAGGTCGTAAACTTCCCACCAAGGGCGCGAACGCAGCACCAAGCCATAGTGGATTTGGCTCTCAAGAGGATACGGGCTGCAGCAGAGGTCAGGAAGAGACGTGCCGACAGGGGAGCTCGTCTACGACACTTCCAAATTGGACAAAAGGTGCTCGTTAAGTCTTTCCGACTTTCGAACAAACAAAAAATGAAATGCCAAAAATTCTATTCTGTTTACAACGGCCCGTACCGTATAAGGAGAGCAGCTCACCACAATGCTTATGAATTGGAGACGCTGAAAGGAAAGAAGTCCATAGGACTCCACCACATCTCTCTCATAAAGGAGTTCGTGGAATAGTAGTAGTGTAAGTGGTGTACATAGTAGAATGGGCAAATACATGAACCTTGCTGTAGTAGTAGTGTAAGTGGTGTACATAGTAGAATAGGCAAATATATGAACCTTTCTTCGGGGAACAATAATCGTTGCATTAATAGATTAAGATTGTTAAAGTATTAACACGCTGCGTTTTCTCGCATAAGAATTTACTGCTGTTAATTTTTTTTTTTTTTTTTTTTTTTTTTTTTTTTTTTTTTTTTTTTTTGTCTATGTTCGGGATCTCCTCTGTCGTTGCGATAAGAGGCACTACCTTTCCATGAGCAATGTTTTTGTCCTTTCCTATCTGGTGTCCATGTTAAGGGATAAAGATGAGTGACGAGATGTCGCACAAACGGGCGCATACAAGAACGTGCTCTTAGAAGCGTTCTGAGAAGTCGTGATACGCTCCATAGCGGCCACAACCAGTTCGTGAGACGTCTATACCAATGCTTGCAGGCACGCGTCAGTGCACTGCAAGGTTGTGGTATATTGCGTGATTTCGAGGATGAATATGGGCAGTATAGTTTTTTTGCAGAGCTGCGCCAGCATCGTTGTCTTGCAAGTCGGGGTGAACCTGTGAGCGTTTGACTCCAATGGTGCCCTAGACGAGAGAAATGCGGGCATTAAGCCTACCATGCCAATGTGCTGGTTGGGGATTTAGCGTGCTGCTCGTGACTGTCACAGATGAATAACCAGGGACTTATACTTGGATATTCGTGACATACTGTGCAGCTGGCGTGTGTTGGGCGACTGAATCCTCAACAGAAACCAGTCCTGGCTTGGTCATATTACATTACCCCTGGAAAGGTGTGCTTTGATCGCGAAAACCGCATCACATAGAGAAGGAAGTTGCAACTATAAATTTATTATCGTATATAGCCATGGCTAACCCAGTCTCTGGAGTTTCAGTGAGGCGTAATGAAAACTCGGAGGCCATGTCGTGCGGCGCGCACATCACTGTCGTCAACAGCGGCAAGCAGCGAGACATCTCAACGTAACAGGAATTATGTAAGAATATCTTATAAGGTAAACAAAAAAAAAGGTACGATATACTAGGATAAGTTAAACTGTAGGATTTAACAATAACTAGATTAATATTGTGGGGGTTTTCTACCACAAGTGTTTGGCGCGCGCCTGTTGGGATGTTATTTTTCAGGTCATCAAATCACAGACCCAAGATGGAGGGACGACCGGCGAGCGAACGTAGAATAATTGCTTGTTCTTTATAAGCGCAGTAAAACTTCGACCTGCATAATAACATAATTTATTCAAAAGACATAGAATGTAGATCGTTGGCAAATGGTAGTTAATTCTTGAACATGTCTACTGTCGATCTATATAATTAATAGTAATATTAGTGCGGGTCCGCACATTTAGTTGTCCATCCAGTATAGCGTCACACACCATGTACAGTAGTGAGATCGGTCTCTACACAAATATCAAGATAAATTATTTCCATACACCAAGATGTTGTTATAATGATAGCCATAGATTAATAACTATAGAAGTAAAATAAGAGTGTCTGGAATGACAGACCATCAATGTGTCATTATGTAAATTTATTATAACATAGAAGGTCATGGGGAAAAGTTAGGCATAAGATTTTTGTAAGAATTGTGCAGATGACGGGGATCGTGGCAATGCAGAGGCCAGCCGGAGCAAAAACAAGAGGTCATCGGCTACCTGCAAGAAGAGAGCGTCAGCGCGCCACCTGACGTGAAGGGCGCGAGAGCATCCAGTCCTACAAGCTGACAGTCACCGGGCCGTATACCTGAGGGATTAGGCGGCAGACAGCCCTCGCTGGGCCACAAGCGAAAGTGAGGCTGGCCGTTGACACTGACACGCAACCCACACGCGACAGCCTGCTAGCTCTCCGGACGCGGCAGCCGTTTGGAGGGATTCCCTGCGGCAGACCACGTTGTCGTGAGTACACGAAGAAGATCACATATCATGTCAGAACCTGTGCCTCATGTGCCTCAGGACAGAAAGGGACGCTATATACTCACCTGTTTGGGTTTTTACAACTCACTAGCATTGGCCGATCTGCATACACAAAGCAATATCGTGCCACACTAACAAATGAATGGTCTCATTTCTAGCTTCTCCTCTCTATTAGAGAGGAGTTGTAGCAATCATCGCTCCTAGTTCGATCCTGTATGGATAACCTCACACACTTGTGGAGTCACTCCACGTGCCATCATCCCTTGTCGGACTGCAATATTGGGAAACGTAAAGTACTGTCCAGCGAGAGAAGAGACCTAGACTAGTGATGTATCCCAACAAGTAGACCTCAGAGACAATTATCGACGTGAGGAGAGCCTATCACTGTGTCTTCCTACCGTACTGCCGTGATCATATGCGTGGGTCTTGGTGCAATCTCAACAGAGTACTGCAGATGCTCCAGCACACCCTATTGCCGTTGCAACAACGTAGCAACAACACCCGACGTTTAGCCCTATGTGATGTCAGTACTGTGGAATTTGTGAAGTGCTTCGAATATTTCTAACAATGTGATTTAGTGCCTCATTCTCAGCACAGTTGTGAACATTGTGCAAAGTGCACACACAATTTGATGCCCCATGAACCTTGTTTTTTTTTCTTAAATTTCTTTCTCTAGTGTTGTTTTTGTAATGTATGTTATACCTTGTATGTGTTTGTGTTTTACACTGTAATTCTTATTACAAATTACTGTATTGTTCTCCACACCATGTTTTTTTTGTATTTTGTATTTATTGTTGTGTGTATGCAAACAGTGTGCCTGAAGTCCACATGAACTGAAGCAGATACCACCACTGTCATTGTGAATGGACCATCAGTTCAGGGAACATTTTGTAAAGGTTATTCTTGCTGCAGGGAGACAGAATGAATCGGAGGTTGTAACTAGATTTTGAAAGCTCACAAAGAGATTGTTAACTTAAATAGTATCATGTGTGAGTGAGGTCAGGTTAGTTTCATGATTCAAATTGTTGTAAAATCTTGGGCATTTAATTGCGGAGCACTCCAACTCTGATTGTAAAGAATAAACTGCTCCATATTTGGCTCACATGCCCGGGCCATATTTAGAGCTTGAATGTCTGTGTGAATCGGTGTTTGGAAGGGGCTCCCTGGGTATGGATGTGTGATGTGAGTGTTAGTGTTCCATATTAAAAAGGTGAAGTTGGCTACATCATAAATAATCCTCCCTCTATGAGCTGCATTTTTCAGTTGCAATGATTTTTTTTATAGAGTGCGGCACGTGGAGTCAGTTTGTAAGATTGTTCTTGGGCGATTGACTCACTAAGTTGCTCCTAAGTGAGCCAACCGCTCACCAATTACAATCTAAAATGGCGTAGGGGCTATGAGAGGTGGCATGAGCCCCCTCTCATATATCTATCTTACGATTTTCGTCTCTAATTGCATGCGGTGAAAAGTTGCTATTCCTTCACACGCGGACTTCCCACGCAGCGTCTCTCGTCACCCAGGTGGTCCGGTGACAGGCGGGCTCTGCGGATCTTGAGAGGGTTAAGCCGACGAGTGTGAGGGAGTCGAGTGAATGCTTTCCAGACGCCGACATTGTCAAGAGACACGCCAGCATGGGCCTGAAGTAGCGGCTGGGGTAGAGGTTCCGTTACTTCGCAGAAACTTAGCGAAAACACTTTCTGGCGGGCTACCAGCGAGGCATGGGAATGACTTGTGTACCCAGGCAGTTGTGGCGGGAAAATTCCCGCGCTTTCTGCAAAATAGTGACTGTAATAGGCTTGCTCAGGGCATAGCTCCGTGACGTAGCAAAATCAGCCCAGAAATTGGCGCCAAGAATCTCCATTGGTGGAATGGTAGTGCTCCGGCAATGGAGTGGAATTTTCCGCCGATTTCGAGTTGCCGATTGGAACGTTTAACTACGGCCACTGTCGTGGGGGCGGGAATGTTGTGTGTTCGGCCTGTACGGGTGCTCTTGTGTAGAGTCGGCTCTCGCCTTTCGGTCGAGGACGTCGAAGCAACCAGCCATCGCCTCCGGTACGCCAGATCGTGTTCTGCCAGTTAAGAAGACAGTTTGGTAACGTATGTCCGCAACACCGGCAGATAGGGATTTTCCTAGGTGATAATCAGAGCTCAGCAGAGCGCGCCTGTTCGTCTTTTTCTAACTTTGTTCTGCCTTGAGTAGCAGCAATTAATGTTGGGTTAGCTGTGTGTCTCTCTTAAGATTTCAGTGGCAAGGAATTGGCTCCACATACCACTTCGTCATAAACCTCACAATCTAGTTTAGGGACCACTTCACCTTCACAGCGTTTGTTTGAGTATCCAATTTGAGCTAATTTGATGTATTATAATTGTTTCATGTGTTTTTGTTTATTATTTTGTGTTTAGTCTTAATAAATCATATTGTTATTTTGGACAGAACTTTCATTCTGTTAATCGGTAGAGCAACCCATCATTTCTCACTACGTTAATGAAACCTTCCTTTATTTAACTTATTTATCAAATGAAATTATTGCAGGTGCCAAACTCTTTTCTACTCCACTTGCAGGGCTGATTACAGTCAGTTCGCGTATATTTTCTAATCCTTGTGCAACAGCAAAAGTCGGAGTTAGAATAGGGGAGGGGGGGGTTGGCTTAGAGCATCATTTACATATGTAGATTCTAGAATTTAGTGTTAAATACACTGCTAGCCCCGGCACCTCGCATGGTCTTCTTAACATCATTCGATACCAGAATGAGATTTTCACTCTGCAGCGGAGTGTGCGCTGATATGAAACTTCCTGGCAGATTAAAACTGTGTGCCCGACCGAGACTCGAACTCGGGTCCTTTGCCTTTCGCGGGCAAGTGCTCTATCTGCCAGGAAGTTTCATATCATTCGATACGTCCACATTTCAAATCCCTCCAATTTCTTACCTTGTGATGGTTCAAGGAAACAGAATTTTAAGACGCTTATACGGAAGACTCACGCCCGTAATTGGAAACAATTCTGCATTTAAATAAATTGATTTTCATTTTAAGAAACAGAGTCTTCAGTCTTTGGCGACAGCTTCCACAGAAGTTGGTTACGTTTAACAAGCCGTGTGTTACTGCTCCCTCCAGCTTCAGACCGTACCTCTGTTTCTCCAAGGGT
This sequence comes from Schistocerca serialis cubense, assembly GCF_023864345.2. Classification (NCBI taxonomy): domain Eukaryota; kingdom Metazoa; phylum Arthropoda; class Insecta; order Orthoptera; family Acrididae; genus Schistocerca; species Schistocerca serialis. The sequence continues at coordinate 477,682,295 of NC_064644.1, read as the reverse complement.
TATCCATAAAGGTGTGGTATCACGTATCGATGTCAACCCAAGGGTATCAAAGATGGCAACGAAATTTCAAATTTCGGTGAGACGCCGATACCGGTTGTGCGGGAGCCGGCGGATCCTACGTCGTACACCCTCTGATCCACGCCTCCAGCTGCTCTGGAGTACGAGCACTCTCTACCGCGGCAATACAGGACGCCCGACAAAGCTATCCAGCCCCCTTGGATCGTCCTCGTTACGTAATGCTATGCAGAAGCCCCCTCGTCATGGCTCCAACACCATCGTCCGTGCTTACTTTAAGGAGCCTGATCCTTGAGCAGAGAGCTGGACTTCATTTCTTGCTGCATTATTTGTAATGAGTCTTTCCACACTTGGAGAAATACAGATTAAGTAAATTTTCTGTTTGCTGTGCTATCTTTTATGCTGATAATTTCAGCTTCTGTCCACTTTCCTGCAACGACTGTTCTGCACCACTCTGTAGCGCAACTCTCCTTACCATTGTGTGCGGAGTCGTATACAACAAAATGCTTAACGATTGCAAGCTAGCCTATGGTGGCGGCAGTTCTTCATCTGATAAACGACTAAAAGGTCGTAACCACCATAACCAAGAGGGGCCACATTTATCGACAGTGCAAGGAAATCTCACATTGAACAGTGGTCCCAGTGTGTTTCACCCCTCTGTTGGGTAACTAGACATAAAATTAAATTAATTACTTCAGACCTACAACAAATAAATGAAAAAATGGTTCAAATGGCTCTAAGTACTGTGGGACTTAACATCTGAGGTCATCAGGCCCCTAGGCCTAGATCTACTTAAACCTAACTAACCTATGGACATCACACAAAGCCCGAGGCAGGATTCAAACCTGCGACCGTAGTGCGGTTCCGAACTGAAGCTCCTAGAACCGCTCGTCCATAGCAGACGGCTACAAAATAAATGACATCGTAGAGAATGAGAATGTATGTCATTGAAAACTTAATAACAAGGACCTTCTACATCTACATCTACATGGATACTCTGCAAATCACATTTAAGTGCCTGGCAGAGGGTTCATCGAACCACCTTCACAATTCTCTATTATTCCAATCTCGTATAGCTCGCGGAAAGAATGAACACCTATATCTTTTCGTACGAGCTCTGATTTCCCTTATTTTATCGTCGTGATCGTTCCGCCCTATGTAGGTCGGTGTCAATAAAATATTTTCGCATTCGGAGGAGAAAGTTGGTGATTGGAATTTCATGAGAAGATTCTGTCGCAACGAAAAACGCCTTTCTTTTAATGAATTCCAGTCCAAATCCGGTATCATTTCTGTGACACTCTCCCATATTCCGGGATAAAACAAAACGTGCTGCCTTTCTAAGAACTTTTTCGATGAACTCCGTCAGTCCTACCTGGCAAGGATCCCACACCGCGCAGCAGTATTCTACAAGAGGACGGACAAGCGTAGTGTAGGCAGTCTCCTTAGTAGGTCTGTTACATTTTCTAAGCGTCCTGCCAATAGAACGCACCCTTTGGTTAGCCTTCCCCACAACATTTTCTGTGTGTTCATTCCAATTTAAATTGTTCGTAATTGTAATACCTAGGTATTTAGTTCAGTTTACGGCTTTTAGATTAGACTGATTTATCGTGTAAACGAAGTTTAACGAGTTCCTTTTCGCACTTCGGTATCACGTTGAGATTTATTAACTAATATCATGGTCGAGAGAGAATAAACATATAAACTTCAACTGAGTAACATTTCATTAACACGAACTCAGGCTGGTTGGCAATAGACCTTGGGAGCCTAACTGGAATTTAGTGTAAATGAGATTGGTTACTGTGAGTGGAAGGATGCCAGTCTACGCAAGCACACTATGCCGTCTCGGCCGGCCGCGGTGGTCTCGCGGTTCTAGGCGCGCAGTCCGGAACCGTGCGACTGCTACGGTCGCAGGTTCGAATCCTGCATCGGGCATGGATGTGTGTGATGTCCTTATGTTAGTTAGGTTTAAGTAGTTCTAAGTTCTAGGGGACTGATGACCACAGCAGTTGAGTCCCATAGTGCTCAGAGCCATTTGAACCATATGCCGTCTCGTTCCACTGACTGGTCTCTCGCTTCAGGATACAATTAAGCACACAATGGACACTAGGAGTTACTACTGCGAGTATGAAGCTGCTATGACAAAAAGATAGTCGTGACAACGATTGACAGGCTTCTGAATTTGCCGAAGCTGCACAACCTTACCGATATAGCCGGTGAAAAACGACTCGCTGCCGTCAGCGTATGGGCCCTGCTGAAACGTCGTACTGCAGGAGATGATCCCACGTCTGCCGGTGATTGTCTCACGTCCGCGAAAATATAAAGTCTCGCCCGGGTGTCCAGACGCCTTTACAACTAACTGCTCTCTCCGTATAGTAGGAAGAGCTCTAGCGACTGTACTTCGCGACGTTCGAGAAGCAAGTCCTCGTCTCTCCCTTTTGCTCAAAACCTTCCAAAAAACCAATTCTCCCAGATGTTCTCAAATAAACCTATCATAGTCCAGCAGTGGCTACCGTGCCAATCATGTTTTCTAGCAAGGAGACCCGACGTTCCTCAACTAATCACTGTTCACTCCACAGTCTGCTCTCCGGAAAACCAGCACACAATGCCTGGAGGTCCTGCAGCTCAAACCCCCGCGCATTTCACAAGATGAGGGACGCTCCGCAGTGAAAACAAGCTCCGTCTCGTCTAAAAACTGATTTAGTGGGCGCCGTTTTGGCGGGGAGCGGCGGAATCGGAGAAACGTGGCGTCGGGAGAAATTCGTTGTCCCGTCTCACGGGGTACGCTGTTGTTGTAATAAACACATTAGCCGGGCGCCAACCGACGCCACTTTACCTGGACCCGCACACGAGATAAGGAGACCAGGCTCCCACACCTCGTCCAGTCGCTAATAAAGCAGTTAGGCCGGCGCCTGGATGCCCGCCGCCGCGTTTCTAAAGAGGTGTCATTTCACATTCAGCCACTGCGCTCCTTGCTTGGCCGACAACAGAAGAAGGCTGACCGCCAGAATGGCAGCCCATAAACCACTGCCCTGCCGTGCCCACGGCCCGTTTCAGTGCCTAAAAAGGAATTCTAGAATTCGCTTACTACTCAGAGAAAGTTCTAAAGCAGCCCATAATGCAATGATCAGCTCCAGCGTCCCAAAATCTGTATCTATAGCCGAGTTTACTACTGCTACTCAAGTCATGCAAGTACTGAGATCAATCAGTGCTTTACCCTAACCCTAACAATCCATCAGATTAACATCAGTCAGGGAGAATATAGATACAACAAGTGCGTATGATAATTGCCGAAACAAAATGAAAGGGGATGTGCCTGACGGGTATTACCACAGTACTGGCCTGTCCGGAAGACACCGCCATCTCTCATTATCACTGAGAAAAAATTAATATTCGATCATAAAATTTTGTCTTGGTAGTACTTCTCTTTCTGAATGTTCATCTTTTAGTCTGACACATTTATGCTAACGGTGCATATCTAAGTGGACACTTCGATTGTACGAGTGTGCATTTTGGATGTTCAGGAAATGTTCTGCCTCGAAAATCACGTGGTCATCATCCTGGAGATCCCTGCCAAAGGAGTGTTTCTTTGAAACTTCCTGGCAGATTAAAACTGTGTGCCCGATTGAGACTCGAACTCGGGACCTTTGCCTTTCGCGGGCAAGTGCTCTACCATCTGAGCTACCGAAGGACGACTCACGCCCGGTACTCACAGCTTTACTTCTGCCAGTATCTCGTCTCCTACCTTCCAAACTTTACAGATCCTCTCCTGCGAACCTTGCAGAACTAGCACTCCTGAAAGAAAGGATATAGCGGAGACATGGCTTAGCCACAGCCTGGGGGATGCAAACAGTACCCTTCCTCTCTTTTTTAGGGTCAAGTGCACAAAACTTTGTCGAGCTACAAATATCTCATATGTACGCTACTATATAAAGACAAGGCATTTAAAATGTTACCAAAAATAATTTCGAAAAGCTCTTGACTCTTCAAACTTTTACGCAGTTCTGTAATATACATTCGAAAATACATGAGCTACACTTTTTTAATATATTTGGTATATAAATATATAGGTAAAATGTAAAGGGGAAAGGTTGTTAGCAGAAACGCCGAAAAAATCTTCTCCGATTTACTTTATATTTTTACAACATACTGCAAAAAATGGTTCAAATGGCTCTGAGCACTATGGGACTTAACATCTATGGTCATCAGTTCCCTAGAACTTAGAACTACTTAAACCTAACTAACCTAAGGACAGCACACAACACCCAGTCATCACGAAGCAGAGAAAATCCCTGACCCCGCCGAGAATCGAACCCGGGAACCCGGGCGCGGGAAGCGAGAACGCTACCGCACGACCTCGAGCTGCGGACAACATGCTGCAATAAAGGTTCAGACGGTCATGGGATATGCCTCTTTGAGTGACACAAACAGGTGATGCTCAGAAGCGGTAGGATCAGGACTGTATGGAGGACTTCAGTTTCCAGACCGTTACAGCAGTGTGGGCAGCGATATGTGGACTGGCATTGTCGTCCAACAACGAGACTACTTTCAACAGTAATCCTCGGAGCTTACTTCCAATGGCAGGCTTCAGCTTGTCAGTAAGCATCTCACTACAACACTCAATGTGCCACTATCCCGATAATGTTCCACTACTGTGCCTTGTGCCCCAAAGATGAGAAGCATCAGTTTTCTTTCGAATGGATGAGTTTTGACTTTTTTTCTGCTGGGCGCCTGTGAATGTTTCGTTTCCATACTCTGCTGTTTATCATACGGCTTATAATGGTGGATCCAAGTTTCGTCACCAGTGATGATTCTGTCTAAGAAGTCGTCACGTTCGATAGCGTAGCGATCCAAATGTTTCTGCCAGATGTTCAAGCATGTTTGTTTATGCAACACTGTGAGCTGTTTTGGAACCCATTTTGCACAGTTTTCATTAAATCCAAGCCTGTTGTGGATGATTTAAAAAGTAGAACCATAATTAACTTGCAAACGATGTGCCATCTCATCAATAGTCACTCGGATGTTTACCAGAACCGTGTCACATGCACGCTCAATGTTGGTATCATTTATGGCCATGGTTGGCCGTCCGGCTCGTTCCTAAAGAGCAACCAACGCCAGTGCGACCAGTTTTGAATTCTGCGATCAGTTTGTACACCATTGCGGCAAGACACTGTTGCCGTATTGTGTCTAAAGTTTGATGGTTGCGGCCCTTCCGACCACGAAAACCGCCATCACCGTCCACTCTTCCACGTTGTTGCAAACATCTAATGGAGCTGCCATGGTCTATCTGCGGCAAAAAGAAGACAAATGGAAGCTAAAATCAAACTATCATAGCAGAATCACAACAGGGCAACAATAATAAAAAAAATACAGTTATCAAATTGTTCAAATGGCTCTGAGCACTATGGGACTTAACATCTGAGGTCATCAATCCCCTAGAACTTAGAACTACTTAAACTTAACTAACCTAAGGACATTACACACATCCATGCCCGAGGCAGGATTCGAACCTGCGACTGTAGCGGTCTCGTGGTCCCAGTCTGAAGCACCACTCGGCCACACCTGCCGGCCGAATAGTTATTATTATGAACAAAGTAAGAAGGGTTGTGCCAACAATGCGGATAATTTTTGACTTACGTTCATATAATAATACATAAATAAAGTGAGGTGACAAAAGTCATGGGGTAGCGATATGCACATATACAGATGGCGGTAGGATCGCATACACAGGGTGTAAAAGGGCAGTACATTGGCGGAGCTGTCATTGGTACTCAGGTGATTTATGTGAAATCGTTTCCGACGTGATTATGACCGCACGATAGGAATCAACACACTTTGAGCGCCGAATGACAGTTGGAGTAGACGCCACGAACACACCATTTCGGAAATCGTTAGGGAATTCAATATTCCGAGAGCCACAGTGTGAAGAGTGTGCCGGAAATACCAAATTTCAGGCGCTATCGCTCACCACAGACAGCGCAATGGTCGACGGCCTTCACTTAACGACCTAGAGCAGCGACGTTCGCATACTGTTGTCAGTGCTAACAGACAAGCAACACTGCGTGAAATAGCCGCAGAAATCAATGTGGGACATACAACGAACATATCCATTAGGACAGTGAGGCGAATTTTGGATTTAATGGTCTATGGCAGCAGACGACCGACGCGAGTGCCTTTGCTAACAGCACTGTACCACTTTCAGTGCCTCTCCAGGGCTGGTGAGCATATCGGTTAGACCCTAGATGACTGGCCTGGTCAGATGAGGCCCTATCTCAGCTGGTAAGAGGTGATTGTAGAGTTCGAGTGTGGCGTAGACCCAGCCATGGACCCAAGTTGTCAACAAGGCACTGTGTAAGCTGGCGGTGGGTCCATAATTGTGTAGGCTGTTTTTGTATGGAATTTACTGGGTCCTATGGTCCAACTGAACCTATAACTGACTGGAAATGATTATGTTCAGCTACTTGGAGGCTATTTGCAACCATTAATGGACTTTATGTTCCCAAACAACAATGGAATTTTTTATGGATTGCACAGGGTCACAGTTGTTCGCGATTTGTTTCAAGAACATTCTGGACAATTCGAGTGAATGATTTGCTACCCAAATCACCCGACATGAATCACATCGAACATTCATGAGATGTAATCGAGAGATCATTTCCTGCACAAAATCCTGCGCTGCCAACAGTTTCACAATTATAGTTCGGCACATTTCTGCAGTGCATTTCCAACGACTTATTGAGTCCATGCCACGTCGAGTTGCTTCACTACGCCGGGCAAAAGGAGGTGTGACACGATATTAGGAGGTATCCCATAACTTATATGTTTAATACACTACTGGCCATTAAATTTGCTACACCACGAAGATGACGTGCTACAGACGCGATATTTAACCGACAAAAAGAATATGCTGTGATATGCAAATGATTAACTTTTCAGAGCATTCGCACAAGTTTGGCGCCGGTGGCGACACCTACAACGTGCTGACATAAGGAAAGTTTCCAACCGATTCTCATACACAAACAGCGGTTGACCGGCGTTGACTGGTGAAACGTTGTGATGCCTCGTGTAGGGAGGAGAAATGCGTACCATCACGTTTCCGACTCCGATAAAAGTCAGATTGTAGCCTACCGCAATTGCGATTTATCGTATCGCGACATTGCTGCTCGTCTTGGTCGAGATCTAATGACTGTTAGCAGAATATGGAATCGGTGGGTTCAGTAGGGTAATACGGAACGCCGTGCTGGATCCCAACGGCCTCGTGTCACTAGCAGTCGAGATGACAGGCATCTTTATCCGAAAGGCTGTAACGGATCGTGCAGCCACGTCTCGTTCCATGAGTCAACACATGGGGACGTTTGCAACACAACAACCATCTGCACGAACACTTCGACGACGTTTGCAGCATCATGGACTGTCAGTTCGGAGACCATGGCTGCGGGATCCTTGACGCTGCATCACAGACAGGCGGGCCTGCGATGGTGTACTCAACGACGAACCTGGATGCACGAATGGCACAACTTCATTTTTTCGGATGAATCCAGGTTCTGGCCACAGCATCATGATGGTCGCGTCCGTGTTTGGCGACAAGGCAGTGAACGCACATTGGAAGCGTGTATTCGTCATCGCGATAGTGGCGTATCACCCGGCGTGGTGGTATGAGGTGCCATTGGTTACACGTCTCGGTCACCTCTTGTTCGCATTGACGGCACTTTGAACAGTGGACGTTACATTTCAGATGTGTTACGACCCGTTACTCTACCCTTCATTCTATCCCTGCAAAACCCAACATTTCAGCAGGATAATGCACGACCGCATGTTGCAGGTCCTGTACGGGCCTTTCTGGATACAGAACATGTACGACTGCTGCCCTGGCCAGCACATTCTCCAGGTCTCTCACCAACTGAAAACATCTGGTCAATGGTGGCCGAGCAACTGGCTCGTCACAATATGCCAGTCACTACCCTTGATGAACTGTGGTATCGTGTTGAAGCTGCATGGGCAGCTGTACCTGCACACGCCATCCAAGCTCTGACTCAATGCCCAGACGTATCAAGGCCGTTATTACGGCCAGAGGTGGTTGTTGTGGGTACTGATTTATCAGGATCTATGCACCCAAATTGCGTGAAAATGTAACCACATGTCTGTTCTAGCATAATATATTTGTCTAATGAATGATCTGCATTTATTCTTGGTATAGCAGTTTTACTTGCCAGTAGTGTACATAACGGGAAACATTGTTACAAAAATCTCGAAAATTTGTATACCGATATACTACAAGTTTTTACAGTATACTCTGATGAACATTCGGAAGGACATAGGCTACAAACTCTTTTAAACAACACTGCACTGGTTTTCTGTTATTACCGTCTACGAGAAATAAATTGTTGTGCTTTACTCTGCTGTGAAAATGTGCAGTTTTGTTTTCTTTCTCACACTCAGTTTTAACTACGGTCGCAGGGCATTTAGACCATTAGACTAACTGTTTCTCTCAAATATACCTTGATACACAATTCTAAACGGGAATTGTATGAAGAACTGTGTACTGTTTCGTTTTTTTTCCTCGCTTTCGGTTTCAACAGAAAACAGGAAAGCTGTATTTATGGCTTTTCGGCTTATGATTAGAATACTGCTACGGAATCTGAATCGTCCGAAAAATTGTAATCCCACCTGTACGTAGATTGAAACTACGCGAAATACAGGCACTGAAGCTAGTATACTCACAGATTCATTAGCAGGAGAGGTCTCTTATAGCACGTCTACCAATCATCCAAACCAATGTTCCCATTCCTTTTAAGCAACTTCAATACCCAATCAATGTTTTGTTGTCAATAACAATGAAAAATACTCAGCGTCAGTGTGAGGGGAGGGGGAGGGAGCAGGAGGTTGACAGAAAGTGCGATAAATTGAGAGGGGAAAGGAGGAGATGGACACAGAGTGTCGTTGGAGAAGGTGGACAGGAAGAGGGTGTGGAGAAGATGGACAGAGAGGGAGAGAAGGTGGAGGTGTAAAGAGATAGGGGAAGTAGGAAATGGACTAATAGAAGATTGAAATTAATACACACCCGAGCAAAACGACAGGTACTCAGTTATTTGAGCATATACGCTGAGAACAAGAAGTCTCACAACGTTGATTACAGAGATATACTGCAATAGCCTTACGACTCTGGATACACACCGAGTATGATCTTTCCCGTGCTAAGAACATCGCAGCCAGTCGTGAAATTATTTATTCCCTTTTCTGGCACATTTTGTAATTCGTTACTCGGTAACGCAAAAATTATTTTCCGTAAAGTAAACGAGTGGGTCGCGAATGACATGAGTTATGCCAGCTTTCCCAAAATCTGATGGATTTTTTTCAATGTAGGGGGATTTGCTGGGCCAGAAGTCGCTCGCACTATAAGTCATTCAAGAGATATTCTTTGACATGGCGCTTGTGAGATTTGCTGTCAATTTTTTTTAATATAAATTACTAATTAACCGCTGGTAGCACAGCGGGGCACAGCTACTATAGATTTATGTATATATGTACTCCTTTCCTTACTAAATGGTTACAGAGCATAACGGGGTTGACCTTTCTGATGACAGAGTTACGTGAACATCTGTTGATGCCGGTGCAGTATGGGACAGACGACAGTGATGATTTCAGTTGCCTGCTGCGACCACGCCTTGCGCAGTGGTTCACCAATTGTACAATCAGTCGTCGGCATGGTTAGCCCCTGGTCTCGGATAAATGCAGTATTATGCGCTGTCCGTATCGCATTCGTACTGACAGTCTAAATTCATTGCTGTAAGCGAGAATTAGTTGTTATACTACATTCCTTCTTATTTAGTAGAGGTGCTAATTTTTATTGCTTGGCCGGCCGGAGTGGCCGAGCGGTTCTAGGCGCCACAGTCTGGAACCGCGCGACCGCTACGTCGCAGGTTCGAATCCTACCTCGGGCATGGATGTGTGTGATGTCCTTAGGTTAGTTAGGTTTAAGTAGTTCTAAGTTCTAGGGGACTGATGACCTCAGCAGTTAAGTCCCATAGTGCTCAGAGCCATTTGAACCATTTTTATTGTTTGTTTGTGAGTTACTTCCTCGAATGTTATGAAAAAAGCTAAGTAAGTTGTAAAATGCCCTGGAAAGGGAAATGATACGCAATCTGCCTGCTAAATTTATTGAATGAAAAGGCTGCAACGGAAATTGCTATGCTAGCTGCAGATTAAAAGCAGTCGTATCTGGCATCAACAACACATGTACAATTATTTCACAATTCTGATTCTGCCTTAGTCACAAGCAGAGGGGTTAACTACTGTGGTGCGTTTAAACTCGACCGTAAAACAAGCATGATCAGCATTTATTTTCCGGAGAGTGCAACAGAAATTGTGTTACAAGTAAAATACAGGAAGCTGTGTAAAGCTACTGCTCTTGTTATTAAATGTCTTTTCTGTTTGTTTTACATTAATTTTGCGGCTATCGGACTGTCGGACCTAAGTATGGAGCTTTACATAGAGAACACGCTTCGTTACGGAAGCCTTTCCATTTGCATTCTACTTTTAACATGTCTCTCCACAATTACCGATTTTCGAACTTGACGTCATATCTTAACTCTCTCAATTAATCTCAGGCGCCTTTCTGAGAAATAATTGAATTACTGAAATAATTTTAAATATTTTTTTCTACGAACCGACGTGACGTTTTCAGCAATTAATTCCACTTTGTACCAAATTCTTCCCACTACGTGTCCTGGACACGGCTGAGCTTATGCGGGAGCGTAACACTGACTCTTCTCTCGCACACACCAAGATGGCGCGCGCCCATTAGCGCTGGGGCGTTGTCATTATACAGCAAGGCAGTGCTCCCTCAGAGGAAAGGCGCGCTTGGCCTCGAAACTTCCAAAAGCTAGCAATAAGAAAAGAATATGATAGAACCCAATGTTCTCACTGTCTCTTGATTTCAACACAGTAAAATTCACTGTCCTAGTCTGAGATTTGTAAGTCGCAGACAAACTACGCTATCCAAGCATTGGAATTCCCTGTCCGTGGCAAGCAGTGAGGTGCTTGCTAGACATAGGAAGGCGTGGTGAGCCCAACTGTCCGTACGTGGCATGATTAAGCAAAGTTACTGAGGCAAGCTGTGTCTAACTGAAAGTTCACACGACGACCAGCAATTCGTAATGAGACAAATAGTTTGTTAGAACGCCGTTGCACAGCACTAGAGCGAGAAAGAGTCACAACCTTAAACTTACTTTTGTCAGAACGTGTTGTAGGTTTTGAAAACACAGCGCGCACTGCATGTGCAGGAGCTTGTTCTTTATGGGAGCAGGCAAAACTGGCGTTTTTGTGCCGTTGTCAACAAACTGCTTGGACATAGCCTTTTTTCCCACAGGTGTAACACGTTGCGTTACGTGATGGGCAATCCTGTCTTTTATGGCGAGCAAAACATCTACGGCAAGACTTCACTAAGTTTGCAGGACTGTTTACACGTCTATGTGGCTGTTCAGATGGTTCAAATGGGTCTAAGCAATATGGGACTTAACATCTGAGGTCATCAGTCCCCTAGACTTAGATCTACTTATACCTAACTAATCGAAGGGCATCTCACACATCCATACCCGAGGCAGGATTCGAACCTGCGACTGTAGCAGCAGCACGGTTCAGGACTGAAGCGCCTAGAACCGCTCGGCCACAGCGGCCGGATTATGTGGCTGTCCGCGCAGCTGTGGAAGCACTCGTTGTTGTGGCTGCTTGGGGTGGTCGTAAGTAAGGGTCGATTCGACCCGACAAATCGGGGCCTGGTCAAACTTATCGACCATTATGGCACCCGAAACATATTGCTCTACGATTTACAATTCTTGGGGAAGTGATGGATCACAGTACTTTAAGATCTTTCACCGTATTCTACTATCTGGGACACTAGGTGTTATTGCATCCTGTATCATTAAATCACTGTAAAAGTTGCAACAACTAGACTTAAACTCACACTTCCTCGTCTTGGCCGTTAATTCTGAATACCACCGGCCGTACATCTGTTCCGGCTTTTTCTCCGAGCAAAAGAACTGGAATTTAGCTGCAGCTACTTAGACTTGCTGGTCACAGAGTTCAGTTAATACAGCGATTACTTGGTCATAGCTGAGTTCGTCTGGAGAAGCGGTTGGGAATAGTTTTTGTATTAACCTGAACACTCAGGACTCAACAGTTGAAAGGAAGTATTGTAACTTTACAATATCTTGAACACAATGAACATAACAATGTGATTGGAACTGAGCCGATATTCAATCGCTTCCTCCTCTGAGTCCTTACATTGCCAGAACGGTGGTATACTGGTCGACGGCACTTGCTCGGCTGGTTGGTTTGTTGGCTGATGCAGGTTGTGCAGCCAGTAGTTTTTATACCGTCTCCAGTTTTTTTTTTTTTTTTTTGTCGTCAGTCTACAGACTGCTTTGATGCGGCCCGCCAAGAATTCCCTTCCTGTGCTAAACTCTTCATTTCAGAGTAGCACTTGCAACCTACGTTCTCAATTATTTGCTTGACGTATTCCAATCTCTGTCTTCCTCTACAGTTTTTGCCCTCTACAGCTCTCTCTGGTACCATGGAAGTCATTTCCTCATGTCTTAGCAGATGTCCTATCATCCTGTCCCTTCTCCTTATCAGTGTTTCCCACATATTCCTTTCCTCTCCGATTCTGCGTAGAACCTCCTCATTTCTTACCTTATCAGTCCACCTAATTTTCAACATTCGTCTATAGCACCACATCTCAAATGCTTTGATTCTCTTCTGTTCCAGTTTTACCACAGTCCATGTTTCACTACCATACAATGCTGTACTCCAGACGTACATCCTCAGAAATTTCTTCCTCAAATTAAGGCCGGTATTTGATATTAGTAGGCTTCTCTTGGCCAGAAATGCCTTTTTTGCCATAGCGAATCTGCTTTTGATGTCCTCCTTGCTCCGTCCGTCATTGGTTATTTTACTGCCTAGGTAGCAGAATTCCTTAACTTCAATGACTTCGTGACCATCAATCCTGATGTTAAGTTTCTCGCTGTTCTCATTTCTACTACATCTCATTACCTTCGTCTTTCTCCGATTTACTCTCAAACCATACTGTGTTCTCATTAGACTGTTCATTCCGTTCAGCAGATCATTTAATTCTTCTTCACTTTCACTCAGGATAGCAATGTCATCAGCGAATCGTATCATGATATCCTTTCACCTTGTATTTTAATTCCACTCCTGAACCTTTCTTTTACTTCCATAATTGCTTCCTCGATGTACAGATTGAAGAGTAGGGGCGAAAGGCTACAGCCTTGTCTTACACCCTTCTTAATACGAGCACTTCGTTCTTGATCGTCCACTCTTATTATTCCCTCTTGGTTGTTGTACATATTGTATATGACCCGTCTCTCCCTATAGCTTACCCCTACTTTTTTCAGAATCTCGAACAGCTTGCACAATTTTATATTGTCGAACGCTTTTTCCAGGTCGACACATCCTATGAAAGTGTCTTGATTTTTCTTTAGCCTTACTTCCACGTCAGGATTGCCTCTCTCGTCCCTTTACTTTTCCTAAAGCCAAACTGATCGTCACCTAGCGCATTCTCAATTTTCTTTTCCATTCTTCTGTATATTATTCTTGTAAGCAGCTTCGATGCATGAGCTGTTAAGCTGATTGTGCGATAATTCTCGCACTTGTCAGCTCTTGCCGTCTTCGGAATTGTGTGGATGATGCTTTTCCGATGGTCAGATGGTACATCGCCAGACTCATATATACTACCACCAACGTAAATAGTCGTTTTGTTGCCACTTCCCCCAATGATTTTAGAAATTCTGATGGAATGTTATCTATCCCTTCTGCCTTATTTGACCGTAAGTCCTCCAAAGCTCTTTTAAATTCCGATTCTAATACTGGATTCCCTATCTCTTCTAAATCGACTCCTGTTTCTTCTTCTATCACATCAGACAAATCTTCACCCTCATAGAGGCTTTCAATGTATTCTTTCCACCTATCTGCTCTCTCCTCTGCATTTAACAGTGGAATTCCCGTTGCACTCTTAATATTACTACCGTTGTTTTTAATGTCACCAAAGGTTGTTTTGACTTTCCTGTATGCTGAGTCTGTCTTTCTGACAATCATACCTTTTTCGATGTCTTCACATTTTTCCTGCAGCCATTTCGTCTTAGCTTCCCTGCACTTCCTATTTATTTCATTCCTCAGCGACTTGTATTTCTGTATTGCTGATTTTCTCGGCACATGTTTGTACTTCCTCCTTTCATCAATCAACTGAAGTATTTCTTCTGTTACCCATGGTTCCTCCGCAGCCATCTTCTTTGTACCTATGTTTTCCTTCCCAACTTCTGTGATGGCCCTTTTTAGAGATGTCCATTCCTCTTCAACTGTACTGCCTACTGTGCTATTCCTTAGTACTTCTGTATCCCACTTCTTTGCGTATTGATTCTTCGTGACTAATGTCTTGAACTTCAGCCTACTCTTCATCACTACTGTATTGTGATCTGAGTCTATATCTGCTCCTGGGTACGCCTTACAATCCAGTATTTGATTTCGGAATCTCTGTCTAACCATGATGTAATCTAATTGAAATCTTCCCGTATCTCCCGGCCTTTTCCAAGTATACCTCCTCCTCTTGTGATTCTTGAACGGGGTATTCGCTATTACTAGCTGGAACTTGTTACAGAACTCAATTAGTCTTTCTCCTCTTTCATTCCTTGTCCCAAGCCCATATTCGCCTGTAACCTTTTCTTCTACTCCTTCCCCTACAACTGCATTCCAGTCGCCCATGACTATTAGATTTTCGTCCCCCTTTACATACTGCATTACCCTTTCAATATCCTCATACACTTTCTCTATCTGTTCATCTTCAGCTTGCGACGTCGGCATGTATACCTGAACTATCGTTGCCGGTGTTGGTCTGCTGTCGATTCTGATTAGAACAACCCGGTCACTGAACTGTTCACAGTAACACACCCTCTGCCCTAACTTCCTATTCATAACGAATCCTACACCTGTTATACCATTTTCTGCTGCTGTTGACATTACCCGATTCTCATCTGACCAGAAATCCTTGTCTTCCTTCCACTTCACTTCACTGACCCCTACTATATCTAGATTGAGCCTTTGCATTTCCATTTTCAGATTTTCTAGTTTCCCTACCACGTTCAAGCTTCTGACATTCCACGCCCCGACTCGTAGAACGTTATCCTTTCGTTGATCATTCAATCTTTTTCTCATGGTCTCCAGTAAGTTTGCGATTTGTTAGTTCTGAAATGTAAAATTTGTGTTCGATTAATCACATTGGCCGTCTGCGGCATAGGCGCGGGGAAGGAAGGAGTGGCGGTGGTGGGGAGTACATGGTTTACACAAATACATTACATCAAAAAGCAAGCAAAGCCCCTGAAAAGAGAAATTTTATAAGTTCTACCGCTCACTTCCTGGAATATATGCAAGAACACAACAACAAGCTAGAAAATAAAAACACTTGAACACAATCACCCCAGCAAGCTAAAATACAAGAGAAGCAAGTAAAATCTTTGGCCAAGTTGATCAACTTCTATCGCCACTGAATTATCGTCTCTCGCAAATGTATAATACTCATTGCCACTCTAGAATCCTCGTCGTCACTGTAGAGCCTTTTATCGCAAGGAAACAAGGGAGAGTATGTTGTTTTGGGGGTCCAGTACCTCCTTTATACAACAGAAATGCACACGTGGATTAATAAGGCTTTTACTTATTAGTACTGGCAACATTTGCTTAACTGGAATGGAGTCCATGTGTTGTGGTACAAGCTCCTCAGTAACAGTCCTCTTGCAGACAACATCCATAATCTTGCAATTACAAACTGTAGTCTCGCTATGGTCACTAATCTAGTCGTTACGTACTGTCATAGACTGCGATGTCAACTGAGCACACTCTGCGATTATACTGATAGACGCCAAACTGGAAGAGTGCGTCAGTGGGACCTTCCGGTTAGCGGCGGCGGCCTGAATACATGCTGGTGAGAGGGCGTTCGTGTGTCTCTGGTCTCTCTAATGATAGGAGCGCTCTATCCAGCTCCTACTACTGATCTTCACGCTTCATCTTTGCCGACCGTTGTGCTGGCAACAGCTTACGTCAGCACAATTACAATATTGATTCTTTATGACATCAGAGATAGCTGTAATCCTTACAACTGTAATGGCATTTATTACTGGAACAAGTCGTTTCATACTTTTATAATGAATACCAGAATAAGATGAATTAGATTCAAGTATGAAAACATGCTCGTGTAAAGAACTGCAGCCGGCCGCTGTGGCCGAGCGGTTCTAGGCGCTTCAGCCCGGAACCGCGCTGCTGCTATGGTCGGGCTGTGTGTGATGTCCTTAGGTTAGTTACGTTTAAGTAGTTGTAAGTCTAGGGGACTGATGACCTCAGATGTTGTCCCATAGTGCTTAGAGCCATTTGAACCTTTTTTTTTTTTTGAAAGAACTGCACGTTACAATTCTTAAACAGTAGGGAGACAGCAGTAAGGACAAGCTGACCCCCCAGACAGACAAAAAAAGTTTGATGCATAAAACTTGGAGGAGACTACAATTGTGCTATGTGAAACGGAGAAATGATTTGGTACAGTAATACGATCAGAATGCCTACAAGAAGAAGTACTGCACGCAAAACTGTGCTCTGACGCAACATAAGCAGTGGTTTCTGATCGCTGACTTCAAATTTAAAGTACGCCAGACTGTGGCATAATCCTTCACCTCTCTCCTGGTACAGTCAGTGTCTAATCTGAGACATAGCAATTATCTTGAAACTGATCGACAAACCCCACAGTTAAAATGTTCAAATGTGTGTGAAATCTTACGGGACTTAACTGCTAAGGTCATCAGTCCCTAAGCTTACACACTACTTAATCTAAATTATCCTAAGCACAAACACACACACCCATGCCCGAGCAACCCCATAATTCATACTAGAACGGCAATCGATGCTCTCTTCTGCGGTCTTCAGACAGAAGAACGAGGCCTTTGAAAGCCAGTTCTCGATCTAGATTGCACCTAACGGACTCACAGCACACGGTTCGTCATACAGAGAAAATATTCGGAAATCAATGAAGTCAGCAACTTCTGCGAGCAAACAAGTAAAATCCCTTCTTTAATGTACAGGAAGAGATAAAAGACCCTGTAAAAGTACTTATTCGATCGTTATTGCTGTTGGCTCAGTACTGGTGGTTCATTACACACATAAGATATCCCGATTTTACTAAATTAATTTAACAATGTGTACGAGAGTAAGAATCAACACACATTCTGCATCACATGAAAGAAAAGAAAATCCCGTGAAAGGATTCAGACAACATCTTGGAGATCCACTAAAAACGTGTCAACTTCTGCCGGTTTCTCAGACAGTGCATATATCTGCATGCCCGTGGCGTGCTCCAGTACCTGCTCCCTACAACGTCCAGCAATCGACAGCCCACCTTAAACGATCCCAAAACCCTCGCTCCTCACTAGTACCGTTAGTACCAGGGAGGCCTCACAGCTACACAGTCACTATCAACACTGGCTGAATGATCTGTCGCGTCTTCTCTGACCAGTAAATGTGTGTGCAAATACAGAACTACAAAACACTGCTCACGTAGTTTGACAGTACTTTTACGACTTTTAAAGATAGCTACGAAGGATCCGACCTATTGTTATTAAGGTGAAGAATGAAAAAAGTATAAATTCAAGTCCATAAAATACTAGTTATATCTCCGATTGATTTGATTTATTTCGTCTTTATCAAGAGTGGGAGCATGCTAAAAGCTGAAGCGTTTCATGTTTCACGGAACACTTGAGTAATTTCCATCGAGTCCCCAAAGTTCGGCGGAATATACACTGCGCAACACAATCAAAGGATCACTTTTTCGAAACTCCGTAATTACTTCCCATTGTGGCGTGTAAGTTTGAAGTTTATCTGAAATGTTCCTACACCCTTTCTCCTAATTATGCAAAATTGTGGGGCCCTGCGACGTCACCCTCGGGACTATCAACGCTTCAAACGGCAAGGCGTCGTTACATGGCAAAAAAGGCCAGAGGTCAGAGGTTCATGTGAGGTGTAAGGTGTGTTCATGATGCCACATTGGCACCAAATTTCGCCAAAATTCTGCCCCTACGCCACAGTAGACGTATTTTACACCCTATCTTACTCACGTGTTACCCCTTCTCTTCATGCCTCCGCGATGCGCCCAGTGTTGACATCACGCGGTTTTTTCTTTGTGATCAAGAGTAACGTTTCAGATACTCCCATGCTCATAATTGTTACGAAAAGGCCTCAGTGGGTGGC
The DNA here is from genome assembly GCF_023864345.2 of Schistocerca serialis cubense. Classification (NCBI taxonomy): domain Eukaryota; kingdom Metazoa; phylum Arthropoda; class Insecta; order Orthoptera; family Acrididae; genus Schistocerca; species Schistocerca serialis. The sequence goes on along the minus strand of NC_064644.1, from coordinate 477,663,989 downwards.
ATAAAGTATGCCAATGAAACCACCCCTTCCGCTGAAGAGTTGATTCCCACACATTTAGTGGTCTAAAACGACAGTTCGCAGTGCGATGTGCAACAGGACGACGTTCTTGACAATATTTGACGCTGCTGACAGCTCACGGGCGCTTCACCACCTCTCTAAGCACAACGGAGGCTAACAATAACACTGGACGTGATCGCCCCACTTTGCACTGCAGTGCTACGGCAATTTTTGCTCTTCTGTACAGTATGGAACCACAAAGAACCGTTCAAAACCATTCGACGAAACTGCAACGTCATCCGAAGCAGCGAAGTGTGTTTACGCTTTTTCAGTCCTCACTTTTTGCACTCTTCTGTGTCTTGATCATGTAGGTGTGCTACACTGGCCCACATTTGAACAAAACAGTCCGGCAATACTGTCAGTGGTACCAACACACGTCTGTTGAGCGCTTTAAGAATCTACTCACAGACAGAGAACCCGTGAGACAGTCCTGACAGTCTCGTAGTGGGGATGTCGGAACAGGGAAGTGCCAAGTGGTTGCCTACCAGCAGGGGCTTAGGACTTTGGTCACCGGCTTTCACTGCACAGGTACATTTTTAAAGTTTTCAACAAACGGTAGCTAGTGGGGCTGAGAGTGTAGTTCAATTGATGGATGGGTGGGGGGGGGGCGGAGTCTTAGAGGGGCCGTTTGCTGATTTATTCATATGTGTTTCAATATCTCATCCCTCTGTGATCACACCACAGGGCAGTGTGCAACAGGATGGCTGAAAATGTGTACACAGCCTTTGCCGCTTCGAATCGCGTTGAAATTTCGTCGAATGGTTTTTCCCTGCTAGTTCCACACTAAACTCCACAGAAGAATTTGCGGTCGCACTACTTTCCAAAGGGGTGCGATCACGTCCGCTGGGGTTGGTGGCCCACGATGTGTTTTGAGAATGGTTGAAGCGTCCATGTAGTGTCAGCAGTGTTAAAGATTGTAAAGAACGTCGTCGTGTTACTCATCGCACTGTGAACTGCCATTTGCGACCGCAAAATGTGGGGGTACTGGTAGCTTCATCGACGCACTTCATGCCATCACCTTAGGTCTTTTCGTATCTGTTCTGAGCGGCTGTGTGTACGAGATGTTTTCCCGGCTATGCATAAGAACATCATGTTATTTCAGTGCTGGACGTCGCGTTTCTGAACTACGTTGTGGAGACGTCATAAGAAGTGTTTCGCAATGATAAATAATTACGGGGTTTCGAAAAAGTGATTCTTTAAATCTGTTGTGGAGTGTACGAGTGCTTTAAGGCAGACTGGATTAGATGATAGGGTGTCGTAAGCGACAGTACGTATTTAGATGTAGTGCATGTACAGTTCATCATGCCGAGAATGTTAACTGTGAGGTAGTTTACGGGAAAAATTTGTGAATGTAGACGCAGGTAAAGTAAATCGCGTTCAAATTTCGTCGAATGGTTTTTCACTTCTAGTTCCACAATATATATATAAATGACCTAGTAGATAGTGTCGGAAGTTCCATGCTGCTTTTCGCGGATGCTGATGCAGTATACAGAGAAGTTGCAGCATTAGAAAATTGCAGCGAAATGCAGGAAGATCTGCAGCGGATAGGCACTTGGTGAAGGGAGTGGCAACTAACCCTTAACATAGACAAATTGAAAGCTTAACGTCTTACCTCCTTGCCTAGGGACGCCAGACGAAAGTTGATGTCAAGCCCTGAATCAAAATTGCGCAACGGATAACTGGGGAGACGATCTGCACGCACATTTCTACAGGTAAGACGTAATTTCGTTGGCCAAATGTATATCAGAAAAGTCTCCCAACATTTTACATAGGACATCCACTATGTGAGGAGGATAACGGGCTAACTGGGGACCAGATACACTAACACAGGGGGTCAAATACCTCTCTTCCATGGGTGAACATTAAGACAGACGCCTTTAGGGCACGTTTCCTCACTTACCCGTCTTCTGTAACACCCCAAGAATATGGCGGGCACCCGGAGGTGTCTCTGGGCACCGGTGGAGGGGGTGGTCGAACCACTTGGCCGTGACCAACCTCTCCACCCCAAATCTTGTGACACTGGAAAGTCTTTGACTTTTACCTGCCTGTGCTGTCTCTCTGATCCCCTAGCCAGGAGTAAGGTTGGCACTACTATACTACAGAACTACTTCCCAACAAATATATGGCCACGCTTTACGGAAAGGTGTGAGGAGGATTAGGAAAGTTCATGTGCAGATTCACGTCCACGTACAAGAAATGCATAATACACGGCACATATAAATACGTATTAGGAACCCTGACACATTTATTTCCACCTGTCCACATGGGTTCTGTTGCACCCGCGGCCGGCCACGTCGTGTAATAGAATCAGCTGCGGAGCCGCCTCTGTTTCTATTTCCTGGTGCGAGCGAGCAGCGAAACCTGCTGCTTATAGAGCGGAAACTACTGTACCGTTTCAAAATGTAATGTATTGCGAACACATAGAAAAAAGGATCCTTTATTGTATGATTATATGATAGCGGAACAAACACTGGTAGCAGTTATTTCTGTAAAACATCTGGGAGCATGCGTACAGAACGATTTGAAGTGGAATGATCATATAAAATTAATTGTTGGTAAGGCGGGTGCCAGATTGAGATTCATTGGGAGAGTCCTTAGAAAATGTAGTCCATCAACAAAGGAGGTGGCTTACAAAACAATCGTTCGACCTATACTTGAGTATTGCTCATCAGTGTGGGATCCGTACCAGGTCGGGTCGACAGAGGAGACAGAGAAGATCCAAAGAAGAGCGGCGCGTTTCGTCACAGGGTTATCTGGTAAGCGTGATAGCGTTACGGGGATGTTTAGCAAACTCAAGTGGCAGACTCTGCAAGAGAGGCGCTCTGGATCGCTGTGTAGCTTTCTGTCCAGGTTTCGAGAGGGTGCGTTTCTGGATGAGGTATCGAATATATTGCTTTTCCCTACTTATACCTCCCGAGGAGATCACGAATGTAAAATTAGAGACATTCGAGCGCGCATGGAGGCTTCCCGGCAGTCGTTCTTCCCGCGTACCTTACGCGACTGGAACAGGAAAGGGAGGTAATGACAGTGGCACGTAAAGTGCGGAGTATAAATGCAGATCAGACGAACTGTTCCTGGACCGCGGTTCGACGGTGAATCCTGTCATTCTGTAGCGGGAGAGAGAGACGGCGCAAAAGAGAGAGCGAGGTGGAGAGAGAGAGAGAGAGAGAGAGAGAGAACTGGCGGCACTTGCAGCTGCTCGACCTCCGACCGCTCCCTTTCCGGACTACTTGCTCGCTTTGTCGCCGGAACCATCGCGCTACGCCCTGGTGGGTACAGAGCGCCAGCTGCACCGTCTGCTAGTGGTCGGCGTCTAGCATCTCCAGTCTGCATAATCAGACACACCTTTAGAGACGCCGGACCGTGCACGGACCACTGTGTATTAACCGGAACGTGCCCCACTTCCGCCACTTTGATCTTATCTGTAGGAGTGACCACAATATGAATTTGATACCTCGCTTTGAGCAGAACAATGAAGGACACATCAATTTCTCGTACCATCGTAGCTCTGAGAGATGCGTGGTACTCCATATGAAATCAGAGACATGTAATACCTTCCAGAATGAGATTTTCACTCTGCAGCGGAGTGTGCGCTGATATGAAATTTCCTGGCAGATTAAAACTGTGTGCCGGACCGAGACTCGAAATCGGCACCTTTGCCTTTCGCAGGAGAGCTTCTGTAAAGTTTGGAAGGTAGGAGACGAGGTACTGGCAGAAGTAAAGCTGTGAGGACGGGGCGTGAGTCGTGCTTGGGTAGCTCAGTTGGTAGAGCACTTGCCCGCGAAAGGCAAAGGTCCCGAGTTCGAGTCTCAGTCCGGCACACAGTTTTAATCTGCCAGGAAGTTTCATGTAATACCTTATACAAAAAATGTTTCAAGTGGCTCTAAGCACTATAGGACTTAACAGCTGAGGTCATCGGTCCCCTAGAACGTAGAACTACTTAAACCTAACTAACCGAAGGACATCACACACATCCATGCTCGAGGCAGGATTCGAACCTGCGACCGTAGCGGTCGCGCGGTTCCAGACGGAAGCGCCTAGAACCACTCGGCCACACCGCCCGGCAATACCTTAAACACTGGTGTGCAAAACTGAAGAACTAAAGTAACTTTTCCATGATGTGTCACTGCCAAATAACATAGCTCAGTGAAACTTGGACCTTACATAGAAAAAACTGCTGCAGTGTGGTGACTGAAAGAAATACGCAGTAAAACGAACAGAAATGACACTTTTACTCAAGGACACAATTACGCCGAAGTCACAGCAAGTTATAATGGTCCGCTAGACGTTGCAAGAGGCAGGACATGGTTCTTGATAGGATGTGTGATCACGACAGATGACAAAGTGTACTCTGCAACGTCTTACCATACTGGCCACGGGTTCCGTAAGGAGTTCTTGCGGTCTCGCGTTCCATTCCTCCACTAGCGCAATGCTAGTGGACCTGCTGCAACACATTTCTCGAACGCATCCCACATTTGCGTCGGAAAAACGGACAGGCCAGAACTCCAGTTCGATACAGTTTCGCATTCTCAACCACAGAAATCAAAATACACGGAAGGAGTGCAGTGTCACAATAACGTTGACCGATGACTGTTCAAAGATTTGGAGGTCAATACGATTATGCAATACAATGCCTCCTCGTACCGTAACACGCACCAAAACGATCATATTCGACAGTGTTCCTGGGCGCATATGAGGATAGTCCAGAATCTCTACTGATACTGTATCTGCTCCCGTTGATCCAGCCCCTCTGTTCTTGGCACCATCGCAAGCAGAAGGCAACGTACTGGTCGTTGGGCAAAGAGACCAACTCAAGTCACCGTGCCACTTGGCGCTTGAGATTACGTGCCTTGCGGTGCTGTTAAATGTGGTTGCAAATGTACCCGCTCCTTAACGTGGGTCGCTTCTTGCGTGGTGCACAATGTAGCGGAAGTCTGCTGCAAAACTTGCCCTTGATTGACACCCTCCGCTCCTTCAGGCAGTGGTGGCAGTGGTTCAGAATGCTCCCTATAACATTTGTGTTAGATAACAGTATCTAAGACATCATAATATGGTGCAATACCACGCAAAGCCTACTATCTGAGCAGAGGAACAATACGGCGTCGGAATAACGAGGAGCCGGCCGGGATGGCCGAGCGGTTCTAAGCGCTACAGTCTGGAACCGCGCGACCGCTACGGTCGCAGGTTCGAATCCTGCCTCGGGCATGGATGTGTGTAATGTCCTTAGGTTAGTTAGGTTTAAGTAGTTCTAAGATCTAGGGGACTGATGACCTCAGAAGTTAAGTCCCATAGTGCTCAGAGCCATTTGAACCAATAACGTGGAGGTTCCGTGGCACCTGAGTGACGTGCCTGTTATCTAAGCATCAGCCACGTCAGAAGCTTGCAATTTATTCAGCTAGAACACAATATATATAGTAGAACAAAATTACTGTGGCTGCGGTAGGGTGAAATGAGTCACATAGAGGCTCCCTTGTGTCAGCAGGAACTTGAAGGCCATGGCTGGAAGCTACAATCTGAAGGCGGGGACGACAGTAAACAGACGAATCGGTGGCGGTTCCTGTCAGCTCTGTTAAGTGTTGCGTTATAAAAGCATTCCGGCAGCTTGGGCCACCGTGAACAGTCGTATACGTAGTGGCTCTCCTATAACAATTTGTAATTGCAGAGTTGCGCGGACCGGTCTATTGCGCGGTCGCGTATGTGAGTTGAAAGTAATGAAATTGTCATCTGCCCACAATTGCAGAATGTTATTGATAATTAATATTCTGCAGTGTATTAAAGTTAAAGTGAACTGTGATGACAAAAACGCAAGGACCCATTAAATGGCAACCTCTGATACCGTTAAATGTGAGCTCTTCACTGCATGTCAACCAGTTAAAAATTTCCTCCAAAAATCACCATTACAGCGCTGCATCCTCCACTTCTGTACGAGACTACGACGGCGTGCTTCCGCAGCAGAGAAAGGACATCTCTACAGACGCAAGCTTAGGGCAATTCAGGAACACCTCAAGCTGTGACGGATTTTCACATCTCCAATGACAGCCCCGAGTGTACGTTCACTGCATCAAAACTACAGGCCGGGCTACATCTTTCCAATGCAAGGAGAGTGTTATACCCCATGTGTTTTTATCAGTGCTGTGAGTAATACCATGGTGATGGGATACAATCGTTATAAATGTCCTTCTTCCAATATCCTAATGATTTTTCCCCATGTGAAGTCATTCAAATGTTGTCTCTGGGCCGTGTTGTAATGAAGTACAGCACTACAGGTCACAATAACCGCCCGCTGACTAACACAGACTGTCTTTTCACGTTCCTTGAGCTGCCTCGCGTTGCGTGGCCACCCCCATTTGGCGCTAGTCACGCTCACCTCACGCCATGTGACGTCCAGGTTTCAGTTGACGACTGGGAGACCTCTAGCAATAAACCCCCACACTTTCGTTCATTTCCATTGATTTGTTAATAGGTTAGGTTATATTATCTACCTTGTCCTTATGTTTTGCAAAGTGTTTGTCCAATACTTCGGGCTTGCTGATCTCTCTAGGTCTGGATCAGTAGATGTCGGTAGTGATATGTCTGCGTAAGCAGAAGAAACTAACGATCAAAGTCCGAAAACAATTTATAGGACTGTTCAACTAACCAAAACAAATTTTCCAAGTATAACACCAACACAAAACAGTGCTCCGTCTTCGAATCACAACTACATACAAGAATAAGATAGAAAACAACTGAAATAATTTCCTACTAGTCTCTGCCAGAGACTTCTCCGATATACCAAGCCAAATCCAGAGATCAGCGAGAATATCCAAGCTGGGCTGCCGGGACGACAGCTATCCAAGTCTGCTGGCTGTCGATGAACTGCCGATGTGCGTTTTTTTTTACTTTATTGTTATTTTGACACCTGAACAATCAGGTAGGCTGGCAGCAGCACAATACGCCGCTCTTCAGCCGAAGAGAGTACAATGAGGTAAACAGAGAAGAGACATCACTTAGAAAAACGGCGGGAAAAAACAGTAGACACATGAACATAAAAACACAAGAAGCCGTTCACACTCGATGACAATCCACACTACGAACTGTTGACACGACGCACAAACACTGAAGAATACGATGGCACTGGTGAACAATGGAGTGTGACGGTGAACACTGAACACTAAACATGACGGCACACACGATACACTGATGGCGGTGATGTCCGGCGCGCGAATGTCCACTGAGCGTGTGCGAGTCCGGGGAGCTGCCAAGAGGGGAACAGGGGTGAGGTGGAGGAGAGGGGAGAAAAAAAAGGATGCCAATGGCTTAGGAGACGGGGGCAGGAGGAGAGGGACAGGGGAGGGGAGGCCGGGGGAGGAGGGGGGAGAAAAGGAGGAGGGAGGGAAAAGGGAGAGAAGGGAGGGAGGGTGTCCAGAGGAGTAAGTACAGGAGGAGGGCGGGAGGATCAAAGTTGGTAGGAGGGGTAGATGGAGGGGAGGAGGGCATCATCAGGGAGAGGGAGCTGACGGAAGCCACCTTGGGAGAGGGTAAGGAGGGTGGAGAGATGGAGACCGGGTGGGACGTGCGAACACAGGCGCGGCAGCAGGCGGGGGTGGGAGAGGATCGGGGAGACGAGCGGGTGAGGAGGATCGAGTTTGCGGGAGGTGTACAGGATCCGTATCCTCCGATGTGCGGCCGAGCGCCGGCCTTTATAGCGCTTCGGTGGACAAGTACCTCGGAACTATTTTCCATCACGTGGTTTGACGTGTGAAAATAGTTCCGGGATCTGCAGCGACCTCTTCCTTATGTTAATGTGGGCCGGTAGTGGCCCCTGGTGGCCGCTGGTGTCTTTTCTGTGGTGTTGTTGTTGTGGTTGTTGCTGTTCATCAGTATTGCCTTTCGGTTGTGTAGTGCTTCGGTATGCCCGCGACGAGGGCAACCCGCGGCTGCAGGCTGTCTGTTTGGTTGCTGACACACTAGGCGCGGTGCTGTCTGGTGGAGAAGGCCACGGCAGGTAGTTTCCGGTAGACTTCGGGTCGATAGTGTTTTACATCCGGCCACCGCCAACCTTCATCTAACCATAGCAATATTCTGAGGAACAGTGTAGTAGCCATTACAGTATAATGTGTAACAAATATTGTTTTGTGATATGAGACTTCACGGCAATACCGTGTAACATTCCCTCTAGCGCTGGCAGTTAGAGGAGGAGAGACGTCACAAGTTGATTCAGGCGGCTTACTAATAATCAGATCCGTAGCTGCCAAACTACCCGGTTGATTGCCACGTTTCAAGTGCTGTTCCAAACCGTCCCACTCATTTTCTATGGGATTAAAGTCGTGTCTTTCAGCGGGAAAGTCAAGGTGGGTTAGAATTCCTGAGTGTTTTTGAAACCCTGTGACTGCAGTCCTGTGAAAACACAGTTGGTGCCATATTGAAATAGGGGAGGGCAACACTGCAGCATCTAAAACGCTGCAATAACCATTCTCTTTTTTTCAGTTTAAACCAGGCAGCCAGCACATGCCATTTACATGGCTGCCTGTAGACACCATGGAGAGTCCGCATTGATACACCGACACATCGGGGGATTCCCTTAATTGTGCGATCATAAACATGTCCAAACAATAAAGCTCCTGAAACTTCCTGGCAGAATAAAACTGTGTGCCGGACCGAGACTCGAACTCGGGACCTTTGCCTTTCGCGGGCAAGTGCTCTACCAACTGAGCTATTCAAGCACGACTCACGCCCCGTCCTCACAGCTTTACTTCTGACAGTACCTCGTCTCCTACCTTCCAAACTTTACAGAAGCTCTCCTGCGAACCATGCAGAACTAACACTCCTGAAGGAAAGGATATTGTGGAGACATGGCTAGCCACAGCCTGGTGGATGTTTCCAGCATGAGATTTTCACTCTGCAGCGGAGTGTGCGCTGATATGAAACTTCCTGGCAGATTAAAATTTTGTGCGGGACCAAGACTCGAACTCGGGACCCGAGTTCGAGTCTCCGTCGGGCACACAGTTTTAATCTGCCAGGAAGTTTCATATCAGCGCACACTCCGCTGCAGAGTGAAAATCTCATTCTGGGTATAAAGCTCCTGTCTGTCATTCTGTCACGTCTCGACCTCCGCTTATCATACGGTGCTGATTCCATACAACCGAGCTTTACATACCAATTGTCTGCCACGACGTGCGTCATCAGTGGGAGATCACATTTTCACATGATAGCAGTTCCACACCACCTGCTGCGCTGGAAATCGTCCAGTACCTTTTCTTAAGGGTGTGACTAACATTTTATCGAGTCAGCTTACCTCTATTGAAAAGGAACGTATCAGTAAGGTACTTACATAAAAAATATCTCGCCCTTCCACATATCAATTCTATTTTCGGTCTGATGGCCTGCACGAAATAAACGGTACGCATGAAGTACGACAGTCCGTGTGCTAAGACCTGCTTACTTCCTACAATCTCTGCAACCCATTCAGTAGATGTTCAGGGAAATTTCGTCAAATAGATGATGTTCAAATGGTTGAAATGGCTTAGAGCACTATGGGACTTAACATCTGAGGTCATCAGTTCCCTAGAACTTAGAACTACCTAAACCTAACTAACCTAAGGACATCACACACATCCATGCGCGAGGCAGGATTCGAACCTGCGACCGTAGCGGTCGCGCGGTTCCAGACTGAAGCGCCCAGAACCGCTCGCCCACACCGGGCGGCCATAGAAGATGTTCTTCGCCATATAATAAAAAGTCTTCAGGCAACTTACGGTGCCACTTTTTTTATATATAGCTATTCTATTACAACAACTTCTGAAAATACACAGTCAACGTAAGAATATATAACAAGAGAACAAGTGTCAAAGCACATAACGAAACCATTTCAAAAGCCCTAGACTAAAACTACGACCAATGTTTCCATTATTTTTAAATTTAATTGCCTTACTGAAATACATGTTCATCAAAGACAGTCATCTCGCTCGTATTAGCGAAATGTTTTAAACTGACGCCTCACTTCTATCTTTGTTATCCAGTAGTTACTATTTAGTTGTTACTGCAGCTACAGGCATGAGTGAGTCTTAAATAGCTCCGACTGCACATGCGTTCAGCGACAGCTGATAATCTCTGATTACGAAAAGAGTGACATTCAAGTGGTTGTTAAATTATGTGACTGTTGCGGATAGGTGGTAACAGTTCATTAAAGGCCTCGAAGAGGAGGAATACTTATATCATGACGTGACAGGAGTCGATATGGAAGACATGGGGATCCGGCACTAAAGTTAAAATTTAAAAGAGCTCTGGAACACTTGAGATTAAATAAGGCAGAAGGGATTTATAGCATTCCATCGGATTTTCTTAATGGCCTCAATTTACTTGTGAACGGCTTGGATGTATGACTTGTTAAGCTGATTGAACGACAGTTATCGCACCTGTCCGCGGTTGTTATCTTCGTAACTGAATGTGTGATTTCATCCTGGAAGTCTTACGGTACTTCGGAGGTCTTAAGGATTCTGCATACCATATTGATTAGTCATTCGGTTTCCACTCACCCGAAAAGGCATAACCGGTTACGTGACTGTGCTGATCACTATATTGATACTGAACTTGTGGATTTGGAATGGAAAACGTCCTATATATCCATAAATACCCCAAGCCAACAGCACAAAATCAAAATTTGCGTGGTGATTACTAAAATGCTCGTAGTTACCCTAATGGAGCAGCGCTCACAGTTGAAAACATACATAATATTTTATTTAAATAACAGTCAAAAACCTTATGACATAAGTAAAACAGATATTTTTAAAAGTAAGAAATTCATGAACTTGTTGAATATTAACAAGGAAATGAGTTTAGTAGGTGATGTCTCAATTTGATTAGTTAAGAAACTAAGTTATTTGTCAAACATTAACAGGTATCTGAAGTCAGCCACCAGCATATTAATAATCAAAACCTTAACTTTTAAAAAAATTTTCAATTGGCTTTTTTTATATACAGAAAATCTGGTAACAACAGCAGTAACACAAGCAATTCATCACGTCCATTGGTGAAAAAGCTCAGGACCAGGAGAAGTTAAACACATACAATTCAGCCCCACGACAGGCGGGATAACCCGACGGACAAGGTGAGCGGTGTGAACTCGCCACCCACGGGTGTGGTGGCGCATGGGGCAGGTCCCGTACAACGTGTACTGCAACAGATTAACAACTTACCTTAGAATACTAGTAACAGTGCACTGCTGTACAAAGGTCATCACATATTATATTACCATTTAAAAGCCAAACATAAATAAATAAAAAACTGAACATCTACCCAATCAGCGTATATGACAATAAGTAACAAACCACTTAACAGCTGGGTAGCACTCGGATTACATGAGCGGAAAAAACCAATAAGGCTTATGTGACCCCAAAATTAATTTGCAGTCTGTTACTTGCAATAGTCACGCAGCAGGAGCAGTCAACATATTATTTTGAAATGGAAGGAAATTCAAACTCGTAGACTTCTAACTGTTTTGCAGTAAGACACAAGCCTTAAGAACGAATCGGGCTGCTCCTACTAACGCAAACTCCACTATTTCCAATAGCTAAGCAACCGAATCTCAGATTTCAAACTTGGTTAATAGGCTGCTCGTCACAAATACAGTGGAAAAGTACATTCTTATTTCAGCAGAATTTACCGAAGAAAATCTCAGGGCGGGTTAACTAACCCCCCTCTTCCACATAAAAATGTTTTACAAATACATAAGTAAAACAATTACAGTGAAAGGCACTGTGATTAGATTAGTCTAACCCCATTAAAATGTTTTGCAAATGCTTAACTAAAATGATTATAAGCAAAAAGGTGCTCCGTTAAAATTAGACTTTACCGTATTTAAAGGGAAGAACAACACACAGTTCAGCCCTCAATATGGTCCACGGCAAGCCACACTAAATATGTCAAATTTAAACAGCCAGTTCTGATTAACGTTACTCCACTAGCTCTGTAACATAGACCACGCAACATTCACGCATTTCACAAACAGTTGCGACTAACGTCTGTAATGAAACAGAGTTGCTTCTTTTAAGGCAAACTTCAGTTCTTTCGGAGCGAACCCCCATAAACAGCAAACACAGCAGACCCTCCGGGAAGGAGAAACTAGTCGCAGCACTACGACTTTAAAAAAATGAGGCGCAGAAGCCGCAGAAAGAATCTCGCCAAAAATATTTGCTGAATCGGCTGCGAAGTGGCACTCAGCATCTCCACACGCTCGGCACAGGCAAATTTATAGGCTCTCATCGCCACAGCAGCCAAACAAAAACACATTCTCCGCGAGATGAGGTTTGTGCACCGCAGAAGCCGTTTACTATAGCCTCCAGACAGCGGAGATAAATCGACCTCGCACCCCGCAAGAGCTCCTTCTAATTTGGCCCGCAAATTCCAACTGCCAACCTTCTACATCTACCTCTACATCTATACTCTGCAAGCCACCTGACGGTGTGTGGTGGAAGGTACCCTGAGTACCTCTATCGGTTCTCCCTTCTATTTCAGCCTCGGATTGTTCGTGGAAAGAAAGATTCTCGGTATGTCTCAGGGGGGGCTCTAATCTCTCTCATTTTATCCTCATGGTCTCGTCGCGAGACATACTTAGGAGGGAGCAATATACTGCTTGACTCCTCGGTAAAGTTATGTTCTCGAAACTTCAACAAAAGCCTGTACCGAGCTACTGACCGTCTCTCTTGCAGAGTCTTCCACTATCTATCATCTCCGTAACGCTTTCGCGATTACTAAATAATCCTGTAACGAAGCACGCTGCTCTCCGTTGTATCTTTTCTCTCTCTTCTATCAACCCTATCTGGTACGGATCCCACACCGGTGAGCAGTATTCAAGCAGTGGGCGAATAAGTGTGCTGTAACCTACTGCCTTTGTTTTCGGACTGTATTTCCTTAAGATTCTTCCAGTGAATCTCAGTCTGGCATCTGTTTTTACCGACGATTAATTTTATATGGTCATTCCATTTTAAATCACTTCTAATGCCTACTCCGAGATAATTTATGGAATTAACTGCTTCCAGTTGCTGACCTGCCACACTTTAGCTAAATGATAAAGGATCTTTCTTTCTATGTATTCGACGCACATTACACTAGCCTACATTGAGATTCAATTGCCGTTCCCTGCACCATGCGTCAATTCGTTGCAGATCCTCCTGCATTTCAGTACAATTTGCCATTGTTACAACCTCTCGGTGTACTACAGCATCATCCGCAAAAAGCCTCAGTGAACTTCCGGTATTATCCACAAGGTCATTTATATACATATTGTGAAAAGCAACGGTCCTACGACAGTCTCCTGCGGCACACCTGAAATCACTCTTACTTCGGAAGACTTCTCTCCATTGAGAATGACATGCTGCGTCCTGTTATCTAGGAACTCTTCAATCCAATCACACAATTCATCTGATAGTCAATATGCTCTTAATTTGTTCATTAAACGACTGTGGGGAACTGTATCAAACGCCTTGCGGAAGTCAAGAAACACGGCATCTACCTGGGAACCCGTGCCTATGGCCCTCTGAGTCCCGTGGACGAAAGCGCGATCTGGGTTTCACACGATCGTCTTTTTCGAAACCCATGCTGATTCCTACAGAGTAGATTTCTAGTCTCTAGAAAAGTCATTATACTCGAACATAACACGTGTTCCAAAATTCTACAACTTCTTGCCGGTCAAAGGTCTTCTCGGGGAGAACCACCAAAGATCGTGTCCGGCTACCGCGATGTACCGATCGATTGATCACTGCAAATCGACACGGCTCATAAAACAGACTTTTGTTTTGAATTGTTAGTGTTCTCACTGGTTTGATGCGGCCTGAGTTTTCGTTTATTTTGTGGATGTATTTCAATCTCTGTGGTCCCTTACAGTTTTTACTTTCTACAACTGCCTCTAGTTCCATGGAGGCTATTCCCTGAGGCCTGAACGTTCGTGTTCATTCTCCTTTTCAGCGTACTTCACATGTTGCTCTCTTCCCCGATTCTGCGGAGAACCTTCTAATTCCTTATAAGTCTACCTAGTTTTCAACATTATTCTGTAGCACCACATCTCAAACGCTTCGATTCTCTTCTGTTCCGATTTTCTCCGTGTTCTTGATTCACTAACATACAACGGTGTACTCCAAACGTGCATTCTCAGACATTGCTTCCTCAAATTAAGGCCTATGTTTGATACCAGTAGACTTCTCTTGGCAAATAAGGCCCTTTTAGCCTGTGTTAGTCTGCATTTCATGCCCTCTTTTCTTCCTCGCTGACGTTAGCAATGACATCGGCGAATCTTATGATCGGCAGCCTTTCACCGTGAATTTTAATCCCACTCTTCTTCTTCGATGTACAGATTGAACAGTAAGGGCGAAAAACTGCATTCTTGTCTCACCACCTTTTTAATTGCTCTTGGTCTTCCACTGTTACTGCCCCCTCTTGTTCTTGTACATATTTTATGTTACCTATCTTTTCCTACAGCTTACTGTTATTATTCTCATAGTTCTAACATCTTGCACCATTTCACATTGTCTAATGCTTTATCTAGGTCGATAGATCCCATGAATGTGTCTCGATTTTTCTTCCGTCATAAATCATGACGTCATACCTGCTTCTCTGGTCCTTTACTTTTTATACAGCAAACTGATCGTCATCTAACAGGGCCAAATCGACAAGTTCAGTATTAACATAGTGATCAGCACAGCCACGTGCCTTTTCGGGTAAGTGGAAACCAAATGACTAATTAATATGGTATGCTGTTGGTCTGGGATATTTATGGATATATAGGAAATTTTCCATTCCAAATTCACAAGTTCAGTATTAATACAGTGATCAGCACAGTCATGTAACCAGTAATGCCTTTGTCAGTAACAACATTTTTACTCCTTAAGAGGCACTTTGTAAGAAATACTGGCAAACTTATTATTATTATTATTATTATTATTATTGGTGCGTGGCCCCTTTAATACGACCTTGCACCATCCATACCACAACTATTATCAGGACGGGAAACTGGATGGCGAATCATGGCTGGTAGTCATACTTTGATTTACACATACTTAATTTATTAATATAAGGCTCCTTCAGATAATTCCCCACAATCTTCAGTACAATGCAGTAGTTACTTAGTATAAGTTGTTATTGAAACAAAACAGTTATCAGAACCCAACAAGTATAACCATAAAATTCATATGAAATCAGTTAAGAAACAACTAACAAACGCAGTATTGCCGTGGCCTCGCCACACTTAACAAAAGCTTACAACTGACAGTAGAGTTCCTTTCAGAGTGGGCCAGCCACTTAATTGCATTTGATTACTACACAGCCCAACTCGGCCCAAACAACACTTAAACACAGCATTGTGGTTAACCACAATGCACTCGCGCATGGATATGTAACAAAAGCAAGAAAGATTACCATGAAACAAACCCAGATTACTCTTTAAGTGACTACACTCTGTAACTTAAATAGAGATGTGACATCGACTCAACAGCCACTGTGGACTGTCTATTACTACAGAGACAGATTACTGCAATTAGCCCAAAATTACATGACAATCGATAGAGACAATTTAATTATTTTACGCCTGCTCTATTTGCTATCGTTTACTTAGTTGCAGGTCTATCTTTATGTAACCCAAAAAAAACATTTGTTTGAACATCAGAAAATCACAATCAAATTACAAAACGCGTTTTACCCGCCTTGGCGAAAAGGAAAGAGATACTAAACTTTTGGTATGGGGTCTTCGCCCAAGGCAATCCAGCAGTGGCAGGGTTACGTAAACACAGCAGGACCAAGGCTGCGGGTTACATCTCACTCCCCGACAAGGCGTTGGCACTTGTAACAGCTTTTGATAAACACAGGACAATTGTAACTCTCTGAAACACACACAAAAATACAGGGTAGAATCCTTGCAGCAGGCACACGTGCATCAGTCTACAAAATGTTCTGTCCACAGCAATCACTGACCTTTAAATTGAACCCGTTTAAGGACGATTCACCGATAATAGTAATATCAATTAGGTGCAGTCTTCAGTCACTTAATACCCTTAATAATCGATTAGAGAACAACCAGTACAGTTATAACTAAGGCTTCACTGCGAAGCCAACATTTAACCAGCTCACACGGAGCTCATCCACATAATTTTCGATTAACGGCTATGTAAGTTCCACAATCATCTAGCGAGTGAAACGTCTCTTAGCACGTTGCTCAATCACATACACTAACGGCTAATTTACTTGATGTTTGCACGGAGCACAACTCAGCGGCTCAAGCAGCGTAACCACTTTACTTCAGGGACCTTTTACTAGATAGAAATCACGAAACTTGGATCTCCGAGCTGCCCCAAAACACAGACTTTCCGACCAATACAATTCCGCGACATATCAGACTGAGGGCACACCCGGTCGCAGTCGACACTCTTTTCTCCGGGGACGTCCCAAGTCTCTCAATGTTTTTCTTTCGAAAGCTGACGTCCGACTCTTGAAGCCCGCCAATCCGGAAGAAAGCCACACGATATCCAAAGATCACATATAACCCCCAAAATCGATCGCAACTATATAACGAGCGTACCCGGTGATGGCGCCAGTCCGCCACGGCTCATTACTATTATTATTATTGTTATTATTATTGGCTCAAATGGCTCTGAGCACTATGGGACTTAACTGCTGAGGTCATTAGTCCCCTAGAACTTAGAACTAGTTAAACCTAACTAACCTAAGGACATCACAAACATCCATGCCCGAGGCAGGATTCGAACCTGCGACCGTAGCGGTCTTGCGGTTCCAGACTGCAGCGCCTTTAACCGCACGGCCACTTCGGCCGGGTTATTATTATTATTATTATTATTGTTATTAATGTTAAAGTCACAAATGTTGTGTGCTATAGTGAGGGAAGGCTAAGAGCGTGAGAAACTACTCTCAAGTTAGTGTTTCAGGTTGTTTTATAATTAGAATCAGATCAGTAATGGATAGTCATTTCACTGAACTGCATTTAAAATAAATTAAAACAAACGTCTTTGACTTATTTCCACATCCCAGAGACTACTGACTCTCCTTGGGAACCACGATTATGACTAACGTAACGTAATATAAATATACAACGCAATATAAATGTAAATTTCGGACTGGAGGCTAATAGGCTTCTGGCATTTAACTAGCAATATGTTCTGGTAACACCAGCCATGAGGCTACCTTTTCTCAATTTTCACATTTCACATGTTTCATTCCACCGTTATTTGCCACAAACGTATGCATTTCTGATATTTTTACCTCGTTTTTTAATTTTCGGTAACGAGGTGCCGTTTGCTTCAAACTTGAACTCGTTAGTATTATGAAATTTGCACACAAACATCACCAGCTTCTGCATCCGGCTTTTTCCACTCCGCATTTGATGATAATTTTAGAGGATTCCTTTACACCTAAATTTACATCTACATCCGAAATGGAAACCACTCAGAAGTACATGGTGGAAGGTACTTCACATTGTATATTGTACACGATTACTCTCGGAATATACTACAACCCCCTACGTATCGCTCACATAGGGATCGTGAAGATAAAATTAGAATAATTACTGCACGCACGGAGGCATTCAAAGAATCATTCTTCTCGCGCTCCAAACGTGAATGGAACAGGATGAAACGCTAGTAACTGGTATAATCAGACGTACCCTCTGCCATGCACTTTACAGTGATTTGTAGAGTATAAACGTTAATGTAGATGCACCAGTTATTTGGGCATCTTCCGGTTCCATTTACGTATACAGGGCGGAGGGAATGATTTGTTTAACGCCTCTGCACCACTACAATTAGTTTATTCTCATCTTCGCAATCACATAACGTTGATTCATCATTTAACGTTGGTTCTTGAAACTTACTTGGAAGCCTTTCTCTTTGTACACTGAGGTCACAAAAGTCATACTTCGTAACATCTTGTCCGACCTCGTTTTTCCCGGCATAGTGCAGCAATTTGACGTGGCGTCTACTCAACAAGTGGTTGGAAGTCTCCTGCAGAAATATTTAGCCATGCTGCCTCTATGTCCGTCCATAATTGTGAAAGTGTTGCCGGTACAGGATTTTGTCCACAAACTGACATCTCGATTATATTTCATAAATGTTCGAATGGATTCATGTCGCGCGATCTAGGTGGCCAAATTATTCAGAATTTTCTTCAAACGAATCGCTAACAATTGTGTCCCAGTGACATGGCGCATTGTCATCCATAAAAATTCCATCGTTGTTTGAGAACATGAAGTCCACGATTGGATGCAAATGGTCTCCAACTAGCCGAACATTTTCAGTCAATGATCTGTTCAGTTTGACTAGAGGATCCTGTCCACAACGTTATGGAACCAGCGTCAGCTTCTTCAGTTCCTTGTTAACAAGTTGGGTCATCGAGGGGTTTGTGCCACACTCGAACCCTTCCACCAGCTCTTACCAACTGAAGTCGGACTCATCTGACCGGGGCACGGTTGTCCAGTCGTCTATGTTCCAACCGATATGGTCACGAATCCAGGAGAGGCGCTGCAGGCGATGTCGTGCTATTAGCAAAGGCACTCGCGTAGGTCGTGTGCTGCCATAGCCCATTAACGCCAAATTTCGCCTCACAGTCCTAATGGATACGTTCGTCGTACGTATGAAGTTGAATCCCACAGTTACTCCACGCAGTGTTTCTTTCCTGTTAGTGGAACGCCCGCTAAACCCACTGGGCAGAACATGTAATTAGGATTGTGGAAAGGGACAAAAAAGGTTGGGGTCAGTTTCACCTTCTAATTGTAATTTAATAACACCTTTACAACCAAAGCGGCACATAGCCGGACCTTTACCGAATGCAACTCTTTCACGACTGAAGGCCTCCAAACAAGAAATCTTAACAAATCAACAAGATAAAAATCCACTTAAGATAGCAATAAAATAATTAAAAAACATCACAGCAAAGTGGATAGAACAAACATTTGCAAGGTGCAATACCAAAGTCTGAAGGCCACAATTAAGTTTCAAAATATTACCATACACCTTTAAAGGCAGAAGGACACAATGTTTAAAAACAAGAAATCTTAGAAATCAACAAGATAAAAAAAGCAATTAAAAGGCAAATAAAATAAATATCACGGCTAAGTGGAAAGCGTCAAGGCAAAGCAGACAGAACAAACATATGCAAGGTGCAATACCAGTGGCTGAAGGCCACAATTAAGTTTCAAAATTTTAAAATATATTACCATAATCTTTTAAAGGCAGAAGGTCGCAAAGTTTAAGATTAAAAGATAATTTTAAGAATTAATTTTGCAAAATTGATAAGAAAAAGTCAAAATAACCAAAAGCTTTAAATTTTAAGTAGCTGAAAACCGATAATCAAGCACCGGTGGCACTCAGAAGCCTCCAGGGAGGTCGGTTTGCCCTCGTTCACTTAGGCGAGACAGGTGGTGAGCCCAACTACACTTGATCCGTCGGAACCCAACCAGGGGTCAGCCATGGACCGACCGACACAACGACTTACTTCCCATCAATCAGTACATGAGAACTCAAACAGAAAAGGTTACAAACGTGATAATCCACTATGGAGTATGTATTAGCTGTCAAAATTACACACTATGTTGGACAGCGACAACAGGTGAGGAAAGAACGCTGCCTGAAATTACTTTAGTGGCCAGGGCAGGTAACCAGAACACTAACGGCCACAAAGCAGAAAATTCCACTGGTGCACTCGAATTGTAGTCAACCAAAATAGTTAATTGCACTGCATTGCGGCTAAATTTCAGCAGTAGAAACACTCGGTGTTGCTCACAGGAAAACTTCCCTAACAGCAAACCACCGACACGAACCACCACAACATAAATGGACGTGACTTGAGGAGTTGAAACTACTTATCAACTTTGACGTCCGGGGTCGGTGAATCACGAAGCTCGTAGCGATCGGACAGCTCCACACACGCTCCGACAGCAGTGGCCGCCAGCGGACCGAGCCGACTGCACCGCGCGGAGGTAGCGTCCCTCGTCCACAACAACCGACCGACTGCCTCAGAATGCCGACAACATCTAAAATAGTCGTCCAACTACACACGCAACCTGACCAACACTTGCACGAAGACCTGAACGATATCCAACAGTAACTAAGCACACACGAAGACAAATCGGGAGTCCACGCGCACAGACACAGTCGACTCATGAACGATCGGCGAGCCAAAACGCGTCGTCAGGTAGGACGACCGACCGATGATCCAGCAAGACGGTGGCCCAACTCAAGTGATGCTTGGCGGTAATGGTCGAGCGAGCCATGTCGACGCACACCTCACTGCTGCTCCAACCCGACTGCACTAGTGCCGCATCGCAACTCCCCGACTGGCAGGTCCGGACTGCGCTCCAGACGCGTTCTAACTGACTGGCAGACCCGAACTCGCGACCCGAACTCCCTTGCGACAGACAACGACCAGGAAGTAATAGAAGTCGAGCGAAGATACTAAAAGAGGGTATATATCGATACGCGCTGCTAGCGCCGGTCACGGTCAGGCAAGCAACAACTCAGTGACAGTAGTAATTTAAATTAACTTAGTGAGGTGGAAGTACGTTAAAAACAGGGTGTAAAATACATGATAGCGGGAACACTAGCCACGCACGTCTCAGTTAGAACTGACAACTTTACCCAAACGCCGCTGCTCTTGGCCGTTAGTGAAGGCCGACGGCACTCTTGATTGACACTGTACGTCTCGGAATATTGAAGTGTCCAATGCGTCTAGCTCCAACTACCATTCCCCGTTCAGTCTGTTAATTCTCGTCGCACAGCCTTAGTCACGTCGAACAACTTTTAACGTGAACCACCAGAGTACAAATGACAGCTGAGACAATCCACTTCCCTTTTATACCTTGTGTACGCCATACTACCGTCGTCTATATAATTACGTGGATATCGCTATCCCATGACTTTTGGCATCTCAGTGTAGTTTTTGTCTATCGTCAAGCGTCTGCCAGTTCAATTCTTTCAGGATCTCAGAGACGCTCTCACATGCGCCAAGCAAGCCTGTGACAATTCGTGGTGCCCTTCTCTGTATACTTTCAATATCCACTTCTTCATACAGGTCCCTTACAATTGAACAATATTCAGAATGGGTCGCACGAATATATTTGCCAGATATCTGCTTCGTAGTCTGATTGCATTTTCCTACGATTCTACCAAAGAACCGAATTTTGACATCTGCTTTACCTACGACTGGGAGTAGGCCCCTATACAATCTTTCCGTTTAATATCGCCACAACGTATAACACGCAAGCGTTTGGATGAGTTTACCAACTCAAACTGTGACTTATTGACGTACATTTTGCGGTATTGTCAGGTGTAAAACTTTACATTTGTGAATTTTTGAAGCAAGTTCCCAACTTTAGCACCACTTTACAATGTCATCAAGATCTGACTGAATATTTGGGCAACAGTTTTTTTTAGGCTACTCCGTTACAAATAACTGCAACATTTCCGAAAGGTCAAAGGTTTCTATCAATACTTTACGCAAGGTCAGTAATATACAGGACGAGCAGTAAGAGTCCCAGCACATCCCCCTAGAACTCATCTAAAGTTACGTCTACATATGTCGATGAGCCTTCAACCAAGATACCATGCCATACCCTTCCTACTAAGGAATACTCAGTCCATTCACAAATTTGCACTCATGGTCATAAATTAAGGATAATGCTGATACATGGTGAAACAACGCTCTGGTGGGCGGTTTGCGGGTTGAAATCACCTCGGGGTATGACCATGCGGTGCATTTGACCAGCGGACGTCGCACTGTGGCGCTGCCAGCAGTCCACATAAGCAGAGGTGTGTTGGTATATGTAAGATTACGGTGCAGCGAGTAAGTGTGCAGAGGTTTTCAGACGTGCTAGTGGTGACAGGCTCAAAGAACACATATCGATGACGTTATGAGGGGTAGAATACTAGGGCGACTGCAGGCTGGTCAAACACAGCAGGTCGTAGCACGGGCCCTCCGTGTGCCACAAAATGTGATCTCAACATTATGGCAACGATTCCAGCAGACAGGAATCGTGACCAGGCGCCACAGTACGGGACGTCCACAGTGTACAACACCACAAGAAGACCGATATCTCATCTTCAGTGCCCGCAGACGGCCACGTTGTGTATCCTTGCTCAGGACCTTACAGCAGCCACTGGAACAGTTGTTTCCAGACACACAGTCTACAGACAACTGAACAGACATAGCTTATTTGACCGGAGAGCTGCAAGGTGCATTCCACTGACCCCTGGTCACAGGAAACCCGTAATCTTAGGTGTCAAGAACACACAACATGGTCATTGGAACAGTGGTCCCGGGTTATGTTCACGGACGAGTCCAGGTATAGTCTGAACAGTGATTCTCGCCGGGGTTTCATCTGGCGTGAACCAGGAACCAGACACCAACCCCTTAATGTCCCTGAAAGGGACCTGTATGGAGGCGTGCTTTGATGGTGTGGGGTGGGATTATGATTGGTGCATGTACACCCCTGCATGCCTTTGACAGAGGAACTGTAACAGGCCACGTGTATCGGGACGTCATTTTGCACCAGTATGGCCGCCTTTTCAGGGTGCAGTGAATCCCACCTTCCTCCTGATGGATGATTACGCACGGCCCCACCGAGCTTCCATCGTGGAGGATACCTTGAAACAGAAGATAACAGGCGAATGGAGTGGCCTGCCTGTTCTCCAGACCTAAAGCCCATCGAGCACGTCTGGGATGCTCTCGGTCGACGTATCGCTGCACGTCTTCAAAGCCCTACGTCACTTCACGAGCTCCGACAGGCACTGGTGCAAGAATGGGAGGCTATACCCAACAGCTGCTTGACCATCTGATCCAGAGTATGTTCAGCCTGTGTACATGTGCATGGTGATCATATCCCATATTGATGTCGGGGTACATGAGCAGGAAACAGTGGCGCTTTGTAGCACATGTGTTTCGGGACGGCCGGTCGGTGTGGCTGTGCGGTCCTAGGCGCTTCAGTCTGGAACCGCGTGACCGCTACGGTCGCAGGTACGAATCCTGCCTCGGGCATGGATGTGTGTGATGTCCTTAGGTTAGTGAGGTTTAAGTAGTTCTAAGTTCTAGGGGACTGATGACCACTGATATTAAGTCCCATAGTGCTCAGAGCCATTTTGTTTCTTGAGGGTTTTCTCAACATCTCCAATACCGTGGACTTACAGATATGTGTCGTGTGCGTTTCCTATGTGCCTATCCTATTAGCGCCAGTTTTGTGTAGTGCCACGTTGTGTGGCACCACATTCTGCAATTATCCTTAATTTAAGGGCTTGAGTGTAGATAGTTACCCTTTACGATCTTAATATCTATGATGGACGTATGTTTGGTATTAAGTCAAATACTTTTCGGAAGTCCATATATATTGCTTCTATGTAACTTCGTTGATTCATGGCTTTCAGGATGGGAGGTGAGAAACCTTTATGTTTCCAAAATCGCTACTGGTTGGCTTGGAGGAAACAATTCTATTCGAGATACCTTTTTACATTTGAACGCAAAATATGCGTAGTGGATGCTGATAGGTTTTTGCCTTTTAAATTGTTTGTTACGCCAAGCTAGAGGTTTCCACTTTTTCAATTTTCATATTGTATATGTTTCATTTTCGTATCGATGTGCGTCACAAGGGTATAATTTTATCGTTCATCTTGCTTTTGACAATATAACTGCACAGCCGTTTGCCTGAAACAAGGGCTACACTTGCGCACATACTGCGCTCCGCCTACGCCGTAGCCTGGCCTCTGGCTGGCAGAACGCTTCGCTACCCAGGGGAGGGGCGCTGGGCCGCATTCGCCGGTCCACAGATCCGCCTCACACACAATTTGCGCCTGTGTTCACTGCCGCCCGCCTTCCCCGTAGCTCCTGTTGTTTCCTTTTGCCATTTGTTTTCTCTCTTTCTCTAGCTCTCTCTCTCTCTGTCTCGTTCTCGCTATCCGCCCTCTCTCGCCTTCGGCCGGTGTCCCTCGCTTGTGCCCTGCGCCCCGCGCTATAGGAAACCTCACGTGGCGTGTTGCCTACTTTGCTTGTAACTGCCCATTTCTCTCTCCCTCCCGGCGCAGCTTTAATTCGCGTAGGAATAGCAATTTCTTGCTTTCTCTAAGTTTTTGTTTGTTCCGTTTTTACGTAAGTGCTTTTCTCCTGATCATACGCGTTGATGCAACTGATAATAAGATGAAAATACTGTCACTGATATTGTACGTACACTACTGGCCATTAAAATTGCTACACCACGAAGACGACGTGCTACAGACGCGAAATTTAACCGACAGGAAGAAGATGCTGTGATATGCAAATGATTAGCTTTACAGAGCATTCACACAAAGTTGGCGCCGGTGGCGACACCTGCAACGTGCTGACATGAGGAAAGTTTCAAACCGATATCTCATACACAAACAGCAGTTGATCGGCGTTGCCTGGTGAAACGTTGTTGTGATGCCTCGTGAAAGGAGGAGAAATGCGTACCATCACGCTTCCGACTTTGAGAAAGGTCGGATTGTAGCCTTTCACGATTACGGGTAATCGTATGGCGACATTTCTGTTCGCGTTGGTCGAGATCCAATGACTGTTAGCAGAATATGGAATTGGTGGGTTCAGGAGAGTAATACGCAACGCCGTGCTGGATCCCAACGGCCTCGTATCACTAGCTCTCGAGATAACAGGCATCTTATCAGCATGACTGTAACGGATCGTGCAGCCACGTCTCCATCCCTGAGTCAACAGACGTGGACGTTTGCAAGACAACAACCATCTACACGAACAGTTGGACGACGTTTGCAGCAGCATGGACTATCAGCTCGGAGACGATGGCTGCGGTTACCCTTGACGCTACATCACAGACAGGAGCGCCTGCGATGGTGTACTCAACGACGAACCTGGGTGCAAGAATGGCTGAACGTCATTTTTTCGTATGAATACAGGTTCTGTGAACAGCATCATGATGGTCGCACCCGTGTTTGGCGACATCGTAGTCAACACACATTGGAAGAATGTATTCGTCTTCGCCATACTGGCGATCAGCCAGCGTGATGGTACGGGGTGCCATTGGTTACACGTCTCGGTCACCTCTTGTTCGCATTGACGGCACTTTGAATAGTGGACGTTACTTTTCAGATGTGTTACGACCTGTAACTCTACCCTTCATTCGATCCCTGCGAAACCTTACATTACAGCGGGATAATGCACCACCGCATGTTGCAGGTCCTGTACGGGCCTTTCTGGGTACAGAAAATGTTCGACTGCTGCCCTGGCCAGCACATACTCCAGATCTCTCACCAATTGAAAACGTCTAGTCAATGGTGGCCGAGCAACTGGACCTTCACAATACGCCAGTCACTACTCTTGATGAACTGTGGTATCGTGTTGAAGCTGCATGGACAGCTGTACCTGTACACGCCATCCAAGGTCTGACTCAATGCCCAGGCGTATCAAGGCCGTAATCGCCGCCAGAGGTGGTTGTTCTGGTTACTGATTTCTCAGGATCTTTGCACCCAAATTGCGTGAAAATGTAACCACATGTCAGTTCTAGTACAATATATTTGTCCAATGATTGGTTCAAACTGCTCTGAGCACTATGGGACTTAACTGCTGTGGTCATCAGTCCCCTAGAACTTAGAACTACTTAAACGTAACTAACCTAAGGACACGACATCAAAGCTCTGTTTGACTCAATGCTCAGGCGTATCAAGGCCGTTATCGCGGCCAGAGGTGGTTGTTCTGGTTACTGATTTCTCAGGATCTTTGCACCCATATTGTGTGAAAATGTAATCAAATGTCAATACTAGTATAATATATTAGTCCAATGAAGATCCGTTTATCATCTGCATTTCTTCTTGGTGTAGCAATTTTAATGGCCAATAGTGTATATGAAACTGAAAATAACCTTGTAGATAACCACGAATTATGTCACGTTCTGTCGCGCTTTCGTCAGTGGACGACCAATGGACTGTGGAGGCAGTGCTCGCTTGAGGTCCTAGGCCACTGTGACCACATTGATGGTACCTGAGTGCACGTTAGGTGGTTACTGTGACCTCACATGAACAAGTAGCGTAGAGACGGTGGTGAACCGCGGCGTGCAAAGAAAACTTCCGCGTTTCCGAACGTAAAAAGTATTGAAACGCACTATATTAACCCCTATTAACAGACAAACATTTTGCATGTAACCATGTCTTTGCAAATCGTTCAGTTAATGGATAATCCGCACACAAAGGTACAAATTCATCAGTTATAATATTTTTGTTATAATATGCGAACTACGTACGTTATAGTTATGGTTAGGCTATCTACGTGAACAGGAGATTGACTATTATCGACAGAGTGCACGAGAACGTTGGCATCTGAAAGCAGATTTGAATAAAAACCTAGAAAAGTCGTTAATTACTACACCAACTAATTACTTGTACACTCCATACAAAATATGTGTTACGAGTACAAGAGACTCACATACAGTGACAATTATAAAAATGCATAATCTGATGCACCCTTGGTAATTGTATGTCTCACACTATTAAGTAAGAACGCACATTTTCTTACTAAATCATAGGAATTAACAATTTCAGAAACCAAAACTGTTTACGACTCCAAGAATTTATTTTACTGAATAAAACAATTACTTCCGCTCATACACTGCTTTGGTTTTCACATATTATCTGAATAGATTTTACCTTCAAGGCGACCATGTCACCCCTAATCATAAGGATCAATTACCTGTCTACATAAACTAAAAAATAAGTGTACGACACACAGTTCAGGAAATATGACGTCAAAAACAATGAGATGCCACCGCGCGAAATACCCAGATATATGTAACCACTGTTTGAGAATAAAAGCACTCAGCAACTGGCAACAAATTTCCCATAATTTACAATTTCAAATCTTTACGAAAAATTTGTAACGCTGACACCCCTCACAAAATGATTAAAGGAGAAAAAAGGTTATCGCTTACTACATTTTTCGCTGTAGATGCCGTAGAACTGCCACCTCAGGCATGAAATTTTCATGTATTACTTCGTTATTATGCACTCTATTCGCAACATATTTTGCCAACAGTATCCACATATATCGCTAAATTTATATCACTGTACGACACATAATTCAGGAGATATGATGTCATAAACAATGAGACGCGTGATAGAATACCATGTCAGGCATGACGTTTTGTGTTAGTATTTATTTACTACCACCGCTATTCGCAACAAAATTCGCAGACCCATTAAAAAGGTGCATAAAACAACCATCGTATTGCAGCGCAATGTAATGTCAAAATTTCAGATCGATCGGTCTGTAAATTTCAGAGATTTGCTATTAAGAACAAACGAATAGAAAATGTAAATGTTCCTGATCGCATCCCAATTATTTCAACAGATATATCATTCGAGTTCAAATGCTTGCAGTTTCCTGTGAAACTCACATTTGCAAAGACCATCAACAAGGCGCAGAGAGAACCACGACCTGTGTGTAGACTACATTTGGAAAATCCATGCCTCTCACATGGACAACTGATTGGGGCTTGCTCACTCGTCTGGAAGTCTGATTTACTCGTGTATACATCAAATGGAAAAACCAAACATATTTTATATCCAAAAGCACATAAATAAAAAGATTATAAAACCACTTTTTTCTCTTTCCGTGCCACTGCAACGTATTCCGAGTACAGCTAGTCATCAGCCATCTATAATTGTTGTCTGACAATAATGTCCATTGTTGGAAAGACGGCTTGAAGACAAATTAAATTTATCTGTCAAATGTAAAGACAGTTTTTATTTATGCAATATCTATTTAATTTCGCACCATAGTGAGTGTGATAATTATTCGTAAAAGTTTTTCGAATTCATTACGATGCATACACCATTTATCAAAGCTGAAATCAGTGTAAGTTTGCGCTTCGTTTTGCTTGTCAGCATTGTACATCGCCCAGTTGCTTAAATAACTATGATATTTAGGTATACATTTCATTAAATAAAACTGTGATTGGGGTAGGAGACTGACTATATAGGATAGACTCTGAGTCACCGCCTGGTCTTATTTCTTCGCCATTTTGGTGAGTTGTTCGTCGTGTCTGGTGCTATGTGGTGTAAAGTCGATGTTGGTCTTCGGGAGAGAAATAATAGCTTGTGAGTTCTTTCGTGAATTCTGATGAAGAACAAGATTAAAAGTTAGTAACATTTAGAGAAGACACTTCATAATGCTCGTTCCGTTTTATACATGATGTATTAATGATTTTATGTAACTACTGCTCTCTCAAGTCAGTCTCTTACGTCACACTACTAAACGACTTTGTTTCGTGGAAATGTTTTCAAGATGCTTTCACTAGGGGTGCATTATTTCATAGAGTCACTTCTTTTATTTTATGTACACTGTACGCCATTAAAATTGTAACACGAGAGAGGACAGCAAATAACGAAAATTTAGGTATGCAACATAGTATCAAGAACGTGTGATCAAACTTGCAGACGATTTGGTGATGTACAAGGTGCGAAATTTATTACACGGAGCTGACATATGTGGCAGGAAAAAGGAATCTAACTCGGCTGCGGATCAAGTGGGACTGAGTTTGGATGACGGATACGGCTACATCGTTCAAAGCTGTTTCAACTCTGTGCCCAAGTTCGTTACTAGTGGTGGGAAACGAGTGGTGGTGTGCCAGTCTCTGAGAAACCCATGACATGTTTCCAATGGAAGAGAAATTCCGAGAACACATTATCCAGGCCAGCAGTCGAATTTGTGCTGTCGGTCTGGTGTTATCCTGTTGAGAGATAATGTCACTGAGACCTCAAATTTAAGGCACAGCTAGCGGACGTAGTAGTACATCTTTTCTCATATGAAGAACCTAGATGGCTATAATACTACCTTTGGTTGAACAGAAATGATAACCATTTATTTTTCAAGCACAAGGTGTGCTTAATGTCAGTCTGAAATTCATTGCATGCTTCTTCATGACGCTGCGATTTTAGTGTCCTGCAGAGTATTTGTCTGCTGCCCAAGGACTCAAACACCAGGTAAAATGAAACTTCGTGACAAATAACTTTCTGCATACGGGTAAGATAAAACTAATAAAATTTCGCAGATTTGTAACAGATCTACAACTGTGTGTCACAAAGAAACACCAGGACAACCCACCGTTGTGACATAAGAATTTAACTCCACGTTCCCTGTCCTAGATTTCACGTCACAATGTCGCCGTTATCTGCAGTGTAACTTTTTTACAATTAATATTTCATATTCCGAGTACCTCATTTAGTAATTATAAAATTTTTATTTCTATCAAAATTAAGGGATAAAGGTTATAACATTCTATATTTGTGGAAATGAAATGCTACAGTACATGTTTGTATAAGGTTATATTTCAAAAAGTGGTAAAACTGTCACAAAGCTCCCCATTTTGATGATAATTTAGAGCTAATATTGAATGTTGTGATCGTGACGCGCTTGGTCTCATCAGCAGGTCTGAGGGTGCACTGCCACGGTTCGCACGGCTTCCCCCGTCGGAGGTCCGAGTCCTCCCTCGGCATGTGTGTGTGTGTGTGTGTGTGTGTGTTGTTCTTAGCGTAAGTTAATTGAAGTTAAATTAAGTAGTGTGTAAGTCTAGGGGCTGATGACCTCAGCAGTTTGGTCTCATAGGACCTTACCACAAATTTGCCAATTTTCTCAGCAGCACTGCTGACTGTCCTCCCCCTAGTAACACAGGTTGCACGGGACAACCTACTCGTCAGGCGGAGCGAGACTCTTAGCAATTCGAGAGACGTGCAACACAGGACGACAGCTTAACCCATTGACTGCTATTAGGAAGTATGCGTTCCACCGTAGGTTATCTGAGGACCAATTGGAATTTGTTGCACGCTCTGCTACGTATAACTGTTCCACTGGTAAAGGGAAGCCTACTAATGGTTTGGAGAATTCTTATACACTCCTGGAAATGGAAAAAAGAACACATTGACACCGGTGTGTCAGACCCACCATACTTGCTCCGGACACTGCGAGAGGGCTGTACAAGCAATGATCACACGCACGGCACAGCGGACACACCAGGAACCGCGGTGTTGGCCGTCGAATGGCGCTAGCTGCGCAGCGCATTTGTGCACCGCCGCCGTCAGTGTCAGCCAGTTTGCCGTGGCATACGGAGCTCCATCGCAGTCTTTAACACTGGTAGCATGCCGCGACAGCGTGGACGTGAACCGTATGTGCAGTTGACGGACTTTGAGCGAGGGCGTATAGTGGGCATGCGGGAGGCCGGGTGGACGTACCGCCGAATTGCTCAACACGTGGGGCGTGAGGTCTCCACAGTACATCGATGTTGTCGCCAGTGGTCGGCGGAAGGTGCACGTGCCCGTCGACCTGGGACCGGACCGCAGCGACGCACGGATGCACGCCAAGACCGTAGGATCCTACGCAGTGCCGTAGGGGACCGCACCGCCACTTCCCAGCAAATTAGGGACACTGTTGCTCCTGGGGTATCGGCGAGGACCATTCGCAACCGTCTCCATGAAGCTGGGCTACGGTCCCGCACACCGTTAGGCCGTCTTCCGCTCACGCCCCAACATCGTGCAGCCCGCCTCCAGTGGTGTCGCGACAGGCGTGAATGGAGGGACGAATGGAGACGTGTCGTCTTCAGCGATGAGAGTCGCTTCTGCCTTGGTGCCAATGATGGTCGTATGCGTGTTTGGCGCCGTGCAGGTGAGCGCCACAATCAGGACTGCATACGACCGAGGCACACAGGGCCAACACCCGGCATCATGGTGTGGGGAGCGATCTCCTACACTGGCCGTACACCACTGGTGATCGTCGAGGGGACACTGAATAGTGCACGGTACATCCAAACCGTCATCGAACCCATCGTTCTACCATTCCTAGACCGGCAAGGGAACTTGCTGTTCCAACAGGACAATGCACGTCCGCATGTATCCCGTGCCACCCAACGTGCTCTAGAAGGTGTAAGTCAACTACCCTGGCCAGCAAGATCTCCGGATCTGTCCCCCATTGAGCATGTTTGGGACTGGATGAAGCGTCGTCTCACGCGGTCTGCACGTCCAGCACGAACGCTGGTCCAACTGAGGCGCCAGGTGGAAATGGCATGGCAAGCCGTTCCACAGGACTACATCCAGCATCTCTACGATCGTCTCCATGGGAGAATAGCAGCCTGCATTGCTGCGAAAGGTGGATATACACTGTACCAGTGCCGACATTGTGCATGCTCTGTTGCCTGTGTCTATGTGCCTGTGGTTCTGTCAGTGTGATCATGTGATGTATCTGACCCCAGGAATGTGTCAATAAAGTTTCCCCTTCCTGGGACAATGAATTCACGGCGTTCTTATTTCAATTTCCAGGAGTGTAATTACAGATTGCACCTGTAGGTTGTGCTGCCCTCAAGTTTAATTCTAAACTCTTATCTCATCGTCAAATCGAACTAGTTTGCACCTGCAGACAGGCAACACAATCACCAAATTCACAAAACGGGCTTTCCCGGGCGCGGCTTACACCCACGAACTGACGCCTGCCGCACTACAGATGAAGTCCATATGGAGAACCTGTAGAGTGAGTTACAAACCCGGAGAGATGCTTTGTCCACTGGTGTGTGTCTGTTTTCAGTATGTCTTGTAGTACTTCTAACGTCGTCTTCTGAAAACCTGGAGACACGTATAAACCTGTACGTCTTACCGCCACCCCTCCCCCGTTGGGAAACGAAACGGCTTGAAATATCTTTTCATATTGTTACTTTCGGCTAAGACATTCATTAAAATAGCCATACATTAATGTTCTTGAAGTAAAATTGGTAGTCGAAGCGTTAAGAGAATTCAATGTGTACAGATCCATATAACTGCGCAAACCAAGTTGCAAGCAGCGTTCCGCGGCTTAATTACAGCTCACGTACTGAGGAGCATCCATCTGTTCACCGGTGGAGTTGTCAAGAAGCACAACGACGAGTCTGACGGAAAATCAGTTGCCTAGCGACAACCCGCATCACCATGGAGAGACAGTCGTATTCACCGATTTGGACTTTGTGTCTGAACGGAACGCTGTCACCGGCTAGGAATATTTGTACAATGATTACACAAGCAAGTTGAGTACACGTGTTACTCATTAAATTAGTGTTTTGGACGTATCTTATAGGCTCTTCTCAATGAACAGAAGTCTCATTAGTTACATCGGTTGGCGACGGAGTGAAGTTACAATACTGAGAACCAACAACACTCTGAAACCTCATTCACTACTGCTCGTGGACAATAATGGTGATAGTACCTTTACTGTCTCTGACAAAATGACAATCTTATTGGCAAACCTCAAAGTTTTTATTTCTGCTCTCTGCGTGAATTAGCTTAAGTCCTTAGCGTAAGTTAGTTTAAGTTGGATTAATTAGAATTTTACCCTTGCAACCTTTAGATTTTTATAGAGAGTATTCTAGTCAACATTGTCAAAACCTTTATGTATATCCACAAATCCTATAAATGTAGATTTGCCTCTCCTTAACCTACCTTTTAAGAGAAGTCGTAGGGTCAGTATTGCCTTTCGTGTTCTTACATTTCTCAGAATCGAAACTGGTCTTCCCTGTTGACATATGAAACTGATATTTCGCAAATATTCAGAATTTCAGAATCTGCTTTTCTCGGAACTGGAATTATTAAATCCTTCTTAAAGTCTGATGGTATTTCGCCTGGCTCATACATCTTGGAAGAGTTTTGTCATGGCTGGCCCTCCGGGGCTATAGGTAGTTCCGACAGAGTATCGTCTACTCCTGGGGTTTTATTCATCTTGGGACTTTCAATGTTCTGTCAAATTCATCTCGCTGTATTAGATATCCCGTCTCGTCCTCTTCCCTTTCTATAATGCTACCTTAGTCCCCCTTGTACAGACTTGTTACATACTCGTTCCACCTTTCAGCTTTCCCTTCTTTGCTTAGAGCTGGTTTTCCATCTGAGCTCTTGATATCCATGCAACTGCTTCTCTGTTTCCCAGAGGCCTATTTAATTTTCCTATAGGCCGTATCTGTCTTTTCACAAGCGAAATATGCTTCTAAATCCTCACATTTGTCCTCCAGCTACTCCTGCTTAGCCATTCTGCACTTCCTGACAATCTCATTTTTTGAGACGTTTGTATTCACTTCCACCTGCTTCATCTTCTGCGTGATCATATTTTTCCCTTTCATCATCTAAATTTAATATCTCCTGTGTTATCTAAGGATTTCTACTAGGCTTCTTTTTACCTATTTAATCCTCTGCTGCCTTCACTACTTTATCTTACAAAGCTACTCATTCGTCTTCTACTTTATTCCTTTCTCCGGATTTAATCAATCGTTGCTCAATGTTCCCTCCGAAACTCCAAAAAACTTCTAGTTCTTTCAAACTATCCAGGTACTATCTCCTTACTTTCCTACATTTTCGCAATTTCTTTAGTTTTAATCTACAGTTTATAACCAATAAATTGTGCTCAAAGCCCACATCTGTCCCTGGAAATGTCTTACAATTTAAAATCTGGTTCCAAAATCTCTGTTTTACCATTACATAATCAGTCCGAAACCTTCTGGCTTCTCCAGGTCTCTTTCACGTATACAGTCATCTTAAACGATTCTCAAACCAAGTGTTAGGATGATTAAATTATAAAAATGGCTCTGAGCACTATGGATTAAATTACACTGTGCGAAATTCTACTAGGGGGCTTCCTCTTTCATTCCTTTCCATCAGTTAACATTCAACACAGTTTTTTTCCCCTTTTCTTCCTTTTCCTACAATCGAATTCCAGTCCTACTTCATAATTGGCTTTCCGCCTCCCTTAACTATCTGAATAATTTCTTTCATCTCATCGTACATTTCTTCAATCTCTGCATCATCCGCGGATCTAGTTTGCATTTACACTTGTACTACTGCGTTGGGTGTTGGCTTTGTGTATATCTCGGTTATGGTAATGCGTATCACATAATACATACATTTGCATGTTATATAGCAATATACATGGTTAAGTCCATAACCATTTCTACAGTGCCTTCTGAAGAGAGGACACAAGAGACCGTATACCAACATAGCTACAGCTATAACTAATACGCATCGATTTAAGGTCCTACATAGCTTTTCTGTAAGAGCGTGCAAAAATTGAACAGGACATAGAGGATGCTCCACTGAACAGTTTGAGGCAGGGACTCTGCGGTCGAAGAACCCAGCTCAAGGAGATAATAGGAATAAAATCACATTATTGTGTACATTTTTATAATATTAGTTAACTGCAAATACCATGATTGACACAATGGACGTACCATTTGTACTATATCTCACAAAATGCACTGAAACGGTCGGACATCAACCACAATGCATGCAAGCATGATATCGGAGAACAAGATTCTGACCGACACTGACAAAGATTCCTGACAACTAATTCCGTCTCCGTATCCACTGGGGTGTCGTACCCGAGTGACTTTAAATATGCCTATAGGAAATAATCAATGGAATTCAGGTCATGTGACCTCGCAGGCCATGGAATAGGACCTCCCCTCCCAATCCAGCTACCAGGAAATATTGTACGTGTTCTGCTCCATCTAATTGTACTACACGTCTCTGTACTCATTGTTGTATCATCACCTTATTTTAGAAGGTAGATAATACTTCCCACTAAAAATATTATACTATTTATGCTTGTAATTGTATTCTCTTTTCAACGTAATTTGACAGTGCAAGGTTTCTTTCTTGCGTTTATGCAATTCTGTGTGTTGAACCGTAGTTACCGCTAAGTGTTGTCAGAGTTGGTGCTAAGAAGTGTAAATCGAAAGCTGGTATGAGGCGAAATTGCGAACTGCGCTAACAGAAATTATGCGCTAGACTGGTATTGAACGAACTTTGTGCAAATGTGCATCACACAACTGGGCTGAATGATTATACATTAATTCCGTTCCGAACTCAAGTCTGTCGTCAACATCGGTAGTAGATGTAATCTCTATGAACACCAATACACTTTTGTATTTGTTGTGGCATCAAAATTCAATTCCTTCTTAATATCAATTTCAGGAAGTTTTTGCTATGCTAGAAAACATGCCATGTCAGTTCATGCAGAGTGTTGGCAGGAGCCCGGTATAATGTTAATTATTTAGTTACATGTTTCATAGATGATTTGAACGATTATTTCAACGAAATGATGTGGAACGAGTCAATTTACGGCTATACATGGGACATAATTAGTGTTAACATTAATGAACACATTATTCTTTAGTCCTACTGATGCCACTACATTTAAAAATAACTTTCTCATTTTATTATTTTTTTGATGCTACCAATTTCGAAATAGAGATTCGTTCATGGAATAGAAGGAATTGCTCAAGAAGAATGATGGTAAATTACATTTAAAACTTCCTTTTGTACCTATCAGGCATTTTATGATATTGGAAAAATAATGAAAAAAATTTTTGCTGCATATCGAACTCTTTTGTGAGCAACTAATAGCTTTAATAATGAGTAGTTACGTTCATTTTTTCTTCTAGTGTTGTAGTTATGGATATCACTATTCTTTTCAAATTTTGATGGATTATCTATGAAGAATTTTGTTTGCAAACATATGCATTCTGGCAGTGGAGTTAAAATAGCCAAACTCCTTGATGATGCACCTACATGAGAACTGCAGGTAAACACTATATAATATTCTTACTTCTCGCTTTTGCGAATTCAATACTTTCTTTCTGAGTGATGAGTTATCCCACGAAATTATTCTACAAATCGCTACTGAGTGGCAATATGCGAAACTTGTGAGAAGGTTGATTCGTTTGTCTCCAAGACAGCTTGTTATACGAGGAGCAACAGTAGCTTTCCTTAATTGTTTTGAAAATCTCAGTAATACGCTTCATCCAGTTCAAGTTTTCGTCAATATGTACATCCAAAAATTTGGAGTATTGTACCCTATTAACTGAATTCTTTTCATGTGCTACATCAGTTTTCGGTGTGAGCAACCGAACATAATGCCTTTTTCTCAAAATTTAAGGAGAGTCCACTTGATAATTCTTCAAAGATCATCATCAACAATCTTTTGTTGCATTCTTTAATGGGATTTATTATGACACTTCATATTGTCTGCAAAAAGCATCAGCCCTAATTGATTGTTAAGTAGAAAGTAATTCACATGCATAACGAAAAGGAGTGGACACAAAATGGAACCCTGTGGGACCTTGTTTGTGATTTCTCCACAGTCAATAGAATTTTCTGCCTTTCTACAATCATCTGAATTGTTCAGTAATACATTATGCAATCTGTTTGTTAAGTGTGATTCAAACCAGTTGTGCCTGAAGCCATAAATTCCATAAATCAAGATTTTCTAATCAGATAACTAGATGTACACAATTAAACGCCTTGGACACATCACAACAAATACCAACTGGAGAGATCTAATTATTTAAAGCTTGTGATATATGGTGGGTGAATGAGTAAACAGCATTTTCGGTTGAGTAACCCTTCTGGAATCTGTACTGTAATATGGCAAGTAAATTGTTCCCACTTAAGTGTGAGACTACTCTTGAGGACATTACTTTTTCGAATATTGTAGGAAAAGACGTCATACTTTTACTTCTCTAGAAAAATTCCTTGTGTCAGCGTAGTATTACGTTTATTATCAAGAATTTAACCTGTTAAGTTAGAAAAGCTTTGAGAAATTCTGTTTCAAATTCCATCAGTACCGTATCACCCTTTGTTTCTTACGATTTTTATAATTCTAGTAATTTCAGTGAAAGGTGTTGGTGCTAGTTCTAGTTGCTTAATGTTTTTTGGAAAGACATTTCTAGAATATTCTCTTGCCACTTGAAATGAACCATTCAATCCTACTCTTTGATACTACATTTAGAAAGTGATTGTTAAAAGTATTATAAACTTGTGAATTATGAGTCACAATATTGTGTTTTAATTGATATAGTTTCTTGTCATTGACTGTCCTGTCTCCCATTTGACAATATTCCATACATACTAAAGGGAAAAAATCGCAACGCCAAAAAGTAATTAACGTAGTGTAATGAAATTTCGGGACTAGATTTGTCTAGGAGCATGTTTATGTCATCAACATCGCAAAATCACAGGATACTGTAAGCGCGATATAAGCCATTGCAAATGTGAAATTCTGGTACATTAATAACCGGTGTAACCGCCAGAGTGTTGAATGCGAACATGTAAACGTGCATTCATTGTGTTATACAGGTACCTGAAGTAAGTTTGTTTGATGGAATTCAGTCCCTGTTGCACTTTCTCGGTTAATACAGGGACGGTTAGTTCTGGTTGTGGATGACGCTGGAGTTGCCGTCCGATGATGTCCCATATGTGTTCGATTGGAGACAGATCTGGAGATCGAGCCAGCCAAGGCAACATGCCGGCTCTCTGTAGAGCGGTACGTGGGTGAGCGTTATCCTGTTGGAATAATACCTTGGAATGCTGTTTATGAATAGGAGAACAACAGGTCTAATCACCAGGCTGACATACAGTTTTGCAGTCAGAGTGCGTGCGATAACCACGAGAGTGCTCCTGCTGTCATGCGAAATTGCATCCCAGACCATAATTTCAGATGTAGATCCAGTGTGTCTATCACGCAGACAGGTTGTTCCTTCTAACCAGAACACGCCCATCACGGGCACCGAGGCAGTACCAGCTTTCGTCAGGAAACACAACAGATCTCCATCGAGCTCTCCAATCACCTCTCGCTTGACACCTCTGAGGTCCCAAATAATGGTGTAAATGAGCGTTTGGTGTCATTGGCCGGGAGGCCCCTCACGGGGCAGGTCCGGCCGCGTTGGTGCAGGTCCTACTACATTCGACGCCACACTGGACGACCTGCGCGCCGGATGGTGATGAAATGATGATGAAGACAACATAACACCCAGTCCCTGAGCGGAGAAAATCCCCGATCCAGCCGGGAATCGAACCCGGGCCCATTAGGACAGCAGTCCGTCACGCTCACCATTCAGCTATCAGGGCGGACCTCAAATAATGGTGGTTTGAAGTGAGTGGAAAGCACGCTGCAAGGCATCTGGCTCGGAGCTGTCCTTGGAGTAATCGGTTTGTAATGGTTGCGGTGCCAACTGCTGGTCAAATTGCTGCTGCAAATGCAGTACGATGCTCGAGAGGCATACGCCGAGCACAGTAGCCTTTCCTCTCGGCAGTGTTCATTATCAGCATCCACAGGCCAGTATTCTGTCGACCGTAGATTCCCGTGACCACCGCTGCCAGCAGCTATGTACAGTGGCTACATTCCAACCTAGCATATCTGCCATATCGCAGAAGTTAACACCCATCTTCTCGCAGCCCGATTACACGACCTCTTTGAAACTCAGTGAGGCAGTTTTGTCGCCTTAAACGAACAAGAGCAGTGGCGTTTACGCAGAGTAGTCAGTGCTAACAGACAAGCAACACTGCGTGAAATAACCGCAAAAATCAACATGGGACGTATAAAGAACAAATCCGTTAGGACAGTGAGGCGAAATTCGGCGGTAATGAGCTTCGGCAGTCGCCGACCGACGCGAGTGCCTTTGCTAACAGCACGACATCGCCTGCGGCGCCTCTACTGAGCTCGTGACTATGTCGGTTGGACCCTAGACGACTGGAAAACCGTGGCCTGGTCAGATGAGTCCTGGCGTTACTTGGCAAGAACTGATGGTAGCGTTAGAGTGTAGAGCAGACCGCACGAATCCGTAGACCCAAGTTATCAACAAGACACTGTGCACGTTGGTGGTGGCTGCATAATGGTGTGGACTGTATTTACATGCAATGGATTTGGTCCTATCGTCTAAATGAAGCGATCATTGACTGGAAAAGTTTATATTCTGCTGCTTGGAGATAATTTGCTGTCATTCATGGACTTCACGTTCTCAAACAACGATGAATTTTTTATGGATGACAGTGCGCCTTGTCACCTGGTCACAGTTATTCGCGTTTGATTTGAAGAACATTCTGGACAACTCGAGCGAATAATTTGGTCACCCAGAACGCCGTACATGAGTCCTGTCGAACATTTGTGGGACATAATCGAGAGATCAGTCCGTGCACAAAATCCTTCATTGGTAACATTTCGCAATTATGGACGGCTTTACAAGCAGTATGGCTCATTATTTCTGCAGGGGACTTCCAACAATTTGTGGCGTCCATGGCACGCTGAGATGCTGCACTAAGTCGGGCTAAAGCAGGTTCGACAATATTTTCGGAGGAATCCCACGACTTTTGTTACTTCACTGTACTTACCAGGTGGTTGTGTGGAGTCTCGCATTATTCTTCTGGAATATGCCATTTCGTACCTTGAGCATGAAGGTTATAACAACAGAGTTTATCATTCTTGCCACGAACTGACGAGTGTTCAGCTTCTCTTCTACAGTTACCCGATCGGTCCTGGTGTCACAGCCAATAGCTACCCACTCTATGATTCCACATGTTGGCGGGGTGTGGCTCTCCACTATCTCTGCTTCGTGTTAACTTTCATCATCTCGTTTACGAACACATTGGCATCGAATTGACAGCCACAAACAGAAACGAGACTCATCACTTAATACTATAGAATGCTTGCATAATGAAGAAATTTTAATTAACATATCCCACAGACAAGGAAATATTGGAGTACGTTTTGTAGCGTTAGGTCAAAGAGTTCATCGTGTAAAACCTCTCATTTCTGTCAGTGTACCTAGCTCAAACATACATATTTTCCTGCAGTACTCAAGTTCTGTATACCGTTGTATTTCGACTGTTTAACACATCGTGAGGCATCGATTGATTCGATAGAACACCAGCTCAGACCAACCAACAGTGCAATAATGGCTCAGGAAAGAATTGATTTAATTTACAACACTCGTGTACCGACAACATAGCGGTTTATAATTTCTCACCGAAAAATCTTGTAGGAAACGCCTCTAATCCTTCAGGATGGAATTGGTACCGTGTTTTTACGATATTTCGCATTCGTTTATGATACAAAGACGCAGTAGACCACAGTGCTGTAGTGTACATGCTTTGGAAGTTAAAATAAGAATGTGATAGATGGGAGCTCACAAGCTTGATAAAAGACGAATATCTGCTGATGTTTGGCGGCAATATTGTAGACGATATCTAGTTTGGAACCAGTAAGGTCAGGGGATGTAAGTCTTAAGAAACACGGTGTTATGATATCATCAAACGGAAAAACTAAAGGCGACATAAACAATAAAATAAGACAAGGCTAAACGGCAGTACGACAAGTGAACTCGGTCCTTTGGAATAAAAAATAACAAAAAGGACCAAACAGGTGACACGAGAGAAAATTGTAAAGTAACGAGTAACAATTATCTCACCAAAAGTTTAATAGGTAACAAAACAATAAAGACACGAATAAACTTGCATCTTGAAACGACCCCTTTGAACAATTATACAAGACTGTGCTTCAACTGACGCACAATATTTTTAGCGCAACGCAATCTGACTTTTAATAATCCCTACAAAAGAATGGCCCTGACTAACATTAACCTACACCTTTCACAAATCACTTACCTCACAAAAATCTTCGTTACTCGAACTACTGCAATACAGCGAGCGCAACTACTGCCGGCTAAATAAAAGATTCAAACTACTGAAGCCGCTAACTACTGATAGGCATAGTTAGCAAATGAAAGATTTTGATAGAGAACAAACAGTGTATTTACCTTAATAGTGTTCAAAAGTCATAATATATATAGCAGTTCATGACATCCAGTCTTACAAATGTACTGTCTCTGATGGACACGTCCAGATCATCCGCTCTCAAATTTCCGCCATCTCTCTCCCCACATCGACCACTGCTGGCGGCTCACCTCCAACTGGGCAACGCTACGCGCTGTTAACATCTAACTGCCCAACAATACAATGGCTAACAACAATGCAACCAACCACAGACTGCGCACAGCACAGCCAGTGATTTTCATACAGAGCGCTAGGTGACGTTACTAACATAAAAACCTAAACAGCCTACTTACAATCTTTTACCTGCTTTTCTACATAGTCACCAGCGTTATCAGCACATTTCTCCAGTGGTGATACCAGTTTCCATTTGCCCTTTTCATAGAAGTCCGTTTGATTGGAGTGTAGCCATCTGTGTACTGCGGATTTCACGTATGGATCTGTCGCAAAGCGTTGGCCGACTAAGAATTTTTCCATGGAACCGAACAGATGAAGGTCCAACGGCGCAAGGTCCGGTTTGCATGGTGCTTGCTGGAGCACCTTACACCAAAATTTGGCGATCTTCTCACTAACAGTGACAGCAACATGGGGGTGAGTATTGTGAGGAAGTTTGACACCGTCAGCATTAATGCTGTGGCATTTGTCTGAGGGTCATGACGCAGCTTAATCGAAGTTTTAATGTAGGCTACTGCATTCACAGTGGCCCCCTGTTCAGTGACGTCCACCAATGACACAATGTGCATATCCCAGAACACCTTCAAAAGCAAGGGAGACTGAGTCACTGAATATTTTTCGTACTGGGGAACCAGCATGTATCCACTCCATAGAGGCCTGCTTGAAGCGCGTAGTGGTACACCCACAACTAATCACCAGACCGGTATGCCCTTCTGCGGCATAACGCGTTAAGTGGTCCAAGTTTTTCATCATTCGCTGACCCTTGTGGTTGTCTGCCAGATTCTTAGTCACCAAATGAGCACTAACTTCATGATATTTCAAAGTGTCGTGAACAATATCATACACGTTATCGTAGGAAATATTGAACTGCTGCAATAAGGTTTGCAATTGCACACGCTGGTCATTCGAAATTTTTGCCTCAATGGCTCCAACATTCTGGGGAGGTTGCAGCTGTTACCAGCCGCCCGCAGCGTGGCGAATCACTAACGGTCACATGGTCTTTTTGGAAGAATGCACATCACCTAGAGACAATGCTATGGTCCATAAACGCCACGCATGTTCCTGTGAATTTCACTTGGTTTATGCCATTTGGTGCACAAATAACGAACTACACTTCGCTGCTATTCACAATTTGACGACAGTAACATACGCGAAATATTTGTCTCTTAATTAAGACTCTTCTCGCTAGAGCTGCACGTGAAAACAATACCTCCTGTAGCGCAAAATTCAAATTATATCATCATGAAATTACAACATTCCATTTGCAATACCAGGGCAGAAAAATTATTGTGCGTTGCTTTCCGATAAATTGAAAAATGTTATGAGTTCTGTGTCCCTGCCTGTATTTACTTCCTAGATTATAAAAAGGCCTTTGATTGTGTCATGTGGGACAAGTTGTGACGTGTACTCAACGAGTTTGAGGTTCCAAAACACCTGGTATCTATACTAAAAGCCCTTTATAATAGCCATACTGCAACCATAAAAATAGATGGTGAATATTCGGAATTTTTAGATGTGCCAAATCGCGTCAGGCAAGGTTGCATACTGTCATCTCAGCTCTACAATATCTATGCAGAGTGTGTAATCAGGAAAGCGCTGGATGGCTGGGACGGTGGGATTTCAATTGGCGGTAGTAAAATCAACAATTTACGCTTCGCAGGTGATACTAAACTCACAGCAGGAAGTGAGGAAGAACTTGGTAATCTGTTCTCAATAGTGAAAGATATTAGTCTAAAGCTTGGCCTAGAGATAAACATAAAAAGAACTAATGGTTATAAATCGCCAAGGCATCGATCAAAACCAACTTACAGGATGCTTAAGGAATCTCGAGATCGTGATTATGTATATCTAGGCTCTCTGATCAATTGCAAAGGAAAGTGTGATAAAGAGACAAGACGACGAATCATTCTTGGACGAACCGCAATGGTCAAACTCACTACGATATCGCAGAATCGGGTAATATTCAAGACAACGAAGATGCAATTGGTAGAAGCACTGGTGTTTCCTGTTTTCTTATACGGATGCGAGGCCTGGACCGTGAAAGGTAGTGATAAGACTCGCATTGATGCCATAGAGATGTGGTGTTGGCGGAGGATGCTACGTGTACCGTGGACACAAAAAATTCAATAATAGAAGAAAATCACAAGATGGTCACCTTCTCGTGTCAGTCAAAGATACCTTCAGTTCCTTGGGCACATTTTGAGAAGGAAAGGGAATAATTTAGAGAAGGAAGGAAAAATTGAGGGCAGAATACCACGTGGGAGAACAGCAAACACATGGTTGGATCAAGCGAAGAAGATTAACAGCCTGCCGCTTCACGTCATATTAAGAAAGGGAGAAGATCGTTGTGGATGGAGACATCTGTCTGAAGTTTCAACTACGTAAGAATGAATGAGGAAATGAGGTCACGACACTCAGCAATGAGTAAAAGAACAAATGATGATGCTTTCCGATCCTCCCGCGTATATCGTTCAGTTCCTGAAAAGTATGGAACAGTAACATGAGAAGCAAACTAGTGTGAGAGAAACAAACTGTAGATGAAATGTATGCGCAGTTGCGAATTCGAACAACCATTAGCTATGTTAGGGAATGACGGCAATGAAAATTTATGCCAGACCGGGGCTCGAACCTGGATTTTCCGCTTTACAATAGCGATTGGCTTAACTGTTTTAGCTATCTGTGTACCGACGTGCATCCAGATCTATACTTCCTGCATTACAACCTGTACTCGTCCACACATTACTTAATTCCCTTATAGGGGAGGTTATTTTGTTTGAAAGTCGCTATCTGGTACCGGAGAATAAATATGATATTACAGAGCCCGAGTGGTTAAGAGTGTCAATATACAGTATCGTATTTATCCGCCGGGATGGAAATGGAAATGAGGGTTTGGCGTCATTGGCCAGGTGGTCCCTTAAGGGGCAGGTCCGGCCGCCTTGGTGCAGGTCCTATTACATGCGACGCCACACTGGGCGACCTGCGCGCCGGATGGGGATGAAATGATGATGATGATGACAACACAACACACAGTCCCTGAGCGGAGAAAATCCCCGACCCAGCCGGGAATCGAACCTGGGCCCGTAGGACGGCAACCCGTC
The DNA here is from genome assembly GCF_023864345.2 of Schistocerca serialis cubense. Lineage (NCBI taxonomy): Eukaryota > Metazoa > Arthropoda > Insecta > Orthoptera > Acrididae > Schistocerca > Schistocerca serialis. The sequence continues at coordinate 477,620,065 of NC_064644.1, read as the reverse complement.
ACGCTGATCACTCAACTGTAGGGGCAGACTCCGCCGGGATTTCAATTAAAAGGTCCTCCCCAGTACGGGAATTACATAACGTATGTGCGCAGGAAAGACGACACGTGAAAGTATGGGTCGTGTTCGGAGAGCCAAAGCGTTTAAGGCGACCGCTCGCGTAGAGTGGGAAATCCGGGTTCGAGTCCCGTTTTGGCACATATTCACTGTCGTCATTCCACTATACAGCTGATAGTTGTTGGTATTCGAAACTGTAAAAACATTTCATACGTTTCATAACGGAATTAGTTGTCGCAGCGCCTATTCCTTTGCAAATGCATGCACATCCGAAGGCACATTGCATCGTTCTTATTAACAACTCGCGCTGTAATATGGTAGACACAAGTTGCTTGCACGACATCGGCTTTTAGAGGCGAAGTTGCCGCATCTCCAAGTTGGACCGTGTACAAAGTGACAACATACGAGGGACTATGGGCGTCGGTAAATCAGTAATTGACACTAAAGATGAAACGTGTAAAACTGTATGGGCATCTTGAAAGGATGGCCAAAGAACGTGCGGAAGTGAGTCCCAGCCGTTAAGTGAAAGACTGGGGAACCTATTAAAAAGCTGGGGTCGGGATGTCCGGGACGCGATGGATGCCAGGAGACTGAAAGAAGGAGACTCCTTCGATCGAAGGAAGTGGAATACAAGAAGCGAGAAGCAGCAAGAGAGATAAAATACTCATAATACGGTGATGATGATGAAACCTTCCCGTCTCCTCTATTTCTCTTTTATTACGCAACTTTCCCTTCTACAATAATCTATGAAACCTACCCTTAGGATTTCTATCTCTTGTTTAATAATAACAAATGAAATCTTCCCTTTGAAATTAATTCTCTTTCTCAATCTTCGCATGCAAATTTAAATGCTGCTTATTAAAAGCGATTTTTTGATTATTTCGACGAAACATGACATGAATATACTTACTCTGTTTTACTATACTGTATTAACTGCTGGTGGGTTATCATAATAAGTGGCTGTATTTATTACCAAAGCTGACGTTATTCTTTAATAGCAAAGCTGACTTTGTTCTTTAATTAATTTGACTGACGTTACGTAATTCATAGTTAAACTTTTTCTTGACAACAATAAAATTTTGCAAAGTTTTACTTTGATGGTTTTTGGGATGGATTATAATCAGTAATGCAATATTGCTAGCAAAAATTAATTATATTCTGAATGAAATGATTATACAAACGTTCAAATGGGACTTACTTTTTACAATAATATTACACTAGCATTGTGCAAACGTACCTTCAGTAGCCTTGAGTTTCTCAAAAAAATAATTCAATAATTTTAGTTCCTCTTATGATAATAGTTAGCTAATGTCTCTGTACATCCGTTTATAAATTCTTGTAAATCACAGCTGGTGGCTGGCAGGCACACCGCTCCTCTCAACCTCTCGCTTCAGACCTACTACCGACTAGCTTCACATCTCGCTTACTACTTACTGACTTCCTACGAACGCTAAAGTGCGGTCTCTCCCGCCAACAATGCTTTCTGGTGCAGACAATCCCTGCTACCATTACAAAATGTATCAATGCGCGGTCTGTCCCGATCTTTTCTTAAAATGTATCCATACGCGGTCTCTCCCGCCCTTTTTAAAATTATATCAATGTGCGGTCTCTCCTGCCAACAATACTTTGGTGCCGACATTCCCTGCTAACACAAATATTTCCAACGTGACAAATATTAATTATCCCTACTTAATCCTATTAATAAAATATAAACATCTTTCATAAATTGTAGTTTGACAATAGACAATAGAAATATTCACGTCTTACAATGATTATGATTATGATGACGAGGATGCATCTTACGTTTCAGTGCAGTTACACGCTGTTAGCTGATTCTAATTTTCCTCGTAGATCCTGTGTTGCTGTTCAGTGTGACCACTGTACTCCACATTGCTTGCACGAGTGCTCTGCGATTTGTTACGTATCTTCATCTTTTTTCGTTGAGCATAAATAAATGGAGTATGTCCTGATGTGTGGTGCGGCATCAGCAACTGTAACGCTATTAAATTAAACACGATTAGCTCTTAAATAATGAAAGCGAAGGAAATCTGTCCTTGTACGTTGTGCTTATACTGAAAGAAACTGCACCGTCATAAAGGTAATCACGCGTGTGTGAAGCGTCATCAATCGACCTTCATAAGCTGTGAATGGCTGCGAGAGACCGAAGCTGTCAGCATTCACGCATCTCAAGAGCTGCGTAAGCAGCTGCGAAGTGTCTTTTCTTTCACTTTTTATAATGCTTCTCTTTTTGACTCCGGCAACAGCGGACAGTTAATCTCGCCGCTGGAAGAATATTTAAAATGTAAAACTTAACCATAGAAGATTCTTAGCGCCCTCACCCACTACTACAAGACTACATAACATACAAAAGTCACGGGATATCAATCAATATCATCTCGGACCTCCTTTTACTCGCCTTAGTGTAGTAACTCCAGTTGCCATGGACTCAACAACTCGTTGAAAGTTCTCTGCAGAAATACTAACCCACACTGCCTCTACAGCCGTCCATAACTACGAAAGTGTTGCCGGTGCAGGATTTTGTGCACGAACTGACCTCTCGATAATGTCCCATAAATGTTCGATGGGATTCAGGTCGGCGATCTTGATGGGAAATTCGTTCGAATTGTCCAGAATGTTCTTCAGATCAGCCGCGAACATTTGTGGCCCGGTGACACGGTGCGTTGTCGGCCATAAAAATTCCATCCGTGAATGATTGCGAATGGTAGCCGAACATAACCATTTCCAAACAATGACCTGTTCAGTTGGACCAGAGGACCAGTCCATTTCATGAAAACACAGCCTACACCATTACGTAGCGATCACCAGCTTGCACAGTGCCTTATTAGGTCCATGGCTTCGTGGGGACTGCGCCACTCTCGCTAACTGAAATCGGGACTCTTCTGACCAGGCCACGGCTTCCAGTCGTCTTAAGTCCAAACGACATGGGTACGAGCCCAGAAGGCACTGTCCCAACGGATACGTTCGTCGTACGTCCCACATTGATTTCTGCGATTATTTCACGCAGTGTTGCTTGTCTGTTAGCACTGACAACTCTACGCAGACGCCGCTGTTCTTGGTCGTTAAGTGAAGGTCGCCGGCCACTGCATTGTCCTTGGTGTGAGGTAATGCCTGAAATTTGGATTTTGGCACATTCTTGACTCTGCAGATGTCGGAATATTGAATCGCCTAACGATTTCCGACATGTAATTTCCCATGCGTATAACTCCATTTACCAATCCACGTTCAAAGTCTGATAATTCCCGTGGTGCGTTCATAATCACTTCGGAAACCGTTTCACATGAATCACGTGAGTAAAAATGACAGCTACGCCAACGCAACTCCCTGTTATACAACCGCCATCTGTGTGTTTGCATATGGCCATCCCATGACTTTTGCAACCTCAGTGAATGTGACACAACGAGATAACATTATTTTATAAAACTCTGTTTCACTTTCACAGTTCACTCCACTCATAAACCATGAATTACCAGTTACAACCTCTGTAGTTGTGCAAGAAAAATTAACCTTGCATCCTACAAAAGTAATGGGACCAGTAAGAAGCTCTTCTTGGACAACCTCGTTTGGTGTAAAACTAAAGCTGTCGACGGTCTTGTAGATAGGCAATCTTGGCCTCCTACTATATCTTCTCCTCCTATAAAGCATGGCTGTGTGTCGTGCGGCTGCCTCGAGTCGAATGAGCATGCTGTTGCCTCACGAGCGAGACTGGGTCCCCAGCGGATGTAGCTCCTGGTAAGACTGCACGGCAGCCAATCAGCGCACACCGGAAGGGCGTCGCTGCAACCGGAAATTCTTTTTAGCAGCGGATCGCGCTCTGTTAAAATTAGAGCGCGATCCTCCGAGCTCTAGCGGCTGCCAAGCAAAGCTCGTTCAAGGTCACCCGCCTTTCAAAGCGTTATGCAACAGCTGCACACAGCCATGATGTATAACCCACCCACCTCCCCAGGAGTCGGAACTCTCGCACCCTTTAGAAGATAAAGATGCTTCAGTAGCTGCTTTTTTTTTAGGGTAAGGTTCTTTATTAAGAATGATAATATACAGTAATATCACCTTGTACTTTTATGTACTTGGTCAACACACCATCAATCTTAGACCAAATATTTATTCTCTCATTAGCATTAACACATCTTCTGTTCCTTGTATATAGTGAAAACGGTTTGTCTGTATGAACAACAGCCGGCTTCCATCGTCAGAAATTTTACTTTGATGAGAGATTTGGAACAGGCTGCAGTCAACCTCTTGAGATCTATTGACAATCTAGTTGAAAGAGGAGTAGCTGCTACAAGGGTCTGAAAGATGATGTCACCACTGGCAGATGGTTCCGAGTTGTTTCCAAGGTCTGATCGTCGAGTTTATTTTATTATTTTTATGATAGAGGGACCTATTAAACGGATTTACTCGTAAATCCAGCCTCTGCTCATGTGCGTCAAATAGTTCCCACATGTACCAGCGGCTTCCCAGGTAACGCTTCCAAAGTCGGATTTTGTAATCTTCTTAGACAATCCTAATGTGACTCAGTAGCTGGAATTATTTAATGTCTTGTTTCGTGAAATCTTCACGTACTGTTCTTGTGTTTTTGTTCTGTTCGTTGCATCAGAGACTGCATTTAGAGCGAAGTAACTCACGACTTGTTATTGTCACTTAACATGGAGGCGTGACAAAACATGGGCATGAACATGTCTGTAAAAAGTGTGAGCTGAGAAGCGTTCGTCATAGCTAGAGACTTGATTATATGCATCTGCATGTTGCATACGTGTTTGAATATTTGGCTCCTTTTCACCAGTTAATGCATATTTTAACTAAAAAGTAGTGGCTATGCATATTTTCGCTCTATGTTTACTATTTTTTAAAAATTTTGACGGTCGGTCTCTAGCTCGATCTGGTGTTGATGTCTGTCAGATTGACCGCGACCTAGAACTGTGTGTAATCCCCAACCGAGAGGCGATTGCCCAGCGAAATCATTACAGAAGAGGAACAGAAACAGGCAGAGAGAGTTAATGTTGCTACGCCTGCGCCTCCGGTTAAACCTCTCCGCTATCACACCGTACGCGTCGGTAACAAACTACGCAAGCTTTTAGTCGCACGTCCATTGTTTCAGTTACTTGTATATAGATTACGACGTGTAGTGTGTAACATGTTGTCCGCAATGCCGCCCGAAAAAAGAAACGTCGTTTGGTGGATAGTTGACCATCCTCAAATATTTACATATGACGGAATTGTTTCCTATTGTTGAGTTTGCGAGGAAAGCGTTTCGTGCAAAAAAAAAAAAAAAAAAAAATATTTCAAATAGACCAGCATGTCAAGACAACTCTGTATATCTCTGGAATGAAGAAGAAAGGACCACGGCAACAACTTCTCACAACAGCAAGTTGCAGTAGCAGGTATTTGTCCAACGCTATCCAAAAAAGTCGGTTTAACACGGATATATGTGAAGCATTCTTTGCCAGCAATATTCCCTTTCATGAACTTACAAACCCTATCTTCAAATGCTTCCTGCGCAAATATTGCTTAAAACAAAGTATACCAATGAATCAACAGTGCGTAAAAACTACATACCGACAATTTACGTAAATCTTCTGGAAGAAATGCGCAATTAACTCAGAACAGCATTATCTGTATTTCAGTCAATAAAATTATAGACATTTTTAGCCGTTACATTGTCAATTTAATTGTTGGTGCTTTAAAAGAAGACCCTTCTTCCTATTTAGTGGCCTGCAGAGAACTTGAAAAAGTATATCATTCTACTATCGCCAGATTTGTGAATGGAAGTTCAGTATTAGAAAAATATTTCCAGAATCTTCTGCAGATGAAAGGGCGTTTGTGTTTATTTCAGATGCTGCTCCCTATATGATCAAAGCAGGAAAATCCCTCCAGGTACCTTATCTCAATTGAAGTCATGTGATGTGCTCATGGAGTACTTCGCCTTACTGTAGAAGTACGTTCCACGTTTGTGAATGTAAATAAACTGATTTCATCCACAAAGAAAGTGTTTCTAAGGGCTCCTGCTCGCATCAAGATCTACAAAGAAAAACTACCAGACATTCCCTTACCTACCGAACCAGTGGTAACTGGTTGGGGTATGTGGTCGAAGCTGTGTGTTGTTTTACGATGGACATTTAGAGGCTGTTAGAGGGGTAATAAACGACTTCGATAGTGCAGAGGCTTTGGCAGCTCGCCAGTGCAAGGAAGCTTTTAAATGATTCCGACATTGAAAAAGGCATTGCTGTGATTATCACTCATTTTTCCCATATACCTGCAGGTACTAAAATGCTTGAAACTCAAGGTTTGGCTTTGAATGAATATATTCAGTTAATGAATAAAATTATTCTAGTGAACACCTCATTGCCAGAGATATTTCCAAGAAAACTTAAAAAAGTTTGAAAACATTTTGAACAATAACCCAGGCTTTGAACTCTTGTGCTAAATTGATAATTTTATTAATTGAAAGGGTGAACTTTTACCAAAAACAACAAGTGCCAACATAGCACAAAATTCAAATAACGCTCAGTTACCTCAGTTGATGTGGAACGATCCTTTTCTGTTCATAAATATGTTTTGAATGATCGACACAATCTTACTACTGAACATTTGGAGCAATAATTGGTAGTTTATATTTCCAATAGTAGAAAAATGTAAAATAAATTGTAAATGATGCTTTGGTCCAATAGTAGTAATTAAAAGTTAATGCTGTTCAAAAATGTTCGTTATTGTTTGTTGTTTTTTTTAAATAAAATATTGCGGAGTATTTCAGCGTGCCTCTCTGCGTGCGATGTATCTCGAAGTTGATCTTGTACATATCGACTGTTTCGCTGCGACTCACTCGCATCGTATCCGCTTGTTAGCGATGACAGTAGCGAAGAAGGAACAATTCATGAAACTCGATATGCGTCGTATTTTTCAAATGTTTAGAAAATAGTCCCAGAAAGGCTCCCTTCCTAACCTCTACTAGAAAATATTCAGCAAATGATATCAGCGTTCTAAATGTACCGATTTTTCGCGTGAATGGTGCTCTTCCTCGTAATTGATATGCACAGGTTCGACTTTGAGATATAATGCAGGCAGTAACTACCATGTTTCTTTTATTATTTGATCTTGTATATTCCGACACTTCTCATGCGTTTTCAAGCATTTTTCATGGATATTTGCATGCATAATTTAAGATTTTTATGATGCATGTAATCCGGTCTCCAGTGATAATAATTTAAAGGTAGGTTTGTATCTGCTGTGCTTGTTACTGATAAAAAACTGTGACAGTTATTGTTTTTAGTTTTATTTCTGCCACAGCGAATAGAAGAAACGAAGGGCATTATATTGCCGACCGTTAAGGCATGTAGCATAGGATAGGCGGCGTTCGTGCGAATTATGAGTTGAACTGTCGCTTGAGATGCAGGTTGGTTTTATTCTGATTTATCAGACAATATCTGTTGAAATTCTCTTTGTTTCTTTTAAGATTTTGGTGTAAGTGTTGTGTGAACACGTTGAGTACTTGATGGCGGCGATGAAGAAGTAGTTTTAGGACACTTGTTATTGGTACCTGCAGGAGAAATAGACGAACAAAGCCCACGGATTCTGTTCCAGCGTCATTCGGCTACAGAACTAAAAAAAGGGAACATTTCTTTAGACCTCGAAAAAACTAAACAGGGTTTTCAAATAGGTGAGAGCAATTCTACTAAAAGACACGAGCATGACTTTCGCCTGGTGTGATAAATATCTTATAAAGGATCTTATAACAAAAGCAGACTTGTTTATCATTGACGGTAAACAAGTTGAAATTCCAAGGCAAGGGTGGGCTCTAAAAGCAGGAGCTGTCCCTCATTTATTTTCCAGTTTACGGAGTCATCTATCCGAAATATTACGCTGAAGAAAAAATCGCAAAAGGAAAGTTATGGGAGGACAGATGATAAACCTGAAGCATCTTCAGTGTCTGCCAGTGCTGCTTCTGCTCCAGAAAGTATACGGCAGGAATCAGTACCGGACGCAGCAAGAGTTTCATTGAAAGTCACATCAGAGTGTAAGAAACTGGAAGTTTTGCGATTACCAAATAAATTGAGAACAACCAATGCCGAATTCAATATATCACAAAAGAAGATAGCAAATGAAAAGCGACAAATGGCTTTTTCATATGTGCTAAATCGTCCTAAACACGATAAAAAATCGAAAATTATAGTTGAAATATGTTAGATATAAGCAAATTGAAAACTAAAAACGTAATGCGGTATGACAACGAGTTTCTTCAGAGGAACATGCTCTTACAAAGCCACCCAACGAATACAGACAATGTATGAATTGTCTCCACGTCCTACGGAAAGACGTCTCCTAAATTTAGTAAACGATCTTTAATGCCCATAATAATTAATAGAATGGCTACGGAGGCAATAAAGAATTTTTATCATGACGAAGAAGACGAATTCTTAGATGCGTTATTTTGGACGAAGTTAAGGCTTCAAGAAGAATTGCATTTCAATAAAAGTCAGTATAAAATAAATGGTTGCATTATCTTCGTGGAATATACACCAGGCGATCACAATAATAAACTTCCAAACAATGCTCTAGTTTTATGTCAGTCCCTCTGCTGCATTACTGAATAAAATCTGCTGCCGTGGCAATGCATGCCTTGGTGAATTCATCCCGAAGACATTATTTATCGTAATTATCCAGCTAGAGCAAACAGGAACAAAAATTATTACTCTCACTTGAGATACTAGTCAACATAGATAAAACTGTCTGCTCCATACCGAAACCAGAAGAACATGAACATTTTCGGTCATGAAATTGTTGTACTTTTTAATGACGAGACGATGAACTGTAACTTTTGTTGACAACATTTCCAATAGGCTGATTTCTCAGAATTTTCTTAATTGAAAGCTTGTCACAAGTTAACTTCCACTCAAAAAATGGTTCAAATGGCTCTAAGCACTATGGGACTTAACATCTGAGGTCATCAGTCCCCTAGACTTAGAACTACTTAAACCTAAGGACATCACACGCACCCGTGCCCAAGACAGGATTCGAACCTGTGACCGGAGCGGTCGCGCGGTTCCAGACTGAAGTGCCTAGAACCGCTCGGCCACACCAGACGGCTAACTTCCACTCACTTGTGTCCGAGGTCATTTCTACGAATGAAAGTAAGATTAGCTCTGAAGCTGTTCAGTAACTCAGTAGGTAACGGCATAAATTTCTCCGAGGAAATAAAAGCTGTTGAATTCAAGGATAGTGAATCAAGGAAATCATTCACAAGGGATATGAACAACTTCCTGGGCGAAGTTTACTCATGTTTTCCTAATTACGCTTTCTATAAAAATTCAAAGAGTCATGAAACGCCAATGAAATCTAGAGATACAGGTAACACGCTTGTTTCCGAAAGGTCTCGCTAATCTCAAAGAGTTATTAATGAAAGTACGTTAAATCCAATTATGTCCTGACAAGTCTCATTTGAAAATCATTTTGGCATCGTAAGGTCTCTGAAGTTGCATTGATCTTCCATCAGTTTCCACGTCTTGCAGCAAAACTGTCACTATATTCCGAAGGAAACTTTAAAAAGACATCTGAATTTTCGTTGCCATCATACATAAACCAAGTTACAGTTTTGGAGCAAATGACCTGACACATAGTTTTGGGTCTGGAAAATATTACTAAGAAAATGTTGAGTATCGCAAATAACTTCGAAGAATTTCAATCCGATTCATTACAAATGGCGGTGAGCCTTGAAAACAACTCAGCTAAGGAACATTTGCTTTTTAACCTGGCAGACTGCGTAGTCAAACTGATGGTGTCTTTTAGGTGAGAATTAGCTGCAATGCTTCTTCTTTTACCTAAGACTATAAGCGATCACGGCTCTATTACTCGTATATTGCCCATGTGTCCATCTAAATGGCTCTTCAGTGAAAATAACGTTGCGATAAAAGTTCGTGTGAGTACTAAGTGAAATGACGTATTTTACGGAATCCTGAATGTTTTCTATCACATCAGTTTGAAATATTAGTCGTATGAGGAAATGACGTATTTTACGGAATCCTGAATGTTTTCTATCACATCAGCTTGAAATTTTAGTCGTATGATGCCGCATTAATCGTATGGCGAAATTTCTCTTAAGCTCAATCTTTATTACATGAAATACCGGATTTTCAGTCGGTATTAAACAAACTCGAAGGCGCTGGCATCTTCAGAAATAGCAACGTTTGTCAGGAAACTACCTAAACAAATTGACAATTGATGGTCACTAAGGTAAATTAATCAAGCCCCTACACTTGTCTGTATCATTACGTTAATATTTCCGGAATAAATGAGTTCTTCTGTTGCGATTGCCGTGGTAGCGTGGGCTTCTTTGCCTCACAGGGGAAGCCTCTGACATCTCGTGGCGGAAATGGTGAACTAAGAGAGTCAGCACAATTTCTCTTCCACTCGCTATGCTTCAGTACTGAACGCCGTTAACTACGCAACATTCTGATTGAACGAAGTTCTGTAGTTCTTCAGATTCTAATTTGACATTCATCAGGAGATGGGTTCAAATCCCCTTCCGTTTTTGCTGATTTAGCCTTTAGACGATTGCCAGAATATTTTCTTCGAAAACGGCACTGCCAATCTTTTATTTCGTCGTTGTCCATTTCAAACGAGCTCTAAATCACCCTGGTACTTAACCCCCACTTTCTATCAATTGCATTTTTCATGACGTTTTCTTGTCAAAGGTGGCTCATACTAAGTTTTGCCTGATTACTTTTTGTCGGATCTGTGGCGCTGGCATTAATTTAAATCGTGCAAACAGGTCTTGGTCGTTACTGTAAGAAAAACAGATCCTAGACTGAGAATCATTGGGAATATCTTATGGAAATGTAATTCATTCTCGAAATAAGTAGCTTACAAAACACTTGTTCGACCATCTCTTCGTTCACCATTCTGATACCTGTACCAGGCTGGGTTAATAGAGGAGCTCGAAGAGATTCGACCAACAGCGGTGCGCTTTGTCACCTTTTAAACTGCGCGAGGGTTTCACAAAAATTCACAGCAAACTCCAGTAGCAAGCGTTAGAAGAGAGGCGTTGAGCATTACGAAGAGGTGTAGAATTGAAATTTGAAGAGAGTACGTTCTGGGTGTAAGACGTGTATATTTCTATTGTTTATTGTCAAATCACAATTTATGAAAGATGTTTATATTTTATTAATAGGATTCAGTAGGAATAATTAATATTTGTCATGTTGGAAATAATTGTGGTGGCAGGGAATGTCTGCACCAAAATATTGTTGACAAAAGAGACCGCAAATTGATATAATTTTAAAAAGGGTGGGAGGGACCGCGTATGGATACATTTTAAGAAAAGAGCGGGAAAGACCGCGCATTGATACATTTTGTAATGGTAGCAGGGATTGTCTGCACCAGAAAGCATTTTTGGCAGGAGAAACGGCACTTTAGCGTTCGTAGGAAGTCAGTAGTAAGCGAGAAGTGAAGCGAGTCGGTAGCAGGTCTGAAGCGAGAGGTTGAGAGGAGCAGTGTGCCTGCCAACCACCAGCTATGATTTACAAGAGATTATAAACGGATGTACAGAGACATCAGCTAACTATTATCATAAGAGGAACTAACATTATTGAATTATTTTCTTTGCGAAACTCAAGACTACTGAAGGTATGTTTGCGCAATGCTAGTTGTAAGATTATTGTAAAAATGTAATTCCCATTTGAACGTTCGTAAAATCATTTCATTACCAACAGTAAATATTTGAAGCGTTTTCAGAACAACATAAAACTTTGCAAAAATGTTATTGTTGTCAAGAAAAAGTGTAACTATGAATTACGTAACTTCAGTCAAATTAATTAAAGAATAACGTCAGCTTTGGTAATAAACACAGCCGCTTATTATGACAGCCCACCAGCAGTTAATAGAGTATAGTAAACCAGAGTAAGTATATTCATGTCGCAGTTCGATGTAGCAGTCAGATGGCGATCCAGTAACAGTAAAAAAAGGTAAGGAACAGTTTTGGGTTACTGCAGATAACGACTGAGGGCCACGACAACGACACATTTTATGTTTCGTCGTAATAATCAGAAAATCACTTTTAATAAGCAGCAATTAAATTTGTATGCGAAGATTGAGAAACAGAATAAATTTCAAAGGGAAGTTTTCATTTGTTATTATTAAGCAAGAGATAGAAATCCTAAGGAAAGGTTTCATAGTTTATCGTGAAAGGGAAGGTTATCAATAACACAAGAGGTATAGAGGAGACGGGAAGGTTTCATAGGAAAAATCGAGCAACATATTTTTTCCTCTCGCATATACCTCGTGCAATGACCACAACAAGAAAATCAGAAGAAACGAGATAATATTACCCACAATTTGTGCTAAGTTCTATGGGACCATACTGCTGAGGTCATCGGTCCCAAGGCTTACACAATACGTAATCCAACTTGAACTAACTTACGCTGAGGACAACATTGGAAGGAAGGAAGGAGAAGGTAATACAATTCCCCCCCCCCCCCCCCCCCATGACGTACCATAACGTGATGCAAAAATAAAGAACAGATCTGAAGTTTTTGTTGCAGATAAACTACAAAAGAGAAACACATTGAGTATGTCTGTAGATATGGGAAGGTTCAAAGGTTTGACAGCTGCGCTGTTTGTTTGTTTGTAGCAAAATGGCGACCACACCACAAGAGAAAACAGTTTTTGAGTTGAAATTTGCTCGAAATCAATCCGTCGTTCTAGTGCAACGTCTATTCAGGCGTCGAAACAGCAAGAAGCTTCCTCTACACAAGCAGTTTTATGACTCGTACAAATTCTTGTTAAGTTGGTTGTATGTGTAAAGTGAAGAGCGCTGATCGGTCACAAACGTCTGATGAAAATGTCGAGCGTAACCGAGATACGTTCACATGGAGTCCTCTGAAGTCCACGAGACGTGCAGGCCAGAAACTATAACCTCCTCCGCGATCAACATGGTGACATGTACGGTGTATGTTCTGAAACGACGCCTGCATATGAAGCCTTACAAGTCGCAGTTACTGCAGCAACTGCGTTCCGGCGACCATAACAGAAAGTACGAATGTTGCATTTCAGTTCTCCAGGATATGGCAGAGGACACTTTTTCCTAATGACTCATCTTTTCGCGCGAATCGGTGTTTCATACATCGGGTAAAGTAAACCGCCATAGTGTAAGGCGTCGGACAAAAAAAGAGACTCACCGAAACAATGTGCTTTGTGCCTTTCTGTTCATAAAATCTATAGACTTTTCTTTTTTTCGGAAGAAACTGTAAGATGAACGTCATACGTGGACGTGTTTCACAATTGTATGCTTCCTCAACTTCACAAATATTCCAATGATTTCATTGTAATGCATGACGGCGGCCCGTCCGACTTTCACCTTAAAGTCCGACGGTGTCATAACAGCATCACACATCGGCGAATTGGAAGGGGTGGACAACACCATCTTGTTCATTGTTTTTGGCCTCCCAGTTCACCAGTCTGCACACTTTGAAATTTGTGTGTGTGTGTGTGTGTGTGTGTGTGTGTACGTGTGTGTGAGGGTACATAAAAGACAAGTCTTTCTCCCACCTATGGCAGCTACTCTTCAAGAGCTTAGAAATCGAATTTTTGAAGGTGTCGATTCAGTAAACAGGGAGCTGTTCATTCGTGTGTGGAAAGAAATGACGCACTAGCATTTTGATGTTTCTCGAACAACGCATAGTGGTCATATCGAGTACATGGTATAGTGTCTATGCGAACATAAAACTCTGAACCTTGTCCTATCCAGCGACGGGCGCAATGTCGTTCTATCTTTCATACTTCGTCTGTAATACACAATTGACATCTCTGCTTTCTTTTTGAATCACGCTGTATATGCAGACGTACTGTTTATGAGGCAGGAATCGAGAACTAGGCAGTGGAGATAGAGGAAATTGGAAATTTGTGCTAAGTTCTATGGGACCATACTGCTGAGGTCATCGGTTCCAAGGCTTGCACAATACGTAATCTAACTTGAACTAACTTACGCTGAGGACAACACACACACACACCCTCACCCAAGACAGGACTCGAACCTCCAAGCCGCGCGAACCGTTGCTAAGCGCCTAAGACCGCACGGCTACACCGCGCGGCGTGAAGAGTGTGTGTCCCAGCTGAATATACAGTTGTTATGTTTAAAAGGGCGTTGCTCGCTTTGGACCGCGCAAATGTTCAAGTTATCTGACAAAGTGGCTACTGTCATTTTAAACGAATGAATAGAGAACTATAGTCATAATAAGTACGTCAGAAAGTTATTCGGAACACCTAGAAAGTCGCGTATTCAGACAATGTATGGAATTCAGTGGGAGTAATATGGACGTCTATCACAACATCAAGGAGGCACAGAATTTATGTTGTAGAAAATGGCTCTCAGCACTATGGGACTTAACATCTCAGGTCATCAGTCCCCTAGAACTTAGAACTACTTAAACCTAACTAACCTAAGGATATCACACACATCCATGTCCGAGGCAGGATTCAAACCTGCGACGGTAGCAGCAGCGCGGTTCCAGACTGAATCGCCTAGAACCGCTAGGCCACAGCGGCCGGCTATGTTGTAGAGAAAGTCAAGATTAATAACAGTATATCCGACTGTGAAATCCGTAATACTGACCGTAAGTAATAAATATTCCATGAATATGACTAGGACAGTGCCATACTTGCCAGACAGTGGTGGTCAGATCAAAGCTAAGAACTTCTATACGGAGAGTTCAGAAGAGTGATCCGTCTGAATGCACAGGATCGGTAGCATATTCCAGTGCATTTTTTTCTAACCTGGCGAGAACGTGTTTACTTTCCCCGCCCACAGGGACTGACTTAAAAGGCTCGACCGAGCTTCCCGAGACTTGTGTACTGGAGTTTTGGAAATTTCTGGTAAGGTCCTATAGCACCAAACTGCTGAGGTTATCGGTCCCTAACCTTACACACTACGTAATATAGCTTAAACTAAGTTACGCTAAGGACAACATATAAAAATGGTTCAAATGGCTCTGAGCACTATGGGACTTAACATCTTAGGTCATCAGTCCCCTAGAACTTAGAACTACATAAACCTAACTAACCTAAGGACATCACACAACACCCAGCCATCACGAGGCAGAGAAAATCCCTGACCCCGCCGGGAATCGAACCCGGGAACCCGGGCGTGGGAAGCGAGAACGCTACCGCACGACCACGAGATGCGGGCAGGACAACATATACACCCTTGCCTTAGGGAGGACGAACCTCCGGCGGGAGGAGCCTGCGTGAACCGGGGCAAGGCGCCTGAGACCACGCGGTTGTGCTGGAGTGAGATACGACATTATCACAGGTAAAGGGCTAGGCGTTGTACATTGCCACATTATGTTTTAGCAGAGAAAGTTCTTCTTAGTGCTTTTCTACTTCCGGTGTGCTTCCTGCAGTCCAGGTCTGGCTGTTATCTTGGTGAACCGCCTTAAGAAGGAATTTAGCCTGAGTAGATAAAGTTTGGCATAGACATCAAAAGCTATGACTCTGTTAATACAGGACGGTCACAGAGGAAAGTTATTCGGTGAGAACCTCATGTTAAATTTGTTGCTGTCATCGCTTCAGATCCTACACGAAAACTGTGGTGTCACCGCCAGACACCACACTTGCTAGGTGGCAGCCTTTAAATCGGCCGCGGTCCGTTAGTATACGTCGGACCCGCGTGTCACCACTGTCAGTGATTGCAGACCGAGCGCCGCCACACGGCAGGTCTAGAGAGACTTCCTAGCACTCGCCCCAGTTGTACAGCCGACTTTGCTAGCGATGGTTCACTGACAAATTACGCTCTCATTTGCCGAGACGATAGTTAGCATAGCCTTCAGCTACGTCATTTGCTACGACCTAGCAAGGCGCCATTATCAACTACTATTTATCTTGTGATGCATGTACCGTCAGACCGATGTTCACCAATTATGGATTAAAGTTAAGTATTCCAGAAGCTACGTACTATTTTTGCTACTATAAAGACCTTGTCATTTTCCAGACCTGACGCCATCCTGCGTGAGCTTAAACGCGTGCCTTTCGGCTTCCTCTCATAGTGACTTGGCTGTCTGTCCAAGTCACAACAAAAACTGGCATTGAATATTCATTTTTTCTCGTAGCCACGGTTGATACTTGATGTGTTTGTCCTTATCATTTGAACGTTCGTGTGAATCAGAGCAGTTACCGATGTTTGCAGTATACGGCTTATCTTCCTCTGGGTCGGTTGCTAACTGTTGAGTGCCGAGTTCAATGTTTTTAATATATTGTGTCAGCTGGGGGCTTTTTTAACAATTTTTTCATAAGGTATTGTGATAATTTAAGGAGTACCAAAGAAGGACATACTTTTAGCAGCGCTTAACCACAACTAGCTTTTAAAAAAAAATGTTCAAATGTGTGTGAAATCTTACAGGACTTAACTGCTAGGGTCATCAGTCCCTAAGCTTACACACTACTTAACCTAAATTATCCTAAGGACAAACACGCACACACCCATGCCCGAGGGAGGACTCGAACCTCCGCCGGGACCAGCCGCACAGTCCATGACTGCAGCGCCTCAGACCGCTCGGCTAATCCCGCGCATAGCTTTTAAAAGATAATTAATTGAAACCCTCAACTGCCGACAGGTTTTGCTGATGTACCTCTATGGGAACAGCTGAAAATGTGTGCCCTGACCGGGACTCGAACCCGGGATCTCCTGCTTACACGACAGACGCTCTATCCATCTTTTTTTTCCATTTTGTTCGGTATCGTTCGTTGCGTTTGGTCTGGGTGGACGTCACAAGACATCCGTTTAAGTTGATCCTTGATTCCTTAACTCAGTTTTTTTGCATTACAGAGGGCGAGCAGCCCTCTGACCGAACACGCTGAGCTACCGTGCAGGCGCTCTTACGGGAATCTTCACCTTAGTGGGCGCGAGTAATGGGTGAATTGGCAAATATCTAGTAGGACCATTACGTATGTTGATTGAGGACAGTTGCGAATGTGGGTCTCACGGGAAGCGTGCAAGGGATAAGTCCCTGTGTTCGCGCTATTCATTTGTGTTCTCGGTGGGGGTTGGGTTGTTTGTGGGAAGAGACCAAAATGCGAGGTCATCGGTCTCGTCGGATCAGGGAAGGACGGGGAAGGAAGTCGGCCGTGCCCTTTGAAAGGAACCATCCCGGCATTTGCCTGGATCGATTTAGGGAAATCACGGAAAACCTAAATCAGGATGGCCGGACGCGGGATTGAACCGTCGTCCTCCCGAACGCGAGTCCAGTGTGTGTGTTCTCGGTGACTCAGCTGGAAGCCGGTACGGTAGCTCAGCGTGATCAGTCAGAGGGTTAGCAGCCCTCTGTAGTAAAAAACAGTTAATCGATCAACAACGAACTTTAACAAATGTCTTACGACGTGCAAGAGATGGATAGACCAGAAGATTCTGGGTTCGAATCCCAGTCTGGGCACACATTTTCAGCTGTCCCCATAGAGCTATATCAACAACACCTGTCGGCAGCTAAGGGTTTCAATTAATTATCATTTATTCCAGAGAATCTGCACAGTCATCAGTGGTTTCCGTTCTTTCGAGAACAGTTATTATCTTCATACACAATTAGCTTTTGTTTATATTCTGCTATAATCTTTTAAATGTTTTTCATATGATATCTGGCATACTGATCCTCTATTTATTTAATCATGTACAATTGATATCTTCCATATTTTTAGAGCCAAATCTTACTACTTCTTTAAATTGATGTTTTAACGATGTAAATGCTCTTTTTAATTGTGTTTCTATCTCTCTGTTCTGCATTATTTTTTATCCTGGGTAATTATTATTACTATTCCAAGGCTCCAGATGGCTTGTTATGTCAACGCCTGTGAACCTCATTATTTCAGAAGAATATTTCTTTAACTGTGCGAAGTAAAAGTTATTTAATGAATTCAACTAGTCAGTAGAAGGCCTTCTTTGCTTTCTAATTTCACGAATATTGTATTGTTCTCTTATTAAACGTTGAGAACTCTTATTTCGAGAAATTGATTGTTGAGGCATTTTGTCACTTTTGCAGAGGGGAAAGCTAATAACACTGATGGCACAAGTATCATGGTGCTTTTTCATGGTCTGGCGCCTTACGACTTAAACCTACCTGTCTGCTCCCTGGCAAAGATTTCCTGGCGTTCTGTCCTAAACAGTAGTGTCTGAGCTGTTAAGAATGTTGGACAGTTATTTTGAGAAAGGGAAGCACACACACTACAGTTGAGATATTAAAAACTATTTCAGATAATCTTTAACAAATCATCACATCATAGCACATGGCTAGCGAGAAAGGGAATTACCAAAGACGGTGTAGAACAAGAAGAGAATTTAAGGCACATTAACTGGTCATAAGGCGAGAGAATGTGTAAGAGTTCGACCACGGAAATTTTCAACTGAAATCTGTGATTCAATGCAGAGTGCTATAGACGGCACGATATTTCAGGATAGGGAACAGAGAATAATGAAGGAGAAAGAATAAAAGTGACGAATAGGGAAACAAATTAAATTTCTCACCTATACCAAGGGTCGATCGTAGTCGTCAAATAAGGCCTCCGATGTATATGTAAAGAAAGTTCATTGTCAGAACAAACTATGGGTTTTCACAGTATTCATTTTTTGTAAGTAGATACTCAAAAACGTATTATGAACCGCCAGAATTAGATCAGATATCAAATAATGAATGAGTTTACAGCTTAAATGGTTAAAAGAAGTGAAGAGGTAGTTTCTGTAATGTACTGATTAACGGGTGAAGCTTTTAGCCTGTAATTTATTCTGGTGCCTTGACATGATACCAATGGTTGTTAAATGGGCTATACAGCCCAGCTGCAGTGACACGTAGCACTTGGATCGGGAGCTATGGTATTCTCGAAGAGAAATATGTTGCGAAGCGAACACCACTTGAATAGGAAAAATCATCGAGTGCCGTAAATATAATTTCCGTAACTCTGTTCTAGAAAAGTCTGTGGTAATGCATAATCAGGAAAGTCTGTGGTAAAGCAAAATCAGTACATCATTTTCATAGGTTAGCTGCAACTAGTTTGTTGCTGTCTCTCTACCGTTCCACTCTCGAACGGCACGCGGGAAAAACGAGCACTTAAATATTTCTGTGCGAGCCCTGATTTCTCTTATTTTATCGTGATGATCATTTCTCCCTATGTAGGTGAGTGCCAACAGAATGTTT
The DNA here is from genome assembly GCF_023864345.2 of Schistocerca serialis cubense. Taxonomy (NCBI): domain Eukaryota; kingdom Metazoa; phylum Arthropoda; class Insecta; order Orthoptera; family Acrididae; genus Schistocerca; species Schistocerca serialis. The sequence continues at coordinate 477,600,833 of NC_064644.1, read as the reverse complement.
TCGCAATCGGAGGAGAAAACTGGTGATTGAAATTTCATGAGAAGACCCCGTCGCAACGAAAAACGCCTTTGTTTTAATGCTTGCCACTCCAATTCACGCATCATGTCTGTTGCACTATCTCCCCTATTTCGCGATAATACAAAACGAGCTGCCCTACTTTGTACTTTTTCGATGTCATCCGTCAGTCCCACCTGATGCGGATCCCACACCGTACAGCAGTACTCCAGAATAGGGCGGACAAGCGTAGTGTAAGCAGTCTCTTTGGTAGACCTGTTGCACCTTCTAAGTGTTCTACCAATGAATCGCAGTCTTTGGTTTGCTCTACCCATAATATTATCAATGTGATTGTTCCAATTTAGGTTATTTGTAATTGTTATCCCTAAGTATTTAGTTGAATTTACAGCCCTCAGATTTGTGTGACTTACCGCGTAATCGAAATTTAGCTGATTTCTTTTAGTACTCGTGTGAATAAATTCACAATTCTTTATTCAGGGTCAATTGCCACTTTTCGCACCATACAGATATCTTATCTAAATCATTTTGCAAATCGTTTTGGTCATCTGATGACTTTACAAGACGGTAAATGACAGCATCATCTGCAAACAATCTAAGACGGCTTCTCAAAATGTATCCTATGTCGTTAATATAGATGAGGAACAATAGAGGGCCTATAACACTTCCTTGGGGAACGCCGGTTATTATTTCTGTTTTACTCGATGACTTTCCGTCTATTACTACGAACTGTGACCTTTCTGACAGGAAATCACGAATCCAGTCACACAACTGAGGCGATTACTCCGCAGGCACTTAGATTGATTAGAAGACGCTTGTGAGGAACGGTGTCGAAAGCCTTCTGGAAATCTAAAAATATAGAATCAATTTGTCATCCCTTGTCGATAGCACTTATTACTTTATGAGTATAAAGAGCTAGTTATGTTTCACAGGAACGATATTTTCTGAATCCGTGCTGACTATATGTCAATAAATCGTTTATTTGCAGTTGAAAGAATAAAACATAGCTTTGAAAATATTTTAATAATTCCTTTTGATAATTTTGAATAAAACTCAGACGTAAATGACTTGCCTGTAATTAAGAAGGCTATGATGACGGTGACGCATTCGATTAGTCCCTCTAGGTCAACTGCCAGTAGCGCTGTAAGGTAAAGATTAGTGGACAATACAAATGAAGGAGATTTCCCAGCTTTGCGAAGTTATTCGAGGAACAAGAAGATGCGACTTGTAGAGGACACGTGTAAGAGATAGAAGGCGGACAGAGAAGGCAACGTGGACCGCATGGCGTTCTATGAATTTGTGAGGAGTGGAAAGATACTGTGGGTGCAGAGATCAACATTATGTTGGCAAATGTGAGGACAGTATAGATAAGGCTTTCGTAGGTGTAGAGGATTGTAATTCACACATACAACAGTTAATAGTTTTAGTAATTTTAGTCTATCAGATTTTTGTTCGATGGTTAATAGATCGGATCACCACGGCAGTTTGTCGTCGAGTGTTGGTTCATGATGCTTTAATGCGTTAGTATGACAGATAAAATGATTATGAGTGGTTGAAGAGGAAGTCGGGGAGATGGAAGTAATGGGAAATACGTCCAATGCCCGTTCCATAGATTTTAAAATAATTTGATTTTTTGTACCAGAGGTTCCACAATGAAAGAAAGTTATTGAGTTGTACTGGAGCGACCGCTGAGAAGCTTTAATACTTCTATGGAAGGCTCAAGCATATCTGCTGTGTAGAGCGTAAAGGACTGATATTTAGCGCACTTTTACTGCAGATGGATGGAAGATGTGAGGTTGGTTGAGAGTGACAAAAGATAGTGTGTTAGGAAGGAAGCTATAAGGTATATAAGGCGGAGATAATTGATTGAAAGGCATTTTTAAATCGCAATGACACATCAGGGATCTCCTGCGTCCTCATGTGTTGTCCTTCATGCGGTAGTATCCTGGTGTCATTTTTCGACAGAACAATGCTCATCGACACATGGCATGTGCCTCTGTGAACTATTTACACGATATTGAGGTAACTCGTGACCAGCAAGATCCCCAAATCTGCCTCCAATAGAACATGGAAGAAGCTCAGACATCAATATGCCAGTGTAAGTATCCAGTTGTAGGTCATCTTGCCTCAGGAGTGGATACAAGACAGCGATCCAAGATTGTGAGTTAGAGATATGAGGACGAAATATAGCGACCTGGGAGTATGACAACAGTCTCGATGACATCATAATCCAAGGTAGCAGCATGTGAATTTGAAGACATTTCAGTCTGAGTTTTATTGAAAATTATCAAAAGGAATTACTAAAACATTTTCAAAGCTATATTTTATTCTTTCAACTGTATGATTTCCAGGTCACTTAAATCCAAAATGGTGGAGTTAGGGAAATGAGTAAAACCTACATAATTGTGAGATCACTTATCCTAAGCATAAAATGTGGGAAAAGTAAAAAAAAAAAATAGTTTTCTCCACTGCTGTGACGTTACAGTTCGCTTGCCTTAAGTTTGAGTTCAGCTGCCTCAAGTTTAAACATTCATCCCCACTCTCACCACTATGACATCACAATTTAAAGAAGTGTCACATTAAGTTTCGATCTGACTTATCCTAATTCCACTTGTGCCATACATCAGCAATTGCCACCTCTGCTGGGAGTGGGAGGGAGGTTTGGATAAATGTCTTTTTGTAAAAAAGCTCCAAACCAGAGAGAGTGCCCTTTCCATGGTCTGAATGTTAAATTATTGCAAACCACTCAGGAATTTAAGGTCGTACTCCCACCCGTCTGCAGACATGGGGCTGCACTGGGCTCTTCCGCAAGTGCCAACTCACCCAACGAAGTCCGTCCATCCCAGCGTGGCTTGGTTTGGTCACCCACCGCCACTGCTTCTCAAATTCCTCCTCCTTATCGAGAACCTTATGCACCATCACATGCTCAGCAACACCACCGATGAGTGACCTAACATACATTTTCTTAGTGTTAGTCCATCCTTGACGAACCATATTGCAGCATACAACACTTAAGACATCAGACCAGCTGCACAAGTGATACCACTCCATATCACTGAACTGCACTTCTGTATCTCACTAGGCATTCTCTATTGCTGCTGTTACTTCTGAGTCTATTCCAGAGGCAAAACTGACATTAACACAGCCCCATACGTTGAAGGCTCAACAACAGCTTAGATGAGGCTCGCCGACTGATGTAGGCGTTGGATATAGTGGACACTCAATGCCTGGGAACAACTGTGTCTTGCTCCAGTATATCAGGCGCTGCATCAGAGAACTCCTTCCATGTTGACTTGGTGGTGCTGCTGTGGACACAGTGGAAACTCGAGGTGTGGAAATAGTTTTTTATGCTATCTTGATTTCCACTCCAACGTGTCGCCAGCAGCATTAGGGACTGTGTCTGCGTGCTGACTTGATTTCTACTGATGCAAAAATGTATCAGGAACTGTTTCGAGTACATCAGGGACCTGTTGTGCTGAGTGTAAATTAAAGAAAACCGTGATATACACACATGCACACGCACACATAACGAATAATAATGATAACAGTAATGACTGAGAGAGAAAAATATGTTAGCACTTACATCCAATTGGGCAAATCAGTTTTTTTCTCTCTGTAGGAGGTAGATTTCTGACGACGCTTCATGATGGTGAAGAACCTTTCACTATGATATACAGAGCACTAGTGTCGGGTAGAAGGTACACTTGATGGTTAGGAAGCCTGGACGCTGAGGATGGGTGATGGGGGATAAACAGCTGCAGTGCCGCGGAAATTGAAAAAGTTATTCTGTACTGACAACACTGCAGGGTGCGCCTGTATACCCAGCACAGTTATCTTGAATAGCCAGATCCAGGAAGATTAAAATATGCAGTTTTTAAAGCTCTTTAAAAGGAAAGTGACAAAAAAGATTTAAATAACTGTCGTCTAGATTCCTTACTGACATGTTACTCCAAAACGTTCGTAAAAGTAAAGTTCTCAAGAATAGTCTCACATTTATGTAGAGACAATTTACATAGCATATCACACTTTGGATTCCAATAGGGTGACTCGACTGAGAATGCTATTTATACATTCACCCTCCAAATATATATGTCTTACATATTAAAATATCGTCAGTTGGTATTTTTTGTCATCTTTCCAAAGTGTCTGATTGTGTAGATGATATTACACTCTTAAAACTTAAGTTTTATGGAACGATGGCTTTACACACAGCTGGTCTGAGTGATACTTCACAAAAGAGATGCAAAAAGATGCGTTGAATAATTCAAACGGAAAGGCAGAAAATTTTAGTGACTAGGGAGAAATGACAAAGAGCGTCCTGCGTGATTCAATTTTGGGTCCAGTCCTATTCTTTATATGTGTGTGAATGTCCTTCCATTACCATTCAACTTTTTGAAGACTATTCAAGTGTTGTAACAAATTCTATTAGAGAGAAGCCAACACAAGAAACTATTAACGATGTTTTCAACGAATTATTAAGATGTTCTCTGAAAATGGACTCTTCCTTAATTTTAAGAAAACACACTAAGTTCAGTTCTGTACAATAAATAAAGTCGTACCATTAATTGATGTAACACATGAACACGAGTCAGTAAATAGAGGAGGCTGCTCCAAACTTTTGGAATACATCTTGATGAGAACCTGAAGTGGAAGGAACATGTTACTGAGCTTCTCAAACAATTAAGTCCGGCTGCTTTTGCTCTTCGTGTAATTGCTAGTCTTGGAAACAAAAGAATCAATTTACTGACATATTTTGCTTACGTCCACTCAGTAATGTCTTACGGTATCATTTTATGGGCTAACTGATCGTTTATAAAGAACAGATGGCACAAAAGCGAGCAGTAAGAATAATCTGTAGGTACAACTTCTAGGTGCTAGGCAATTTAACTGCTCCAGCAGGTCACATACATTCGATAGTGAAATTCGTCATAAATAACCCATCACAGTTTGAGAAGAATAATGAAGTCTGTATCTACACTACAAGAATAAAAACTGACCTTCATTACCTACTATTAAAGCTGCCAGTGATTCAGAAAGGAGTTCAGCATGCAGCAACACATATTGTTGATCATTTGACCAACAACAAACCTCCCGCACAGTAAAATGACTGACAGATAGCAAATGAAGTTTTATATCTAACCGAAACTTATTTCTCCTGGACAACACCTTCTAATCCACTTACGGTTAGAAATCAGTGAGACAGTTCCTTAATACTGATGCTGCAGAGCAGATCAGACATCATTAGTTTGTGAGCTATTTTTACAAGCTTCAGCCAGGGGCGATTTATTTTCAGTTATCTGTGCGATTACCAGTTTTATTTTTACGTTTTTAAACTTCTTACGTGTTTGTGTGCTTTCTAGGCACAGCTTTTTTAAATATTAGTGTAGTTTAAAGTACCACCACTTGTACTGACGTTTGTATCGACCCATGCATCGTACATACTTTTGTTTATTTGTTTTGTTTAGAACAGCTCAGTGTCTGTTAGACTATCAATGAGACACCTCCTTGCGTTCCTGCAGCAGATCAGACGAGCACACCGTTCGTTTCTGAATTATTTTTATGAGCTTCAAACAGGAGCGACTTATTTTCAGCTATCTATACGGTTTCTGTGTAGAGTATATTTCCGACATTTTTAGTGAGGATGGCAGCTGTGACTGCTGTGTTCAGATGCGAGCTGTGCTGGCGACCCTTCGCTCACAGTTACAAATGCTGCCGGTTTCGGCCACACAGCTCGAGGCTTTTGTCAATGAGCATTACCGTGGGAGGCCGGACGTGGGGATACGAGGGACGTCTAGCACATGCCACATTTCCTCCGATTGGTCTACTCTGTGGCCGCCCTGCGTGCTATCCACACTGTGATTGACCCCTCATCCATGGGCGAATGAGAGATTGTTCCTAGGTGAGCTAGGCCGTGAAAGACTTACTGGGAGGGAGGGGGGGGGCGAGAGGGAGAGAGAAGGGCGGGAATCGATCAGAGGGCCTCCAGTTCGTCTGACGAACAAGTTTCAGGCGCTGCCAGTGGCTGACAAATTCGCTGAGTCAGATCCAGTCGCAAACCCTGTGCCAGAGGAAGCCTCTCGGCTCGCAGGGTCTGGGCATTCACAGGGGGTGGGATTACGGTAGTTTGGAGCTCTAATGCTAGGTGCTTAGTGGGGCTCCTTAGGGGAATGGCTGCCAAGGCGGGAAAGAAGTGTGGAAAATAGTTCCAGGAGGCGGCTACACGTGTAGCGGGGGATGTTTGGTAGGGACTGGGCGGTTTTTTAGGTTATAGGGTCCCAGGAAACCACAAGGACGTCCGTATAAACCCGGCAGGTAAAACACAATAATACGATCGGTAGTGTAGTTGTAAATTGTCGTAGCTGTGTTGAGAAAGAACCAGATCTCCAGTCCATAATACAAAGAACTGAGGTTCAAATAGTTATAGGTACAGAAAGCTGGCTAAAGCCGGAAATAAGTCCAGGCGAAATTTTTTCAAATGATCTAACAGTGTTCATAAAGGACAGATTAAATGCAGTTGTGGTGGAGTATTTATTGCTGTCAGAAGTAGTTTGCCTTGTAGTGAAATTGATGTAGACAGTTCCAGCGAAATAGTATGGGCAGAGGTTATACTTCACAATCGGACTAAACTATTAATTTGATTATTTTACCGACCCCGAACTCAGAAGATATAGTTGCTGAACAGCTCAAAGAAAACTTGACTCTCATTTCAAATAGCTACTGCACTCATACAATTATAATTGGTGGTGACTTCGATCCACCGTCGATATGCTGGAAAAATTATTCGTTTAAAGCCGGCGGCAGGCATAAAATGTCATCCGAAATTGTTGAATGCTTTGTCAGAATATTATTTTGAATAATTATTTCATAAGCCCACTCAAAGCGTAAATGGTTGCGAAAGCATACTTGACCTCCTAGCAACAAATAATCCTGAACAAATACTGAGTATCGTGACGAATACAGGGATTAGCGACCACAAGGCAGTTGTTGCTAGGCTGAATATCCTAACACCCACAACCATCAAAAACAAACCGAAAGTACATCTATCTATGAAAACAGGTGGTAAAAATACTCTTTACACTTTTTTGAGAAACAGTCTTGACTCCTTCCGATATGATGATGTAAGCATAGAAAAGTTGCGGAATGATTTCAGAGAGATGATATCGACAGCAATTGAGAGATATATAATTTTGTGGCGGCGTTCGTAGCGACAAACAATTCGCTGTAGAAACGGCTTACGAAGTCACCGCCACACTTTTAATAGCGGGCCGACCGGTCCGCTGGAACAGTGAACAGAAAGATGAAAACCCAAACACTCTGATTAAATAAAAGTCGGTACTTATCTTTATCAACGAAGATACAGAAACACAGTAGTGAACTCTGTGTCTACAGAAGTCTGTCTAGTTCGAGTCGGAGCGGCTAGGTCAGCGTCGGCTGACGACAAACAACAACTCTGCTGCGATGAACGCACAACTGACTAGCAAGTACACAATTCGGTGGCGAGTATCCAACTGAGCGGCGAATACAGAACTGTCCTAGCGCTCGCGACTCCAGCGCTTCAGAAGCCAGAAGCCAGCGGTGGCGCGCGCAGACTTGCGGCGATTTCCTGTCTCGCTGGCGCTGCTTATGCGGACGGCGTCCGGACTTTGATGCTGCCAACCTTTTGGCAGCGGGCTCGGGTGGGATTACTGGCTAGGATATAACATATAATACAATAATATTAATAAGTGATGGTACTGATCGCCATGGCTCACAAAATGGGTCAGATCGCTGTTGCAGAAGCAACGAAAAAACCATGCCAAATTTAAAAGATCGCCAACTCCCCAAGACTGGTAAAGTTTTGAATAAATTAGAAATATAGCGCGTACTTCAATGCGAGATGCTTATAATAATTTCCACAACGCAATTCTGTCTCAAAATCTGGCAGAAAATCCGGAGAGATTCTGGTCATACATAAAGCACACCAGTGGCAAGACGCAATCAATACCTTCACTGCGCGATAACAACGGTGCAGTCACCGATGACAGTGCCCCTATAGCAGAGTTATTAAACACGGTTTTCCGAAACTTCTTCACCAAAGAAGGCGAAGTAAATATTCCTGAATTCCAATCACCTGCCAAAATGAAAAACATGTAAGTAGATATCCACGGTGTAGCAAAGCAGCTTAAATCACTTAATAAAGCCAAGGCCTCCGGTCCAATTTGTATGCCAGTCAGGTTCCTCTTAGAGTATGCTGATACAATAGCTCCATACATAGCAATTACATACAACCGTTCGCTCACAGAAAGATCCGTACCTAAAGACTGGAAAAATGTCCGAATCATACCAATACCCAAAAAGGGAAGTAGGAGTAATCCGCTCAATTACAGGCCCATATCACTAACGTCGATTTGCAGTAGGATTTTGGAACATACACTCTGTTCGAACGTTATGAAGTACCTCGAAGAAAACGATTTATTGACACATAGTCAGTACGGATTCAGAAAACATCGTTCTTGCGAAAGACAACTAGCTATTTATACTCCTGAAATAAAGAGTGGTATCGACAGGGAATATCAAATTGATTCCATATTTTTAGATCTCCAAAAGGTTTTCGACACCGTTCCTCACAAGCGTCTTCTAACCAAACTGCGTGCCTATGGAATATCGTCTCAGCTGTACGGCTGGATTCATGATTTCCTGTCAGAAAGGTCACAGTTCGTAGTAATAGACGGGAAGTCATCGAGTAAAATAGAAGTAATATCCGGCGTTCCCCAAGGAAGTGTTATAGACTCTCTATTGTTCCTGATCCATATTAATGACATAGCAGATAATCTGAGTAGCCGTCTTAAATTGTTTGCAGATGCTGCTGCCATTTACTGTCTAGTAAAGTCATCAGATGTCCATAACGAATTGCAAAATGATTTAGATATGATACCAGTATGGTGAGAAAAGTGGCAATTGACTCTGAATAAAGAAAAGTGTGAAGTTATTCACATGTGTATTAAAAGAAATCTGGTAAATTTCGATTACGCGATAAGTCATACAAATCTGAAGGCTTTAAATTCAACTAAATACTTAGGGATTACAATTACAAATAAACTAAACTGTAACGATCACATAGATAATGTTGTGGATAGAGTACACCAAAGACTGCTATTCATGGGCAGAACACTTAGAAGGTGCAACAGGTCTACTAAAGAGACTGCTTACACCACGCTTGTCCGCCCTGTTGTGGAGTATTGCTGCACGGTGTGGGATCCGCATCAGACGGGACCGACGGATGACATCGAAAAAGTACAAAGAAGGGTGACTCGTCTTGTGTTATCGGGAAACAGGGGAGATAGTGCCACAGATATGATACGTGAATTGGAGTGGCAATCATTAAAACAAAGGCGTTTTTCTTTGCGACAGGATCTTCTCATGAAATTTCAATCACCAGTTTTCTCCTCCGATTGTGAAAACATTCTGTTGGTACCCACCTATACAAGGAGAAATGATTATCACGATAAAATAAGAGAAATCAGGGCTCTCACAGAAAAAAATTGAGTGCTCTTTATTCCCGCTCGCCGTTCGGGAGTGGAACGGTAGAGAGACAGCTTGAAGGTGGTTCATTGAACCCTCTGCCAGGCACTTTACTGTGAATAGCAGAGTACTAACGTAGATGTAGATGTAGATGCAGATGCCATCAGGAGCACGGAGTACAGCCAACTGCAGGTGGTGGGTCATGTCAGTACTAACGATGTGTGTCGCTTGGGATCGGAAGAGATGCTCTCAAGGTTTCGGTGAATAGATGAGGTGGTAAAGAATCCCACTCTTGCTTGTGAGATAAAGGCTGAGTTCACAATCTGTAGCACCTTCGACAGATCGTACAGTCGGCATTTAGTACAGAGACGACTGGAAGATCTTAGAGGCTTAGCCTGCGACCATGTAAGCTGCAGATTCCTCGACTTGCATAATAGGATGGTGGATTTCCGGGTTCCCCTTAATAGGTGAGATGTCCACTAGACACAGGAAGGCGTCTACACGGGTAGCGGGGACTATATGGAGTGGGCCAGGCGGTTTTTGAGATTAGAGGGTCTCAATAAACTACAGAAAGGGTGCTGGTCTCAAAGAACGCAGGGCAGACACAAGAGGGTAGACACAGCAGCAATCAGTACTGTAGTTGTAAACTATAGTAGTTGTGTTGGGTAAGAACGTCAGCTCCAGGGGCTAGTAGAAACAGCTGAAGCTCAGATCATTGTAGGTTCAGGCTAAAGCTGCAAATAATTTCAGCTGAAATTTTTACAAAGGACGAAAACGAGTTCAGAAGCGACAGATGAAATACAGTCAGTTGTGAGGTATTTATTCCTGTTAGAAGTAGTTGACCTTGTAGTGAAATTAAAGTAAATAGTTCCCGTAAGTTATTATGGGTAGAGATAAATCTAAATATCGTGTGGCTAGGGCCTCCCGTCGGGTAGACCGTTCGCCGGGAGCAAGTCTTTCGATTTGACGCCACTTCGGCGAGCTGCGAGTCGATGAGGAAGAAATGATGAGATTAGGACAACACAACACCCAGCCCTTGAGCGGAGAAAATCTCCGACACAGCCGGGAATAGCACCCGGGCCCTTAGGAGTGACATTCTGTGGCGCTGACCACTCAGCTACCGGGGGCGAACGTGGGTAGAGGTTATCAGAATGAGATTTTCACTCTGCAGCGGAGTGTGCGCTGATATGAAACTTCCTGGCAAATTAAAACTGTGTGCCGGACCGAGACTCGAACTCGGGACCTTTGCCTTTCGCGGGAAAGTGCTCTGCCAAGGAGGATGGGGCGTGAGTCGCGCTTGGGTAGCTCAGGTGGTAGAGCACTTGCCCGCGAAAGGCAAAGGTCCCGAGTTCGAGTCACGGTCCGGCACACAGTTTTAATCTGCCAAAAGTTTCATGGGTAGAGGTTATATTTGACAACCGCAATACATTAATAATGGTTTCCTTTCACCGCCCTACCGACTCAGACGATACAGCTGCTGAACAGTTCAAAGAAAAACTGAGTCTCATTTCAAATAGATGCCCAACTCATACAATTATACGTAGTTAGTGGTGACTTCAAACTGCCCTCGATATGTTGGAGAAAATATATGTTTGGAGTCGGTTGCAGGCATAAAACATCGTTCGAAGTAATACTGATTGCTTTCTCAGAAAATTATTTTGAACAATTAGTTCATAAGCCCACTCAAGGCGTAAATGGTTGCGAAAGCATACTTGACCTCTTAGCAACAAATAATCCTGGACAAATAGAGAGTATCGTGACGAATTCAGGGGTTAGCGACCACAAGGCAGTTGTTGCTAGGCTGAATACCCTAACACCCACAACCATCAAAAACAAACCCAAAGGGCATCTACTAAAAAAAAAGAAAGAAAAAAAAGCTCTTAATGCCTTTTTAAGAGGCAGTGTTGACTCCTTCAGATATGATCATGTAAGCGTAGAATAGTTGCGGAATGATTTCAGAGAGATAATATCGACAGCAATTGAGAGATATATAACGCATAAATTAATAAATGATTGTACTGATCCCCCATGGTACACAAAATGGATCACTGTCTTTTTGCTCGAATATCATGTCTTTGCTCGAGTATCATGTCGTTTTTGGAAACCCAGAATCTACTCTGTAGGAGTCAACATGGATTCCGGAAACAGCGATCGTGTGAGACCCAACTCGCTTTATTTGTTCATGAGACCCAGAAATTATTAGATACAGGCTCCCAGGTAGATGCTATTTTTCTTGACTTCCGGAAGGCGTACGATACAGTTCCGCACTGTCGCCTGATAAACAAAGTAACAGCTTACGGAATATCAGACCAGCTGTGTGGCTGGATTGAAGAGTTTTTAGCAAACAGAACATAGCATGTTGTTATCAATGGAGAGACGTCTACAGACGTTAAAGTAACCTCTGGCGTGCCACAGGGGAGTGTTATGGGACCATTGCTTTTCACGATGTATATAAATGACCTAGTAGATAGTGTCGGAAGTTCCATGCTGCTTTTCGCGGATGATGCTGTAGTATGCAGAGAAGTTGCAGCATTAGAAAATTATAGCGAAATGCAGGAAGATCTGCTGCGGATAGGCACTTGGTGCAGCGAGTGGCAACTGACCCTTAACATAGACAAATGTAATGTATTGCGAATACATAGAAAGAAGGATCCTTTATTGTATGATTATATGATAGCGGAACAAACACTGGTAGCAGTTACTTCTGTAAAATATCTGGGAGTATGCGTGCAGAACGATTTGAAGTGGAATGATCATATAAAATTAATTGTTGGTAAGGCGGGTACCAGGTTGAGATTCATTGAGAGAGTCCTTAGAAAATGTAGTCCATCAACAAATGAGGTGGCTTACAAAACACTCGTTGGACCTATAGTTGAGTATTGTTCATCAGTGTGGGATCCGTACAAGATCGGGTTGACGGAGGAGATAGAGAAGATCCAAAGAAGAGTGGCGCGTTTCGTCACAGGGTTATTTGGTAACCGCGATAGCGTTACGGAGATGTTTAACAAACTCAAGTGGCAGACTCTGCAAGAGAGGCGCTCTGCATCGCGGTGTAGCTTGCTGTCCAGGTTTCGAGAGGGTGCGTTTCTGGATGAGGTATCGAATATATTGCTTCCCTCTACTTATACCTCCCGAGGAGATCACGAATGTAAACTTAGAGAGATTAGAGCGCGCACGGAGGCTTTCAGTCGTTCTTCCCGCGAACCATACGCGACTGGAACAGGAAAGGGAGGTAATGACAGTGGCACGTAAAGTGCCCTCCGCCACACACCATTGGGTGGCTTGCGGAGTATAAATGTAGATGTAGATGTAGATGTAGATTGTTTGCAGATGATGCTGTCATTTACCGTCGTATAAAGTCATCAGATGTGCAAAGTTGGTGGTGACTTCAAACTATCCTCAATATGTTGGTGACATCGAAATAAGTGTCCAAGGAATAGAAAAGCAACTGGAATCACTCAATAGAGGAAAGTCCACTGGACCTGACGGGATACCAATTCGATTCTACACAGAGTACGCGAAAGAACTTGCCCCCCTTCTAACAGCCGTGTACCGCAAGTCTCTAGAGGAACGGAGGGTTCCAAATGATTGGAAAAGAGCACAGGTAGTCCCAGTCTTCAAGAAGGGTCGTCGAGCAGATACGCAAAACTATAGACCTATATCTCTTACGTCGATCTCTTGTAGAATTTTAGAACATGTTTTTTGCTCGCGTATCATGTCATTTCAGGAAACCCAGAATCTACTATGTAGGAATCAACATGGATTCCGGAAACAGCGATCGTGTGAGACCCAACTCGCCTTATTTGTTCATGAGACCCAGAAAATATTAGATACAGGCTCCCAGGTAGATGCTATTTTTCTTGACTTCCGGAAAGCGTTCGATACAGTTCCGCACTGTCGCCTGATAAACAAAGTAAGAGCCTACGGAATATCAGACCAGCTGTGTGGCTGGATTGAAGAGTTTTTAGCAAACAGAACACAGCATGTTGTTATCAATGGAGAGACGTCTACAGACGTTAAAGTAACCTCTGGCGTGCCACAGGGGAGTGTTATGGGACCATTGCTTTTCACAATATATATAAATGACTTAGTAGATAGTGTCGGAAGTTCCATGCGGCTTTTCGCGGATGATGCTGTAGTATACAGAGAAGTTGCTGCATTAGAAAATTGTAGCGAAATACAGGAAGATCTGCAGCGGATAGGCACTTGGTGCAGGGAGTGGCAACTGACCCTTAACATAGACAAATGTAATGTATTGCGAATACATAGAAAGAAGGATCCTTTATTGTATGATTATATGATAGCGGAACAAACACTGGTAGCAGTTACTTCTGTAAAATATCTGGGAGTATGCGTACGGAACGATTTGAAGTGGAATGATCATATAAAATTAATTGTTGGTAAGGCGGGTACCAGGTTGAGATTCATTGGGAGAGTGCTTAGAAAATGTAGTCCATCAACAAAGGAGGTGGCTTACAAAACACTCGTTGGACCTATACTTGAGTATTGCTCATCAGTGTGGGATCCGTACCAGGTCGGGTTGACGGAGGAGATAGAAAAGATCCAAAGAAGAGCGGCGCGTTTCGTCACCGGGTTATTTGGTAACCGTGATAGCGTTACGGAGATGTTTAATAAACTCAAGTGGCAGACTCTGCAAGAGAGGCGCTCTGCATCGCGGTGTAGCTTGCTGTCCAGGTTTCGAGAGGGTGCGTTTCTGGATGAGGTATCAAATATATTGCTTCCCCCTACTTATACCTCCAGAGGAGATCACGAATAAAAAATTAGAGAGATTAGAGCGCGCAGGGAGGCTTTCCGGCAGTCCTTCTTCCCGCGAACCATACGCGACTGGAACAGGAAATGGAGGTAATGACAGTGGCACGTAAAGTGCCCTCCGCCACACACCGTTGGGTGGCTTGCGGAGTATCAATGTAGATGTAGATGTAGAAAAGACATGTTTGGAGTTGGTTGCAGACATAAAACGTCGTCCGAAGTCGTACTGAATGCTTTATCAGAAAACAATTTTGAACAATAATTTCAGGAGCGCACACGAAGTGCAAATCGTTGCGGAAAAATGCTTGACCTCTTAGCAACAAATAATCCTGAGCATATGGGGAGCATCATGACGGATGCAGGAATCAGAAGGCGGTTGTAGAGAGACTGAATACCGTAACATCCAAGTCCACCAAAAAAACTGCAAAATACATCTGTTTAAAAAATCAGATACAGATTCGCTTTGACGCCTTTCTAAGAGACAGTCTCCACATCTTCCATTCTGAGTATGTAAGCGAAGGCGAGATGAAGTTTCAGCTCAAAGAAATAATATCGACCGTCTGAGTTGCACAAGCCACACAAGTACCCTAGAAAAGAAAAAGGAGCAACCGCAGAATTACAGATACATATAACTAACGGTGATTTGCATTACGATTTTGGAAAATACAGTATACTGTGTTCGAACACAATGAATTAGCTCGAAGAAAACGATCTACTGACCATCAACCAACACGAGTTTAGAAAAGATTGTCTTGTGAAACACAACCTTCACTTTAGAATAATGAATAATATCGACTGGGGACGCCAGACTGATTCTGTATTTTTAGATTTCTGGAAGGCTTTTACATTGTCCCTCATAAGCGACTTCTAATCAAATTGTGCGCCTATGGAGCATCGTCTCGATTGGGCGACTAGATTCGCAATTTCCTGCCAGAAATGTCACAGTTCGTAGCAACCGACGAAGCGTTACTGGGCAAAACAGAAATAATATATGACGTTCCCCAATGGAAGTTTTATAGGCTCTCTGCTGCCCCTATCTATATAAACGACTAGTTTCCTTCCTTCGCGTAGACTGTATGGTCTGCAGAAGCGCGTTTTTTTTTTTTTTTTTTTTAAATTCAGTTTTTATATTGTTCACGAATTCCAACATATTTTAAAATTTTCACGCCACTAAGGCCATGGAAGGACAGTCGTTTTCGAATGTACTTCTGATCCAAAAGCGATTCTGGTAGCTGCTTTGAGGTATCCTCTGTTTTACTCTTTAGTGGTTGAATTTCCAAAAACCGAGAAGCCAAATAGCAATTTTCATAGATGTAGCTTTTAAAATGCTTTAGTAGTTCTTTGATAATTTATTTTCAAAAAAATTTTATCCACTATTTCAGCCTCACAGGGGTTAAATTCCCAGAAATGGTGAAACACGTGTTTGTTTATTTCTGACTGAGAAACCAAGTACCAATTTTCGAAGTTCTAGCTTCAAGGTTTTCTTAAATGTTACATTTCTCAAAAGACATATCATCCCCCATTTCGAATAATCCCTTTTTAAACGCTGTCTTACGGCATAAGATCGACACCCTCTCCAAATTTCAAGGTTTCTGCCTAGCAGTTTCGGCTGAGCGATTATGAGTTAGTCAGGTTGATTGGTTGGTTGGTTTGTGGAGTAAAGGGACTAAACTGCTTTCTTAGTTTGTCAGGACATTTCCTTTTACATAGAAAGATTTAGGAAACAATCTGTTCGCCCTTTTAGATTGTCTATAGATGATGCTGTTGGTTAACATACTGCAAAGTCATCTGGCTGTTAAAACCAATTACAAAACGATTTAGACAAGATATCTGTATGGTGCGACAAGTGGGAATGGACTCGAAATAATGAGAAAGGGTGAAGTCATCTACACGAGCACTATTAGTAATCTGCTAAATTTACATTATACAATGATCACACAAATCTGAAGGCTGTAAATTCAACTAAATAAATAGGTACTACAATTACGAGTAACTTAGACTAGAAGGATCACATAGATGATGTTATGGGGAAATCAAACCGACGACTGCGATTTATCGGCAGAACACTTAGAAAATGCAACAGGTCTCTCAAAAGTATTACTTACACTGCCCTTTTCTAATCTCTTCTAGATTAATGCTATGCGGTGTGGGATCTGCGTCATGTTAAACTGACGAAAAACATCGAAGAAGTTCAAAGAAGGGCAGCTCGTTTTGTATCATCGCGAAATAGGGAAGACATGATGCGCGAATTGGGGTGACAATTATTTAGACAAATGCGTTTTTCATTGTGGCAGGATTTTCTCATGAAAACCGATTCACTAACATTTTCCTCAGAGTGTGAAAATATTTGTCGGTGCCCACCCACATAGGTAGAAATGATCAGCAAAATAAGATAAGAGAAATCAGTTCACATGGAAACATTTAAATGTTCGTTTTTCCCACACACTGTTCAAGAGCGGAAAGGTAAGTAAACAGCTTGAATGTGGTTCAATGAGTTCTCCGCCAGAGTCTTAATTGCGAAGTGCGGATTAATCATGTAGATGCAGATGTAGAATTTCTGTTTTAAAAGTTGTAAAAAATAGTGAAATGTAGCTGCATGGACAGGACTAAAAAATAATTAGTTCATTAATACTAAGCACTAAACATATACATATTCTGTAAACCGACTCACTCCACATCATTTTGATAAAAGAATAGTTCGGATGGTCTACAGTACATTAAGTAATTAACTAGCCATCTTGTAGTCCTATGTCAGCACTGATCGCCATCTTTAATTCAAAACTTAGAAGCATGCAGGCAGCGTCAGTATCTTCATGATCAACCTCTCGGATTGTGCACAATGAAAACTGTGTTCAGATCAGCCATATTGTCCATAGTTTTGGAGCAACTTGCGGTTTTGGGGCAAGATGTCAGTGTTGGGGTATGTTGTGACGGTGGGAATCAGGCTGTTGCAGTTCTTCTGCAAAATGTAGATGGTTGGGGTGAAGTGTTAAATATTCTCCACTGTGCAGTGCACACATTCATCTCTACATCTACATCCATACTCCGCAACCCACCGGACGGTGTGTGGCGGAGGGTACCTTGAGCACCTCTATCGGTTCTCCCTTCTATTCCAGTCTCGTATTGTTCGTGGAAAGAAGGATTGTCGGCATGCCTCTGTGTGGGCTCTAATCTCTCCCATTTTTTAATCCTCATGGTCTCTTCGCGAGATATACGTAGCAGGGAGCAATATACTGCTTGACTCCTCGGTGAAGGTATGTTCTCGAAACTTCAACAACAGCCCGTACCGAGCTACTGCGCGTCTCTCCTGCAGAGTCTTCCACTGGAGTTTATATATCATCTCCGTAACGCTTCCGCGATTACTAAGTGATCCTGTAACGAAGCGCGCTGTTCTTCGTTGGATCTTCTCTATCTCTTCTACCAACCCTATCTGGTACGGATTCCACATTGCTGAGCAGTATTCAAGCAGTGGGCGAACAAGCGTACTGTAACCTACTTCCTTTGTTTTCGGATTGCATTTCCATAGGATTCTTCCAATGAATCTCAGTCTGGTATCTGCTTTACCGACGATCAACTTTATGTGATCATTCCATTTTAAATCACTCCTAATGCGTACTTCCAGATAATTTATGGATTTAACTGCTTCCAGTTGGTGACCTGCTATATTGTAGCTAAATGATAAGGGATCTTTATTTCTATGTATTCGCAGCACGTTACACTTGTCTACATTGAGATTCAATTGCCATTCCCTGCACCATGTGTCAATTCGCTGCAGATCCTCCTGCATTTCAGTACAATTTTCCATTGTTACAACCTCTCGATATACCACAGCATCATCCGCAAAAAGCCTCAGTAAACTTCCGATGTCATCCACAAGGTCATTTATGTATATTGTGAATAGCAACGGTCCTACAACACTCCCCTGCGGCACACCTGAAATCACTCTTACTTCGGAAGACTTCTCTCCATTGAGAATTACATGCTGCGTTCTGTTATCTAGGAACTCTTCAATCCAATCACACAATTGGTCTGATAGTCCATATGCTCTTACTTTGTTCATAAACGACTGTGGGGAACTGTATCGAACGCCTTGCGGAAGAAACACGGCATAAGGAACCCGTGTCTATGGCCCTCTGAGTCTCGTGGACGAATAGCGCAAGCTGGGTTTCACACGATCGTCTTTTTTGAAACCCATGCTGATTCCTACAGAGTAGATTTCTAGTCTCCAGAAAAGTCATTATACTCGAACATAATACGTGTTCCAAAATTCTACAACTGATCGACGTTAGAGATATACGTCTGTAGTTCTGCACATCTGTTCGATGTCCCTTCTTGAAAACGGGGATGACCTGTGCCTACGCTCTTCTAGAGACCTACGGTACACCGCTGCAAGAAGGGGGGCAAGTTCCTTCGCGTACTCTGTGTAAAATCGAACTGGTATCCCATCAGGTCCAGCGGCCTTTCCTCTTTTGAGCGATTTTAATTGTTTCTCTATCCCTCTGTCGTCTATTTCGATATCTACCATTTTGTCATCTGTGTGACAATCTAGAGAAGGAACTACAGTGCATTCTTCCTTTGTGAAACAGCTTTGGAAAAAAGACATTTAGTATTTCGGCCTTTAGTCTGTCATCCTCTGTTTCAGTACCATTTTGGTCACAGAGTGTCTGGACATTTTGTTTTGATCCACCTACCGCTTTGACATAAGACCAAAATTTCTTAGAATTTTCTGCTAAGTCAGTACATAGAGCTTTACTTTCGAATTCATTGGACGCCTCTCGCATAGCCCTCCTCACACTACATTTCGCTTCACGTAATTTTTGTTTGTCTGCAAGGCTTTCGCTATGTTTATGTTTGCTGTGAAGTTCCCTTTGCTTCCTCAACAGTTTTCTAACTCGATTGTTGTACCACGGTGGCTCTTTTCCATCTCTTCGAACATCTCGTGATTCCTCAACTATCCTCACAAAGAAATGTCATTTGGAAATGTTATATGTCTTACTTATAAAGTAAAAAATGGCAATACATTCCTGGAATCACCTAAAAATCACAACAAAATGCAAATCTAACGTGAAGAATATATCACTCGCTCTTCACAGGAAGGATGATTTAAGTTTACCGTTTCCTCTACATCAGCATCAAATTTCCATCACATCAAGTCATACCAGCAGCGTAATCAACGTTAGTTAAAGGATAATACATTTATCAGAAAGTTTCTGGTCATCATAGTACAGCTATTTGAGAATCTATGGTATGAATTGACTACTGTACCTAGTTTGGAACCTATTTCAACCAGTCAAGTGAAAATCAGACAGACGAGAAAAAGTAAGAAACCGTTAGTTATTTCAAAAGTAATCGGCATAACTGTTAATACGTTGATCTCACTGTGGGGCAAGATGGTCAACCTGCTCGAGCAAAAATGTTTGGGTTAGATATGGCTAGAAAGAAAGAAGAAAAATTAGGGCTAAACATCCTGTCGACAACGAATGTCTTTCCTAAGAGTCCCAAAAATATGGAAATCGCATGGGGGGATATCGGGAATTTATGGAGAATGTGTAATGGCTTCCCAGTGAAACTAGGAAGGGAAATCGGTAGCATCCTTTGCCAACAGGCCATCCTGGATTTAGTGAGACTATGGAAAACTAACTATGGGTTCAGAAATGGCTCTGAGCACAATGGGACTAAACTGCTGTGGTCATCAGTCCCCTAGAACTTAGAACTACTTAAACCTAACTAACCTAAGGACATCACACATATCCATGCCCGAGGCAGGATTCGAACCTGCGACAATAGCGGTCGCGCGGTTCAAGACTGTAGCGCCTAAATATGGGTGACCAGTCTGATAATTTAACATCGGTTTTCCAAAATACGAGTCGTTCCATTAACATCGCCCATCCTTTCTTCTTTTGGCCCTTTTTAACATATCAGCTTCGACAATCACTTTATTCACTCTAATTGGTTTGTGGTCATGAAAGACTTTTATACCTTAGTTTGTTTTGCGGAAGAATTTATGCTGTATGATTCATATTTCGCATTATACAGACACACATGGAAGTAAATGTGTGTGTGTATGTTGGATCTTAGTCACCAGTTTTGTTACTTCGGTAACATTTTCTTCTTTTTGTTTTCTTAGATAGGGTTAATCACCTCCTTCTCAGTGTGGCAGGTTGAATTTTTACAGTGCAGACGTAGTGTGCCATAAAACTTTCATTGCCACCGTAAAGAGAAGTGCCATCCTGTTCCTCTGCGTGAGTGACGTCATACATGAGCCACGTCTGTAGATCACTCACCTCCCAACACGTTCCAAAATGCAGCGTGACCTTGATTTGCAAGCGATTTCAGTTCGTAAGAGCTTGTGGCGTGCGGTATTTCGTCTTGAACTCGTATTTATTTTAGATTTTATGAATTCACTAAAGGCTTTCATTTCCCAAAAATTGCGGATAACTATACAACATTTGTACTAGTGAAAGTTTTCGGTCTGGAACTGGCGTTGGCAACAATGAAGTTTTGTTATTACTATGTAACTACACGTTACTCAAATGTCAACATAATGGGTGACACGCTTTTGTTCACGCTGTTTTAAAGTAGACGTGTTAGTTGCAATACTTCCTGTTTTTAACGATTTATTTCTAACGAAAACTCATCGAAAGTACGTGAAAATTTGTAATGATCGTGCTCTTTCATATTCCACAGCTTTTGTTGCGGTCTTCAGTTTCAAGACCGGCTTGAGGTAGCTCTCCATGCTACTTTATCACCGAGCGAGGTGGCGCAGTGGTTAGCACACTGGACTCGCGTTCGGGAGGACGACGGTTCAATCCCGTCTCCGGCCATCCTGATTTAGGTTTTCCGTGATTTCCCTAAATCGTTTCAGGCAAATGCCGGGATGGTTCCTTTGAAAGGGCACGGCCGATTTCCTTCCCAATCCTTCCCTAACCCGAGCTTGCGCTCCGTCTCTAATGACCTCGTTGTCGACGGGACGTTAAACACTAACCACCACCACCACCACCACCACCACCTACTTTATCCTTTGCAAGCCTCCGAATAACTTCTGTAACCTACATCCATGTGAACCTGCTAACTATACTCAACTCTTGGTCTTCGGCTACAGTTTGTACCACTCACGCTCCCCTCCAACGCTAAACTGACGATCCTTTGATGCCTCAGAATATGTCCTATCAACCGATCGCTGCTTTGAGTCAAGCTGTTACACAAATTTGTCTCCAAGTCATATTCAGTACCTCCTCTTTAGCAATGTGATCGACACATCTAATTTTCAACGTTATTCTGTAGCACCATATCTCAGAGACTCCTATTCTCTTCTTGTCTAAACTGTTCATCGCTCACGTTTCATTTTCCGTCCAAGGGTACACTCCAGACAGAAGCCTTCGGAAAAGACTTCCTAACACGTAACTCTATATTCAATGCTAACAAATTTCTCTTTTTCAGAAGAGCATTTCTTGCCATTGTTTATTATTTATTAGTCTACATATTACATTCTCTCTACTTCGGCATCACCAGTTATTTTATTTCTTAAATAGCAAAACACGTCTACTGCTTTTAGTCTCTCGTTTCCTAATCCAATTCTGTCGTCATTGCCTGATTTAATTAGCTTCCTTTCTGTTATCCTTGTTTTGCTTTTGTTGATGTTCATCTTCTATCCTCTTTTCAACACATTGTCCATTCCGTTCAACTGATCTCCTAGTATTGTCTCTGACAGAACTACAGTGTTATCGACAAACCTGGAAGTTTATAATTCTAGTCTTTGAACTTTAATTTCTTCGTCAAATTTTTCATTGGTTTCCTTTATTACAGATCGAATAAAAACAGGGCTAAAAACATGTCTCACTCCACGCTCAACCGTCGCTTTCCTTTCATGCCCTCGTTTCTTACAACTGTCGCCTATTTTATGTACATGTTATAAATAATCTTTCGCTCCCTGCATTTTACTCCTGCTACCATCGTAATTACAAGTACGATAAACGTTGGTTTGCCATTCCTTAGTCTATTTTCTAAGAGAAGTCGACGGGTCAGTACATTTCTCCGAAACCCACAGTTATCTTCCCCGAGGTCGGCTTCTACCAATTTCTCCATTCCTCTGTAATTAGCCGGCCGGTGTGGTCGAGCGGTTCTAGGCGCTTCAGTCTGGAACCGCGTGACCGCTACGGTCGCAGGTTCGAATCCTGCCTCGGGCATGGATGTGTGTGATGTCCTTAGGTTAGTTAGGTTTAAGTAGTTCTAAGTTCTAGGGGACTGATGACCACAGATGTTAAGTCCCATAGTGCTCAGAGCCATTTGAACCATTTTTTCTGTAATTAATCCGTATCAGCATTTTGCAACTATGACTTATTAAAGTGATATTTCGGTAATATTCACACCTGTCAGCACCTGCTCTCTTTGTAACTATAATTACTACATACTTCTTGAAGACTGAGGGTATTTCGCCTGTCTCATACATCACCTATGTCACGTGGAATAGTTTAGTCATGGATGACTCTCCCAAGGATATCAGCACTTTTGACTGAACGTTGTCTACTCCAGAGGCCTTGTTACGACTTAGGTCTTCACTGTTCTATCGAATTATTCTCAGAGCTTCCCATCTTCATCTACTTCCTCTTCGCTTTCTATAATATTCCCTTCCGGTTCATTTCCCTTACATAGCCTCCTGTGTACTCCTACCTTTCTTCTTATTCTTTTTTGGTTAATACTGGTTTTCCATCTGGGCTCTTGATATTGATACAGCCGTTTCTCGTTTCTCCAAGTGTCTCTTTAGTTTACGTATAGGCAGTCAATCGTTACCCCAGTTATACATGCTTCTATAATACTGCGTTTGTTCTCTAGCCATTCCTGCTTAGCCACTTTGCACTTTCTGTCAATCTCATAATTTAAAAGACTTCTTTGTCCCTCGCTCATCTTGATGTTAAATGTGAAACTATTTGCTTCATTATTTTTTAATGAAATTTACGTATAACATAAATTTAATTACTACCTAAAATTGACTGCACTGTCGAAATGTTATATAAGCTATGTCTCAATGTTTGATTATGAAATGTTTTATATTGGAGCAGTGAAGCTGCTACAAATAAACCAGAAATCTTGAAAAATAATGTCGATTGTTGAAAAGTTACTTCTAATACCTTCGGAATTCAGCATATTCCAAAACAGTCACTACAATATTCCCTGCAGTGAATAAAATATCGTGTTAAACTGGTCAACAGTGAGGGATAGAACAAGACAAACATAAATTATTCAACGAAATGTATTCTGCTCCAAAACAACTTCACCTTATTACTTGCAAATACTCGTATCCTATGTTGTGTATAATGCAAAATACAAAATAGACGTTTTTAAATAAATTAGGTATTGTTTGAGAGCAAAAATGTTTCAAGGGTTAGTGCAGAAAATTCTTCTTGGTTCAGAATTTCACTGCAGCTCCGATAGACGTTGCCTGTAACTTAAAATTCAGGCAGGGTACACTGAGGTATGTTGGAGTTTCATTCTAGATAAAAACAGGAAATGCACCGTAAAATCAGTCAACTTTTTGATTAAGATGTGACTTCGTGGCTACTGCATGCTGCTGCTATTTATTCTTAAATACTGTATCTCGGGTCAACATAGAACGGATAGTTCTGCTACATTGTGTTGGATGGATGGATATAATCGGGCCGATGTGTGTAGTATGAGTTACAGTGCCTCAACACGTACGCAAAGAGTTTAACACTTGACTTATTGTGTTAATACTGTAACGTAAGATCAACACGCATACAAAGAGTTTAACACTTGATTTATTATGTTAATACTTTAACGTAAGATTTGTTCCATATAAATTTCGCGGCAGGTTTGTGTTCCTTCCCGCCCAGCTGCACATGGCTTCGTTGCAGGACACGGTGCAACCTGTCTTCAGGAGCAAGGATCGCCATTACAGTCCAAATTGTCCACATCGGCGGGCTGGACCTGGATGTGTCTGTCAGCCGAACGGATATATGCAGCGCCTACAACTTTGGCCACTGCTGCAAGCCGCAGTGGTTACTGAAGGATGAGACATGGGACGGCGCCGGCCCCGTTATGCCGTTATATTGCGCTGTCCGACTTGTTTTGCGTGCTGCGTGGAGAGAAAGGGAGGGGGGGGGGAGTTATCGTCGCAGGCCAGAGTTGGCTGCCAACAACCGAGTTGGAAGTTCGAATCTGCGACGCTATATAGCGCGGAACCGACTAGTCTGTACAGTCAGTACAGTCGATAACAGTGAACGTGGTATGTGCCCGCCACCCCCACCTCCTTACCTGGAGGGGGGGGGGGCATAGTACCTTTCTCTGGTGGCATGAGAAGACAGCAAGTACAGTCACAGACGGGGAACGATGGATATTTGTTACTGTTGTAGTGTAAAGAGCATTAGGAGCGTGCTTTGGTTCCCCCCTGTTATCGGTGGGCAACTGACGAGTGTAGGGCAGATATTGTTGTACGGAGGTACTGAGCACTGTGAAGGCAGCCAGAGGATGGTGCATGTGTATTTGAATACTACGCGTTTGTTCCAAGTTGTGATGTTGCACAGCTTGGGCATGTGTTGTTTTCTGTTGTTGTCTGTAGCTGGTGGAGGCTCCTCATAGTAGAAGTAGCACCTGTTGTGATTTTATTCGTTTATTGTGAAGATGTTGCCATTCCTGATACAGAAATTGTTTATTCTTTCTTTTCTTTTACTCAATATGTATATCTTCGATGTTTTAGTATATTTTTTGTGTTTTTCTATAGCATGAAAGGTGACTATGTTTTCCCTTACTTATATTGCTACATGAATATCTTATTTCTGAGTATGCAAAACTCACAACTTCTTCTTTATCTTCTTTATAAAGCTTTTGTGAAATGTGCTGTGTAACACAATATGATGTAAAGAATGCGCAAAACATGGGATGGAAGCATGACAGTTAACTTCATGTTTGAGGTAATGTCTGTTGTTATGATGGTGACGAAATTATGTTTAGCAGGAACAGCCTTTAAACAGTATCAAAAAATTTTCTGCTGTGTGTCTTTCTTCAGATTAGATGCACGTTAGAAACTACGACTTTAACTGAATCTTGCCATCTACAAAATATGCTGTGAGCACATAAAAACTAATATTATTTATGGTCGAAAACTTGTCATTGGCTATCAATAACAAATCTACTATTGTCGTTATTAGCAATCAAGTGACTGTATTACTACCCAAAGCAACACAGTTCTACAATAACGTTATCTTTAACTTGTTTTTAAGACAAAATATCAAACGTTGTCAGTGTATAAATGTTAACAAATTGCAAAAATTGATTGTACACACTGTTGCTCTCATGTTTTTCCCATTACATTGTATTATATATTTACATGCTTGGAAATGGTACAAATGCAGAAAATAAAAACAGTAACGGATAAAAGTGAATATGATGTCACTTAAAAAAATTATAGAAGCTGTTCATTCAAAGAAAAAAAGTTAACAATTTCATTTAATGTTATAGGCTTTACAGTACTGACAGATTTATTTATCTGTTGTTGCAAACTAAAGTCAATAGGGAATTGTGGTGTCATAAAGGAAAATAAATCGATTGTGCTTTGGATGAAGTGACATTGGCGAGACGGAAACAGATTGAGACTCCTCCTGAACTGAGGGCTTCATCTGAAGTGGAAGCAGACAACGGAAAAGACGATTTGCGAGGAATAGCTTCTCGAATTTTTTCAAAAGAATCCTCATTTGATTGCGAATGTAACGGGCTTCCTGATACAAACCGTTTCAGACGTACTGCTGTATGCTTGAACTTTGGACATGTCTTGATGTTTGATGAGAAGCCAGAAGAACAGGAAGTTATTGCTGGTAGTAACGGCATTTTCCTTTTTCTATCCAGTTTGGCAAAAGTGATACCATATATCACTTGAAACTCTTCTATAAGAAGGCAACGTGGGTCAGTTATGTGCTACAGCGTTGAAAAATACGTTGTATGGAAAAATTTAAAAACACTTCTCTTAAATAGTAAAAACTTAAAATCGCAGTGTACTCTATAACGTACAAATTCACTAACATACAGGGTGGACTTTCTTATCTTCAGACAACGATTTAAGTAACGGAAATATACGTATCCTATATTTTCAAAAATGTTATCAGGCGACAGCAATGTTGAGCCTCCCATCCAAAACCGCGGGGGAGGGGGCGGGGACAACTTTCAGATCTTAAATACATACATCCCATTTCCATTGTAGAATCGGACTTTTGTATGCAACACTTTTGTCTGAGTGTGGAAGATGACGCTGAAATCGACAAATAACAAAATTGAGTTCAAAACCGGTATTATCTCGAGAAAAAGTGAATTGGATCAAAAGCATAGAAACAGACGTGTGGCTTATGACTCAGTGTTTTACAGTGTTCTGCGTGTAGCTGTTTTTAACTAAATTGCGTTATTGATTAGAATGCAGGCTGTTACGACAGAAGAAAAAAACTGAAATAGTTTAAGAAAAGGAAACTGAAATGATTTACGCTTATGGAGAATTCGGCAGTAACGTCGATAATGCTGTAACCTTTTATGCTTCACGTTTTCCAAACGTGGTGAGATCGTGTAGCTCTTTTTGTCGGCTTATTCCACAGTTCTCCGCCGAGGGAACATAGCAGTCACGAAAAAGGAACTGTCGAAGTTCAGTTTCAGCAGAGAATACTGAAACTGTGGTACTAGTTGTAGGGAATCATAGCCCTCGTATTAACATTCAGCAATGAAGTCACAAATCAGGAATTACTCGGACCACAGCTGGCAGAATTTTGAAACATAGAAAATATCATGTTTCATATTTCCCCCTATGTTCTCTGTCGAGTCGACCTTTGCAAACCATAGTATGATCAATTGACATAACATGCATTATTGGAATGTTAAAAACCCACACTGGTTATACCAAGTTGAACATCAGTGTCCGTGGAACGTGAATGTCTGGTGTGGAGCAATTGGTGACACAGTCATTGACCCATTCCTCGTCAGTGGAACCTTAAGTGGCGTTAAATATCGAACATTCATGGAGCATGATCTTCCTTTATTACATGCAGAACTTCCTTTGGACTTGCGACAGACAATATGGTTTCAGCATGATGGTTGTCCAGCACATTATTCCGTAGCACCTCGAGAAATTTTATATCGCGTGTTAAATCGTTGGTGGATCGGAAGGGGCAATCCATTGTCTTGGCCTGAAAGATCGTCAGATCTTAGTTCGCCTGCTTTTTGTTCGGGGGTTGCTTGAATAGCGAAGGGCGAACAGCACGGGATAATATGATGTAGCGTGTTACCATTGTCTGTCGGTAGAGTTCGTCGGAAACACTTCTCAGTTGTGTCGAATCATGTCATTTCTTGATAAATAAGTGCATCGAAGTGGGTAGATATTTTTTTGAGCACGTCAGGTAAAATAACTCTAGAAAATAAGCACCCTGCTGCTGAGAGGTTAGAGGACACTCCTCAAACGAGCATCCCATTGGTCAGAGGTGAGAGGACATATGTCAAACCATCTTTTGTCACAATTATTGAACGTGTCTGGGTTTCTTTGTTTATCTAACGCATTTTTCTCAACATAACACCGTTTGGAAAATCAGTTGTATCATTTTTCTATAGCAGCTCCATCTAACACGCAATGAGAGAAATATTGTATCAACAGTTATGTATTTTTTCCACAAAATGCGATTCTACAGTAAAAATTGGATGTTCCCTTGTAACATTTCAATTGGTATCACCTTACAACATTTTTAACAATACTGAATGCGTATTTTCCCAATTTTTAATCCAATGGATCGATTTAGGTATTTCATTGTCTCAATATAAAAACATCATGCATATATGCAGAATTTAATAATTTATTATACACACTATTATTTTTCCAGTGACCATATCCACCTTGAGTTGAATTACAATGGCGAGCAATGAATCAAAGATTCATGTCAAAATGCAAAGCTGAATCAACCGACAAGCCAACAGTGCTGTGAGCCAAATCAGTAAGTTAGCTGAGAACACAAAGAGCACAGTGACTCCTGGGTCACCATGTGATCCACTCTTCACAGAGTCAGGGGCAGTGAACAGCTGCCAGACCTGGCACACGTCAGCTGAGAGAAGGGAGCGAGAATCAAGGCCTCAGTGACGCATGACTCACCTGCCATCTGCTCCGTGCTGAGGAGAGAGGGTTAGGGGAGCCAAGAGCTTCTGCTTCATAAAGCATTGCCTCTTGCGATAATGTGTCGAATGGGTCAATATGTCGGGTCTTTGCAAGCTATCTTTTCAAATCGAAAGCATAAACAGAAGGTGAGAAAGTGTTTTCTGCATTAATGAAATGTTCTAATGTAGTGTCCTTCGTTTTCTTTCTGTTCCTTCTCAGCTGAGACAAGCTGTTCACAACGGTAAAATATATAAACACATGCAAGACATTTTTTGAGTAGCATTTTTGCATAGCACAGTCTGTGTCATAATGACTAATTCAGCATACTGGGTAGGACAGTATTATAATAGCCTGTCCTAGAATTTTCGTTCCGCATACTGACGTCACTGTAGAGACTTTCCAGACCCGAAGTGGTTCGACTCCTTTTCTCTCAGTCACGGATTGCTCAATCTGTGAGATGACTAGCTCCTTGATTCAGTTCAGGAGTGGACTGCCCACTTCTAATGTGCAGTGGCAAAGCGTGTTCATGTTTGTGTGGTGTAATGTGCTATTATTGTGTTAGACACAAACACTCGGAAATTTTATGGCCATGTTATTATCTTTTGTACACAGTTTAGACTAAATATTAAGGTGAATGGTATGAAGGAAAAGGTGAGACTGTTTAAATACTGTGAGCTTCATGGAGTATTATGAACAGCACTGGCAATATACGGCCGAATGGAGGGAGAGTGATTGTCTTTTATAGAACCGAACTGTTTTGCCACTAATCGAACTACACAGACTAAAGCAGTTCAAAACTTATTGTTATTATACACTACTGGCCATTAAAATTGCTACACCAAGAAGAAATCAAGATGATAAATGGGTATTCATTGGACAAATATATTATACTACAACTGACTTGTGATTACATTTTCACGCAATTTGGGTGCATAGATCCTGAGATGTCAGTACCCAGAACAAACACCTCTGGCCGTAATAATGGACTTGATACGCCTGGGCATTGAGTCAAACAGAGCTTGGATGGCGTGTACAGCTACAGCTGCCCATGCAGCTTCAACACGATACCACAGTTCATCAAGAGTAGTGACTGGCGTATTGTCACTACCCAGTTGCTCGGCCACCATTGACCAGACGTTTTCAGTTGGTGAGAGATCTGGAGAATGTGCTGGCCAGGGCAGCAGTCGAACATTTTCTGTATCCTGAAAGGCCCGAACAGAATCTGCAACATGCGGTCGTGCATTATACTGTTGAAATGTAGGGTTCTGCAGGGATCGAATGAAGGGTAGAGCCACGGGTCGTAACACATCTGAAATGTAACGTCCACTGTTCAAAGTGCCGTCAATGCAAACAAGAGGTGACCGAGACGTGTAACCAATGGCACCCCATACCATCACGCCGGGTGACACCCCAGTACGGCGATGACGATTACACGCTTACAATGTGCGTTCACCGCGATGTCGCCAAACACGGATGAGACCATCAAGATGCTGTAAACAGAACCGGGATCCATCCGAATAAATGACGTTTTGCCATTCGTGCACCCGGGTTCATCGTTGAGTACACCATCGCAGGCGCTCCTGCCTGTGATACAGCGTCAAGGGTAACCGCAGCCATGGTCTCCGAGCTGATAGTCCATGCTGCTGCAAACGTCATCGAACTGTTCGCGCAAAAGGTTCTTGTCTTGCAAACGTGTCCATCTGTTGACTCATGGATAGAGAAGTGGCTGCACGATCCGTTACAGCCATGCGGATAAGATGCCTTTCACCTCGACTGCTAGTGATACGAGGCCGTTGGGATCCAGCACGGAGTTCCGTATTACCCTCCTGAACCCACCTATTCCATATTCTGCTAACAGTCATTGGATCTCGACCGACGCGAGCAGCAATGTCGCGATACGATAAACCGCAATCGCGATAGGCTACAATCGGACCTTTATCGAAGTCGGAAACGTGATGGTACGCATTTCTCCTCCTTACACGATGCATCACGACATTTCACCAGGCAACGCCGGTCAACTGCTGTTTGTGTATGAGAAATCGGTTGTAAACTTTCCTCACGTCAGCACGTTGTAGGTGTCGCCACCGACGCCAACCTTGCGTGAATGCTCTGAAAAGCTAATCATTTGCATATCACAGCATCTTCTTCCTGTCGGTTAAATTTCGCGTCTGTACCAAATCATCTTCGTGGTGCAGCAATTTTAATGGCCAGTAGTGTATTTGCTACTTACTTACCTGCTACAAGTGTTAAAACAGTAAGTATCTCAGGGGAGGCTTTTAAACTGTTTATTAAGTGTGAAACTCTTTCCGCTGGAACTGTGGTGATCATGGCACTCATGCTAAAAGTGGACGGACTGTAACTGCGCGATAGCTCAGTTTTATACTATTTCAAAACAATACGCTGGACGTTGATAATGGAACACATTGACTAAGGGACGTTGTAATGGCACACATATGAACTTGGATCTACACAGCTGCAATTACCCTCGATGCGACTTTGATGAAAGGAACGCCACGGAAGATGACATTACCGCTCGGCGAGTCCTATTCCAAGGTAGAGGACGCATCTGCTGCTATTTGATAGGTGGAGCTTCCTTAATCACGTCACCAGAATCGACAAGCTATCCTTCACTTCACAACGCGCCGCCCACGAAAAAATAAGCTGCAATGCGTACTGCTCTCCGCTTATAAAGACTAAAAATGTTTCAGAGAGATAAATTTGTAATTTCTCTCCTTTTTCTGGGAACCCTTTCGTAATATTTGCCTATCTTAAAATAAATGTAATTGCAGTGATTTGTGTATGTAATCAGTATAGTTGCCCAATCGTTAACAGTATTTATTTCCTCTGTCTTATTCCTTTCTTTTATTGTAGCTGTTGTTGCATGTGTTTTATCGTATTATTTTGGAAAGATATATTTTTTTTGGCATGTGTGCAGTATTTCTGTCAGCCACATTTATATGTTCTGTTGTGGCTTGTGGCAGCTCGCGTAAGTTATGGCATCTGCCATTAGAGTCTGAGGGTCGACCAATCATAGCAAGGCTGCTCCTTCGCCACTGGGGAAAGGCACGTTATTGATGTGAACTTCAAATCTAACAGCTGCTCAACTACGCAACTGTGTTTAATTTAGTATAATTTCATATTACTGCATACTCGTGACCAGGTGCTTTGCAGTTATGACTGAGCAAACTCACAGCCTGTCCTATCATTATCCGCGGAAACAGTTACGGAGGATTTTTTTTTCAGATTGTATTCTTTTGGGGATCGTTACCAGATTCTGACATGGCTTCTTTCACTAACTTTGGAAGTAAAACGGCTTCATTTGAGTCTACATAATAAAATTCATAGTTACGCAGCAGATTACGCTGTTATAGCTAAATTTAGTGACAGGACTGAGTCACATATTTTACACTATGTTTGTCTGCACTATTACTATGCGACGCCCATTTAACATAAGTGGTATTCCTGGACAAAATACTGCTGATTTATTATTAACTGCTAATCATTTCTATTGACATCAGCCGGCCGTTGTGGCCGAGCAGTTCTAGGCGCTTCAGTCCAGAACCGTGCGACCGCTACGGTCGCAGGTTCGAATCGTGCCCCGGGCATGGATGTGTGTGATGTCCTTAGATTAGTTAGGTTTGAGTAGTTCTAAGCTTAGGGGACTGATGACCTCAGATGTTAAGTCCATAATGCTCAGAGCCATTTGAATCATTTTCTTCTATTGACATCATTGTGTTTCTGGTTTACATACAGGGAGACTCAGCTCCTCCTAGCTGTGTGTTTTATGCAGCGTCCACCACCTTCAAATACCACTTGAAGATTCTCATATTCTCTCGCTCACTACACGCTAACTATTAGACCTGCAGAAAAAATTAACAAAAACTTTTTTGTAAAATAATAAAATGCAGCTAAATTTTGTGCTGGGATACATTTTCGCCAGAGGCAATACTTACCGAATTATTCAAGAAAAATCTCCAGATATGACCTTCAAACCTTTTTTCTTGAATAATCTAAAATCGTGGCCTCCAGGCTAAATGTAGCCCAACACAAAATTTAACTACATTAAATTTTGCTACAGAAAGATCCTGGTCATTTTTTCTGTAGGTCTAGTAGTTTGCGCATAGAGAGCGATAGAATATTAAAATTCCACTTGCAGTTTTTGAAAGAGTTGTGGGTTGCATAAAACCTATCGGTAGGGGCAGCTAAATCATCCTGTTGGGTTGTATAAAACATGTACATGCTGTTAAACACATGCTGTTGTAAAATGAGATTACATTTACACAACACCCAGCCCAGATATCACTCCACCCAAACCCTGCACTACACATCATACCTCTTAATTTTTTACATTCGGACAGTAATCATATGAAATGACAAAATAAACATTTTTACGCCCCTGGGTGCCTTAGATAGGCACTCTGCGACTGGTACTGAGTGACGAGGTTGATCGTTTTAGACGTTTGGTAGCAAAGATCCGACCGCACACGGACCAAAGTTTACACAATTCAGAGACAGGTGGCGAGCACGATTTCTCTCCGGTAGGTAACCGATGAATGAGGCCTCAGGAAGACCATCTGGCCACGAACTTACAGAAAATAAATTTATCAATGCTCGATTACAGCAACTGCGTAGTAGACGGGATTAATGTGAAGAAAAATAAGTGATAAATCTTGAGAGTCACGTTATTGTGTATGTCCGCTGTTTAGAAACTCATGGTGGATCCTCTGGAAGCTTTTCCTGTTTTCATTTCTTTCAAGGCGACAGTAATTTCATTGACTGAAACAGTTTGTTGACACTAAGGCGAGTTCTTTTCAGACAATCCGTGAAGACTTTCGTTTTCCTGTTTTATGCTCATCATATGAGTTCGGACTTCAGGAGAGCAAGAACTTTTTACAACCGCATTTTGTTATATATGGTTAGTCTAACGTGTATGTTGACGCCTACCTCCTAGTTTGCGTAGTATAACTGCGCTTATTAAAACATTGACAA
The DNA here is from genome assembly GCF_023864345.2 of Schistocerca serialis cubense. NCBI lineage: Eukaryota > Metazoa > Arthropoda > Insecta > Orthoptera > Acrididae > Schistocerca > Schistocerca serialis. The sequence continues at coordinate 477,567,430 of NC_064644.1, read as the reverse complement.
ACCTCTTATAACTGTTGTGGATTAGAGGAATCCGTACAAGTCGTTTATCGAGGTATTTGGGAAGAAGTCCGTTATTAACTTTCTATAACCAAAAACGCGTAGATTCTTATTTATTTTCAACAAACGGTTTCGAGAGTCTTTTCCGTCACATTCTACTGCTTAGTTTATAAACACGGGATACTTCTATTGTGATTTATGTAGCGCACACAATATAAAGTAAAATGAAAATTTGCACATATTTTGAAGACTTAATCATCTGTGAGCGCTACATACACGGACATGGCCATGTGCACAAGATGTTTTTTAACTGTAAATGTTTCATTTCTTACGAACGTTGTTGTAATGTACTACATTTTATTCACTAATAAGGCAACGTGTCAGGAGGTTCTGACTCACAATGAACACGTTTTATAACAAAAAGTTTTTGAAGCTATGTAAGCGTACAGTTCACATTTCCGTTTCTTTTAAGGACAAACAAAAATCTTTTTTGTCAAATAGTACGACGTAAATCAAGATAGGAGATATACGAGTACTATGATACAGACCAAGAGATGACAGCAAAATGTGTCGAGACCGGTTGTCGAAAATAAAGAATTTATGCAATTTTGGCGATAGAAAACTTTTTCCAAGTGAAACAGATAGCACCTTCTAACCTCTTAAAATGAGAAAATTGAACTAAAAGTTAGTTGTCTGTCTGAAATTCCATCTGGGGGAGGGGCATGAAGTTATTATGGGAATACTACTTCCCACTTTCAATGTTATTGAATGGTGCTGAGAATAAGGAAAATTACGAAGCACTTTGCTGGAGGGCTGCAGTGGTAGACTGTTGTCATTCTTAATGACAAAACACAGAATAATGATTGCTTTCACTTCTAGCTGCTGAAGGAAAGCTATTTCTATATTTGACATAAAAAATTACATAAAAATAATTTTCTTGAAGGACATATACTGGGTACTCTCCATCGTAGATCGATGTTCTGTATTTATGTTGCACATGTTGGCTGTTCAAATATCCTATATAGACCCCAGGGCGAGATTGGAACAAGAGTACGTGGTTCGTCGAGTTATTGGATAGAGGTATGTAGTTCATTAAGTTTTGGTCATCTCGTGTTCATAATCGTTCACGAATATGCTCTAAATCCCAGTGTAATCAGTGCCTGTTCGCAAATAGGTTTTACACCTCTCGCCTTAAATTGAAATAGTAGTTGCGTTTTCTTGTTATTACTCACCCCCTTTTAGTTGTGGCCTGCGCTGTACTCAAGTTGCGGCGAATGTACTGTAGCTAACTTTATGGTCGAATGCCCTTTCTGTCGCGATAGTCGTCACTTACCTGAGGGAGGGAAGGCGTTTACGCAGCTGTTTGTGAATGGTGCAAACTTTGTCTTGTTTGATGCGCATTTTTAACTTCTCGTAGCGTAATGAATAATCCATTAAATGTCGGGCATGCAGCCGCGCAAACACTACGTCTGCAACTGATATTTTGGCTGCGTACCATCCGACCATCCTCAGAGTCAGTTAGAAGACTGACGACAAGGTGCCAAGTACAGCCTTGTACGAGGTGCATTCAAGTTCTAAGGCCTCCGATTTTTTTTCTCCGGACTGGAAAGAGATAGAAACATGTGCATTGTTTTAAAATGAGGCCACGTTCATTGTCAATACGTCCCAGAGATGGCAGCACCGTACGGCAGATGGAATTTTACCGCCAGCGGCGAGAATGAGAACTGTTTTAAATACTTAAAATGGCGACGTTTTCCTTACTTGAACAGCGTGCAATCATTCGTTTTCTGAATTTGCGTGGTGTGAAACCAATTGAAATTCATCGACAGTTGAAGGAGACATGTGGTGATGGAGTTATTGATGTGTCAAAAGTGCGTTCGTGGGTGCGACAGTTTAATGAAGGCAGAACACCGTGTGACAACAAACCAAAACAACCTCGGGCTCGCACAAGCCGGTCTGACGATATGATGAGGAAGTGCAGAGAATTGTTTTGGGGGATCGCCGAATGACTGTTGTACACATCGCCTCCAGAGTTGGCATTTCTGTGGGTTTTGTGCACACAATCCTGCATGAAGACCTGAAAATGCGAAAAGTGTCATCCAGGTGGGTGCCACGAATGCTGACGGACGACCACATGGCTGCCCGTGTGGCATGTTGCCAAACAATGTTGACGCGTAACGACAGCATGAATGGGACTTTCTCTTTGTCGGTTGTGACAATGGATGAGACATGGATGCCATTTTTCAATCCAGAAACAAAGCGCCAGTCAGCTCAATGGAAGCACACAGATTCACCGCCACCAAAAATATTTAGGGTAACCGCCAGTGCTGAAAAAATGATGGTGTCCATGTTCTGGAACAGCGAGGGCCTAATCCTTACCCATTGCGTTCCAAAGGGCACTACGGTAACAGGTGCGTCCTATGAAAATGTTTTGAAGAACAAATTCCTTCCTGCACTGCAACAAAAACGTCCGGGAAGGGCTGCGCGTGTGGTGTTTCACCAAGACAACGCACCCGCACATCGAGCTAACGTTACGCAACAGTTTCTTCGTGATAACAACTTTGAAGTGATTCCTCATGCTGCCTACTCACCTGACCTGGCTCCTAGTGACTTTTGGCTTTTTCCAACAATGAAAGACACTCTCCGTGGCCGCACATTCACCAGCCGTGCTGCTATTGCCTCAGCGATTTTCCAGTGGTCAAAACAGACTCCTAAAGAAGCCTTCGCCGCTGCCATGGAATCATGGCGTCAGCGTTGTGAAAAATGCGTACGTCTCCAGGGCGATTGCATCGAGAAGTAACGCCAGTTTCATCGATTTCGGGTGAGTAGTTAATTAGAAAAAAAATCGGAGGCATTAGAACTTTAAAGCACCTCGTACACTCCACCGTAGCGGTATTGTGCATTCGGGTGACAGACACTGGTCGATGGCAAAGAGGTACATACGCGCCACCTGTGGTGAACGCTTTCTGACATTCAATTCGCTTATCGATGTATATTTGGCAGCGGTAACACCTTGACAACTTATCTGCAATTTAATTACACCAATAGCCGGATTTCACACCATATCCAAACTAAAACCATTACCTATATTTATTATGTTATTCGTTAATCTAATGTCTATGGCTTCCTTCAACATAGAATCCCAAAAATAAGAGGTAGATGCTTCAGTCTTCACGTCACTGTTGTTCATCGAATGACTCGTATCTATACAATGTTCTGATACAGGTGACGTGTGTGGCTGCAGTAAGCGTGTGTATCTTTGGTGTTCCACACACGTCCCACGTGAGTTGTCTGACTTATCACAATTTCCGCAAGAATTTGATAAGCACACTCCGTACAAAGGAATAAATCACCCTTCACAGAACCGAGTAAGGCTGAAATCTCCGTAGGAGTGCGGAAGTTCACTTTAACGCGTTGTTTCTTGGCAATACAGCCAATCTTCGAGGAAAAATCGCCCACCTAAGGCAAAAACACACTTGATCTGAAGATATTACTTGCTTCTTGCACTCCAGAATTCCCATTGTTCTACCTCTTCTTTCTCCACGTATGAGACATTTTCCTGTATCACCCTCTTGGTTGAAATTATTGATCCTTTACCTCGCAATCAGTCTTCCTAAAGATCTCCTGTGTAATAATTCACCATTAATTTTGGTATTCTGCCTTCTTTCATTGTTGCGACATAATCCTTCCAGTTGTCCCTGAATTCCACAATCTGTTCGTTTAATCTTTTGATTGCCAGTTCCTCCCTCTGTAAAATATTGGGCTAGTAAAATAAAGTTAGGGGGTGATACAGTCTTTTTTTGGCATATCAGGATTCATCACACTGATGTTATTTCTTAAGAAAAAAGTTTCTTCGTCGTGGCCCGTGTTATTAACGTCAGTAAGAAAGCGGGACATAAAATTAGTCGTCCCCGAAATATATCACTGTAACACCGTCTCAGAGAGATTCCTTGATGGTGTCCTCAGTTCGTCGTGGAGGAGTGTCAACATGTTTCTTCACGCATTATTGGTTATTAGATCCAATAGGGCTATCAAATTTCGGAGACGCTTACTCCTAAGTTTCACACGCTGTCATAAATGGGCCCACGTAGTTTCTATGGACTAGCAGTGCAGTCGAGGAGCGATAGGATGCATCATTTTTCTTCACCCCAGGAACGAATTATGGCAGTCCTGGTGCCATCTAGAAAAACGTGAGAGTCCACAGCATTCTCGTCACGTACATGTGCACGAAAGGGCAACACTTGGTCACTGTGAACGATGAAATTGACAACATAGTTCCTGAGGTTCACACCACTGCCTACAGCATTTCTCCGGCATCTACAGCGCTCCAAGCTACCAGCTCGTTCTTTTAAGAGAGCTACTACACTGAAGAGCCAAAGAAATTGTTACACCTGCCTAATATCGTGTATGGTCCCCGCGGGTACACAGAATTGCCGCAACAGAACCGTGGCATGGACTCGACTAATGTCTGAAGCAGTGGTGGAGGGAACTGACACCATGAATCCTGCAGGGCTGTCCATAAATCAGCAAGTGTTCGAGCGGGTGGAAATCTCAACAACATGTTGCAAATCAGCCCACGTATGTTCAATAATATTTCGTGTCTGGGGAGTGTGGTGACAGGCGGAAGTGTTTAAACTCAGAAGAGTGTTCCTGGAGCCACTCTGTAGCAACTCTGGATGTGTGGAGTGTCGCATTGTCCTGCTGGAATTGCCCATGTCTGTCGGAATGCACAATGGACATGAACTGATGCAGGTCATGGGACAGAATGCTAATGTACGTGTCACCTGTTAGAGTCGTATCTGGACGTATCAGTGGTCCCATATTATTCCAATTGCACACGCGCCACACCATTACACTGCCTCCACCTGCCTGAACAGTCTCCTGCTGATATCCAGTGTCCATGGATTCATGAGTTTGTCTCCATGCCCGTACACGTCTATCCGATCTATACAATTTGAAACGAGACTCGTCCAACTAAGGAACATGTTTCCAGCCATTAACCGTCCAATGTCCGTGTTGACGGGCCCATTTGAGGCGTAAAGCTTTGTGTCGTGCAATCGCCAAGGGTACACGAGCGGGCATTCGCCTCCGAAAACTCATATCGATGATTTTTCGTTGAATGGTTGGCACGCTGACACTTGTTGATGGCCCAGCTTTAAAATCTGCAGCAGTTTGACAAAGAGTTGCACTTCTGTCACGCTGAACGATTCTCTTCAGTCGTCGTTGGTCCCACTCTTGCTGGATCTTTTTCCGGCCGCAGCGATGTCTGAGATTTGATGTTTTACCGGATTGCTGATATTCACGTTACACTCGTGGAATGGTCGTCAGGGAAAATCGCCACTTCATCGCTACCTCGGAGATGCTGTGTCCCATCGCTCGCGCGCCGTCTATTCACATAAATGTTGATAATCTGCCATTGTAGCAGCAGTAAGCGATCTAACACCTGCACCAGACATTATTTGTCTTATATAGGTGTTGCCGACCGCAGCGCCGTTCTCTGCCTGTTTACATATCTCTGTGTTTGAATACGGATACCTATATCAGTTTCTTTGGCGCTTCAGCGTCATATTTTGTCCGATGCACCAATTTACCGGGCATTATCGTGCTCGGTAGATGGGGAAACGTGGTCAAATTCTTTTTGAAACAAGAAATTCAGTAGTTTGACTAAATAACTTGCGAAGAATATGATGATTTCTTGTTGATCGTCAAGGCCAATTTTCTTACCCAACATCGCTAAGTCCCATTTCGTTCTCTATTTGCTTCAAGGTGGCTGAATATTAAACACTTATCTGGCTTCGTCCACTTTGTTGTACTTGTCGCTTCCTATATTTCACTGTAAGGGAACAGTGCTTATTGACGTATCCGCGTACAGTGCGCTGTAGCTCTTCGTGGAACCGGCAACGGAAATCTGTTTCGTGGAATACGTCTCGAAAAAAAAATAGCACTCGTGAAGGAGACAGCGGTTAACGTCTGACCGGTTAGTAGGACCGGTTACAGCAGCCCCTATTAGATGCCGTCGTATTTGACGGCAGCTCTCTTTTGCGCCTTTTTAAGTGCACTGGGAATCCACCACTACCAAACAAACACATTGTTGTTCACATCCCCCACGACAGATAAAAATAAGAGTCTTCTTCGTTACAGTGGGATATCTGATTGATTATTTTAAGCGGTCATCATGTCTAACGATAATTATTACATCTCTATGTAACAGCTACAACCAATAGCCTTAGTTATCTGTTTCCCATAAATTAGTGTTGCTTTGTAACCATACTTTCCCCCCATTTTTTTATTCTAACAGCGCAAAGTTTATTCCAGGATTCTAGACAGATGAACCACTAAGATTTTCCTTTTTACTGTACCTGTTTTCCATTGGGCCTTCGTCATACTATATTTCCGTTATATTTTCATTTCACAGATTATCGGTCGACTGCCTTTAACATCCTTCTACAGCACCATACCCTAACTTTTCTCGGTGGCTCCGTACCTGGTATTCCTATAGTCCATATATCACTCATAAAATACTACGTAACAGTCATACATTTTCATGAATTAATTTCGCAGTTCTACGAAAATTTTTGTATCAGAACAGATCTTTTAATGAAGAAAACTTTCTTCATTCTTTCTGATGTATTCCCTGTGTCCGTTGTCCGACGTAGTATGCTAGACAGGAGAAACTTTTCACTTCCTCTACTATTACAACTTCCAGAATTTTGAGTTTAGACTAGTAATATCCTCATGTCTATTATTCTGTATGTCTCCCGCTTTAACGATTGTTTTCTTTGACTCACATGTTATCCTAAGTGTGCTGTGTACTTCATTTAATTGTTCCTCTTAAGTTTGCACACTTTGGACCAGAGGGTTACATCGATTCCCAGTCTAGACAGTGGTATCTATTTCCCTTGTATTTTAGTTCGTCTTACGAAATTTTCTTTCACTCCAGTGGACTAATCACAAACATCTGCATATTGGTGTTTCCCCAGGAACACTGCTGGTGCACTACACTCGACTGACCAGAAATGCTGCCACGCGGTGTTTTAGTGTTTAATCAGCTTTGCAGATACCACACGATAGAACGAAATTCTTTGATTACTCCTGTTGCGTATTACATGTGTGAGATAGCAAAAGACAATTAAGAAAGATCTTTGAAGTCGTCAAGAAATTCTGTATTACTATCACATTTGTATGTTCCGAATTTTTTTCATATTTACGTTCTTAAATAGATATTTCAAGCACCTCCAGTGGGCCAATGTATGTCAGTCTTTCCTCACTCAATGTAGAGCGTGGGCCAAAAGTCACGAATGCGTAGTAACTGTCAATAATTTTTTTTTATTCTTTTCTCCTTTATTTCGTTTCAGATTCTGATTGAAGAAGGACGGTAGACTACCCATGAAAAAATTCAGCACTGTTCAACAGGGCAGAATGGTAGTAAATGATAAATAAAAAATGTTCAATGAATTATGCATACAGACAATCGTTTTCATAGAGTTTATTATAATAAGTGTTGATCAAATTTCAGTATCACTATAGGTATTACCTTCAGAAGGAATAAAGTCACGTGTAATGTTTTAAACATATTACAAAATAAACACTTAACATAGCCAATGCATTATAACAGTTAACCGAAGTAAATGGAATAAAAAAGGTATTTACATAACTTAAATTACGTTAAAATTATGAGGGTACATTATGAGCTAAAACGATCAAGTCAGTTAGAAGACCTCCATGAGAAACATCAAGAATTATTCCACAGGTGCAGGTTATGACACGAAGAGGCGCTGGACTAAACGAGTGGCAGCTCGTTACGATACCAAGCAGTAGTAAGCCACCTGCTTGCCGCTAGTAGAATGATAAACGCTCATCCGTAAGAAATACGTAACTGAGGTAGCAATACATCAGTATAACATATGTTTCAGCGTTTTAAATAGAACAAAATTTTATATATCATAAAAGCAAGAACATTATAAAAAATAATGCAAAAGGAATAAGACTTTTTTTTGAAATGATACAGTACAATACGAGGCACAAAATGAATAAAATGGTTAAATACAAAATTATGTGATGATAAAAAAATAAATGGATACTGTAGCAGGAATTTAACAAGATATTGCTACTGGTATATGCAAAAAAGAAAAATATTCTTTATGTAAAACCTGCATAATCAGGACACAGTGCCGTGTGGCAAGCTATCGGAAAGGAAATATATAGTACGCTAAGTAAATGAAAAACAACGTTTCCGAAATAGAAGTGAAAAGAAACACGAGCCAAAACACCACGCAGGTGCGAGCAACGGTATAAAAGCGTTAGAGAAATTTTTGTTTCTCAACTTTGCTTGTTCATTTAAAATGAAGCCATCTTAACTGGTCATATGTCTTAAGATACCCAGGACATTAAGTTTCCACCGTTTCTTCTCCCTATGTGCAACTGTCATTTGATCTATTCCTTTTGCATTGTGTCCCGATGTTAATAAACTCTCTGCGAAAGTGGAATTATGGATTTCCTAACATATTTTCATTGTATCTGATGTCAAAGACCCTACCAGTCTGTCCAACATAAAACACCGGACATGTACCGCAAGCAATTTTGTGAACTCCTGAGCTACATAAAGTTTCATCTGAAGCTTTAAAGCTGTGGGTTATATTTTTTTGTACGCTGTTTTTTGTGGAGAAAGTAATTTTTCATACACATCCCTTAATCAAAAGACGTTGAATCCAGTACGATACATTACCTAATTATGATATTGGAGTAAATTTCCCGTTTTCATTGCCCCCATTTTGACTACTGCTTAGAGAATTCGAAATTTTTTTTCCAGCTATGAGCTTCGTAACACTTATTACAGACTATTGTTTTAATTAAGTTAATTTCTTTTTTTAGTTTAGTTCGTGATAAAGGTGTGACTGCAGCACTAGGAATAGGTGAATGAAAGAAAGCTGTCTTATGGACTGAGGGTGTGCTGAATGAGAATACACTATTCAGCTGGTGCTTGTTGCTTTATAGAAAATATCAAAAGTTATTCTATCGTCTGTTGTGGTGAAATTGAGATCCAAAAAATTTAGCTAATGATTTTCTTTTTGCTACTCGCCAGTGGAACTAATTTTCTCGTGAAGATTGTGAAACATTTAAAAAAGTTTGTCTATTCTGTCATTAGTTCCATTTTATTAATTGAAATACCGTCCATGTACCTCAAGTAGGAGTGAATGCATAACTCTGTAAAAGCATAAATTCTAAAAAAATTTGTGCTTCTGAATTTACGAACATGTCTGCTAGGAAAGTTAAAACGGATTACGAACTACAAAGCCATCTGGTTGTTGAAACAATTTTCCATTACATTCGAAGTAATTGTATTTAATTGCCACATTCACAACGATATAAGATGTGTAATTTGTTCATCCGTTGTATGTTTTTTGTAAGCATACAGAGTTTCTGAACGATTTCCACAGCTGTTTGAACTGATACATTCGTGTACAAATTAGTAATATCAGAAGATAATGATTTTGTCGCTTTGTTGCATTTCAGATATTTAATATTATTTACAAAGATTTGCCTATTAGCTACTGAACAATTATTTTGAAAAACAAAACAAAAATGTTATAGCCCCTTCATGATTCCATGCCTCACCCTGTAGGCTGTAACTTGTAGAGGACTGATTCCTCAATTTTATTACTCGCATTGTCTATCTCATGTTTTATGTTACATTACACTGACGAAATTTTAAATTTGTAGGGCTTAATGGTATTATTGAATAATAGTATTCAATTGATTATTTTTCAGTTACATAAATTAGTTTTACTTCTCAATTACTTTACATCATAACCTAAATAACTGTGAAATGTGATGTCGCAGTAATAACACACTTTAGAACAGAACGCAAACTATTTCTTACTTAGAAAAATATCAGGTAACAGATCTTAAGCTGAGGAAATGACCTGAAACAACGAAGCGGTGGGACACAAATAAAAAGTAGACACTATTTGTTGTGGACTGGCAAGTCAGTCAATCCACTAGGAGGAAGCCGAAAGGCACGCGTTTAAGCTCACGCAGGCTGGCGTGAGGTCTGGAACAGGTAAAGTAATTGAGACTAGCAAATAAAGTACGTAGCTGCTGGAATACTTAACTTTAATCCATAATTGGTGAACATTGCTCTTGACAGTACATGTTTTACAGCATCAATAGTAACTGGTAATGGCGCCTTGCTAGGTCGTAGCAAATGACGTAGCTGAAGGCTATGCTAACTATCGTCTCGGCAAATGAGAGCGTAGTTTGTCAGTGAACCATCGCTAGCAAAGTCGGCTGTCTAACTTGGGCGAGTGCTAGGAAGACTCTCTAGACCTACCGTGTGGCGGCGCTCGGTCTGCAATCACTGATAGTGGCGAGACGCGCGTCCGACGTATACCAACGGACCGCGGCCGATTTAAAGGCTACCACCTAGCAAGTGTGGTGTCTGGCGGTGACACCACACTATTCGCACTGTAAGGAACACCAGCGTCGCCGTAGGAGAGGTTAAGAACGGGTCCCGCGACTTGTCTGACCGGTAAATCATGTCGTGGAACCGGTATCCGTTACGCAGCGGGCTGTCGACCAGAAGCTGTTGGCTGAAAGTGTGGTCCAGGTGAAACGGTTTGCCAGTCTTCTCCCAAGGTTTGCTAAGGCTCCTCTACATGAGATATATTTTTTTGTCTTTAGCAAAACCACCCAGAAAATTACGCAAAAGACTTGTCTGAGTTACAGTCCTAAACAAGTTGCAGAAATGATCAAAAAACAAAAAACGTTAAATCTTCTTTCGTTCAATTCTGATGTAGTATTATCAATAAAACAAAATCCTTGTGAAGATATTTTGTCATAAAGTAGAAGCAAAAACGTTTCCCTTAAGAAGTAACACGGAACTGTCTTCAAATGGTTCAAATGGCTCTGAGCACTATGGGACTTAACATCTGAGGTCATCAGTCCCCTAGAACTTAGAACTACTTAAACTTAACTAACCTAGGGACATCACACACTTTCATGCCAGACGCAGGATTCGAACTTACGACCAAGCGGTCGTGCGGTTCCAGACTGAAGCGCCTAGAACCGCTCGGCCACAGCGGCTCGCGAACTGTCTTAAGAAAGCTTTAAAAGTAAAACTTCAAATAAGCATGAGCAATAAAAATCAATCAAGCTGACACAGGAATACATATTTCCGGGTAAACTTAGCAATAATCTCGAAAAGTTCTTGGCTGGTTTGCTTCAAACTTTTACACAACTGATAAAGTTTCAGGCTCCACGTAGGCTACATATTTTTAATGTATTTCGTATATAAATAGAAATTAGTCATCAATCCGCAACACGACGTAAGTCATTAGAGGTAAATTTTCAGAAACAGGAAAACAGTGCATCATTATATTAAAGCGAATATTGCACTAAATTACTGCATGATGTGATAGATTAAAGGTTGTTTATTTTAGTTTTTGTAATTATTGTTTGTTCTGGTGAACGATGTATGGAAACAGACAATAATAGTATTCTGACTGAACGAAAAAGGAAGAAATAGAAATTAATTGCTCTCCTACATCATAAAAAAATCAATTCTCTAGTATCTGACTGCGAGTTCTAAAATGTTCTCTAACGCCTCTTGACAACTATACGGCAATGTTCATGTATGCAACAGACAAGTTACCTCATCTTGGCTCTGCAACTTCGTGACCAGCAATGTGCTATAACTATTCAAAAGAAATACTGCAATCAATACGGAGTGCAATGCTTGGGCACGAATACTGATACAACTACCGCCATATTTTTTTATATGGAAGTTGAATGATCAGGAGGAGTTTGCTCAACAAGCCTTAAGTAACGTAAAAATGGACGAAACCAACAAAGACTTTCATTTACTCTATTCAAAAATTGACGATTTAACCACCAAAAAATTTTGTACCCACCCTTCCTTTTGTTCGACTGTGTGATTATGAAGTACTTTAATTATTCCACAATGTCTATAATCAAATATGACATCTCTGGTCACAACAAATATGCCAATATTATTCTCATTTTATGCATGCACACAGCTTACAAAACCTCTCAATGCGCAAGCAACAACTACGTGAAGAAGGCAGGCGCTTCTAGCAGGATCATTGCAGGCTGGCGCCTCTCATGTCACGCGTCTTCTCTTCACTGCAAGCTGCATCCGACGACTTTCGACTACCTACTACTCGCTACAACTCGCGACAATAATATCTCAGACTCTGAGTTTTTGTGTGTACACCACAACAGAATCAAAACTTTCGAAAGAAATATTAACGTCGAACTTTCATAACCACCACCCTCACTTTTAAGAAATTTGTGGAGTGATTATTGCCTAACATGTTGGCAAAGAGCAAACTCAAAATTATTTCAAAATGAAATTAAGAAGAATAGCATCAGATGTCTCACAAAAGTGGTAAAATACATAAACATTAGCATAAGGCTACGTAAGTTATGTACATATTAGGAAATTTATAAGCTGTACAGTGTAGTCAAGAAAAATAATATACAAGCATTATTTGTGCATGTAAGCATTCATATTCACCTGACGTTGTTCGTGCTTTATTTGACAGGATAACAAAATGTTATTTATAGTTCTCATAGAGTATAAAGGAAACGTTTTTCAGTTGTGTAGATACGAATATTGCTTATAATTGCAAAGAGTGCAAAGAGAGAGAAAATAAATATACAACTATCAGTGTGCAGGTAAGCAATAAAATATGCATGACATTAGCAGTAGTTTATTTGGCAAGATGACAAGATGTTATTTACAGTTCTTCAAGACAGTAATAGGGTAAGAGAGTGATAATCATCTGGCAACAGAAAACCAAGTAAAGAAACGCCAGTTTTAGGTGCAGCAGACTTAGGGGGAACCCACACTATGTTTACTAACGACCACACCGAGGTTTTAATACATTCATTTGAAGAAACACAAGTTCGAGCTGAAAGCAGACTCAGGGACTCATTACATACATTATGTCCACTGACAACCACACCAAAATGTTTTCCAAATTCCATATTCAGATAAAGATACTGTACAGAATCAGTTCTGATAGAGTAAGACACAAGTACACACTGTTGAATACCAAACAATTCATTAAGATCATAAAAACACTGAAGTTCTGTCCCTTTGAGGAAATAGGTTCTCATAATTGACATAGAAAATCGAAAGTCTCATGTATGAGACAGTAACAGAAACGAATTATAGTGAATAAATCAACAATAGTAAGATATATACATGGGAAAATGAAATCTACACCATGTGAATAGGCACATAAGCCCAGTGCTCAGTAAATAACTCAAAATATGTATGGCCTCAGATAACTACATAAATGTTGCAAGTTTCCTGAAGTACAGTTGTAAATACAAAGTCATGGCCAACCACATAGCGACAAACTTGTTCTATACAAATTCATTTTCTCGTTGTACAGTGTACAGTGTACCATAAAGTACAAGTTTTTATCCAGAACATGAAGTGTGTGATATATAGCATCATTGAATGATATACAGATTAGTCCAAAGGTATTAATGGTGACATTTGCCAAAAATATTACAGTGATTTGTAGATCCCAAAGTTGATATATACATAATAATCATATGTGATATAAATTATGACACAACAGAAAATTAGCATTGCTCGAACATGTATTCATATGCACAGTAAAACTACAGGTAAACAATCAAAGTATGAAGTTCATTCAATCCAATTTTTGTGGTAGCTATTGAAGAAAATTATATGTGTGTATACATGGAATTCCTATTTATACAGTGTAAGGGAATTGAGCTCCAGTCAACACAAATTAGTAAAGAATGTCATTTCTTATTTATGCATAGTCAGTTCAGTTGTCATAGCTTACTGCAAATTCAATCACTGAAGAGTGAATCAGTGAGTATCGCAAGTACGTCCATATTACCACAACATAATTATTTTATTTTTGAAAATCATTATAATGTTGATGCAATGATCATTGAATACAAAATAACAAGTAGCTGTCATAACTTATTGCAAATTCAGTCATTGAAGATTGCATCAGTGATTATCACAAGTAGTTCCTTATTACCAAAACATAACTATTTCATTTTAAAAATGATTATAATGTTGATGCAATGATTATTGAATACAAAATAACAAGTAGCATTATCAGGTCAATACAATCAGATGTCAAATGTCAACTTGTCTGTGTGCAGAGTCAGAATTGTGCAGCCATACATAGTTAATCACAACAGCAAAATAAATACAACATTCAAGAGACACATCATGTAAAGATAGTAATAACTTATTCTATGATCCAACACAAAAACCATTTATCCTCTAACAGTTCAGTAGTGCTGAAAAAAAAAAAGATTTATTAAGGTAAAATGTAGCAAATAACTTCTCTTGAACGTCAGTTTGACAAAGAAATCATCACCTTACAATCATTAGTTAAGCATGATACAATCAGCTCTGCATCACTGCTGTAGCAGAACCATAAGATAAATTCCGAAATAAAATTGTTTAACCAGAAAGACGCTGAAGTACCAAAGTAAGTTATTTTACCCAGTTATTTACAACATGCACAAAAATGTAGCAGATCAACTTGCATCAAGCTGTAAAAATACTACAAGCTGAAAAGAAAGATGTCAAAACACATAAATTTTTTATATACAAGTCATGGATCAATATTTTTAACATGACTGAGTACTTCTGGAATGTCCAGTTCTCCCGTAACAACCACTGCAACATTCGTATTGTTAAAATGTAACGTGTCTGCTATGTACTTTACACTTCAGTCTGAAAATATTGTTTACATCACACAAACACACACAGTTCTGTGTTGTTTTTTATTGCTTCTGCAATAGAGAAAAATTCAATTATGATCATGTCACAAACAAAAAATAAATTACAATAAATGTAAACAATAATAAGTAGAGAAACTAAATTTTTAATTGAGGCAATTTCATTCCACAACTTCGCAAACTTCTTACATGAAATAACTCAGCAGTAGAGAAAACTTTGTAAAACCACTCATGCTCATTACTCGACAGATACATCCACATATGCAATCTCATCTCCAAAAGGTGAAAAGAAAATGTCATCTGAAGCGATAGTGTTTCATATAGTAAAAAGTATCGTGTTTTCTGGAGTTTTCAATGTTTATAGCAGATATGATTAGTGCCTCAAACTGTAATTCGTGTTCTGTCCATCATCGATAGCTCTTACATGTCAAAATACGTCTCATCAGTAGCCCCAAAACTTCGTGTCGTCTTAGAAATCATTTCATGACAAAATAAATCTCTTTTGAAAATATCACTGTCACTCTGTCTTCGAACAAAGTGTACACAAACAGAGCCTGCATTTATGTCATACAACTGTGGGTTGCATCGTTTAATGAGTGTACATTCCTTACCTTGTCTTGTTCCATAAGTAGCTGCAAAAAAGAGTTTCCTTATTAAATCGTATTGAGTATTTCTCAGAAAAACATATTTCATTAACCTTCAGCATAATATCCTACAAATCAAAATCAATTTCACATAATATACCATAATGTGTCATAGTTGCACCATAATGAAACATGATAACATCATAATCCTCTCATGACAGTCCTTAAGTCAAATTCCTCATCATATTCCATATCTATATCGCACTGTATTCCCTAAATTCGTCACATGTATGCATAAAAATTTGAAATTATGCCTCTTAAAGATATCGCCTAACTAACAGAACAAGCGTTAGCCAGAAAAGTCCCTAGTTAAACTGCAGCCCATTAGAAATACCTTTCTCAATTCAGAATGACTCATGTACGGTCTCTCAGTCAAAATAAAGTCGGGAGTTATGTATACCCATAGAATTCATGACCTACTTCACAAAATATGTACCTACAAAAAAGTCATCTCATGCACTTTTCTCAAAAATAACACAGTATTCTGTCTGGGAAAGGTAAATCAAAATGCATCTCACAAATTACCACAAGACACAAGAAGCTGCATTATACGTGCAAACTATCATCCTGGAGAAAAAAGAGGATTATCTTAGTATATCGAAACCATATCTACTCTACTATACCAATATCTTAAAAGAGAAGTTCCAAACTCATGAAATAAGATAACAGTATTACATTTCAATCAGATACTTCAGCAGTAAACCGAGAATAATACCAGCCGAATGCAAATTGTTTACAGATGGCTTACCACTCAATATTGTTATAGTGCAAAACCGTCTTTTTCCACTGTATTATCACCTTCTTAGAATATTGTTAGTAAATTCAAAGTAGTTTTCTGCAGGCAACACAAATCATAGATAACCGTTATTCATTAATACTCCCTGTTAAGTAGATTGACATTGAGAGATACATTAACAGATATACAGATTAGCTGATGAGTATGAAACAGTGCTGAAAGCTAGAGTAATAAATTACGCTACAATAGTTGTGGCACATATACCCGCCACTGCATATGTTTACCAAAGAACAGTATACCGCCTCGGGTATTATCCTTTGTATACATTGATGTTCAATGCATGATGAAGACCTCGTGATTTATGTGTGCATATTGTTTCAAGTTCCACAATATACGCATGTGCGATTCGCCATATGGAAAAATGACCTTCATACACCAACAAAAACTTGCTACTTAAAGACTTTCTGTTGTGCGATAAACGATGCGATTTGAGCAACACTTTCTGACCTACCTGAGAGCAAGGAATGAAGGTAAAGTTGTAGAATCATTCGGTAGTTCGTTAATGATATTTTGAAAATCCGATAGGTGTAAATCCCAGTTTCCGTGCTGACGACAGCAATACGACCAGCAACGTTTACGTAATTCTTTTATAATGCGTTCCTAAGGGTTACGAGATGGCATAAAACATGATATAAATATTGGTTTTTATTTCTCTACGTCTCAAAGTTTTTAGCCAAGTATTAGAACGAAATTGAGTGTCATTTATACAAATTACTTTCTCAACATGCCCTAATTCCTTCAGAAAATTCTTTACGAATGCTATAGAAGCAGACTTTGCGGTAGTTTTCCGTAAATTTGTGAATGACACAAATTTGGATGTAAGCTCAACAGCTACAAAAACAAATGAATGCTCACGTTTACATCTCTTAAATGGAACGATAATGCCAACAACAGCTAATTCAGTTGGCTTCTCAGAAGTTATCGAATATAGCGGTGCTCTCTGGTAGTGGAAGTTGGTTCTACCTTTTGGTACAGTTTGCTTTTTACAACAATGCAACTTCATTCATATTGTTGAAGTAACATGTAACCTGTAATTTAACAGCGAGAAAATGTTTCTAATCAAAGCCATCGTTTTTCTGAACGGATGCGTTTTCTCCCACACTGTAACTCGCATTCAAGTCTTTCTTTCCTGCAGGCATACTACGTTCACGAGAGAAGTGGTCAGCATTTAGAAAATTAGTGCGTTCATTGTGATTTCCAACATGATGATTATTGAACCTACCGGTATCGTTATCGCTACCGCTCTCTTTTTCGATATTGGCAAGCTGTTCAATATCTTTCTCTTCTCACGCTTATTTTGCTGATTAATCGTCATTTGCCGTTCTTCAAAACGTTGCATAGACTAAAATTCTTCGGCATCAGTGAGCAGAACCGGCTGAGTATCGTCTGACCGTATATCTGATTCATTGTTCATTTGCGTCTCTCTCTCTCTGAGAATTCTTTGACACGTTTTGCAAGAATCATCAACTAATTCAGTGTTAGTATGTAACTTTAATGTGAGTAACATTTGTGCTATTTCCTTTATTTGCAATTCTTGTTGTAACGTCTATCAACAGACAGTACACGGTCAAGTCTAGACTCAAGATTATCAATATCAGACTTGAGTTCCTCGCATACCTCAGTTTTCAACCGTTCTGAAATTTCCTCGAATTTACGGTTTAAACTGTCATTAATCTCATCCAGAAACAGTTTTAAGTTCTCTTCCTGTTTACTACGACATTCTTTGATCTCTCCACGAAGTTGGTCATTAGATTTTTCTAATTTCATTATTAGGTTGTCTATTTTTTTCTGGTTGAGCAAGTATTGATAGTGTAACATTACAACTGAAAGAGCGAAAACAAAATTATTTACTCTGTAAGGGTAGAAAACCGGATTGTGTTACGGTATTTTGATCTGCTGAATTGCCGGTAGTTCCCTGCAGTTCATCACGCATGACTGGAAAATTAACAGCCTACACTCTGATTTTTCACAGTATTGCTCGAAAGATCTCTGACTGCATTATCCTCAGAATAATTTTCTACTGTATGTCTCAAACTTTCCGAAACTTCGTTTGGAGCTACTTTTGTAGTATTGTCCATTCCTGCCTGTGCTCTAGTTTTCATTGTCGTTGTAGCACTAAATCAAATGACACAGAATGCAAAACAAATACACTGAAGCGCCAAAGAAACCAGTATTGGCATGCGTATTCAAATACAGAGACATATAAATAGGCAGAATACGGCGCTGCGGTCGGCAACGCCTATTTAAGACAAGTATCTGGGGCAGTTGTTAGATCGGTTACACACAGACAGATTTTGTACACACGCTTCCTTTTGTTCGACTGCGTCATTAGCAACTACTGTGATTATTCCACAATGTCTATAATTGATTATCACGCCTCTGGCCACAACAAAGATAGGAATTTTATTCTCAATTCATGCATACACAAATCTGACAAAATCTCTCCAGTGTGCAAGCATGCACCAACTACGTGCAACAAAAAAGGCGAATTACCAAAAATCCTCAATTATTACCAAAGCCTACTCCGGCGCTTGTAGCAGGATCATTGTAGGCTGCGACCTCTTATGTCACGCGGCTTATTCCCACCGCAGACTGTGTCCGACGACTTCGAACTACCTGCTACTCGCTACTAGTCGCGATAATAATATCTCAGATTCAGAGTTTGTGTATGCACACCACAGTACAACCAGTGGTCACCTTTCAACGTACAAGCAAATCACATAAAATTGTCGTTAATAAAACGTGTTTTCCTACCTGTTCATGTTCAAGTTTTGTTTTAAAAAAGTTGGGCTTAAGTTTCTTGTTTCAAATTGATTTTAGGTGAGCTTCTTATGTAATAGACTTCTGTTATATATACACATCACACGTGTTTTGTGTACTGAAAACCACGTTCACAATACATAGAAAAGTAGATCATCTGAGGAAATAAACATACAGTAAAAACTTTCCAAATGAAATTGCAATTAAACTCATTTGTATTTTTTCAAGGCTGCAATTTTTTTCATAAAATGCTTTATAAATGTCATTGTCGAGAATGTACTTTAGCATTTTGCATATATCTTTAAGGTTGCTTTCATTAACTGGACCCACAGCATTTGGGTAAATATGTCTACTTGGTAGTTCTGAGACGTGTGGATATGTTGGCGCAAGGATGAAAGAACGATAAGTTATTCTTGCTATGAACGATTTTTCCACATCTATCCCACTCTGTCTTGTACAAAAGCATAATTCCTTGAAAGCTGAAATACTGAACATTACATTTTTATCCATACAACTTAAAACTTTAAATGGGTCTATTAACAACTATCATTACCTGACAAGAAACCCAACTTAACTCCTACGTTAAGGCTGTTTTGGCGGTAAACATAAATATTTTGTTGCTGGAGATAATGTATAGAATATGCGAACTTAAGTCATTTTGGTAGTAAACGATGCGAGCTGGCATATGAATGTTGCTGTACCCTTAACTGAAAACCGTCAAAGTGTGGACTTAAGTCGTTTTGCAGATTTACCATTGATACATAATACATTTAGGAGAAACGTTGTGAGTAAAAATCTAGAAAAGCTGTTGACGATTTTTGTTCAAATTATCAAAGAGCTGGATACTCGGAAGAGTTATGGAAACGTCTGCGCCACCTAAAGACTGTGTTATATTCTGGTGCGAGGATTGTTGCAGCGTTGTTCCTCTTCAACCGCAAAAAATGGATTACCGCATGGTAGTTCACTTTATGAGTGGACAGCCTTAGTTTGTTTTGGATCCTCCAGTGTTTGCTCCTGTACTATGGTGTGGAAATTTCAGTGTTTACTGGGATTGCACACACGTTCTTGCGAATAAATAAAAATTAATTAAACAGTCTTTTCGAGATGATATTTAAAATTTCATAACTACACCTCTTACAGTTTTCTTATAGCATGAGTGCATTTCACCTGTCTCATGTATCTTGCCTAGCAGGTGAAATACCTAATGGTACACTCTCCATAATCCTTAGAGATTGTCGTCTGATTCATGTGCCTTGTATTCGCTTAATTCTTTCAACGATGTGTGAAAATCTTCTCCTAGTATCATATATCCCATTCCACCGTCTACTTGTCTTCAAGTTTCGTTCCTTTTATAGGCATTCTATACACTCCTTCCACCTTCCAGCTTTCCTTTCTTTGCTAGCAATCTTAGCTCTTAATACTGATGCAGATGCTTCCGTTTTCTTAAAACGTTTCTCTTTATCCTACAGGCGGCATCCATCTCCCCATAGTCATGCATGCTTCTACAGCCTTGCATATCGTTCGAGCGTTTTGCCATTTTGCACTTTCTGGCAATCTCTTTATTCTCCTTCACATGCTTCATTTGTTGAAGTTTTATATTTTCTCCATTCGTCAATTGAATTCATTACCTCCTGCATTATCTGAAGCTTTCCAGTGAGTCTTGTCTTTTGAATTACTTATTCCTCTGCTGCATTCACTATTTCGTCCCTCTAAGTTCCCACTAGTCTTTCATCGTATATATTTCCCCTGTTTCAGACAGTAGTTGCCCTGTGATCCCTTTAAAACTCACCACACTCTTTGATTCTTTCTGTGGAATTCGCAAGAATTTCTAAAACTGCAAGAGTAAATAAACAATTTCTTTATTTGAACAAAGTGCAAGTGATTACTCTTAAGACGAATAAGATTTTAATCTGGATTACAACAGTTCGCATGTGAGATGTATCTAGACATTAGGCAGGATCACAAGCGTAGCTAATGAACGCAAATGATCCAATAATGCAGAAGAGAGTGTGCATCACAACAGATCCTAAATTAGGAAGTGTCAGCGTAATAGACATCTAAATGGTATCACTTAGAAAGAGAAACAGTGAAAAGTTGAACAGTTCTTCCCAGGTCGTCTTTGGCAATGCTAGAGAATCCGTAGCATAGTTCTGGGTGTAGTCCAGGTGAATAGGAATCTCCTGGAGTTCAACGGGATGAGTCAGCGTTATCCAGGAAGCGTAGTCAACAGCGAACATGCCTCCTGCTTGCTGCACTCTGGTTTTATAGCCTTTAGGGCCCTGGCCAGATAGTTATTTGACGTCACTTTTGGATAGGCCCACTCTCTAGCACCGCTTACGTTGTCAGCGGAAAACTCTCTTCTTCGCTTCCTTCTGTCGCACTGTATCGCTGGTCAGCGTATTCTCATTGTTAACGCCACAGCCAAGGAGAAGCGTGTCCATCGTGCTTCACTCTGACAGAACACAGAAGTTTAAATCTACCCAGATCACATCTCATTTATTTCTTACTTCTATGCAGTTTCTTCAGTTTCAATCTGCAGTTCATAACTGAAATTCAGGCACTACGTCCTTAAATTCCTATCTTTACGCAACTTCTTCAGATTTGTTATGGTTTGTGAACCGCTGTCTTATCATAATATAAGCTAATTGAAACCTTCAAGTTTCGCCACAACTCTTCTGCGTATACCCTCTTCCTGATGATTCTTCAAACACCTGTTAGTAACGATTAAATTGTACTCTGTGTCAGATTCTAGTATGTGGCTACTCCTTTGAGCTTTTTCCTGCAGTCCATTTTCTTGTACCATTCTTAATTCTCTTCTTTACGCTATTGTCGAATTCCAGCCTTCCATCACAAATTTTCGGCTCCCTTAGTCACCTGAATAACTTCTTTTATATCATCATACATTCTTTCGGTCACTTTACCTTTTACGGAGCTAGTAGACTTGTAAACACGTTGTAGATGGCTATCATAATGCGTTCAGTGTGTTTCCCATACTAGTGAAAGTTGCAGCTTGATATCGCGGTAATGGGAGACGTAAGACCAACTAGTTGAAAAAAAAGTTTTTTAGATTTTTTCGTATTTGAAGTGCCCGCTGTTTTCTGCTTAAAACAATTTTTCTTTCATATCAATACGACAATGTTTTCGTGAGTTATGATGGTTTTCCTGACTCTCTGTGCGATCTGGCATTTAAATGTCACGCCTTCTTTTTTGCACCATGCAGAGATTATGCACAGGTTTATTTTATTCCTTGTACGTTATTTCGTGCTGCTATTTGTAAATTAGAAGACCGGGTCCGGGTTGAGAAGATTATTAAAAGAAAAATCAAAAATAGTACTGGAAGATGGCAACAAGATAGGTGGTAAAGGTCGCCTGACAAATATTGAAACAGACAGATTACAGAATGATTATGGCTTGGTGATAAGAGGAATGTTGGGAGTTTAGGTAATATGAAAGAAGCTGTGTGGGCTATCTTTTTCCCTAAGCTTTCCCCGAATGAAAGTCCTCAGCACTGTCTTTGCCCAAATGATCATGAAACTTGGTGCAAGTACAGGAGACGTGCGTCATAAGACCACAAACATTTTTTATCTGCAGCAGTAATGAGTGAACTAAACATATATTTAGCGATCTTTGTAAAAATACTTTCTTGAAAAAATTTATTCATAGGAAAACCCAAAATTTAAATGAACGTGTAAATTCTGTCTTTAGGAGCCGGTACCAAAAACTATATTTGTTCACATTACAGCCCTTAAATTTGGTGTTTATGATGCTATTTTATTCTTCAATGATGGCGTAACAAGAAAACTGGCTGTTTTGGAAGTATTGGGCATAAAATCAAGTGGAAATACTCAAACTCCTTGGTACAAATAGATAACGAGAGATCCTGCAAAGCAGAAATTCCTAATTTAAAATGCACAAAAGAAGGTAGACAGAAAGGAGAGGGACCAACAGAAAAAAAGAGGATCGGTATGATTCAGATGATGCCCTGTATGGAACAGGAAAATATTAGTGGTCAGTAATTCTCACCAGTAACTATACTGCAATTGCAGTGCTAAATATAAATTGACTTTTCTCAAAACAGCATTTTTTGACTTTCTGGTACCATTATTTTTTAAACTAGCTGGGTTAGAAACGTGAAATTTTCTCGGTTTGTACTTAGGATGGTAACAAGTTATTTCAAGTACACTGAGAACCACGAACACAACTGTAACTGGTTTACAATAATTAATGTATTTAAAAAGTGAAATTTTATTAGTTAAAGAACAAAAAAGTATTTTTCTTCATATCCATGAGAGGTATTTTGTTCATTTTACACGCAAATACAGGCATGATTCAGCAAAAACTCTACTGTTTTAACACTTATAGTTCTTTAGGAACTTACTTCCATAGGACTACTCCCACAACCTGGTAATTCACTGTCTAAAAACACTTATTATGTACGTAATTCCCAGAAACTTGTTTCGATCATTACTAAACAAAATTAACTGGCAAAATACGGATAAAGTGTTCATAAAAACTATGTGCCTGCCCTCAAAATTACTCCCCTTTGTTCTGCTCTCTAACATCAAGTTGGTCACAGACTGATACCGCGCATAGCACATGTTCTCGCCCAAAAGACACAGAACAGTTCTCTCCCAATAGACATGTTCCATACAGATGCAAGCATTCTAGTAATACCATTTTCATCAGCACTGGCATTACATGGAAACCCAAGCACTTGGATTTCCACTAAAACACAAAGAATAGATAAATTTTCTAGCACACCAGAGTAACATTTTGCGAGATCACAAGACATCAAAGAAAATCAGACACTAGACACTTTTCCGCTCCACAAAACATTTCATAATTTG
The DNA here is from genome assembly GCF_023864345.2 of Schistocerca serialis cubense. NCBI lineage: Eukaryota > Metazoa > Arthropoda > Insecta > Orthoptera > Acrididae > Schistocerca > Schistocerca serialis. The sequence continues at coordinate 477,543,620 of NC_064644.1, read as the reverse complement.
ATAAATAAATAAAAATAAAAAAACTGATTTCATTTGAACTTACCTTCCGCACGTAAGAAAGAAATACTCATCAACAAGGAAGAAGACACTGCCTATACTAAGCAATATAGCTCTGAACTGTACAGTATAGTTTTAGACAGTTCCTTCGTTATACAATTCGACTCAGTTTCAGATAAGGTTCTTCTTGATTACTAGGGTCAAATAATATGCACATTGATCACCAAAGAAACTCAATGAAGTTGAATAAAATGTATATAAATAATCAGAAAAATGCAGTGAAACTAATTTGGAAAGGATAAGCTGTTTGAAAGCAAACTAAACAATACTTAAAGATTCAGAAGCACTAATCCAAGTAGTGTAATCCATTAGAAACCTAATTGAAAGCTCACTGTCATCTTCAAAATCAAATAACTCAACCTAAATTAGTACCATTTGTAGCTTATTTACAGTAATTTTTGCAGTATCTCACGTAAATGCTCATCTGACTTTTAATGGGAATGATAAATTTCGCACAATAAAAAAATATAAGTGAACTATGGAGTGCACTGATTATGAACTCTTACCAAAATTGAGGATATCAAAATGGTTCAAATGGCTCTGAGCTCTATGGGACTTAACATCTTAGGTCATCAGTCCCCTAGAACTTAGAACTACTTAAACCTAACTAACCTAAGGACATCACACACGTCCATGCCCGAGGCAGGATTCGAACCTGCGACCGTAGCAGTCCCGCGGTTCCAGACTGCAGCGCCTAGAACCGGACGGCCACCGCGGCCGGCAAAATTGAGGATAGCTTATAGAAAACTCAGCATGCCATGCACATGTTTCTGCGGTTTTTATGATTCGTAACAACTTTGAGAATTACGTTAAGTGCACAAACAATAATCTCTGTATACAAAACCAACTTTACTTGAGTATTAGGTGGGAACAGATCTATAGCGAGGGCTAGCTGTTCTGCTGCATTTACCACCGTTCTCCCGTGTCATTTCTTACGGGAAAATACTGAAAATCGCAAAATATATAGCAATATTTGTAGCACTGGAGAATGTACAAGATATTTTTAGTAGTGGTAGAGTTAAACAAGCGTGGGGTCACACTATGGGCAGTTGCAGTCTGTGTCCTTACGTAAGCTCCTGATAAAGGTGAAAACAGTCGAAGTTTCGGAACAACACTTATATGGTTGTCAGGTTTGTTACTAAGATGCTCTATAAGACAAACCGCTCTTTTCAGAGCAAGCAGATGTTCAGTGAAGATCACTTGTCAACACCGGAACTCAACCTAAGATCAGAAAAGGTTACTTTACAGAATATATAAATACTGGTGTCTGACCGACGTGTTACCGAATGAGATGCGTATTTAGTATCAAATATGAGCATGAGTGCTGGATGAATGTATGAATATCGCAGTCCATGTAGGCACATGACTCAGATCCATCCACAAAGAACGATGTTTCGTTTTTTATTAGAATTCCAAACTCAAGTGAAATATCTGCTATAGTAACCGCGACATCGGAAAATGAAGTTCTACCTAAATGAATGCATCCCATTGTACTTGCAATGCCTTGTTTAAGACAAAACATGTAGTAATTTCACCAACAGTTCTACATCAACGTAATGTGAACATGTTACACCTTTCATGCAAATGAAGACCAGAACCAAAATAAGAACCACAGCCCAAATATCACGACACGCCGATATTCAACTACATAAGAAACCAACTCTCTCGAAAACCCGTTCGAATGGGCATCGATACAGGTTTTTATAAGAGCTTCCATAATCAGTATCTCTCACTGTTAATAAATAACAGCAACATGAGAACTGTGTTTTATTCCTGTCATGTTTCCGAAGAAATTTTTCCAGAGCAGATGGGAAGGGAGGGGTGGGGTGGGAGTAGGGGGAGAACAAGGCTCTCCAGTTTCCATTTTTTATATAAACCGATAGGTCAGTTTCGAGATGTATCATGCCACAGTGATTAAATTTGATAAGTGACACAAAAATCTTAGTATATCTCAGAGAATAGATGATAATCCATGGTGTATGAAAATGCTGTAAGCAGTGAAAACGCCACACTCCATATCCCCCGGGGTAAGGGAGGGGGGGGGGGGGGAGGAGGAGAAAGTGCCCCCCTTTTATGGGCGTCTATGATCCTCATCACAAATAATATTTTTCTTATATTATTTATTACCAAGCATGTTCTGTTTGAAGCCGGTGCTCTAGAGTACATTACATGAGGTACATCAGTTCGTTGTCGACATAATCAGCTTAACATACTGTAGCCGTCAACGTATGTACAAGAGCGCGGTGGGCCGACGTTGCTAACGTGAAGGCGGGTCATACTAAACTGTATAGAGCTCTGCTATGCAACAGTCAGTTGCGTTGCACGGCGGTGGGGGATGGTACAATCATGGTACCTTTGCAGTGGCAAAAAGTTTTGGGACTGGATTAATAAAAGTTAGAGAAAAGTTATGATAATGATTTTAATGCTTCAGATGTTCTACATATTCTGCCCCCAAATAGCGCGCAGAACAATCACATTAGTACAACGACGTGAGACTCCGAGGAAAGTCTTTCTTTGGGTTGTTGTTCAGCTCGCAGCTCACATTGACTTGAATGACGGTTATGTCGTCGTGTCGTCAAAGCATTGACCCTTCACGTGAATTTATGAATTTTGTCGTTTTGTGATGGTTCATGTTGTTAACATTCGTGATGACTTTCCAGAAAAGAACTGTCCGCGTTTGGCATTTATATCAGGTCATTTCAGGCATCCACGTGTCACTGTTTTTGTTTGGGAGTCAAAGTGTGCAGGACAAGTTCTTCACAATTTTTTTGTCTTCTTCAAAATATTCGGTAGAGTGTCTTGAACACTCGATTTGCAGATCTATAGCACAACAACGGTAACACACTACGGCCACACATCCACTACTTAAAAGTGGGTGCTCACAACTAAGATGCAGGAAAGACGTCGTTGTCTATAGTTGTTAGTTCAAGCTGCCATCTCAGGTACTGCGATAGCGTCGCCTGTATTCCAGGAATAAAAATCATTCTCGGAACTTTTAGGGCGGACGGTGTACAGCAGATGCTGAATGCGTGACTTGGTCGTTGCATTCGGCTGTAGCGGAAAGCTAGCGACAATCACAGAACTGATTAGTTGGTTTCCATTAATACATCAATAGCTCTGAGAGGAAAACTCGGACGTCGCTTATGCTGTTGTCCGCTATAGAGCTGCAGAAACGTATTAATTATAAAACAGTGCATCTGTTAAGCGTTTCCACAAAATAGAAGTAGTATAGCTCATAGCTACTTGTCTGAGGAGGGCAGAAATGGTTCTGTGGGCGCAAGTCAATGCACCTAGTATAGTGAGCTCGACAGAATTGATGTCGAAGTGCCACACATGGGACAAAAAACGTGACCAATCCAGGAGGTTACACCCTAGTACAGTGGTCGCAAACTTTCTTGGACCATTATCTCTGAGTGCAATCAGACATTAGCTAGTACCCCTGCCCCCTGGCCCCCTTGCCGTCTGTTAACCCTTCCCCACTTTATCGCCAACGTTAGCAACCAACTAAACTGCAGAATGAAAAACCTTTCTTCGAACACTTTTATTTTTTAAATGATGAGCGGTAAATGATATTTAATGTGTGTGTGTGTGTGTGTGTGTGTGTGTGTGTGTGTGTGTGTGTTTGAATGAAGAATGAATTCGTGGTGCATCGCATGTGATACCCACAACTCCTTCTCACATAAGAAAGCTAACTATCCACAGTGAGGGTAGACACTTGTTACAGAACGTACTTCCGCTGTATTTTTTTTCTCTATTGTGGCACTTGTTTGACCTGCACACTGCAACCCCATTTAAAATCAACCAAGTTACAATATATACACTGTACTTACTTTTTGTAAATCACTAGATTGCACCACTCCTTACTTCTGAACTGGCAGAAACTGGAAGATTTCAGACTGTTAATGTTTTGTGTATCACCACAGCCACTAACAGCAATAATAATAATAATAATAATGTGTACAGCACTATGGTAATCCTTATTCACACTCGTGCTCATAAATTAAGGATTATGCTGATACATGGTGAAACAACTCTCTGGTGGGCGGTTTGCGGCTTTAAATCAGCTCGCGGTATGACCATGCGGTGCATCTGACCTGCGGTCGTCGCACGGTGGCGCTGGTAGCAGTCCACATATCCAGAGTTGTGTTGGTGCATGTCAGAGTACGCTGCAGCGAGTAAGTGTGCAGACGTTTTCAGATGTGCTAATGGTGACTGTGTGTTGAAAATGGCTCAAACAACACATGTTGATGACGTTATGAGGGATAGAGTACTAGGGCGACTGGAGGCTGGTCAAACACAGCAGGTCGTAGCACGGGCCCTCCGTGTGCCACAAAGTGTGATATCAAGATTATGGCAACGAATCCAGCAGACAGGAAACGTGTCCAGACGCTACAGTACGGGACGTCCACAGTGTACAACAACACAAGAAGACCGATATCTCACCATCAGTGCCCGCAGACGGCCACGGAGTACTGCAGGTAGCCTTGCTCGGGACCTTACCGCAGCCACTGGAACAATTGTCTCCAGACACACAGTCAACAGACGACTGAACAGACATTTTTTATTCGCCCGAAGACCTTCAAGGTGCATTCCACTGACCTCTGGTCACAGGAGAGCCCGTAAAGCCTGGTGTCAAGAATACAGTACGCGGTCATTGGAACAGTGGTCTCACGTTATGTTCACGGACGAGTCCAGGTATAGTCTGAACAGTGATTCTCGCCGGGTTTTCATCTGGCGTGAACCAGGAATCAGATACCAACCCCTTAGTGTCCTTGGAAGGGACCTGTATGGAGGTCGTGGTTTGATGGTGTGGGGTGGGATTATGATTGGTGCACGTACACCCCTGCATGTCTTTGACAGAGGAACTGTAACAGGTCAGGTGTATCGGGACGTCATTTTGCACCAGTATGTCTGCCTTTTCAGGGGTGTAGTGGGTCCCACCTTCCTCCTGATGGATGATAACGCATGGCCCCACCGAGCTGCCATCGTGGAGGAGTACTTTGAAACAGAAGACATCAGGCGAATGGAGTGGCCTGCCTGTTCTCCAGACCTAAACCCCATCGAGCAAATCTAGGATGCTCTCGGTCGACATTTCGCTGCACGTCTTCAAACCCCTAGGACACTTCAGGAGCTCCGACAGGTACTGGTGCAAGAATGGGAGGCTATACCCCAGCAGTTGCTCGACCACCTGATCCAGAGTATGCCAACCCGTTGTGCGGCCTGTGTACGTGTGGATGGTGATCATATCCCATATTGATGTCGGGTACATGCGCAGGAAACAATGGCGTTTTGTAGCATATGTGTTTCGGGAAGGTTTTCTCAACTTATCAGCAATACCATGGACTTACAGATCTGTGTTGTGTGTGTTCCCTATTTGCCTCTGCTATTAGCGCCAGTTTCGTGTAGTGCCACGTTGTGTGGCACCATATTCTGCAGTTATCCTTAATTTATGAGCCTGAGTGTAGCTGCTGCTGTGTTGTGCTGTCAATTAATTCAATTATCTGTTTGGAAGCGAGTAATGAAGCAGGTACTGTCTACAGTTTGGAGAAGACATTTTCTTGAGATATTTTGCATTTGTTACGAATATGTCTCACTTTTATCATCGGCTATGTACAGGACAAAGCAAAAAATATGTGTGTAATGGGTGGACATTGTGAGTAACCTGTAACCTCCACTGCATTAATGCTAAATGGAGAAAAAGTAATTGTTGATGACTTGTATAACCAATATCAGTCTCTCAAAATTGTGAATATAGTAACGATCTTTTAAAAATAATTTAGCTTCGTGACTGAAACAGAATCTAGTCGTTAAGTTTTTACCCCTCAGAAAATTACCCCCTATGTCACTGTAGACTACATTCGGCCGAGAAGAGAGTGCACTTGTTTCTTCAGGTATGCGATATACACGTGAAGCCACTCATTAACGATTATATTCTATAAAACCACCATATTGCGAGGATGCTGACTTCATTGCTCCATGTACTCCAAGGCATTTGCAGAGGGCTTAGTATCAGAGGATTTGTTGGAAGTGCCGAGGTGCGATAGGATAACTATTTTTCATCAACAAACGAACGTATGTTTGCTGCCCTGTGGTTTTCGCTTTTGCTTGGAAGATGGGAGTGTCCACAGCATACTCATTTTGAAAATGTGCAAAAAAGGGCAACATATGGTCGCCGAGAACGTTGAAATAGTCATTTCTGTCGACGTTTACGGTAATCTAAATGAATGTGTGCTCCCTGCCGCCGTTGGATAAGCAGCTGAGCAGCAAGTCGTATACTCCTAGCTCACTCGTTTGTTACATAGTTTAATTCTTAATTTCTTTGCGTGTTTTTGGTACTTGCATTGTTTAATTCATAAATTTCGGGCGTTTTATAATATTTGAGAGTGTAGCATCGCGTTTTAGTACCTGAATAGTGTAATTTCGCTTAGTCTCCTTCCGCCGCCGAGCAGTGTCAGCAGTGCGCAAGTAGCAGCATTACTGCATTTACTAGGCAATCTTGTATTTTAATAACCGTTTAAATTTTGTCGATTTGTTTGCGCTCTCTGTAGATTAGTTCAGACGTTTTTTGCAAAACAGTTTTTAACATGGATAGGGACTGCAACTGCTGTGTTCGGATGCAGGCTGAGTTGGCATCCCTTCGCTCCCAGCTTCAGGCAGTGTTGGCTTCGGTCACACAGCTTGAGGCTGTTGCCAATGGGCATCACTGTGGGGGTCCGGATGGGGGTTTGTCGGGGACGGCCAGCTCGTCTCACGCATCCCCTTATCGGACTAGGACTGTGGTTGCCCGGGATACTGCCCGCATTGAGGCTGATCCCTCACCTGTGGTAGAGTGGGAGGTCGTTTCAAGGTGTGGCAGGGGGCGAAAGACATTCCGGAGGGCTGAACAGAAAGCCTCTCCAGTTTGTCTGACGAACCGGTTTCAGGCTCTGTCTCAGGCTGATACTGATCTTCGGCCTGATATGGCTGCTTGTCCTGTTCCAGAGGTTGCCCCTCAGTCTGCAAGATCCGGGCAGTTGCAGAGGGTGGGCTTACTGGTAGTTGGGAGCTCCAACGTCAGGCGCATAATGGGGCCCCTTAGGGAAATGGCAGCAAGAGAGGTGAAGAAAACCAATGTGCACTCTGTGTGCATACCGGGGGGAGTCATTCCAGATGTGGAAAGGGTCCTTCCGGATGCCATGAAGGGTACAGGGTGCACCCATCTGCAGGTGGTCGCTCATGTCGGCACCAATGATGTGTGTCGCTATGGATCGGAGGAAATCCTCTCTGGCTTCCGGCGGCTATCTGATTTGGTGAAGACTGCCAGTCTCGCTAGCGGGATGAAAGCAGAGCTCACCATCTGCAGCATCGTCGACAGGACTGACTGCGGACCTTTGGTACAGAGCCGAGTGGAGGGCCTGAATCAGAGGCTGAGATGGTTCTGCGACCGTGTGGGCTGCAGATTCCTCGACTTGCGCCATAGGGTGGTGGGGTTTCGGGTTCCGCTGGATAGGTCAGGAGTCCACTACACGCGACAAGCGGCTACACGGGTAGCAGGGGTTGTGTGGCGTGGGCTGGGCGGTTTTTTAGGTTAGATGGCCTTGGGCAAGTACAGAAAGGGCAACAGCCTCAACGGGTGCGGGGCAAAGTCAGGACATGCGGGGACCAAGCAGCAATCGGTATCGTAATTGTCAACTGTCGAAGCTGCGTTGGTAAAGTACCGGAACTTCAAGCGCTGATAGAAAGCACCGAAGCTGAAATCGTTATAGGTACAGAAAGCTGGCTTAAGCCAGAGATAAATTCTGCCGAAATTTTTACAAAGGTACAGACGGTGTTTAGAAAGGATAGAGTGCATGCAACCGGTGGTGGAGTGTTCGTCGCTGTTAGTAGTAGTTTATCCTGTAGTGAAGTAGAAGTGGATAGTTCCTGTGAATTATTATGGGTGGAGGTTACACTAAACAACCGAACTAGGTTAATAATTGGCTCCTTTTACCGACCTCCCGACTCAGCAACATTAGTGGCAGAACAACTGAGAGAAAATTTGGAATACATTTCACATAAATTTTCTCAGCATCTTATAGTCTTAGGTGGACATTTCAATTTACCAGATATAGACTGGGACACTCAGATGTTTAGGACGGGTGGTAGGGACAGAGCATCGAGTGACATTATACTGAGTGCACTATCCGAAAATTACCTCGAGCAATTAAACAGAGAACCGACTCGTGGAGATAACATCTTGGACCTACTGATGACAAACAGACCCGAACTTTTCGACTCTGTATGTACAGAACAGGGAATCAGTGATCATAAGGCCGTTGCAGCATCCCTGAATATGGAAGTTAATAGGAATATAAAAAAAGGGAGGAAGGTTTATCTGTTTAGCAAGAGTAATAGAAGGCAGATTTCAGACTACCTAACAGATCAAAACGAAAATTTCTGTTCCGACACTGACAATGTTGAGTGTTTATGGGAAAAGTTCAAGGCAATCGTAAAATGCGTTTTAGACAGGTACGTGCCGAGTAAAACTGTGAGGGACGGGAAAAACCCACCGTGGTACAACAACAAAGTTAGGAAACTACTGCAAAATCAAAGAGAGCTCCACTCCAAGTTTAAACGCAGCCAAAGCCTCTCAGACAAACAGAAGCTAAACGATGTGAAAGTTAGCGTAAGGAGGGCTATGCGTGAAGCGTTCATTGAATTCGAAAGTAAAATTCTATGTACCGACTTGACAGAAAATCCTAGGAAGTTCTGGTCTTACGTTAAATCAGTAAGTGGCTCGAAACAGCATATCCAGATACTACGGGATGATGATGGCATTGAAACAGAGGATGACACGCGTAAAGCTGAAATACTAAACACCTTTTTCCAAAGCTGTTTCACAGAGGAAGACCGAACTGCAGTTCCTTCTCTAAGTCCTCGCACAAACGAAAAAATGGCTGACATCGAAATAAGTGTCCAGGGAATAGAAAAGCAACTGGAATCACTCAATAGAGGAAAGTCCACTGGACCTGATGGGATACCAATTCGATTCTACACAGAGTACGCGAAAGAACTTGCCCCCCTTCGAACAGCCGTGTACCGCAAGTCTCTAGAGGAACGGAGAGTTCCAAATGATTGGAAAAGAGCACAGGTAGTCCCAGTCTTCAAGAAGGGTCGTCGAGCAGATGTTCAAAACTATAGACCTATCTCTGACGTCGATCTCTTGTAGAATTTTAGAACATGTTTTTTGCTCGAGTATCATGTCATTTCTGGAAACCCTGAATCTACTATGTAGGAATCAACATGGATTCCGGAAACAGCGATCGTGTGAGACCCAACTCGCTTTATTTGTTCATGAGACCCAGAAAATATTAGATACAGGCTCCCAGGTAGATGCTATTTTTCTTGACTTCCGGAAGGCGTTCGATACAGTTCCGCACTATCGCCTGATAAACAAAGTAAGAGCCTACGCAATATCAGACCAGCTGTGTGGCTGGATTGAAGAGTTTTTAGCAAACAGAACACAGCATGTTGTTATCAATGGAGAGACGTCTACAGACGTTAAAGTAACCTCTGGCGTGCCACAGGGGAGTGTTATGGGACCATTGCTTTTCACAATATATATAAATGACCTAGTAGATAGTGTCGGAAGTTCCATGCGGCTTTTCGCGGATGATGCTGTAGTATACAGAGAAGTTGCAGCATTAGAAAATTGTAGCGAAATGCAGGAAGATCTGCAGCGGATAGGCACTTGGTGCAGGGAGTGGCAACTGACCCTTAACATAGACAAATGTAATGTATTGCGAATACATAGAAAGAAGGATCCTTTATTGTATGATTATATGATAGCGGAACAAACACTGGTAGCAGTTACTTCTGTAAAATATCTGGGAGTATGCGTGCGGAACGATTTGAAGTGGAATGATCATATAAAATTAATTGTTGGTAAGGCGGGTACCAGGTTGAGATTCATTGGGAGAGTGCTTAGAAAATGTAGTCCATCAACAAAGGAGGTGGCTTACAAAACACTCGTTCGACCTACACCTGAGTATTGCTCATCAGTGTGGGATCCGTACCAGATCGGTCTGACGGAGGAGATAGAGAAGATCCAAAGAAGAGCGGCGCGTTTCGTCACAGGGTTATTTGGTAACCGTGATAGCGTTACGGAGATGTTTAACAAACTCAAGTGGCAGACTCTGCAAGAGAGGCGCTCTGCATCGCGGTGTAGCTTGCTCGCCAGGTTTCGAGAGGGTGCGTTTCTGGATGAGGTATCGAATATATTGCTTCCCCCTACTTATACCTCCCGAGGAGATCACGAATGTAAAATTAGAGAGATTAGAGTGCGCACGGAGGCTTTCAGACAGTCGTTCTTCCCGCGAACCATACTCGACTGGAACAGGAAAGGGAGGTAATGACAGTGGCACGTAAAGTGCCCTCCGCCACACACCGTTGGGTGGCTTGCGGAGTATCGATGTAGATGTAGATGTAGATGAATGGATCTAATTCGTGGCATGTAAAAAATCTCAGAACCATCTCTAGCCTCAAGTACGCCCTCTGTACGCTGCACTTTAAAAGCCGAACCTGGCTATCACTGCATTATTTTAAAACATGGAAACCTGCGACTCATAGGTCCAAACTACACGCCTCTAGGCAGCTACCGTCAGCTTTCTGTGTTGTTTGGCAAATGGGAGGTGTTCAGCTTGATATAAAGCGATTTTCATTAACAAGGCGTGACATCTTTTTACAACCACTACTCTTAAGCTGTGTTAAATGGCTGCGAATGGTACACCATTGCTTGTAGACACATTCGACGGTCCGTGTTAGTACACCAACAAGTCAAGAAACTTCATTCACGGTGTGGTCGTGGATGCATCCAACGAAGTAGCTTCTACCTGTTCGGCTGCCACGTTCCTACGTCAGTGAGATGCTCTATGGAGGAATGGGAACCAGCTCGTCAGAGATGAAACCAGACAACGCAGTGATATTGGACGCTGGGATCTGGAGCGAAATCGACGTTCTAACAGAACAATTAGAATGTTCGGAAATGGTTCAAATGGCTCTGAGCACTATGAGATTTAACAACTGAGGTCATCAGTCCCATATAACATACAACTACTCAAACGTAACTAACCTAACGACATCACAGACATCCATGCCCGAGGCAGGATTCGAAAATGCGAACGTAGCGGTCACACGGTTCCAGACTGAAGCGCCTAGAACCGCTCTGCCATACCGGCCGGCAATTAGAATGTAGCTCATCGCAAAGGTGTTCCGTCTACAAACCATTGTCTCACAGCTTCTGCTTTATAACCGGATGCATTGTCGTGTTGATCGCCTCCGAATTGTTCCTCAGCTGTACACAGAAGAAAATATTGTAAAACGTACTTATTTCCTTCCACATATAAAGTTTTATTGAGCATAATAAGAGGACCACATCCTCGCCATGAGGAATACCCTCACACCGTAACATAACCCCCTATGTACTTCACTTTAGGAACTACACAAGATGGCATTTAACATTCTCCAAGCATTCTCCAAACTCAGTCTCTTCCGTCGGATTTTCACGGGCAATAACTTTTTTTTTTTTTTTTTTGTCATCAGTCTACTGACTGGTTTGATGCGGCCCGCCACGAATTGCTCGAATTCCTTTCCTGTGCTAACCTCTTCATCTCAGAGTAGCACTTGCAACCTACGTCCTCAATTATTTGCTTCACGTATTACAATCTCTGTCTTCCTCTACAGTTTTTGCCCTCTACAGCTCCTTCTAGTACCATGGAAGTCATTCCCTCATGTCTTAGCAGATGTCCTATCATCCTGTCCCTTCTCCTTATCAGTGTTTCACACATATTCCTTTCCTCTCCGATTCTGCGTAGAACCTCCTCATCCCTTACCTTATCAGCCCACCTAATTTTCAACATTCGTCTATAGCACCACATCTCAAATGCTTCGATTCTCTTCTGTTCCGGTTTTCCCACAGTCCATGTTTCACTACCATACAATGCTGTACTCCAGACGTACATAAAAAAAATGGTTCTGAGCACTATGGGACTTAACATCTATGGTCACCAGTCCCCTAGAACTTAGAACAACTTAGACCTAACTAACCTAAGGACATCACACACATCCATGCCCGAGGCAGGATTCGAACCTGCGACCGTAGCAGTCGCGCAGACGTACATCCTCAGAAATTTCTTCCTCAAATTAAGGCCGGTATTTGATATTAGTAGACTTCTCTTGGCCAGAAATGCCTTTTTTGCCATAGCGAGTCTGCTTTTGATGTCCTCCTTGCTCCGTCAGTCATTGGTTATTTTACTGCCTAGGTAGCAGAATTCCTTAACTTCATTGACTTCGTGACCATCAATCCTGATGTTAAGTTTCTCGCTGTTCTCATTTCTACTACTTCTCATTACCTTCGTCTTTCTCCGATGTACTCTCAAACCATACTGTGTACTCATTAGACTGTTAATTCCGTTCAGCAGATCATTTAATTCTTCTTCACTTTCACTCAGGATAGCAATGTCATCAGCGAATCGTATCATTAATATCCTTTCACCTTGTATTTTAATTCCACTCCTGAACCATTCTTTTATTTCCATCATTGCTTCCTCGATGTACAGATTGAAGAGTAGTGGCGAAAGGCTACAGCCTTGTCTTACACCCTTCTTAATACGAGCACTTCGTTCTTGATCGTCCACTCCTATTATACCCTCTTGGTTGTTGTACATATTGTATATGACCCGTCTCTCCCTATGCTTACCCCTACTTTTTTCAGAATCTCGAGCAGCTTGCACCATTTTATACTGTCGAACGCTTTTTCCAGGTCGACAAATCCTATGAAAGTGTCTTGATTTTTCTTTAGCCTTGCTTCCATTATTAACCGTAACGTCAGAATTGCCTCTCTCGTCCCTTTACTTTTCCTAAAGCCAAACTGATCGTCACCTAGCGCATTCTCAATTTTCTTTTCCATTCTTCTGTATATTATTCTTGTAAGCAACTTCGATGCATGAGCTGTTAAGCTGATTGTGCGATAATTCTCGCACTTGTCAGTTCTTGCCGTCTTCGGAGTTGTGTGGATGATGCTTTTCCGAAAGTCAGATGGTATATCGCCAGACTCATATATTATACACACCAACGTGAATAGCCGTTTCCCTCTGCAATGCTTGACGGTCCGCATCTGCCAGTAGATGAAGACTACCTGTTCTTGATTTAGTTCTCGTTGTTTATTTGGGTTTCCACTTCACAATCACATCATGAAGAGTGGACTTGGCAGCTTTAGAATGGTCTCTGGTGGATTTGTTCCACAGGTGACCTCCAGTGACTAATCCGCGTTCGAAGTCACTGAGGTCTCCTAACCGGCCCATTCCACTATTACTGCTTGTCTGGCGGGTTAGCCTCTCATGATATCTAGTGGTCAGTTAAGCATTATACGATGGTGTTGGGACACTTTTAGTTGCCGGCCACTGTGACCGAGCGGTTCTAGGCGCTTCAGTCCGGAACCGCGCTGCTGCTACGGTCGCAGGTTCGAATCCTGCCTCGGGCATGGATGTGTGTGTTGTCCTTAGGTTAGTTAGGTTTAAGTAGTTCTACGTCTAGGGGACTGATGAGCTCAGATGTTAAGTCCCATAGTGCTTAGAGCCATTTGAACCATTTGAACACTTTTAGTCAGAAGGTTTATCTTACTTCGATGATTCCATACAACTGAATGCCGCCTACAATTCACTTCACTGCCGTGACATACATCAACTGTAAAGTGTCACATGACCACATTATACCAGCTCTATGTTATCTAAAGCACTACACCCCAAGCGACCAATGTGGTCTTTCAACAGGGTGTCCGAAGTTCAGTCAGCATACTTATTTCACTAACTATGATAATCGATCTCGCGTAGACACGCCAGAGGTGGCTAAGAGGTTACACTATTGCTCTGCCATTCTTCCCATTTCTAATCACGGTCGATATCTACGAGGCTTATCTACAGGCTATATATAGTATGTAGGATTTGCGGTGGGACACAGAGAACTAAGGAGTCGACAAGTTTTAATCCCAGGTGCTGTAGTTGCTCCAAAAAATAGTATGGACGCTGCTTAGCAAGTTCAAAGTGTTAGCCAGGTAAGGATATGTGAGACAAAGATTCGTGAAATAGAGTCTTCGTTGTAAGCGATGCAGTCGCATGGAATGCGCAACGGGCAGTCGCAGAAATGGTGGTGCCAATAAAATCATTGCTCGTCTGTCGGTCGGGAGACAACGGTCAGACAGTCCGTGTGCGCTTACGGGACACTACATTCCGTCAAAAATAGTTTAGGAATCGCAGCTCTGCATCTAAATTTTGTATGTTTTATTTTGAAGGAAGATTTTTACCATAGTTCAAGGCAAATAGGCAAACCAAATTATGGGTGAACACTGATTGTTTTTTAAGTTCGCAGTACATTATAAATTGCACAGAAAACAAAAATTACATGAAGCTACCGGTCCCCCTATTGGTTGGCATAATATTCGTGGTGAGAGGTGGTCGGAAGACGACACTGCTCTGACATAATTTTATAGGGTGAATTTTTCCCACGTGTACAAACTCTAGGGACTGATCGCTGAGAGGATACGGAACGACAAAGGTCATAAGAACGTATGTCCGGAAATGCATCGTTTCCATGTTAGAGACCATTAATTAAATCAGACGTTGTTACAGACTGCTGTGTTATACGTGCTGTACCACGCAGCCACAGTTACAGAATGCATGGTTTCCTTCTAGAAGGGGACACTGTTCCTAATACGTCATGCCCTAGCGCCTCTCCTGCCATAGTAATTGGTAACGTTGTGTCCCATTCAGTGCTCTTCCTGAGTCATGTTCTATTGGATGTTATACAGTCTTGTACACAATGGTTCCGTATTCGAATAGAGAGCTTGCCAACATGGTGTTTACTTCAGGAAAGGAAAATGGCAACGGGTGGCGGGCAGCAAGGTTGTATCAGAAGACCTATCCCCGTCAACAATAGCCACAGCATTCAGTGTTTTCAACAGTGTTTCACCGTTTGTATGAGCCGGCCGGAGTGGCCGTGCGGTTCTAGGCGCTACAGTCTGGAGCCGGGCGACCGCTACGGTCGCAGGTTCGAATCCTGCCTCGGGCATGGATATGCGTGATGTCCTTAGGTTAGTTAGGTTTAATTAGTTCTAAGTTCTAGGCGACTGATGACCTCAGAAATTGAGTCGCATAGTGCTCAGAGCCATTTGAACCGTTTGTCTGAGACATGCTCGTTCCTTGAAGCAGGAAATCATGACGGACATACCCGAAATGTTCGGACACCATACTTGGAGGAAAATGTGATTAACACTGCGATGGTTCAAATGGCTCTAAGCACTACGGGACTTAACATCTGAGGTCATCTGTCCCCTCGACTTAGAACTACTTAAACCTAACTAACATCAGCACATCACACACGTCCATGCCCGAGGCAGGATTCGAACCGTAGCAGGAGCGCGGTTCCGGACTGAAGCGCCTAGAACAGCTCGGTCACAACGGCCGGCTAACACTGCGAATGGCGACAACTGTGTCAGTACCAGGCAGCTGGCCCGCCAGTTCGGGATAAGCCAGACGACGGTGTGGAACATTCTCCATGACAGTTATTATTACCCTTATCACTTACAGCTTGTGCAGCGCTTACTAGCGACAGATTTTCCATGTCGGGAGCAGTTTCGTCCTTGATTTTTTTCACCAGGCAGTCATGATTCCGGGATTTGTGTCATCCATCCTGTTCACCGATAAGACCACCTTTACGTGTAATGGTATCTTCAGCTTACATAACAGTCGTCTGAGGGATAATATGCCGAACGCCCATGATATGGTGACACAGAATCATTAGCATCGGTGCAGCCGAAATGTGTGGGGAGGGGGATAATTGGCGACCGTATTTTGGGACCAGTCTTCCTTCCACGTCGCCTAACACGCCGGAACAATCGGTGTTTCTTGCGGGTGACTTTGCCTCCCTGCTGGAAGGATGCCATTGATGATTTGAAGGGTTATGTGGCTGCTACATGATGGTGCTCCAGCCCAGTTCGCCGTTAACATCCGGAAGCATCTCAGTAGTGTCTTCCCTGGTTGATGGATCGGACGAGGGGGTCGGGCTGCATGGCCTACTAGTTCACTGGATCTCAACCCGTGCGATTTTTGATTATGGGGCCGTCTCAAAAGTATCGTGTGTGCAGAGCCCATTCCAGACGTGGAGACAATGGAGCAGTATATTTATGTGCCTTTGACATTGTTCAGATGCAGCCTGGCTAACGTGAACGTGTGAGACAGAACATGCTATGGATCGTACACGCATGCGTTGAGACACATGGAAACTAGCTTCAACAAGTTCTGTAACTGTGGCTGCATGATACAGCGTGTATTAGACCGCAGTCGCTGTAACTATGTATGATTTCCGGCCGCGCTATCCGAGTGGTTCTAGGCACTTCAGTCCGCAACCGCGCGACTGCTACGGTCGCAGGTTCGAATCCTGCCTCGGGCATGGATGTGTGTGATGTCCTTAGGTTAGTTAGGTTTAAGTAGTTCTAAGTTCTAGGGGACTGATGACCACAGATGTTAAGTCCCATAGTGCTCAGAGCCATTTGAACCATTTTTCTCCTGCAGTTTCTTGGACAATCTGAGACAATCCAACGACTTTTACGCTTCCTGTAATGTTCTCATTCGGAATCCGGTCCACTCTGGTAACTCAACACACCTACCTTAACATCTTCATCGCAGCTTCATTTAGCCTACTGCAAAGGCTTTTAGTTTTGCCATGTTTTTGCTCCATGCAATAATTCTGGTATTACGATTGCCTTATACGCATTGCAGTTGATTTTGACCTTTAATTTATGTTAGTGTCACAGAGGACTCCAGAGATTCTTTTCCAGCGCTTCCATCCAGCTTGTACTCTGTGATCTTACTCAGAATATAGATTTCAGTTACTTGCTATGGAACCACAGACACAGTTACATAATTTGTTACTTAGTTTAAAATTTGAAATGTTTGGTAGTTTTGCGCGATTTTTAGATACCACAGCCGCTTACAGGGACGTAAAGCCTGTGCTACGAACCAGAAAGTGATCCAGAAGTGCTGTTCACGGTCTTCAGTCCACAGGTCTGTGTTATCTAAGAATGAAGCGAATTAGTCACGAACCACTTCGATAACTAAGAGACTACTGTCGTTTAACTAATCAGTATATTGTGTCATGATTTCACACGCGCAATTATTAGTTTGGAAAAGCATTAAAGTTTGTCTTATCGTACTCAGCACTCACCACAGTTTAGAGACGATTTCTATGCTTTTTCCCCATTTACAGAAAGTTAATTTCTCGCAGTTAAAGTGGAAAATAGTCTCGGACACTTGCCACACGGCTTTCTATAGTAGTGAAGGCGACACTCAGACCGAAACACCGAGAACCAAACACATGCTTTCCGGACAAATTCTTAAACCAATTAAGTTCACTTTTTCACAGTTCCACAAGATATAAGCGATATACCATTCGACTGAAACACACTTACGTCAATCATCGTTAAGGCCATCTGACCCATAAGCGGTCATTGTCGCGGAAGAACTCACGGGGCGTTCTATAGCGCAGCGTTGCACCTTTCCGCGTGAATGACAACAACCGAGTAGCTCTCTCGGTGCAAACGCTTCGGATTCCGAATGAGAACATTACAGGAAGCGTAAAAGTCGTTGGATTGTCTCAGATTGTCCAAGAAACTGCAGGAGAAAAATGGTTCAAATGGCTCTGAGCACTATGGGACTTAACATCTGTGGTCATCAGTCCCCTCGGTGTGGACCGCGAAACGGAACGCCTGCGTAGAACTCTTCCAGAGTCGACAGCAGTTCCCAGCCAGCACTCTTTTTAACTACAAAATTATTTATGTTGTTATTAGTTCAAAGTGGTTCAAATGGCTCTGAGCACTATGGGACTTAACATCTGAGGTCATCAGTCCCCTAGAACTTAGAACTACTTAAACCTAACTAACCTAAGGACATCACACACATCCATACCCGAAGCTGGATTCGAACCTGCGACCGTAGCGGTCGCGCGGTTCCAGAGTGAAGCGCCTAGAACCGCTCGGCCACACCGGCCGGCTTGTTATTAGTTGAAGGCCTACAACCATACCAGTTTTAATCTTACTAAATATATATTCTATTTACGTTGTACACAATTCTCAGCCAGCTAACATTTAATGTTCAGACTTTCCAAAAAGATGAGTGGTTAGATGGTGGTCTCTCAACTGTCTCTGTTTTAATTTCTAGGCCTTTCTGAGACTACAGTATTACCTTTAAACTTGGTACAGCTTCATTATTACGTATAATAAATATTGAGCTGTCGTCTTGGCTATGTATCTTAATACCAAAAGCTTCTTAATCTTATTTTTGTTTACAAATTTTTGTACTAAATTGGTTTTTACCTAGTAATTCAAAAAGTAGATAGAGTATCTTCACGGAAACTTGTACCGTATGTTTTTATGAGAAACTGAACCTAATTCCAGAAATAGAATTCTACTACTCCCATATTACGTGCTTCTAAAATTTCGAAAAAAGTAGAATTATTCATAATGTAAAATAGAAAGCTTACTGGAAACTTCTACCATGTGTTTTTATGATACACTGCATCTAATTCCGAAAGTTCTAGCTTTAAAGTTACGCAACTCTTAGAATTTTACAAATAGTGGATTTTCAAAGGAGTTAGTTAGCGAACCATTTTGATATTTGCAATATTTAACCTTTTCATAGTCTTACATCAACTGACCAAGATCTGAAATAACATTTCTAATTTAAATTTAAGTAAGTATCCGGTGAAAGCTCTTTGTTAGTGGTTCAAGGCATTTAACTGACCAAGATCTGAAACAGTATTTAAACATTTAAATTTAAATAAGTATACGGTACAAAATCTTTGTTGGTGGTTCAAGGCATTTAACTGACCAACATCTGAAACCATATTTAAACATTTAAATTTAAATAAGTATACGGTGCAAACTTTTTGTTGGTGGTTCAAGGCATTTAACTGACCAAGATCTGAAACAATATTTAAACACTTAAATTTAAATAAGTATACGGTGCAAACTTTTTGTTGGTGGTTCAAGGCATTTAACTGACCAAGATCTGAAACCATATTTAAACATTTAAATTTGAATAAGTATACGGTACAAGGTTGTATACATGGAAGAACCCTGGAGATACTAAAAGGTATCAGATAGATTATACAATGGTAAGACAGAGATTTAGGAACCAGGATTTAAATTGTAAGACATTTCCAGGGGCAGATGTGGACTCTGACCACAATCTATTGGTTATGACCTGTAGATTAAAACTGAAGAAACTGCAAAAAGGTGGGAATTTAAGGAGATGGGACCTGGATAAACTGAAAGAACCAGAGGTTGTACAGAGTTTCAGGGAGAGCATAAGGGAACAATTGACAGGAATGGGGGAAAGAAATACAGTAGAAGAAGAATGGGTAGCTTTGAGGGATGAAGTAGTGAAGGCAGCAGAGGATCAAGTAGGTAAAAAGACGAGGGCTAGTAGAAATCCTTGGGTAACAGAAGAAATATTGAATTTAACTGATGAATGGAGAAAATATAAAAATGCAGTAAATGAAGCAGGCAAAAAGGAATACAAACGTTTCAAAAATGAGGTCGACAGGAAGTACAAAATGGCTAAGCAGGGATGGCTAGAGGACAAATGTAAGGATGTAGAGGCTTATCTCACTAGGGGTAAGATAGATACTGCCTAAAGGAAAATTAAAGAGACTTTTGGAGATAAGAGAACCACTTGTGTGAACATCAAGAGCTCAGATGGAAACCCAGTTCTAAGCAAAGAAGGGAAGGCAGAAAGGTGGAAGGAGTATATAGAGGGTTTATACAAGGGCAATGTACTTGAGGACAATATTATGGAAATGGAAGGGGATGTAGATGAAGATGAAATGGGAGATACGATACTGCGTGTAGAGTTTGACAGAGCACTGAAAGACCTGAGTCGAAACAAGGCCCCCGGAGTAGACAACATTCCATTAGAACTACTGACGGCCTTGGGAGAGCCAGTCCTGACAAAACTCTACCATCTGGTGAGCAAGATGTATGAAACAGGCGAAATACCCTCATACTTCAAGAAGAATATAATAATTCCAATCCCAAAGAAAGCAGGTGTTGACAGATGTGAAAATTACCGAACAATCAGTTTAATATGCCACAACTGCAAAATACTAACACAAATTCTTTACAGACGAATGGAAAAACTAGTAGAAGCCGACCTCGGGGAAGATCAGTTTGGATTCCGTAGAAATAGTGGAACACGTGAGGCAATACTGACCTTACGACTTATCTTAGAAGAAAGATTAAGGAAAGGCAAAACTACGTTTCTAGCATTTGTAGATTTCGAGAAAGCTTTTGACAATGTTGACTGGAATACTCTCTTTCAAATTCTAAAGGTGGTAGGGGTAAAATACAGGGAGCGAAAGGCTATTTACAATTTGTACAGAAACCAGATGGCAGTTATAAGAGTCGAGGGGCACGAAATGGAAGCAGTGGGAGTAAGACAGGGTTGTAGCCTCTCCCCGATGTTATTCAATCTGTATATTGAGCAAGCAGTGAAGGAAATAAAAGAAACATACGGAGTAGGTATTAAAATCCATGGAGAAGAAATAAAAACTTTGAGGTTCGCCGATGACATTGTAATTCTGTCAGACACAGCAAAGGACTTGGAAGAGCAGTTGAACGGAATGGATGGTGTCTTGAAGGGAGGATATAAGATGAACATCAACAAAAGCAAAACGAGGATAATGGAATGTAGTCGAATTAAGTCGGGTTATGTTGAGGATATTAGATTAGGAAATGAGACACTTAAAGTAGTAAAGGAGTTTTGCTATTTGGGGAGCAAAATAACTGATGATGGTCGATGTAGAGAGGATATAAAATGTAGACTGGCAGTGGCAAGGAAAGCGTTTCTGACGATGAGAAATTTGTTAACATCGAGTATAGATTTAAGTGTTAGGAAGTCATTTCTGAAAGTATTTGTATGGAGTGTAGCCATGTATGGAAGTGAAACATGGACGGTAAATACTTTAGCCAAGAAGAGAATAGAAGCTTTCGAAATGTGGTGTTACGGAAGAATGCTGAAGATTAGATGGGTAGATCACATAATTAATGAGGAAGTATTGAATAGGATTGGGGAGAAGAGAAGTTTGTGGCACAACTTGACCAGAAGGAGGGATCGGTTGGTAGGACATGTTCTGAGGCATCAACGGATCACCAATTTAGTATTGGAGGACAGCGTGGAGGGTAAAAATCGTAGGGGGAGACCGAGAGATGAATACACTAAGCAGATTCAGAAGGATGTAGGTTGCAGTAGGTACTGGGAGATGAAGAATCTTGCACAGGATAGAGTAGCATGGAGAGCTGCATCAAACCAGTCTCGGGACTGAAGACCACAACAACAACAACGGTTCAAAGTCTTTGTTAGTGACTTGAACAGTTCTCGGGTTCAGATCGCATATCTTTGCTAGTGGTTCAAGGCATATTCTAGACTCTGTTGTCCTACATTGGCTGAGCGACGAGGAAAAATCATACTTCATGCGCCTCTCAGGGCTTGCTTGCTTCCACATTTTGACACATTCATCCAAAGTACCTGAAACGATTTTCCCCCTTTTTAGGCTCTCCCTTTTATTTGTAACTGTGTCATCTTCCTCGTTCTTCCTCGTTTCCCAGGTATGGTATTCACCAGCTGCTCTTGGCATCAAACATAAATATGTCGCTGTCTTACTTCTTACCGCCGGAAGTAGACGCTGTCATGATGTAACTTCTTCCATGCAGCAGCTATGCCGTCTCGTCACAGTGCCAAATGGGGTTCGACAACGCTACGGCAAAAATGTTGGCAACGTAGCTTACAAACAATTTACAATAATTTATTAACAGAAATTATAGAAATACTTAACTATAATATGAAGATGGTAAGCAGCACTAATTCAATCTTCAGTTGCACTGACCTGTCTCTGACTTTGATATATTAGTGGAGCCAGTGAACGATAACTGCGCTCTCTTGTAGAACTCCAGTTTAGCTCTTCATGGCGGTGACTGTAGGCAGGGTCTCGAGGACAATGTGCGGGTACTGCCGATGCTGCTTGAGAGGAACTGCGTGCCCACTCATAGTTTCGTTTGGCTGACGATGTCCTCTTGGGAATTATTTGTATGGTGTATGGTGGAAGGACGAAACTGGTCTTGACCTGAGTGCGCTTGCTTGAGGCTAACCATTACTATGGTGTGCTTCAGTTGTAGGTAACTCAGCGCTCTCCTATGTGTGGCAGTGATGCGTATACTCGGGAGGACACAGCTCCAGCCATAAATACTACATTTTTCTTCTGATGGCTTTAAGTCCTCTGTACTTCAGTGCTCGCCTCCAGTCTTCCACACTGCCCTTCATAATATCTTCGCTGGAGCTTCACACATCTGCAAACAACGAGCATCAAGGGGTTAACCACGAATTCTTGTGAGAGGAAGACCATTAGAAGATCAGAGATGTAGAGGTTAAGTGAAAACAAAATGAAGCACCCAGGAGTGAAGGGGGAAACGAAATGAAACTTCAAGGAATGGGAAGGTACAACGTCCGCCCAAAACGTTCCCAGGCCGACTTCATACCTGGCGTACAAGTGACATCGGTGCAGGAACTATGGTTCCAGCTTTAACTAGCAAACCCAAGGAACCGACGTGCACTTGATCAGTCAGCTGTGAACAAGCTGTGTTAAGTAGTGTCAGTGTTGCGTCAAATACCACAAAAGAACGACATCTCTAAACCAAATGTTCAAGACATTCTCCAGAATGTTTTAAGGAAGAGAGAAGTGGGTGCAGATTCCTTCTACATGCCTTGTTTGTCGAACCAAAATAATCATATGTAGACGTCTGGCGCAACTTGAACGAAATGGAAACTGCAGATAATTCTTTCTAGAAAAAAATCATCATGTTTTACGAGACTTGGTGTTAACATTATGAACTACCACAAAACGGGAAGTGCAGACGTTCACAGGAAGAACCAATGCTTTTACAGCATGACAAATGTTCAAACCATGTGACATGGACATTGAACAACGTCCCAAACAAGGACATTTCTAGATTTCACATGGTTTTATGAACATTCTGTCCAGTATAATCAAGTGGGGCACGGATATGTAGAACACTTGAATCATTAGAACCATCATCGTAAAGTTCCTTTATTAAAGAAGCCTTATTAAAGAAGTCTTTATTAATCCAATACCGAAACTTTTTGGCCTGACAGAGCTTATGCGTATTGGAACAAAGGTAGTTTAACGATAGCCTGCATTGTTCCGAGATCTCCTCCAATTCCACCGTCTCCCTACTCCACCTTTCTGGGATGGTATAAAATAGCGAGAAATTAAATAATGGAGGTTACGGCCTTATCCTGTTGTGTGTGGGTACTAAGACAGACCACGTGATTGTCGGTTTTCTTCCAAAACGTAGGATACAATGTCGCCGACAAAATTTCATAATCAAATGTGACGGATCCAACATGATGTAAGGTCAAAGGGTCACCGAAATATTGGTTACGTGAAGTTTTGTATGAATGCCCACCTATGATGTTGCAGAGTGAAAAAAGAATCTATACGTTAGGAAATTTTCTTATATTTACGTGTATACCTGTATTATGTTAAAAACTACGCAGCAGACATCGCCAGCACTATGTTAAGTATAAAATGAGTGGTAGTTTGCTTGCTAAAACAATTAATGTAATATTTTATTGTCACAGTGAACATTATCCGGTACAAAAGTGGTGGGAATTCCAAAATATTCTTGACAATTTTTCTTGTTAAAACAATTACAGGTGTGATGTAGTTTATTACTAGCTGAGAACCTGGCGTTGCCTGAGTATTTATTTATTCCACTTTTCTATTAGTTTATTTCCTCCTCCCTCCTCTCTCTGTCAATCTCGTCCTTTCCCCTCTTTCTCTCCATTTCCTCTTGCCCCCTCTTTCTATCCATCTTCCCTTGCCCCCTCTCTCTGCCTATCTCCCCCTCCCACTCTCCCCGTTCATCTCCTCCCTTTCCCTTCCATATCCATCTCCTCCTCCACCCTCTCTCTGTGCGTTTCCCACTTTTCCCTCTCTCTGTCCAGTCCCTCCACTCCTTCTGTCTGTTCATTTCTTCCTCACCCATCTGCCTTTCTCTTCCTCCTTCTGAGTCTGTCAATCTCCTCATTTTACCTTTCTCTTTCCATACATACCTCTCCCCCCTCTCTCTGTCCATTTACTCCTCCCCTATCTCTGTCCATTTTTTCCTCTTGCTGTCTGTGGCTAACTCCTCCTTGCCCCTCGCTGTCTGTCCATCTCCTCGTCCTCCCTTCTTTCTCCACGTTATCATACTTTGAGCAATAAGAGACTGGCGGTTCTTACTCCCACAGGATTTCTTTCTAAATTGTAGCTAACATGTGTAACAAATTTGATTGAAATCTTTATAGGAGTTTAGGATGAGCTTTTTGCCAGTGACATTGCTCATATACGCGCACGTGTCATATAAATTTCGCACATATTTAACGATTTTCACGGGTATTTCTACACATACTTCACCTGCATGTCCAGCGAATTTTGCCTTGCAGTTTCATTTAGACAAAACTCGAAGTTTATGATATCGCATGCCCTGAACTATGTACTGTGTAGTGATATATTTTTGTAGGTTCATTCAGCGTCATATGTGGTTATTGTCCGACAGATTTGTTGCGAATAGAGTTAGTAACAAGGAAGTAATAGATTTAAACGTCTTTCGTAATGCGGCATTTTTCCACTCAGTCAATGCTTACGATGTAATATCTCCTGAACTAAGTGTCGTTCAAGGACGTGATTTTTCTGATGCATTCAGTGGTATACGTGAATACTGTCTGCCAAATTTGTCATGCAAACGGTTAGTAGTAAACAAATAATAAATTAAAACGCCATGCTTAAAGTGGCTGTTTTACTGCATGAACAGCGAAAATTTAATAAGCGGTAAACTATTTTCCTTTCAAAATTTTGTGGGGGTCGTCAGTGAGAAAAAGTTTCGTAAAGGTTTGAAATTATGTTTAAAATTTGTTATGAGTCTCTAAGTGCTCTCATTCTCAAATATTGGGTGACTAAATTATAGGTATTATCGCGTCGTGTGCTACACTGCTTTTCCACTCCCACCTCCACGTTATTGGTAGGTGGTGGTTCTTACTACACAGTGATTCCTTCCACACAGTGAATGATGTATGTACCAAGTTTGGTTTAAATCGTTCCAGTTGTTTAGGAGGAGATGAGACACACGAACATACAGTATATGCATATATAGGTACATTAATTTTTATAGTTTGTATGGGTTTTGAATCATTATAACTTTGAACTTTGCTTCTAAAGACACGTGCAAAATATCGCTAATACGTGACCGAACTATTACCGCTGTATATAGTAGAATAAGATGAGTACAATAGCATCTTCATTTTAAACAAATACCACACCTCCTCCACTACCCTCACAGCCCCTGCTGCCGCCACCACCGCCACCCCGTGAGATGCCCACGTGCTCCAGCAGCCTCCAGAGGGCTAGGGTGTTCCGTTCTACGGCCTTCATTGAGGGTGCCGTCTGCTGCACACTGAGAGCTCTGCAGACATTGGATATCCTCTTGTGACTTACTCCCCACCACATGTGACTATCCTATCTCAAAGTTCCA
Source organism: Schistocerca serialis cubense (assembly GCF_023864345.2). Classification (NCBI taxonomy): domain Eukaryota; kingdom Metazoa; phylum Arthropoda; class Insecta; order Orthoptera; family Acrididae; genus Schistocerca; species Schistocerca serialis. Next base: position 477,517,909 of record NC_064644.1, on the reverse strand, counting down.
CCCTCTGATTCTGATCATTATCCCACTCTACCCCTCCCCACGCCACACCGATATTTTCTTTTTACCTCCATACAAGAAGAGGTGTCTCAGAGGCTCTTGGACCAACAGCAAACTCCAGAGTCGTCGAATATTATCACAAGCGATCCCCTTGTAAAAATTCAGTTTTCTGGTTCCTCCTGTAACAGGGTGGCAGTATTCTGTAAATAATATAGTTGTAAATGGCTTACTTTGGTTCATCTAAGGAAAGAGCGATCTACAATATATACTTGGGGCGATAGGTTTTCCCTCTTTTAAGTTCCATAATGCTACCACTATCATTTCGATCAGAGACACAGGGTATCCCTCCTAAGATTCGTCAGGTGCATCTACTCTGGTCCGTCCGTACATATTTGCAATTTAGGTTTTGCAGTATATAACTGGAGTCGACCCAAACAAATACGGCCCATCACCTTTCAGGCAACGCCCAGTCTCGACAGAGAACGTCCCTTCGTTTACTCTTGCGAACAAAATTATCTTTAAAGTAGAATTTTACGTGCCTCTTCAATAAAGCAGACTCTAATCATTAAGCTAGTGCAACATTCGTGGAATTAATGTGTATTAATACAGACATAAAGCATTTAACCTTATTTGGGCGGGATAGAGCGCATTAGCTGCTTTTCTAAGGGGGTGGCACGCCATTTATCGAGAAGGATGTAGGAAAAAATCCTAAAGGAGGTGGCTGCTGCCATCAGATTAGCTACGGAGCCTTAGGTCATTGGCGCAGTAACAACAGTGAGGGATATAAGAGGTGTCTTCTCTTCTGATGTAAGGTGTTAAGGATATTCATGTTCAGCGTGCATCCAGAGGCAGTGCCCATAACCATAATATAGGAAATGTGATGTGTTTGGGCGCTATCAGCACGACTGTAGAACATAAAGCGAAACAGGCGGAGGTGGAATAATCAACAGTAAATGGGAAATTTAAATCCGCCAGTGGGTGTTCCCAATACTTTTCAGTGCCCTGAAAGTGTATGCAAAGATGAAGTGATACTTAGTAGGTGCTGTATATAGTAAAATGAGTAACTTTTTAATATCACACACCGAAACCCACGTGTCAGTGGCGACTCTGGACTTTTTTGGGCTAAAAGAAGTTGAACTCTTCATCTCATACGTTATGTAGGGTCAGGGCGGTGAGTCGGCAGGTTTAGCATAATGGATCTTCAGGTTGGGGCGAAATACACTACTGGTCATTAAAATTCATACACCAAGAAGAAATATAGATGATAAACGGGTGTTCATTGGACAAATATATTATACTAGAAATGACACGTGATTGCATTTTCACGCAATTTGGGTGCACAGATCCTGACAAATTAGTACCCAGAACAACGACATCTGGCCGTAATAACGGCCTCGATACGTCCGGGCATTGAGTCGAACGGAGCTTGGATGGCGTATACAGGTACAGTTGCCCATGCAGCTTCAACACGATACCACAGTTCATCAAGAGTAGTGACTGGCGTATTGTGACCAGCCAGTTGCTCGACCACCATTGACCAGACGTTTTCAGTTGGTGAGAGATCTGGAGATTGTGCTGGCCATGGTAGCAGTCGAACATTTTCTGTATCCACAAAGGCCCGCATAGGCCCTGCAACATGCGGTCGTGCATTATCCTGCTGAAATGCAGGATTTCACAGGGATCGAATGAAGGGTAGAGCCACGGTTCGTAACACATCTGAAATGTAACGTCCACTGTTCAAAGTGCCGTCAATGTGAACAAGAGGTGACCGAGATGTGTAACCAATGGCACCTCATACCATCACGCCGGGTGATACGCCAGTATGGCGATGACGAATACACGCTTCCAATGTGCGTTCACCGCGATCTCGCCAAACACGGATGCCACCATCATGATGCTGTAATCAGAACCTGGATTAATCCGAACAAATGACGTTTTGCCATTCGTGCTCCCAGGTTCGTCGTTGAGTACACCATCGCAGGCGCTCCTGTCTCTAATGCAGCGTCAGGGGTAACCGCAGCCATGGTCTCCGAGCTGATAGTCCATGCTGCTGCAAACGTCGTCGAACTGTTCGTGCAGATGGTTGTTGTCTTGCAAACGTCCCGATCTGTTGATTCAGGGATCGAGACGTGGCTGCACGATCCGTTAGAGCTATGAGGATAAGATGCCTGTCATCTCGACTGCTAGTGATACGAGGCCGTTGCGATCCAACACGGCGTTCCGTATTACCCTCATGAACCCACCGATTCCATATTCTGCTAACAGTCTTTGGATCTCGACCAACGCGAGCAGCAATGTCGCGATACGATAAACCGCAATCGCGATTAGCCTTCCCTATAAAATTTTCTGTGTGTTACTTCCAATTTAACTAGTTCGTAATTGTAATCCAGTAACACAACAATATTTCAACATCTTTGAAACTACAAAACTAAACAGCCTCGGTGAATAAACATTTTTCACAATGACCCTTTGAATTGACAGCGTTTAATCGCTTCATGAGATTTCAGCAAACGATATCTCAGATAATAGCATTGCACTACAGCTGTCATACCTGAAAGCTACCTATCTGTTTCTATTTCATTTATTAATTTAAGACGTCTTTTATATCTTTTTCGTTGTACGAATGTTTGTCAGAAAATCGTATCCCCCCATTTACACAGCAAGTGAACACAGAAGCAATACCTCCTGTTTTGACATACTTGTGCTTTTATTCAATGAACAGTTTACTATTTTGCCAGTAAATTTATTAAATGTTGATTGCAAGTGCTATTAAAAAATTATGCTAGTTCATAAGTGGTCAATCGCATGTGCCAGCGGACACCACAGTTGGGGAAACGCTTCTGTCACGAAGGTATAGATAATACACTCCTGGAAATGGAAAAAAGAACACATTGACACCGGTGTGTCAGACCCACCATACTTGCTCCGGACACTGCGAGAGGGCTGTACAAGCAATGATCACACCCACGGCACAGCGGACACACCAGGAATCGCGGTGTTGGCCGTCGAATGGCGCTAGCTGCGCAGCATTTGTGCACCGCCGCCGTCAGTGTCAGCCAGTTTGCCGTGGCATACGGAGCTCCATCGCAGT